>NW_028253580.1:600000-1200000 GCF_964263255.1 Lissotriton vulgaris | reverse complement strand
CGCCTCACACTGTTGCATGCTGCACACTGCTGCACGACACACTGCTGCATGCCGCATACTGCTGCACGCCACACACTACTGCACGCCTCACACTGCTGTACGCCTCACACTGCTGCACGCCTCACACTGCTGCACGCTGCACACTGCTGCATTATTCACACTGCTGCATGCTGCACTCTGCCATATGCCTCACACTGCTGCACACTGCTGCATTACTCACACTGTTCAATGCTGCACACTGCTGCACGCCACACACTGCTGCACGCCACACATGGCTGCAAGCCTCACACTGCTGCACTCCTCACACTGCTGCACGCCTCACGCTGCTGCATGCCACACTGCTGCACACCTCACACTGCTGCACGCCTCACACTGCTGCACGCCACACACTGCTGCATGCCTCACTGCTGCACACCTCACACAGCTGCACGCCTCACACTGCTGCACACTGCTGCATTACTGACACTGCTGCATTTTGCACCCTGCTGCACCCCTCACACTGATGCACGCCTCGCACTGCTGCAAGCCTCGCACTGCTGTACGCCTCACACTGCTACATGCCTCACACTGCTGCATGCCTCACACTGCTGCACACCTCACACTGCTGCACGCCTGTAACGACTGGATTTTTTGGACCAGATGGGATCAGCTCCTGAGAGCCCCTCTAACCCAGCCGGAACGTAACCACCTCCCTCCTCAGGACCATCTATCCAGGCACCTGGGTACCTACCTGAGGATGGGGAACTCGCAATATACAAGCTCATATCATCAGTGGCGTCACTAGGGGGGTGCGGGGGGTGCGGACCGCACCGGGTGACACCCTCACATGGGGGTGACACCATCTGGTTGCGCCCCCCGCCCCCCCAGCAGGCCTCTGTACATGGCACCCCCTGCACCGCACCCGAAGGCCTTGGAGAGACTCGATCCGCTTTAAAAACAAAGCCTATTCGAATTAAAATGTTCTCATTAGATAAAGTTTGAAAAGTGTAGTAATGAGGGCCCCCCGCCATTTATATGGAAAAAGACACAGAGCTAAAGAGGGAGGGGGGCGGGGAGGGGGGGGGGTATTAACCGCTTGGAAATTAGCTTTTACTTTAGCTGTTACATATCGTAACATTCTCACGTCTACAAACTCGCTGGTGCCTTGTACACAGATTTCTTTTTGCATCTTGAAAAGCTTTAAAAGAGAAACCACATGAAAGCGGCAGAGAGTGGGTTTAATGTGCGAGAGAGAGGGAGCTAGAGGGGGTAAGAAGACAGAGAGAGAGAGAGTTAGAGTGAGAAAGACAGAGAGAGGGAGCTAGAGTGAGAAAGACAGAGAGAGAGGGAGCTAGAGTGAGAAAGACAGAGAGAGAGGGAGCTAGAGGGAGTAAGACAGAGAGAGGGAGACAGAGGTAGCTAGAGGAAGTAAGACAGAGAGAGAAAGAGAGGGAGCTAGACAGAGAGAGGGAGCTAGAGGGAGTATGATAGAGAGAGAGGGAGCTAGAGGGAGCAAGATAGAGAGAGAGGGAGCAAGACAGAGAGAGAGGGAGCTAGAGGGAATAAGAGAGATGGAGGTAGAGGGAGCAAGACAGAGAGAGGGCGCTAGAGGGAGTAAGACAGAGAGAGAGGGAGCTAGAGGGAGTAAGACAGAGAGAGAGGGAGACAGAGGGAGCTAGAGGGAGTAAGACAGAGAGAGAGAGGGAGCTAGACAGAGACAGGGGGAGCTAGAGGGAGTAAGACAAATAGAGAGGGAGCTCAAGGGAGCTAGACAGAGAGAGGGAGCTAGAGGGAGTAAGACAGAGAGAGAGGGAGCTAGAGGGAGCTAGACAGAGAGAGGGAGCTAGAGGGAGTAAGACAGAGAGAGAGGGAGTCAGAGGGGGCTAGAGGGAGCAAGACAGAGAGAGGGAGCTAGACAGAGAGAGGGAGCTAGAGGGAGTAAGAGAGAGAGAGAGGGAGCGAAAGGGAGTAAGACAGAGAGAGAGGGAGCTTGAGGGAGTAAGAGAGAGAGAGGGAGCTAGAGGGTGGAAGACAGAGCGAGGAGCTAGAGGGAGTACGACAGAGAGAGAGGGAGCTAGAGGGAGTAAGAGAGAGAGAGGGAGCTAGAGGGTGGAAGACAGAGCGAGGAGCTAGAGGGAGTACGACAGAGAGAGAGGAAGCTAGAGGGAGTAAGACAGAGATAGAGGGAGCTAGAGGGAGTAAGACCGAGAGAGAGGGAGACAGAGGGAGCTAGAGGGAGCAAGAGAGATGGAGCTAGAGGGAGTAAGACAGAGAGAGAGGGAGCTAGAGAGAATAAGACAGCGAGAGAGGGAGCTAGACAGAGAGAGGGAGCTAGAGGAAGTAAGATAGAGAGAGAGGGAGCTACAGGGAGCTAGAGCGAGCAAGACAGAGAGAGAGGGAGCTAGAGGGAGTAAGAGAGAGAGAGGGAGCTAGAGGGAGCAAGACAGAGAGAGGGAGCTAGAGGGACCAAACCGGAGAGAGAGGGAGCTAGAGGGAGTAAGACAGAGAGAGAGGGAGCTAGGCGGAGCAAGACAGATAGAGAGGGAGCTAGAGGGAGCAAGACAGAGAGGGAGCTAGAGGGAGTAAGAGAGAGGGAGCTATAGGGAGCAAGACAGAGAGAGGGGGGGGCTAGAGGGAGTAAGAGAGAGAGAGAGGGAGCTAGAGGGAGTAAGAAAGAGGGGGCTAGAGGGACTGAGACAGAGAGAGAGGAAGCTAGAGGGAGTAAGGCAGAGAGAGGGAGCTAGAGGGAGCAAGACAGAGAGAGAGGGAGCTAGAGGGAGTAAGAGAGAGAGAGGGAGCTAGAGGGAGTAAGAGAGAGAGCGGGAGCTAGAGGGAGTAAGAGAGAGAGTGGGAGCTAGAGAGAGTAAGCCAGAGAGAGGGAGCTAGAGGGAGTAAGACAGAGAGAGAGGGAGCAAGAGGGAGTAAGACAGAGAGAGAGGGAGCTAGAAGGAGTAAGAGAGGGAGAGAGGGAGCTAGAGGGAGCAAGACAGAGAGAGGGAGCTAGAGGGAGTAAGACAGAGAGAGAGGGAGCTAGAGGGCGTAAGGCAGAGAGGGAGGGAGCTAGAGGGAGTAAGACAGAGAGAGAGGGAGCTAGAGGGAGTAAGACAGAGAGAGGGATCTATACAGAAAGAGGGAGCTAGAGGGAGTAAGACAGTACCTAGCACCGTACATTTCCGACAGAGGTAGTCCATGCGGTAAGTCGTGAGGGGGTGACACCATGAGTTACCCGCACCGGGTGACACCAACCCCAGTGACGCCACTGCATATCATCAGAAACACCACTAAATCTATAGGGATACTAAGAATACTCACTTTTTACTAAGGACATCCATGCCCTACACCACACTCATACCTCATAGTCTCGCGACCACATGGGTCCAGACTAATCTACCCTGGGGCAGTTCTGATTATCTACCATTACACACTGCTCACCCTCAGTGCTCACTCAAGCCGCAATCTTGCGGGTATACACACTGCTCACCCTCAGTGCTCACTCGACACACAATCCAGCGTGCCATATACACTGGGCTGCAGCCCCAGTGCTCACTCTCTTTCTATTGTGTCCCCAATCCAGCGGGACTACACACACCAGTCTCCTACCTGGTGCTCACTCACTTACAATCCGATCTGCAATCCGGCAGATCTACACACTGACCACAATCAGTGCTCTCACTAACGCCACTTACCAATGACGACCACTTTCCTATGAATACCTTCAGCTCTCTGTCTCTCTATGTTGGGAAGTCTCTCTCACTATTCACTAAGGGTTCGCTACTACAATAATATTATGGGATGGCCAAATTACTTAGTGTCAACAATTCCCTAGCTCAAGGGCTCCTCTTTCTCCCTACTTGTTCAGACTTACAGGATCAGGGGCAGCATCTGTTCTGGCTGTAACATCTGACTAGAAGAAAAGGTTACCTGTTCTCTGAAATAGGAGACACTCTGCTTGCAGGAGTAAAAACGCTCTCTATCATAAGAACCACAAATACACACTAGTTCACCAAGAACTGGGGTCTCTTTATTTTAACAATGATGAAATACACATACACAAATCTGCGGGGTCTCTATGACTAACAGGAACTTTAACACACCGCTGAAAGAAAAGGATTAGACATACAGTACAAGGTTATCTGCGGGGTAACAGGAACTTTTAACACACCGCTGAAAGAAAAGGATTAGACATACAGTACAAGGTTATCTGCGGGGTAACAGGAACTTTTAACACACCGCTGAAAGAAAAGGATTAGACATACAATAGCCTAGGCAATAAGGACAAGATTAAGGGGTAAGTATAAAGAACGAGGTCACCTTGGGAGTATGAAGTCTTGCTCTAGCTGTCATCTGGGCTCCTCTCTCGTCTGTGTCTTGGCTCATCTCAGACTCTCTCTCTCCTGCACTCTTGGATACACATCTGCGCTGATCACTTTGCACTGGATTTCTCTCCCCCACGGACTCTCTCCACCTTCCAACTTCAATCTAATGGTTTCTGCCGCTCTGATAACTGTTCATTCCACTAGCTTGTTCACTCTGGGTAAAGTCTCTGTGCCAATGTCCAATTAACTCCAGCTGCTCCCACAGGTTAATCCACGATATAACTTCAGTCTCTTCTAAAAGGCATTACTTCAGACTCCAGCTATTCACAACTCCTCCTGATAAGTAACTGCTTCTGACTGCTTCCTTCAGTTCCAGCTCACTGACTGTCTGTTTGTCTTATCTCTGTTCCAAGCATCTTCTGTCTCTTCTCCTCCTGCAATTCCACTCCTCCAACTCTACCAACACTCTCTGCTCCTCCAATTCAACTCACTCTCTCTGCTCCTCCAACTCAACTAACTCTCTCTGCTCCTCCAACTCAACTAACTGACTTCGCCTCTGCACTTCACTAATATAGAATGCTGTCTCCTCATGGAAAGTTCCAGCCAGCAGCTTCCTCCCACCGATCCCATGCACCAGGCTCCTTGCGCTAGACGCTCCCACAGTGACCAGCTGCTTGTTTCGTCTAGAGACCTGAGCCCAGAGACACTTCCTGATTAGATTCAGCTCTGGCCGGTTCTCTCCGGTTCGCTTAGGGCGAACAACAGCTCAAAACCAAAATATTACCTTTTCCCTTGAAGCCTCTCAGCTCCATCAAAATGGAGTCCCTCTAGTTCTGGGCCTTGTACGCCTGAAAAGGATGAAATAACCCTTAGCTCTGTCAGAGTACCTACATAAACCATACCAATGTGTAATATAAAGTCAGGACCACAGGATCCAAACTCTACTATAAGCAAAAATGACAGGCCAAAGCCAATAGGCAATAGATGGCCTCTTCTAGGTCTGAAAGAAAGGGCTTAAAAGGGCCAACACAAGCTAGGAATACATATCCTAGATGTGAGCAAGATTAAAGTCTATATCACTCCCAAATAGGGCCAAAAAACCTGTCTATGCATTCCACCCTTAGACTTTATTTTGCGAACATCTATAAGCAACAACATCCAAATAAACAAACATCAACATAAGCTATCAACAAAACCAAAAACCAAAAAAAAACTCTCTAAAATGAATGACAACTTAAGGAAATTCCACCTGAAACTTAATGTAGGGAATAGAAATCTAACAACCAACTGAAAACAAATCAAAGCATTCTTGACCTGAATGCTGAAACATATCTAAGATTTGATCTAATAACAACAGAAACTAACCAAAGCATCCTCAAACTAAACGTGCCTCAACTTCTAGTGATAACCGATGAAATCTATTGATGTAGGGACTTATTTGTTGAATGAAAACAGCAAGGGGCCTAAATGGGGCCTACCTACTTCGGACAACTTAAGAACTAAATGTGCTTCAACTTCTAATGAAAAAACAACAAAGGGCCTAAATGAGGCCTACCTACTTTGGTCAACTTAAGCTAAGGATAACTCAAGAAATCTATTGGTGTAGGGCCTTGTTTGTGGAATAAAAATAACAATGGGCCTAAATGAGGCCTACCTACTTTGGTCAACTTAAGAAAAAATGTGGTGAAATCTGAGAAATAAACATGACAAACGGTTCTCAAGGTCTGGGCAAACATTAATAATAAATGTAGGACATAACCATACTAAAAGACACACCTCCCAGGACAACTGAAAGTCTAGGGTAACCACCCTTGGATCAATAAAAGTGAAAGTGTGAAAACAGGAAAATAAAGATAACCCCATTCCTACAAAATAGCTGGTGTAGCACTATGCATATTAGGTAATGAATCAAAGAAATTTATCTAAACGTGGTGCATATCTAAAAGACACAATATCACAAAACAGTTAGCACCTAGTTTCTCACTGTATCACACTGTGGAACACATGTGTGCACCACCATTTAAAAATTAAAATTTTTCTGTATCGATCTTTCATTGGCAAAAACTTTTGCAGAAAACAGGAAAACTATAATAGGTGAAAGATAAACCAGTGTAAAATAGTACAGCATCCTAAAAAGTAAATATATATGAAACATTTCAGTCATGTGGCACTCCATAAACATTAAAACATGAACAGGACGGAAATCTTTTCGTATGAGGCCTGTTCGTGGTGATTGCAAAGAAAAACATGGGAATAATGCAGGCCAAGGAATTACATAACAAATTCCTTTTGTGGGAAACATTATTATGATGGGTTCTTTTAGAATAAAAAAAAAAAAAAAAAAATTTAAAAGATGACTATTGGCTTTGTCAGCCAACTGCAGGTTGTAAGTCTAATATCAAGAGTTCAGAGTTCTTTTAGCATAATTTCGGGGTTCAAGGCAGTCAATTGTGGGTAAATCAGTGTAGGTCACCACCCTGCATCTTCATCTGTATCCGGTACCAAGGAAGCACTTCTTCCGCCATTCATCCACCACCATTCCGGTCTGGTCTGGTTCCATCTTCCAAAAATAACAAACTAACATAAAAAATGAAAACAAAAAAGTAAAATAATAAAGGGAGTGCGAGGGGGGTGGGCCGATGCACACACCAAACACCACAACCCAGCAACCTAGAACGAGAAAACCAGTATCATTAATCTAGCAAGATAAAATTTTTCATTTAAAAAGCACCCCGAGTGCTTTTCATTGTCAAAAGAAACATCCTAATTAATAAAAAACATTATTCTGAAGTCAAGAAATAATTAAAATCATATACTTTCAAATTTGTTTGGGCAAAATCTAATTTTTTCATACACAGCCAGAAGGGCTGGGGCTAAGCAACACCCTAATCCTCTGTGAGACAGCCCCTCCCTTCAGAAAGATGTTCGTGCTCAGAGTTTTGAATCCGCTCCAAAAAAATACGCAGAAGCCAGGCTGCAGTGTGAAGTAATTTGAATCACTGCCAAGTGCTGATCTCATTGCAGGAGCAAGGCGCTGCCAAGCACTCGGTTCAAGCACCTCTAGTCTCTAATCAGGGAAGCTCACCCAGGCCTACTGTATTTAACTAACTCCAAGGGCCAAGAGTCTGCCAACTATTCTGCATGTACAAGGATCCCTTATCTGAAGGCAATGAAGCTGTCTGTGCCGACAGCAAGGAAGAGCGACTTGACCCCTCCCTTACATAAACATTTCTTTCGCAGAAGAAATTGGAGGTTGGCCAATGATAACAAGACAGGCACTGCTCGGCGCTCCAAGAGGGAAAAGGCCCTCCCTTCACAAAGCAGCTTTTCTCTGAGAGCCAGGCGAATTCAAGGTCAAAAACACATTCCCTGGAAGCCAAAACAACTCTGTTCCCATGCAGAACCACTGTTCTGAAAGTAACTAAATTAAATTAAAACGTGACGAAAAGCATCCTAATATTAATAAGTAATAAGAGCATATATTTTTTGTAACTAAGTGACATGCTAGCATTTTAAAATAATTCAGTACTGCTACTAGCTGCAAAGGAAAAAATATTAGCAGACACATCACAGTGTAGTATTGGAAAATAACATGTGAAACACCATAATTTTACATTGCAGGCCAGATTCATCATTTTTAGCAAATAGTCATTTTTCTAACTGAGTGGGTAAACTCACACAATGGTCTGCTACATATCAGAAACATTTGCATTTGAAAAAGGTACAGCTTGCATTGGAAAAATAATAATGAGAACACATTTGTTTTAAAAACACACGGTTGCATTTCACTAATTAAAAGCACATGTTACCGTGCACTGTTGGGCAAGAATAATTATTCACAATCTGTGATCATTCCAAAACACCGGTTGGCATATTCCTTTCTAGTTGGAAAACCCTCTACGAAATAATTAATGAAAACAGCCCGTAGCGTGCACTCTAACTGGGCCATCTTTTTAATCATTCACTCATTTTAAATCATGCATTCAAAAATAATTCTCCACACGTCTGTGGATGCATATTAAGTAGCACATTTAAAAGAACACAGCTCCCTCCGTGTAAACCCTTATCTCAATCCGACTGGTTGATTTATAACTTACCGACCTCTAAGGGTCAGACACATGAAATCATTAGTTCCAAGGCAAACCCACACAAATTCGTAGACGCAATTCAAAAAGAATGTTAAATGAACACAGCTCTACTCTCAGCTCAAGATGTTACCCTTCCGTCAACAAGCTGACAAAGCACATAGGCAGACCGAGCAACCAATGAAAGTCAAATCAAACCATCATTCATCTAAACACTCACTGACTTTTAATGTCAGCTCAAATAACCATGCATGTTAAACAGCGTGTTAAAATAAATACTGCCTTCTCAATTCAAGATATTAACCCTTTGGCAGCTCAAGCACAATCATTCTCCAATGACTGCAGTACATGGGAAAGTCATGAACTCATCTCTCCACGTTTTCACATAACACGTACACACATCAACAAAACAAATCCCCCAAGCATTTGAAAGAGATCCAGCTCTCTCCTACCTAACGTAATGATAACATGCCCTGTCCAAGCCATAACCACATGGCGCTATTCACAAGCCATATTTACAAGAAAGTCAACAAGTTCAAAAAATGACATGCTCCTCACAAGGAATATATTCAAGGCGCAATTCACAAGGAACACAGCAAGTCAAAATGAGAACATGCTCCTCACAAGCCACAATTACATGGCGCTATTTACAAGCCATATTTACAAGGAGCTATTTACAAGGAACTCCACAAATCATATTACATTGAACACATTTCACATTGCACAGCATAAGCAGACGCAGCAAGCAATTTAATGGGCAATTTAAAAGCATTTTTCACGCACATTTGTACAATTGGATCATCACAAAGATGTTACTGGCTCCCTCATGTAATGTCATCCTTCAACCCTGACAGGTCAAACACCAAGATGAAAAGCATTTCTTCCACCCTGCATAAGCCAAATGCCATGATGTTTTGCAATCTCCTCACACTGCAACTGTTCAAGCCCATAGGTCACACAGGCTTCGTAAACTGCAAGACTACGCCAGATGGAACTGGCGATCAGGGCACTCCTCCACAACATATGGGAAACTATCCAAGCACATGGCCAGGTCACAGAGGCTTCATAAACAGACGACTACGCCAGATGGAACTGGCGCTTAGGGCACTCCCTCACAACTTATGGGAAACTCTCCAAGCACATGGCCAGGTCACACAGGCTTCGCAAACTGCCAGACTACGCCAGATGTAACGACTGGATTTTTTGGACCAGATGGGATCAGCTCCTGAGAGCCCCTCTAACCCAGCCGGAACATAACCACCTCCCTCCTCAGGACCATCTATCCAGGCACCTGGGTACCTACCTGAGGATGGGGAACTCGCAATATACAAGCTCATATCATCAGAAACACCACTAAATCTATAGGGATACTAAGAATACTCACTGATTACTAAGGACATCCATGCCCTACACCACACTCATACCTCATAGTCTGGCGACCACATGGGTCCAGACTAATCTACCCTGGGGCAGTTCTGATTATCTACCATTACACACTGCTCACCCTCAGTGCTCACTCAAGCCGCAATCTTGCGGGTATACACACTGCTCACCCTCAGTGCTCACTCGACACACAATCCAGCGTGCCATATACACTGGGCTGCAGCCCCAGTGCTCACTCTCTTTCTATTGTGTCCCCAATCCAGCGGGACTACACACACCAGTCTCCTACCTGGTGCTCACTCACTTACAATCCGATCTGCAATCCGGCAGATCTACACACTGACCACAATCAGTGCTCTCACTAACGCCACTTACCAATGACGACCACTTTCCTATGAATACTTTCAGCTCTCTGTCTCTCTATGTTGGGAAGTCTCTCTCACTATTCACTAAGGGTTCGCTACTACAATAATATTATGGGATGGCCAAATTACTTAGTGTCAACAATTCCCTAGCTCAAGGGCTCCTCTTTCTCCCTACTTGTTCAGACTTACAGGATCAAGGGCAGCATCTGTTCTGGCTGTAACATCTGACTAGAAGAAAAGGTTACCTGTTCTCTGAAATAGGAGACACTCTGCTTGCAGGAGTAAAAACGCTCTCTATCATAAGAACCACAAATACACACTAGTTCACTAAGAACTGGGGTCTCTTTATTTTAACAATGATGAAATACACATACACAAATCTGCGGGGTCTCTATGACTAACAGGAACTTTAACACACCGCTGAAAGAAAAGGATTAGACATACAGTACAAGGTTATCTGCGGGGTAACAGGAACTTTTAACACACCGCTGAAAGAAAAGGATTAGACATACAGTACAAGGTTATCTGCGGGGTAACAGGAACTTTTAACACACCGCTGAAAGAAAAGGATTAGACATACAATAGCCTAGGCAATAAGGACAAGATTAAGGGGTAAGTATAAAGAACGAGGTCACCTTGGGAGTATGAAGTCTTGCTCTAGCTGTCATCTGGGCTCCTCTCTCGTCTGTGTCTTGGCTCATCTCAGACTCTCTCTCTCCTGCACTCTTGGATACACATCTGCGCTGATCACTTTGCACTGGATTTCTCTCCCCCACGGACTCTCTCCACCTTCCAACTTCAATCTAATGGTTTCTGCCGCTCTGATAACTGTTCATTCCACTAGCTTGTTCACTCTGGATAAAGTCTCTGTGCCAATGTCCAATTAACTCCAGCTGCTCCCACAAGTTAATCCACGATATAACTTCAGTCTCTTCTAAAAGGCATTACTTCAGACTCCAGCTATTCACAACTCCTCCTGATAAGTAACTGCTTCTGACTGCTTCCTTCAGTTCCAGCTCACTGACTGTCTGTTTGTCTTCTCTCTGTTCCAAGCATCTTCTGTCTCTTCTCCTCCTGCAATTCCACTCCTCCAACTCTACCAACACTCTCTGCTCCTCCAATTCAACTCACTCTCTCTGCTCCTCCAACTCAACTAACTCTCTCTGCTCCTCCAACTCAACTAACTGACTCCGCCTCTGCACTTCACTAATATAGAATGCTGTCTCCTCATGGAAAGTTCCAGCCAGCAGCTTCCTCCCACCGATCCCATGCACCAGGCTCCTTGCGCTAGACGCTCCCACAGTGACCAGCTGCTTGTTTCGTCTAGAGACCTGAGCCCAGAGACACTTCCTGATTAGATTCAGCTCTGGCCGGTTCTCTCCGGTTCGCTTAGGGCGAACAACAGCTCAAAACCAAAATATTACCTTTTCCCTTGAAGCCTCTCAGCTCCATCAAAATGGAGTCCCTCTAGTTCTGGGCCTTGTACGCCTGAAAAGGATGAAATAACCCTTACCTCTGTCAGAGTACCTACATAAACCATACCAATGTGTAATATAAAGTCAGGACCACAGGATCCAACCTCTACTATAAGCAAAAATGACAGGCCAAAGCCAATAGGCAATAGATGGCCTCTTCTAGGTCTGAAAGAAAGGGCTTAAAAGGGCCAACACAAGCTAGGAATACATATCCTAGATGTGAGCAAGATTAAAGTCTATATCACTCCCAAATAGGGCCAAAAAGCCTGTCTATACATTGCCACAAACTGCTGCACGCCTCACACTGCTGCACGCCTCACACTGCTGCACCCTCACACTGCTGCACGCTTCACACTGCTGCACACTGCTGCATTACTCACACTGCTGCATGCTGCACACTGCCACGCCTCACACTGCTGCACGCCTCATACTGCTGCATGCTGCACGACACACTGCTGCACGCCACACACTGCTGCACGCCACACACTGCTGTACGCCACACACTGCTGCATGCTGCACACTGCTGCACGCCGCACACTGCTGCACGCCGCACACTGCTGCACGCCACACACTGCTGCACGCCACACACTGCTGCACGCCTCATACTGCTGCAAGCCTCACACTGCTGCAAGCCTCACACTGCTGCACGATGCACACTGCTGCACGCCTCACACTGCTGCACGCCTCACACTGCTGCACACTGCTGATTTACTCACACTGCTGCATGCTGCACACAGCTGCACTCCACACACTGCTGCACACCTCACACTGCTGCACGCCTCACACTGCTGCATGCCCAATACTGCTGCATGCCCAATATTGCTGCATGCCTCATACTGCTGCACGCCTCATACTGCTGCACGCCTCACACTGCTGCACGCCACATACTGCTGCATGCCACACACTGCTGCACGCCACACACTGCTGCATGCCACACACTGCTGCATGCCACACACTGCTGCACACTGCTGCATTACTCACACTGCTGCATGCTGCACACTGCTGCACGACACAATGCTGCACGCCTCACACTGCTACACGCAACACACACTGCTGCATGCAACAGACTGCTGCACGCCACACACTGCTGCACGCCACACACTGCTGCACGCCTCACACTCCTGCACGCCTCACACTGCTGCACGCCTCACACTGCTGCACGCGGCACACTGCTTCATGCTGCATACTGCTGCATTACTCACACTGCTGCACGCCTCACACTGCTGCACGCCTCACACTTCTGCACGCCTCACACTGCTGCATGCCTCACACTGCTGCACGCCACAGACTGTTGCACGCCACACATTGCTGCACGCCACACATTGCTGCACGCCACACATTGCTGCACGCCTCACACTGCTGCACGCCTCACACTGCTGCACGCCTCACACTGCTGCACGCCACACAACACCACCACATCACTCAGGGGCACCACCATGTCACTCTAGGACACCACCATATCACTCTGGGACACCACCATATCACTCTAGGACACCACCACATCACTCTAGGACACCACCACATCACTCTAGGACACCACCACATCACTCCAGGACACCACCACATCACTCAGGGACAGCACCACATCACTCAGGGACAGCCCCACATCACTCAGGGACAGCCCCACATCACTCAGGGACTCCACCACATCACTCAGGGGCACCACCACATCACTCAAGGACACCACCACATCACTCTAGGACACCACCACATCACTCTAGGACACCACCACATCACTCAGGGACACCACCACATCACTCAGGGGCACCACCACATCACTCAGAGGCACCACTCGGGGGCACCACCACATCACTCAGGGGCACCACCACGTCACTCAGGGACACCACCACATCACTCAGGAACACCACCACATCACTCAGGAACACCACCACATCACTCAGGAACACCACCACATCACTCAGGAACACCACCACATCACTCAGGGACACCACCACATCACTCAGGGACACCACCACATCACTCAATCACTCAGGAACACCACCACATCACTCAGCGACACCACCACATCACTCTGGGACACCACCACATCACTCTGGGACACCACCACATCACTCAGGAACACCACCACATCACTCAGGGACACCACCACATCACTCAGGGACACCACCACATCACTCAATCACTCAGGAACACCACCACATCACTCAGCGACACCACCACATCACTCTGGGACACCACCACATCACTCTGGGACACCACCACATCACTCTGGGACACCACCACATTACTCTAATATGCCACCAAATCACTCAGCCCAACCACATCATCACTCAGCACCACAACAGCACTGTCCTTGCTTGCTATAAACAAGCATTGTCATAGCCAATAGGACTCACATTAGGAAAGTGTAAGCTATTGGCTTTGTGAATAACAATGCTATTAATTTATATATTTTCAAAGCCAACACATATTTAAAAAAATGTAATTTACAATACCAATAGCTCACACTTTCCTAATGCGAGACCTATTGCATTGCAAATGCTTTTTTTTATTTGGTGCAGGGCCTAAGAAAATGAGCCAATTGCTCTGAATACTGGTTATTACAGGTGAGGCTGACTGTTTTTGCCAGTACTTGGTAGAAAGGAGATCACACATTTTGGCACACATTCAAATGTTTCTGTGGATGGTGTCCAATAATTTTGTGACATTGGCGGATGGTAGTGGGGCAGTGTGATGGATGCACAGTGAGTGTAGTGCAGCAGCTGAGTGGAAAAAACACCTGAGCGTGCTCCTGAGAAAGCCCTTAGCCTGCACTCACCTGGAATTAGGCTGAAAATTCGGGCTTCCCAGGTTATGCTCTCCTTCATGTGAACCCAGCCCCTGGTAGTGCAATCACATTCTTCTCTGCTGTGACTGGGGTAGCTGTTTTACCATTATGTTCTTTGTAAAGGGTGTGGCCTTCCTTCTACAGTAGACGTCTTCTGCGATTGCTCTGATGGGCACATTAGAGTGCTGGAAGGAACGCTGAAATAGGTAAGAGGACTTGGAAGAAACCTACATTGTATAATTGAGTTGCCCAAGAAAAAAAAAACCAGGCGCCTAGTATTACTCCCAAGTTAAGATGGGCAACCCATCTGGAGCTTTACCAACCCAACATGACAGAAGTGTTCTGTTGCAGATCTTCTTTTGAAGTGCCATTTCCTGTGGGTCTAACTTCCTGTTTCTCCCCTGTATAAAAGATGGAGTACTGAGCACCAGACGTGGCAATGCAGTTGAGTTCTGTTTTTCCAGTGGATTCATTGTCCCCTTTTCAATCAGAATTGCATTTTCTCTTTGTGCTTCTAAAAGATTCATCCTCCCAGACCTTCTTCACCCTCTTCAGTTCTGCTACCTATTGCTGCTAAACTCAGTCTGCGGTTGTTTAGTACCTGGTCTACTTTCTCCATGCTCAAATTTAGAACATCTGTGCCTTGCAAAGAGGTTTTTGGGCTTTTGTACTTTTTCTTCCTTCTTCCTCTCTTACTGAGAGACCTGCTTTCTTTACATATAATTTATTACAGGAATAGTAAAGTGCTGCTGAAAAGAGGTGCCCTTACTTTGTGCTTAGCGCAATGTGTCTAAAAGAGCATCCAGCTCTTTATATATAATTATACACACTCACTCACTTGAGGAAGTCCCTCTATCTCATCAAGGAATCACTAAAGAACGATTAAATAAAGTTGTAGAAATGTGTCTTGAGACGCGTAGTCCAAACAAGAAACAGTTCTATAAAAGCAATGCAACCCATAACCAAAAAACCACCCCTTCCACAGGTGTGAACGTCTTTCTGAGGGCCAAGGGTCAAGCAGGGTATTCTGGAAGTGGTGGCTACAACTATAAAAATATGGTGAGGCACAATGGCACAAAACTCACCATATACTGCTCCCAGAATGCACACCTCTCTCCCTGATCAGTGTCCACAAGCAGGAAAGGGAAGGACTTTACTTCCTGCTCAATGGACACCAATGCAATCACTCCAGGAGCTCGATGGTGTAATCCTGAGACCAGCTCCAGGATTTGTGCGAGTAGGCTAACCCAGCGCTCATTATAAAGCTGGGGGCCTGTACCAGCAATCTCAACTGTTTCACAAAAGGGAATTTGCTTGGTTTACAGTGCACATGTCGGGCTGACCGTACCAATAGAGCCAGCCAACTCGACATACGTACTAAAGGGCGAGCTGTAATCCTGCAATTGGAGGATTCAGCCCGCCTACTGCCTCCCACTGCAGCATTTGAGTAAAATGGCATTGACATGCCATTTTACTTATTTGTGTATGCCTGCTGCGCTTGCAGCAGATGGGACAACGCTCCTCTGCTCCAACAGAGGAGTTGTCCCTGGATACTGGGCCGAAACATGAGGGTTGAGTCCTTTTACAATTGATATCCAAGTGTATATAAATACAGCGCACATGCTGAAGTCAGTGAAAGGTGCACTTCTTCCAGAGTCATCACAGAACACTGCTAAGATGCCGACCCGCTGTCCCAGACCTTTATCCTGAGAAGGAAGATAGCTGTACACTCCAAGGTGCATCTGTGGATGCACTGAGCCTAGGTTCCTGACATACACTATCAAGGTGTGAGGTTAGGTCATTCCAACAGACCATGCAGATGGGTACTCCTGATATGCCATCTTCAGCTTGGCAAGCAATAAATAGGAGTAACATCAGCAATGTTATGAAAAATTACTTTGATTGAATTGTTTGTATTTTTCACTATTCTAATAACACTTATTACAATAATGTGTGTCATCTTTTTTACAACTGCAGTTTCTGTTTTATTTGCAAAGATTAGAGATTTTCAATAAATGTTTGAAAATGTAATATAGTATCTTTTTTGTGACACTTTTGGCATGCAAGAGTGACAAATTAAAGGGTTAGAACTGTTTCCATGATTTCATTGGGAATCTGAAAGTTCTGTTCCTTGTATGTGTTCCCCTAAGTCGATCCCCAAGGGCCAAATCCTTGCCAGATTTCTAGAATATTCCCATTTAGATAAATGTAGTTATCTTAAAAATCTGGCAATGATCCGGCCCTCTAGGACCGACTTTGGAGAACCCGGTCCTAGGTTAACGACAACATCTATAACTATGTAGGTTTAGGAGTTTGGATGCGGTACTGTGAGATAGCCAACCAGACCAACATACACTGAATATATAAGAAGACTCCGTCTCTGTATTATGAAGTTTTTTGTTCTAAATACACAGTCCTACTAGACTATCAGGAAGTATATAACACCGGGGCTCGGCCTAGTTTGGGTCCTGAGTAACTGGACCAACTACTATCTCATTCAGCACTTGACTGTCAGTGGTAGCCCAGGATGAGCATTCCAAGGCTCTTCGAGGTATAAGTAAGTGTGAGGCATACACAGGATCAAGACTCAAAGTACACACAGTAACAGCAATAAGGTAATTGTCTTTCCAGATACTAGCTTTTTTTGAGAAAAGGAGTATTTTAAATGTGATTGCACAAAGCATAGAATCAACACACCAAAAAATCCCTACTGCACCTTAAGGTCAGCATGGTAGTGACATCCAGGCTAGAATCCCTTAGTCCCGCTGTCCTGTCTAGTGGGATTGATTATTCCCCATTTTATATAGGAGACATCTCCCAATTGCAGCCCACATGAGTCCCCTTGCATCAAAGTCTATGATTCGGCTTGAGAGTCAATGCTAGAAGCAATCATGTTTTAAATTGGTGGATGTCCCCAGCAGGCCAGCAGACCTGTTGGCCTTGAAAGTCTTACCCAAACCAACAGCAGGCAGCAGTCCCCGAGGACCGGAGCACCCTTTCATGAGCTCTGTGAGCTCTGGTCTCCCAATGTTGAGGACCTGCGATCTCTTGTGGTCTTTCCCAAATGACACATCTGCCACCTCAGACCTCGGATGGCCTAACATTATGAACCATGGCAATGGTCCTGACTCATGGTGGACTGCCTGCTGATCACACGGGGGGTTGCCGACCTCGGCCCTCACATGGGCATCTGCTTTGTCTTCACTTTAGCCCCCTACCTGGTTACAAGGGGTTTGCTGACCATGGTGCCTACATGACCCATGGCCTGCACTTCATGGTGTCCCCCTCAGGGGTCCACAACTTTGGCACTCATATGGGCCACGGCCAGTACACCCAACCGGACAAGGAATCTCACACTTATCTCAATGCAGGCAAACAGAAGGCTTGCACTCCATGTTTGAGTTCGGTGATGGCCTCTCACCCAGCAGGGAAAATAGCAGGCATTTGTCCCTAGTCCTGGTTCCAGCAGTTAGAAATCATGGCACACTTCTTTCTTATGAATAACTGTACTGTTGAACAACTTGTGGGTCTAATGTTCCCACCTTTGTAGTCCAACTTCAGACACAAAGTGATTTAGGGGCATATATATAGGGATTTAGTGCAGGGCTGCTCATCAAGTCACCTTGCTGTGCTGCCCTGAGTCAATGTGAAAGGGCAGGAATGTACCATATCTATAGCATACAGCGCATTCCTGTCCTTTCCCCCTGTGCTGGTGCTGTTTCGGCAACAAAGAAACAATGCAGGTACCATCATGCAAGGGTGCCTGCAATGCATGTAGGACTGTTTTTGTGTAGAAGTGGACAAAAACAATACTGGGAGGCGTTTTCTTCTTTCTTCTGCAACACACACATGGAAAGAGGAAAAAACTGGGAGAAGTAACATTTCATCCTGTTGAACCTCCCCTGGTGAGGCGTGTGGTTTTGGTGCATGTTAGAAACGGGTAGCGTGGTGCAGAGCGGGCGGGCCAAACTCCGGAGGAAATGTGTAAAGCATCCGCACAGCACACACAGGCAACACACAAGGCACACTACAAAAAGAGACTCCACATCAGGTTAGGTGAAAAACAGTATGTTTATTGTAAAATAAACACATCAGAAGGGAATCACAGGTGCAGATAAACTGCCTGCCGGCACCGGGGAATAATTCATAGGGGGAATATTTGCAGGGCAACGCCAATCGGGCCGCTGCCAGAACCATCAAAAGTCCAAGGATAACTGAAAGCAATAATGTCTCACCGGCCGTACCTACTGTTGTGTACCATTTTAAGACCCTATTGTAATTTTCCCGATTCATGCCCTTATATAGGTATAAAACACCATATCCTTATATAGGCATAGAAATCATAACCATATTTGGCCTTAGCTCATGCAGTCCAAATACGGCAGGGATAATTCCATTAGTTCCGAAAATCTACAACGATTTCTTGGAAAACTCGGCTTCAACCGCCAGGGACTTCCCCTTGCTCGAGAACTGACTTGTGTAAGAACTCATGGAGTTTTCAAAGAACTGAGACTCTTTTATGACGTTATTATGTCCACGTTTACGTCAAACTCGGCAACTTCAAGGTATAAATATGCCCACACTTGCCATAGCAAACACACGGTGGTTTTGAGCAGTTTGACTATCTACTTGCCCGACGCATCCTGCTACTGCAAGTGCCGAAGGAAGCCGACCCTCCAGCAGATGCACTGAGAGAGACGCTGTCTTTTCTCCTGCCGAGATATCCAGCTCCAGTGTTTCCAAGCTCCCCATGCGGGGTGTTGGGAAATCGAGTCCTAAGCCTCACCTTCTTCATTCCAAATCAAGGTACGGAACTGATTAGACCCTAAGAGAAATCTTGGATAGATTCTTGGCAAAAGAATACTGTATTTACTCTACACCTCACTTACTTCTTCCCTTGTACTAAGCTTAGGTTAGGTACATCGGGGTAGGCGTATTTTAGAAGCACCAGTTGAGTACTTTTAGCCTCTGTTATTAATGTATGTATTTATTTATGGTTTAGGAACCATACAATGCTCTTACAGTATTATTTTATTCTACTCTTTCTACTGTATGCATTATATTTTGCAACCAGTTTTACGATTGTAGCAGTTAATTTCTTCTGCTTGAGAAGGAAGACTGTTCAATAAATCCTTTTATTGAAAACGCCCGTCTATCTATTTTCTCTGCACCTCTAGTGAAACGAAGCATGCACGATTGACTGAGTAAAATATCTATCTATTGTTTCCACGACTCTGAAGATCAGTTTTATCTTGGGGAAACAAAGTTGTCATGTTTATGCGGTTGTCAGAAACTAATCCCTTCTTGTTTATTCGAGAAAGTTTCTATTGACCTCTTAGCTAGCTGGCACTCACAAATTAAGTCTAGTATATTCAATAGAGACCTAATCGTCATAAGTCCTAAGTCACATCTATAGGATATATTATTCCAATGCGCAGAGCCTATTGGGAATATAGGAACTATACTACATGGCGCCCAATGTTTGGTAAGGCATTAATTTAACGCTAGATACTAGAGTAACTCAGTCGTGCCTTTCACAGAGACCCCTTTTTCCGGTAAAAACCTCCAATAGACGTCTGGAGTGGGTGAAAGGATAAAAAATTCACCATTACTGAGTAGTACGAAAAATCCTATGTATTAGTTTTTGGTTAGTTCAACGTTGAAGGATACAGTGTTCCAAAATATTGTGCACCTTATCTTTATTTCCTTGAAACTTGCTCTGCAAGACTTTCAACAAAATGTCGAATAGCGACTCCGAGAATGGTGGAGCTGCAGGAACTGCAACCCGACCAGGTTTTGACACCACAGGGTTTAATGAAGACGACCCGAATGCTATAATCATTCCAGAAAATGTAAGGAAAACCATAGCTATAAAGCTTATAGAAAATGGACTATCAGCAAGAGGTGGTAGAGTCATATTTGTCATAGAGGCACATGAATATTAGCAGACAGAGGTATTCTATTCATGGATTAACTTTACACAAGCAAATCCAACAACACATGTGTTCCACTTCTACAAGATGGAGGAAACTCCGGCGGAATACTCTCCTTTCGAGGACGTTGAAATTCCATTAAATTACCAAGAGCATCAGCTCTGGTTTAAAGGCGCCCAACAACATCAAAATCACATTACCAGGCTCGGTCCAATAGGTAGACCAGGAGCAACATGGCCGGTACTAGCCAATGGCAGGATGTGGCCACGGTAATGGCCACATCCTGCCATTGAACAAATGACAGGCCCAGAACTGTTAGCTCAGCTAAAACAATTAATAAAAATACATATACAATTTGTACAATATGTCATGCAGACTCTAACAGTCCAACCTGCTGTAAGAATTCCACAGCACACAGCAACATCGTGCGCAAGAAATATAAAACCACATTAGATATTTCAAACGGTTTCTTAAGTCAAAATATTGCACCAGAAAGCAGGTATTTGACCGCTGTCTCAATTATGGGGACACAGCGTCAATTTTGCCGTCTCCCCCAAGGATTCAAGAATAGTCCAGGGTTATTTTCAGCTAGAGTAACGGAGATACTACAAATGTATGAGCATGAGGCATTATTTTATGTCGATGACATCTATCTTACAGACGATGACTTGGATGTGCACTTGAAAAGAGCGAACACCATAATACTTGGGTTCGCTTCTGAAGGGAACAAGTCCAATTTAAAAAAATCAAGAATTGCCTACCTCAATGTCCTATTCTTGGGATACAAACTTTCAAGTGAAGGCAAAAGCCTCGCAGCCAACTTTTTAGAAAAGTGTGCACTGCTCCAACCTCCAAAAACGCGGAAAAACATACAGTCAATTCTAGGTTTCCTGAATTTCGGAAGAACTTACATTCTAAACTACGCAGAAAGGGTTAAACCTCTCTATGAATTAATCAAACCTGATTTCAAACAAACTAATTGGACTCAAAAACACACAGATATTTTGCGTTCAATTCAAACAGACTTGTTAGCAACAAAACATTTACAAACACGCGACAATGTACGCAACCTTTTAATCCGAATCATCCCAGGGAGATGCGGATTCACATACCTAACCTTTAATGAAGGTGAAAAGGTACCAATAGCTTACAAATCACACTTGTACACACAAGCTGGAATGAAATTCACTTCAACAGAAAAGATTCTGACAGCGGTTTAAACTGCAATAGCAAAAGAGAGAGCCCTGGCACAGGGAAAACGCATAATGGTCGTTACGCCTGTACCTGCCTTGGAGGCCGTGACAAAAGCAAGCATTCCAAATACAAAAGCTTTATATCCAAGATGGATACAATGGGTTAATTCTCTTGCTGCAACAGACGTTGAATACGTTTTTGATCCCTACTTGAAAACACAAGAATTTCCCCAATACGAACTAGAATGTCCTCTGCTGACTAATATTCTGCCTCTAGAACATTACGGCTGTATAATATATACAGACGGATCAGCACAGCCCGCAATTGGGGGTAAACAAGCTTACAGTGCTGCATGCGCGATGATAAATTCCGACCTATGGTTACAAAAACTCAATCCCTAGGAGATTGTACAGCTCAGCGAGCTGAACTACAGGCTTTCAAGATAGCGCTTGAAAATACAGATCGCGAATTCCCCACACTCATAGTGTGCGATTCGTATTACTGCGTCCAGTCTTACAATGAATATCTGCAGAACTAGGTTCAAAATGGATATAAAGACGCAAAAGGCGGCACAATCAAGCATAAATTGCTTTGGGAACAAGTAGTTCTATTACAGAAAGAACTGCAGAAGCCTCACGTGATCCATACACTGAGTCATCAGAGTGATGGTGTTCACGTTGAAGGGAATTCATTGGCTGATGAAGCCGCAACGGCAGCTGTGCATACGGCTTCCGTAGCTGCAATCACTCGTTCAAAAACAAAAATAGACGGTGAAACCATGCTCGCTATCAGTGCCACGAGCAAACTCAGCAGAGCTGTGTTACCTCTAAATTATCCACTCGAGTATACATACATAATTGATGCAAACTGTGATCCTTTTGCACGAATCCCTGGAGTGGGAGAAAGGGTAATTCCAAACAGGAACAGGAGAGGTGCTCTGATTCATGAAGCACATATGGGAGAGGGTCTGATACATCAAAGGATCTCAAATCTCTAGTAGAATTAAAAGAGATGTACTGGTGGCCAGGGATGAGCACCCACATTTATGAATTTGGGATTAATTGCGATGTCTGTTATAAAGATCATAGCTTTGAAAGCCACCAGATACCTGACTACAGTGTAGCCAGCCCAGTTCAGACACCATTGTTAGACAGCATTAGAATTTCTACACACAGGTTCTGAAACTGGGATGGTGCAGTGAGCTAAAAAACGGTGTTGGATCTAGCCCTGATCTCTTGACTGGGTGAGAGCTTTCTGCTTAATTCAGAGACTCTGTCCCTCACCACCCCTTGTTGTAAATATTTTTGTCCACCCTAAGCGTGGAAGGGTATTCTCAGATGTGAGACCCTTGCTCATTGCTCCATCAGGATTCAAGCAAACCGGGCCGAAGACGGCTGTAATGCCAGAAACCGGTCCCCGGGAGCTTGTTTCCTTCCCAGTGTAAGAATTGGCTTTTGTAGTTTGGTTTGCCCTGTTCCCATCATGCACTGGGACAGGAACAGACTAATTTGCATACAGCCAGGTTCTGAAACTGGGATGGTGCAGTGAGCTAAAAAACGGTGTTGGATCTAGCCCTGATCTCTTGACTGGGTGAGAGCTTTCTGCTTAATTCAGAGACTCTGTCCCTCACCACCCCTTGTTGTAAATATTTTTGTCCACCCTAAGCGTGGAAGGGTATTCTCAGATGTGAGACCCTTGCTCATTGCTCCATCAGGATTCAAGCAAACCGGGCCGAAGACGGCTGTAATGCCAGAAACCGGTCCCCGGGAGCTTGTTTCCTTCCCAGTGTAAGAATTGGCTTTTGTAGTTTAGTTTGCCCTGTTCCCATCATGCACTGGGACAGGAACAGACTAATTTGCATACAGCCAGGTTCTGAAACTGGGATGGTGCAGTGAGCTAAAAAACGGTGTTGGATCTAGCCCTGATCTCTTGACTGGGTGAGAGCTTTCTGCTTAATTCAGAGACTCTGTCCCTCACCACCCCTTGTTGTAAATATTTTTGTCCACCCTAAGCGTGGAAGGGTATTCTCAGATGTGAGACCCTTGCTCATTGCACCATCAGGATTCAAGCAAACCGGGCCGAAGACGGCTGTAATGCCAGAAACCGGTCCCCGGGAGCTTGTTTCCTTTCCAGTGTAAGAATTGGCTTTTGTAGTTTGGTTTGCCCTGTTCCCATCATGCACTGGGACAGGAACAGACTAATTTGCATACATCCAGGTTCTGAAACTGGGATGGTGCAGTGAGCTAAAAAACGGTGTTGGATCTAGCCCTGATCTCTTGACTGGGTGAGAGCTTTCTGCTTAATTCAGAGACTCTGTCCCTCACCACTCCTTGTTGTAAATATTTTTGTCCACCCTAAGCGTGGAAGGGTATTCTCAGATGTGAGACCCTTGCTCATTGCACCATCAGGATTCAAGCAAACCGGGCCGAAGACGGCTGTAATGCCAGAAACCGGTCCCCGGGAGCTTGTTTCCTTCCCAGTGTAAGAATTGGCTTTTGTAGTTTGGTTTGCCCTGTTCCCATCATGCACTGGGACAGGAACAGACTAATTTGCATACAGCCAGGTTCTGAAACTGGGATGGTGCAGTGAGCTAAAAAACGGTGTTGGATCTAGCCCTGATCTCTTGACTGGGTGAGAGCTTTCTGCTTAATTCAGAGACTCTGTCCCTCACCACCCCTTGTTGTAAATATTTTTGTCCACCCTAAGCGTGGAAGGGTATTCTCAGATGTGAGACCCTTGCTCATTGCACCATCAGGATTCAAGCAAACCGGGCCGAAGACGGCTGTAATGCCAGAAACCGGTCCCCGGGAGCTTGTTTCCTTCCCAGTGTAAGAATTGGCTTTTGTAGTTTGGTTTGCCCTGTTCCCATCATGCACTGGGACAGGAACAGACTAATTTGCATACAGCCAGGTTCTGAAACTGGGATGGTGCAGTGAGCTAAAAAACGGTGTTGGATCTAGCCCTGATCTCTTGACTGGGTGAGAGCTTTCTGCTTAATTCAGAGACTCTGTCCCTCACCACCCCTTGTTGTAAATATAAAGCAATCTATAACAGCTAGGGTATTAGGTTTGGGTGATGGGTGGGTCAAACATCTGATAAGTGTCCAACGTAGTCTTAATAACCTGCCAAGAAATTCTCTGGGTGGAATCACTCCATATGAAATCCTTTTTGGTACTAGAATGTTGGTGGAAGACCTCGATCGTCATACTTCAGTGGTGGAACAAAAACCCTTTGATATCAAAGATCGTTTGGCTGTTTTACAGGACTTAAAAGAAACAAGAAGAAGTCTACGCAACACCAGCGAAAAGCCAACGACCACTGAAGAAAAAACATCTGTCCCAGCAAGACCTGTCTGGATTACAAAGATTGGGAATCTGGTCAGAGAAAAAATAGCGGACAAGAAGGAATTTGGGCCTTCTTACAGAAAACCAGTACCTGTACTAGCAGTCCATGGATCAAGAACAGTGTTACTGCCGCCCCTTGCTGGAAAGAAAGGAGAACCGGTCTGTATCAATTGACATGGTAAAACCACACCATGTGGCCGATAATAAGTAGTAGGCCCAGTGGACTCCCAAGATGTAGCAGACAACCAAATCTTGCTACTATCCAAAAGGTTCAACCTGAAAGACTCATCACCTTTGAAGAATCTACAGTGAGAAAAGAAGGACTATGCAACAAAGCCATGGAACTTGTGCCTCTTGAAACCCAAATAACAGTTCGTCAAAACACTCCCGTCTACAATGATGTAGCATCTGACTATACGAATATGTCAAGGGAACAAGCAGCTCCCGTGATTTCAAATAATCCGGATGCAATACCAACAATTCATAGAACTGCCTCTGGCTATTTCATCAACTTTGATAACTTTTCTGAGAATCCCAGTGAACCTGAAACAACGCCAGCAAATAAAACTTTCAAGGAACAATTAACGGAACTTTGTCACCAACTTGAAAATTCATATCTAGTTTCACCATGGGTTGAATTTTGGATTGGATTAGGTGTATAGCTCATTCTCATTTTAAGTTTGGGAAGGCTGATAGATGGAAAACACATTAAAATGGACACAGCAAGTAAGAACATCAACTTGCTCCTGAAACCACACAAATCATCTCATTGTGAACAACGAGACCTGTCATCAGTGAACATCACAGCGGTTCCTCTACCTGGTGGAATAGCATGGGACACAACTGAATATGACATTTATGGCCCTGTCGAGCTACTGAAAATTCCACACAAATTTAAGGTTACCTTGAGTGATTTTGTTTCACCCAGCACATTTTTTGATGATTGGAACTGTAAATAACATGATGGCGGACTTAGAAATGTAAGCAATATTTACAAATCATGATTACCTAGAAGGTTCATCAGATTATGAACAAATGTATTGTTTTAATCATTTTGGTCACCATTATTTGCTCAAATCTGCAAACCCTAGAAATGTTTTAAGTTATAATCAATGGGAACATTGACCAAGGCCACCGAAGGGTAGCTCTAAAACATTCGATAGAAAATTTCCATACTTTTCAGGGTTCAATATCACAAATCTAGAAACATTTTACTTTAGACATGTTAATAAGACAGGCATGAAAAGTATGTTGACTAATACTAAACAGATCTATTCTGCAGCATTTTTATGCTCAGTTGTCCACATTGGGGTTTAACTTTTGGAAAGACAACATTGAGACAAAAACTGTCTGGGGCACAAAGGACTGGCAGTTACAAGGTCTAGTAGCATTATTCAGAGCCTGCATCATCCCAGAACAAATTATGTTTTTAAATGACACTGTTCAACAGACATCTTGTCTTGGCCTTGCTAAGATAAAAGATGTAAACAAACCGTCCATACCTAAACCCACACCGGATAGTAATAGAACTATAGATGATGAGGTAGACATAAACTATATTTTAAACAGAACAGAACTAATCCTGATTGGAAAAAATGGTTAATCTGGCCCACAGACACGAATATCTGTCAAAATAGATTCCTGAACAAGACACAAGGGTTTACAGTAACTAGGCCAGATCCAAGATATGTCCAGAGACAACATCCAGGGATAATAACAACTCACAGTGTAGGAAAACTATGCCTTGAGTGGCTGCAGAAATCCACACTTCCAGAAATAAAACAACATTTATCTTTGCTTAAAGATGGCGTTGACTTACGAGACTTCTTACTTGGACCTCGTAATCCACGTCATAAACGTTTCATATACAACGGTGTATATATACTGCTTATAATGAAGCATGGAAAGTCACGCAAATGGAAACAGCTGAAAGAATACGAGAAATTGATCGTATTAATTTAGAGAAAGCACTCTCTCTAGTTGACAATGGGTTAACAACTCTGTCGTCCAGAATTTATTCTTTGGACAGCATTGTATCCTCTGCCATAGACATAATGGAACAGGACTTGCTAATGTTACAACATGGCCAGTATCAATTACGTTCTATAATGCTGTTAGGCTGGACGTTACAAAACCTTCGTTCTGGCTATGAGCCTTGGCATCTAATCAACACTATGTCATTGTTTACTGTATTTAACCTTAGAGATAAACAAATCTCTTTGGCACAGAGGGGAGCAGACTATACGGTGCTGAGCATAGAAAAACTTGAGAGAGAGTACCATTGACCGTTTATGAGAAACCATCAGTTGAACACTCCCGTCTACAATGATGTAGCATCTGACTATACGAATATGTCAAGGGAACAAGCAGCTCCCGCGATTTCAAATAATCCGGATGCAATACCAACAATTCATAGAACTGCCTCTGGCTATTTCATCAACTTTGATAACTTTTCTGAGAATCCCAGTGAACCTGAAACAACGCCAGCAAATAAAACTTTCAAGGAACAATTAACGGAACTTTGTCACCAACTTGAAAATTCATATCTAGTTTCACCATGGGTTGAATTTTGGATTGGATTAGGTGTATTTTATCTCCTACTATAGCTCATTCTCATTTTAAGTTTGGGAAGGCTGATAGATGGAAAACACATTAAAATGGACACAGCAAGTAAGAACATCAACTTGCTCCTGAAACCACACAAATCATCTCATCGTGAACAACGAGACCTGTCATCAGTGAACATCACAGCGGTTCCTCTACCTGGTGGAATAGCATGGGACACAACTGATTCTGACATTTATGGCCCTGTCGAGCTACTGAAAATTCCACACAAATTTAAGGTTACCTTGAGTGATTTTGTTTCACCCAGCACATTTTCTGATGATTGGAACTGTAAATAACATGATGGCGGACTTAGAAATGTAAGCAATATTTACAAATCATGATTACCTAGAAGGTTCATCAGATTATGAACAAATGTATTGTTTTAATCATTTTGGTCACCATTATTTGCTCAAATCTGCAAACCCTAGAAATGTTTTAAGTTATAATCAATGGGAACATTGACCAAGGCCACCGAAGGGTAGCTCTAAAACATTCGATAGAAAATTTCCATACTTTTCAGGGTTCAATATCACAAATCTAGAAACATTTTACTTTAGACATGTTAATAAAACAGGCATGAACAGTATGTTGACTAATACTAAACAGATCTATTCTACAGCATTTTATGCTCAGTTGGCCACATTGGGGTTTAACTTTTGGAAAGACAACATTGAGACAAAAACTGTCTGGGGCACAAAGGACTGGCAGTTACAAGGTCTAGTAGCATTATTCAGAGCCTGCATCATCCCAGAACAAATGATGTTTTTAAATGACACTGTTCAACAAACATCTTGTCTTGGCCTTGCTAAGATAAAAGATGTAAACAAACCGTCCATACCTAAACCCACACCGGATAGTAATAGAACTATAGATGAGGAGGTAGATATAAACTATATTTTAAACAGAACAGAACTAATCCTGATTGGAAAAAATGGTTAATCTGGCCCACAGACACGAATATCTGTCAAAATAGATTACTGAACAAGACACAAGGGTTTACAGTAACTAGGCCAGATCCAAGATATGTCCAGAGACAACATCCAGGGATAATAACAACTCACAGTGTAGGAAAACTATGCCTTGAGTGGCTGCAGAAATCCACACTTCCAGAAATAAAACAACACTTATCTTTGCTTAAAGATGGGGTTGACTTACGAGACTTCTTACTTGGACCTCGTAATCCACGTCATAAACGTTTCATATACAACGGTGTATATACACTGCTTATAATGAAGCATGGAAAGTCACGCAAATGGAAACAGCTGAAAGAATACGAGAAATTGATTGTATTAATTTAGAGAAAGCACTCTCTCTAGTTGACAATGGGTTAACAACTCTGTCGTCCAGAATTTATTCTTTGGCCAGCATTGTATCCTCTGCCATAGACATAATGGAACAGGACTTGCTAATGTTACAACATGGCCAGTATCAATTACGTTCCATAATGCTGTTAGGCTGGACGTTACAAAACCTTCGTTCTGGCTATGAGCCTTGGCGTCTAATCAACACTATGTGTCATTGTTTACTGTATTTAACCTTAGAGATAAACAAATCTCTTTGGCTATACGGTGCTGAGCATAGAAAAACTTGAGAGATTACCATTGACCGTTTCTGAGAAACCATCAGTTGAATTGATAATACATGGCACATTACGATACCAGTGACGATTTTCCAGTTTCAGTATTGCTTAAAACACATACCAGCAGGCCTGTATGAAAGGTTGGGTAAAGAATACATTAAGTCAACCTGGGATTTACCATATACACACAAATGTTGGAGTGGGGGAAAGGAGGTATTTCTTAGTGGTAAAAATTGTAAAAACTCACTAAGCGGCACACTGTTGTGTCAAGGTATTAATTTACACGGAGCCTGTGAGGGTTCTTCAAATAACCTTTCTTGCCTTCTACAGGGTTCGCCCACAGCGGTGATAGATCCAATTTTTAGGCAGCTTTCCAATGGTAGCTACATAATGTGAAATGATCACAGCTGTTGTGGAATGATGCCAGGAATAGCTTATCTCGTTAGTGTGTCAGACAGGGTCACTTGTCGTATGCAAGTATTGTTTCCTAAAACTAAGACAGACGGGGAGTTGCTGCTATGGCCCTCACTGAACATCTCTTCTATACGAATTGATACTTTAAGCAGAATGAAAGCCATTCCTTTACAAAAAACTGTGCCACTGACCTCGTCCAGAGAGACGTATGATCTGCAAGTTGCAAGGACTTCTGCAGAGATACATGCATTATTATCAACAAACTGCCCAATACATTTCGCAGAAATGTTAGGTCGTATCTTAAACATGTCTGATACCAGTGGTATTGTACATGTATTTAAGGCGATTCTTTCGAGACTGTTAGCACCGTTTGAAGCAGTCCGAGGCATTTTTCCAAACTTCGTGCACTCTGTGTTCGGCGGCCTGCCTCTCATCTTGGGACTCGTAGCAGGGATACTATTTTTGTTCCTTCTGCTCCGATATGGCAAGTCCAGTCACCAACGATACCCAGATTACCATGGAAAATGCTCTTCTGGCGATGCAGTATCGTGGCCGCATAACACAGATCCTTGGCTTGGCTCGCTTGAGAGATCTGAATACCACATGGTTCCTGTCATTCAGACCAATCTGGCAAGATTGCATCTTACCTGTTCTACGATGCCTGCTTTGTGGAGAGGAATGCGTGTTAGATATCTGTCTAACACTACCATTGGCCATGCCAACAGATGTTGACGCATTACTGGGTCCGGTAATGGCTCATGTGTCGTGTTGCCCCCAACGGCTACCAATCCTGATGATGGCATTCATTGAGATCTCACCGGAAAATCCAGCTGAAGGTGAGATACGCGGACCAACAGGCACACAGGTACCATCTGCTATGAACATTACGAACGCGGCTGTTGCTGATGGCGATGCTTCGCATCTGTGTACAATTGATCTTCTTAATGAAGTGGTTCAACTTTCATCTACAGTGGTAGACGATTTCTTTACCAGCCTAGACGATTTAATGTTTTCTCCTGACACCGAGAATAACTTTTGAAGTTAACACACAGCGTTCTATGAACTCTGAATTCGACCTTCGCTTTTTCATAACAAAGGCTTCTAAGTTTGGAACTCTATTTCACTATGATTTAATTTACTTTTTTTACTACCTTTCAAAAACTGAACTTTGGCACAAAGTAATCTGCTTAAAGTAGAACTATTGTTAGAGAACAAGAATTCTTTGAATACTTCCTTGGAACAATTTTGACCTTATCTACAAACTATTACAGTTTATATACTTTGCATTGAGATGGTCTTGAATTTTTTTTCTGTAACTAAGAGCCATTTCATAAATGTAATCTCATGATTGATTGGGTTAGCATTTCCCATATTACAATGACATCATTTCCTTTTTAATGCATACTATGCAAATGCTTTTTCAGTGTGCAAACATTTCAAATGCATTTTATATGAATTTTTTGGGGTTGTAAACACATGCTGTAGATTATATGTTTTAGTGCTTGATCTTAGATGAACATGATAACGTGGAGTGGGTGTTGTGTACCATTTTAGGACCCTATTGTAATTTTCCCGATTCATGCCCTTATATAGGTATAAAGGACCATATCCTTATTTAGGCATAGAAATCATAACCATATTTGGCCTTAACTCATGAAGTCCAAATACGGCAGAGCTACTTCCACTAGTTCTGAAAATATACAACGATTTCTTGGAAAACTCGGCTTCAGCCGTCAGGGACTTCCCCTTGCTCGAGAACTGACTTGTCCAAGAACTCATGGAGTTTTCAAAGAACTGAGACTCTTTTATGACGTTATTATGTCCACCTTTATGTCAAACTCGGGAACTTCAAGGTATAAATATGCCCACACTTGCCTTAGCAAACACATGGTGGTTTGGAGCAGTTCGATTATCTACTTGCCCGACGTATCCTGCTACTGCAAGTGCCGAAGGAAGCCGACCCTCCAGCAGACGCACTGAGAGAGACACTGTCTTTTCTCCTGCCGAGAAATCCAGCCCCAGTGTTTCCAAGCTCCCCTTGCGGGTGTTGGGAAATCGAGTCCTGAGCCTCACCTTCTTCATTCAAAATCAAGGTACGGAGCTGATTTGACCCTAAGAGAAATCTTGGACAGATTCTTGGCAAAAGAATACTATATTTATTCTACACCTCACTTACTTCTTCCCTTGTACTAAGCTTAGGTTAGGTACATCGGGGTAGGCGTATTTTAGAAGCACCAGTTGAGTACTTTTAGCCTCTGTTATTTATGTATGTATTTATTTATGGTTTAGGAACCATACAATGCTCTTACAGTATTATTTTATTCTACTCTTTCTACTGTATGCATTATATTTTGCAACCAGTTTTACGATTGTAGCAGTTCATTTCTTATGCTTGAGAAAGAAGACTGTTCAATAAATCCTTTTATTGAAAATGCCCGTCTATCTATTTTCTCTGCACCTCTGGTGAAACCAAGCATGCACGATTGACTGAGTAAAATATCTATCTATTGGTTCCACGACTCTGAAGATCAGTTTTATCTTGGGGAAACAAAGTTGTCATGTTTATGCGGTTGTCAGAAACTAATCCCTTCTTGTATATTCCAGAAAGTTTCTAGTGACCTCTGAGCTAGCTGGCACTCGCAAATTAGGTCTAGTATATTCGATAGAGACCTAGTCGACATTAGTCCTTCGTCACATCTATAGGATATATTATTCCAATGCGCAGAGCCTATTGGAAATATAGGAACTACACTACACTACTGGTGAGTAGACATGCACTTGGCATAAATCACTTTAGGCATTTGTCAAGGTAGGTCTAAACATGAAACCAGCCACGTAGGCATTAGGGAAAAACAGTAGCATAAAGGCATTAATCATGAAAACACATTATGCATAACTTCAGGCATAAATCATCATTGCCGTAGCCTGGAACGGGAACCTCAGGTTAGGCATTGTATGCTGAACACCTGCATTGCAGCCTTAAGGGAAAAGAAATCATTGGCACTAGGCATAAAACACACAGTGGTCAGGCATAAAGCCTGAATCAACACCTTAGGCTTACCGTCACAGTGGACCTGAAAACACGAATACATTAGGCATAACAGTTGAGCATATTCTGCATATCATTAGGCACACCACACTCAGCTGGGGCCTAAACCATGGGAGCATTAAATCACCTTAGGCTTAGCAAATGCATAAGGCACCTCCTGGCTGCATGGGGCCTAATCATATTAGAATGGGGTATGCATATGAGGCATTTCATCATTGCGCAAATTAGGACAGAACATTAGCATAATGGTGCATCCCTAGTAACCCCCAAACATCCTGTAAGCATTAGGGGGGAAAGAAATCATTAGCGATATAACCACATGCATTAGGCTTAAGCAACATTAACAGTACACTTTATGTAAAAACAACTGGAATAGCTGCCCCAAGGTTGCAGATTCGCTTCTGGTGCTACTGCGCCTGGGGAGCCCCTATTCGGGGGCTCTCAAATTACAAATGGCCCAAAATCAGCACTGAAAACCGGAGGGAAAAGCATTAGGTATCATCCTAGGTACAAATGCATTATGCAACAATATTATGCAAGAAATCATATGGGCAATAGGCCTCGCCAGCATAAACACAGTTCGTCCCAATCAGGGGCACAACACTCTGAAACTAGCCCAAGGCCAACTGGCCTCTCTCCGGGGCTCAAATGCCCTAAGTCCCGCAAAGTCAGGACTGGCTGCAAAAACAGCAAAAGCAAAGTGCGCAAAGCACTGGGGCAGAGCAGGAGTGTCTCTCACTCCTCTCTCTCTTCTCCTGAGGAGTACAATGCCCCACAATACGTTGCAGCTGCCCACTGTCAACCAAGCAGGCAGGGCGGAATCCCACACGCCGGGATCCCCTCGTAGCGCTTTAGAATCCCGGCACTGCAGACGTCCGCTCCTCTTCACCTGGGCACAGTTGTAGCGCCTTGGCAGCAAGCAGAGCACAGTGAATGCAAATATGGCACTCTGGCAGCACCCCAATGCAGCTCACATGCAGGGGAATTGAAATATAGCGCTTTGACAGCACAACACAACCTTGAATATAGCGCTTGCGAGGCACTAGGTTCCACTAGAAGCTTCAGGGACAGAAGATAGTGTACCTCTTCTGGTAATTACGAAAACAGTGCCCACCAGGCGCTAGAGTGCAGGCAGAGCAGCACAGTCACTTCAAATATGGCGCTAACCAGGCGCTAGGTGACTCACAGTTCCCGGAGACCCACCCGTGGGAGTAGCGCCCACGCTCCTCACCTCCTTGGAGTGCAGCCAGTCAAAGTATAACACTCACGAGGCCCTAGGACAGCAGAGCAGGCGGGCCAGGCTGGGCAAGATCAGCAGATAGTGAGCACTCATCAGTACAGGACAGCAGCTCCTAGAAGCAGTCATCTCCCATAAGGTGGCACTCCTCTTGACACAGCAGTCTTCACTCCAGCAAAGGCTCTCACTGGCCCTGTGGACAGCAGAGGGCTACAGATGGGTTCAGGGGCCAGCACACAGGCTCATGCGGAGGTACCTCCTGGCAGAGTGTCCACTCTCATTCCAGTCCACCCTCAGTCTGAGCACATGGCATCTCTACTGCTCTACATATACACCCCTCCTGCCACCTACCAGAAAGAACTGGAAGCTTCTAGAAGGTCCCTGGCAGTTCCAGCCTCACTGTCACTGGGGGAAGTGTAGAGCACCTTGCCACTTCAAACACTAGACCGCCAACCCACCTCAGGCAGGCGGCACAAGCAGACAGAAATGGCGTCCATTTTAAAAGTGACATTTCTGCAATGGTGAAAATAAATGTGCGTACACCATAACATAGCATTTATTATTTTCCTCTCACACCACACATGGCATATACATTTCCTACCATGGGGGAGATGTCCCCTATAATGGGGGGATTCCTAATATACCTATGTAAGGCAGAAAGCACACACACTTTGCACTGCTAACCAGCGCCAAAGTGTCCAGCATCCTGAACCCACCAATTCCATCACAGCGAAAGGGCTAGGGGAAAGGCAAAAAGTTTTAGGATGATCCTGCAAGCAGAGCCAAGTCCAACAGTGCATTCCCAGTTTTACATGGCCTTGTAAATCTGGGGATGCATCAAAATCTATGGGTGTTCCGTGGGAACCCCCACCGCAACGCCAATGGAATGCCTCCCCAATGCAGAGTACGTCAATGCAGCGAATTTGCGCTGCCTTGCCTCAATTCATATCTATGAGGCCCTTCAAAGTCACACAAAGTGGCTTTTGGCTTTATGTGGCCTCATAAATATGATTTGGGGTTTGCGATGCCGTTGCCTCACAAACAGTGGCGCAAAGGTGGCTTAAGGGGCTTGTAAATATCTCACCTAGTGTCTGACCCTCTTAAATGTATGGGTGTCAACTACTTTGAAGTTCTCTCTCCTCTGCACTGCCTTTGACAATCTGCCACAGCAGGAGTGGCTCCATTTCTGATTGAGCGACAGCACAGACCTGGGGAGTAACTGGAGATTTCATCTGGCTGTCAACCTCCTCTGAAATATGCCATATAAAGGATTGAAGGCTTAACCCTTCCTCTCTATCAGAATTCCCTTTTCCACAGTACCACCATTGTGAGTCCCACCATCTCACTGACAATGACTCTAGGCCTCACTGAATAGTAACTCTTCCTGGATTCACAGACATCTTTAATGTACACAGACTTCAGAGGCTGGTTAGCCAGTAAACTCACAAGATTTACTAAGCTGAGATCTCTTGGTCCAGCAGGAGGGATGAACGATGCCTGATCTATTCTACACCATTCCACAACACTCTATTCTATGCCACTTTATGACACTACATTCTGCGACCCTACCCTCTATAACACTTAATTTAACTCTACGCCCCTACACTCCACTCTAATCCACTCCACTCCATGACACTGCAGTCCATGACACTGTACTACACTGTTCTCTCTACTCTTTACCACTGTACTCCACACTCCACTCTATGCCACTATCCTCTCTGCCACTAACCTTTAGCCATGCTGAACCTCAGCCATACTAGTGTACAACATGGCTAAAACACATTGGCAAAGCAAATAGCTCTTGCAAAGGGTTCGACATATTGACTTTGCTAATGCTTGTTTCCACTTTCCATTCACTTTCAGTGCAACTCCTTTTGCATTCCATTACAACAGGATGTTTTTCTTTTTTATGTACCATTTGAATTTTCTGTTCAATTTTCTTCAATTTTGCTTTATTTTTCTTACCATTTACTTTCGTTTAACACCTCACCTTTTATATTTTATCTGTGACTGTGTTGCTGCTCAGGCCACACAGCTCCAGGTCCCGATCGTTAAATCCCCAGACTTCAAAATGGGGAACACAGGCACAATCTCATGTCTGGTGGGACAGCAGGACGGCCCAGGTGTCTGGAGAACAGTTAATTACAAGCTGCTGGGTCAGGCCCCATCACGGTCCATTACAGGGTGTCCCAAAATGCTACAGGCCTTGACAAAGCTCTATGACGGGCACTCACCCAGTCCAGCTGTAGCATATGGTCCATATGGCGATGATGCAACCTCACTCCGTGCCTCCGTGGCAATCAGCGTCATGGGCCCCACACTGCCTCAGGCCCAGGTCACCAGCTCAGGATTGGCCACCGGAGATACGCTGGCCCGATACAGAGCTGGGCAAAATTTAATAATAACCCTGCTTTTGGGCTGGTCCGACGACCAAAGCAGCGCCCGAATCCACACAGCCAGGCTGGGTCACTCCAGTATCTCCAAAGTCCCTGTACAGGATACTCTGTACTTAGTTGTCTCGGCCTCGCCCAGTCACGGGCCTTTCACAACGCTGTGGCACGATCCGACAGCCATCAAGTCCTCAGCTGTGGGTCCACCTACCTGGTAGCGCCAACCCCGGCCCAATGACCTCTGGGTCCGGTGGCCCCCAAGCAGGGGCGTAGCTAGAGCTTGTGGCGCCCGGGGCTACCCCTCAGATTGCCGCTCCCTGTGGGGTGGGGGAGGGTGCTCGTGAAAAAGGTCGGTGAGCACTTGAAAGATGTCTGAGTCTCCGAGGAGAGACACGTAGTATTGCTTCTAACGGTTTCCTCGATCATGCAAGTTACATGCACATACATGACACGGTCAAAGGCTAGAAAGTTTAATACAACGGTGACTGGCAGTACAAAAGAGAACACACAGACTGCATGATCTATCTGGGGAATCAGAAAACCCACATGTGACATCCATCAGAAAGCTGTGTGAACAATTACCCCTCAGCACAAAGCAAACATGCACATACATGACACTGTTCAGGGATCCATCAACTACAGCTGACATTACATGACCATACATCATAGTCCCCCCATTAAAGCAGTGGGGACCTGCACAAACGTGATGTGCTCTGGGGACCCAAAACTAACTTAACAGTGTCGAAGCCCGTGTTTCTTTACCTTTCAAAAACAGCAAATTAATTATTATCACAGGGACTGACTCACTGTGTGCCCTTAGAACTAAACACAGAACAAAGGGGTCAGTCGGCTCCACCTTGCCAACACAGACTGGATACACAACCAACTGGTTAACTTGTGTATCACCACTAATTCATTAGGCTTCCTCCAAATGCCTAGAGCGGATATGGTGACCACGTCCCTAAATAGGAGCGCTGTGCAGCAGTCATGCTACCATTCTCTAATAGTTTACTCCTATTACCTGAAATTTACCTCAGCTCCAGCCAAGGCCATAAGTGAAGTGAACTATAGTCATCACTGAGTGGTATATCAGTGCAGCTCCTTTGCCACTACTATTAACCCTTGTATTAAACCTTAATATCAACCTTAACATCAAATCACGTCCGCCATGATAGGAATCTTGGCCCCGTCCCCCTTAATTGACCTTTTAAAATATTATTTTATATGACTGATTGAAATTTTAGATTTTATTTATTTTAATATATAGCTACTTTATTTGGTTAATTGTGTTTCTACATTTTAAGTGATAGTAACTGTTATTTTATTTAATGTAAATACCTTTCCTGTGTTTCTTTATTTTGTTTCTTTCTATATTTTTATATTCTTTATCTTTGAGAGCAATAAATGTAATTTTCTAGCATCCTATACATTTTTTACTGCTGGTTAGGTTGCACTGGGAACTGTGAATATGATGTTTTTAAAGTCCAACAATTTCCCTATTGTAGTCTAGGTTGGAATGTGAATAGTAAATGTGACTTATCCAAAGTCATACACTTTCCTTTCTGTTGCCTAGTTTGGTGTGGGGATTGTAAATCTGACACCAGGTCCAACACTTTCTCTACTGTTGCTCAGTTTGGAGTGGGAATGGTAAATCTGCCCCATCCAAAGTCCAACACTTTTGTTAATATTGCTTAGGTTGGAGTGGTAACAATAAATCTGACCCTGTCAAAGTCCAGCACTTTCTCTATTGTTTGGGGTGGGAATAATAAACATCACTCCTCTAAAGTCCAACACTATGTTTTTCATAGTTTTTGTATGAATGGAGTTATAATAGTTGTTTTTCATATGTAATTTATTATTTATTAGATTGGAGTTAAAACTGTAAATATTTTGTTTTTATTTTCAAATTGTATGTATTTTAATGTGTTCATAAGATTTTATTTATACTAGTATTTGGCAGTATTTTTATATGAAGTTTGCAAATAATTTTGTTTTTGTTTTAATGTTTTTAAATATACTAATTGGTATTCATTTTAATGTATGTATCTTTTTACTGTTATATATATTTCTATTTCTATTTATGTTTTCTTTATGTCGTCTGCATATAATAAAGCAGGAATCTGCTGTACACCCACCATTGGCAAATCCTACCCCTCCTGTAATTAGAACCTGCTTCAATTTGTTGAGTGTGAACAAAAAACAAGCAAGGATACAACCCTGTCTAATGCCTTGATTCAGTGAAAAATACTCTGTGCATTTACCCTGATCACTGGACTTAGTTGTATCGGACAAATTCTGATTTAAATCCCTAAAAAAAATAGACAGTGTCCCTGTCAACCCCTGTCTCTAACATGATGGCCCAAAGCTTATCCCTGTTTACCCAATCGAAAGCAGTACTTGAGTCCATAAACTTTAGATGTAATGCTCCCAATCAGGCCACAATGTACTTATTGATCAAAAGGTACTCAAGCATTGGTACACTGTCCCTCAACCTGTACGAAAACATTTTGGATGTTGGAAAGAATTTGATAAACATTGGCCCAGGTCATCAGCCTAGTAAAGTCTATTCTCTGCAATTCCTAGACAATTGAATCAAACTGCGAGATGGGGGCGTTAGCAGCAAGGATCACTTTGTGCAACTTTTTTAAAGAAGACATAACGACTGAATGGTAACGAGGATGGTAGGCGATGACTTGAAGAGGTATTAATGTATAAAGTTAAAAATGGGGCCCAGAGATTAACATTGTACTTAAATACGTCCAAAGAGATGCCATCAGGGCCTGGGGCTTTGTTATTAGACAGATCATTGATGGCGTTCCTGATCTCTACCGATTCAAAGGTTAACACAGGACTATAAGCAAGAGACAAAGGGTAGCGGGAATTCAGCTCCCATAGAATTGGACCTTGGGTCATGATAAAAATCTTCACAATTTCTAACCCAAATGTCAGAAGGAATATGCTGTGATAACAAAGGAGCCTAGACAGCTGTATTTCTTGTATACTGAGATATTTGAATAAACCTCCTTACCAACTCTATGTTTGGGAGTCCTGCTTCTTCACAATAGCGATGAAGATGGGATCCAAACCCACACGTGCAAAGCAATCACTGCTTGTCTGCTTATTTAAATGTAACAGTGACGTGCACACCCTTCTATTTAGAAAATAAAAAACTATTTAACTTCATTATTGCTTATTGCATAGGTGGCTGACTGCTTCATTATTGCATAGTTTTAAGAAACCACTATTCAACTTCAATATTGCATAATTTCTAAGGAAACAAGACATTGTACTCTGTGTGAGGAACAGATTTTTTTCTTTTCAGATGGATTTTGGGTGTGAATCGCACACTGGTGTGTTTTTGCGTTTATAGTCTCGCATCTGAAACTCACACACTGGTGTTGGTGTTATGAAATTTACATTCCTAGATTGAATTGTCTTGTAACTAATTGTTGTACACCTTGTGAATATGAAAAATATGATGCCACCACCCTTCTTTTTGGCTGCTCCTGGAGTACCGCCGAGTAGGTGGTCTAAGTGAAAGTAGGTTTTCTTGCATTATGCACTTGTGTGTGATGTCTCTCTAAGTGCTGAAAGGAAAGCTTCTTGTTGCTGCTTTGCTTAGGACACGAAGTCCAGGAAGTAAGTAAGTAAGGAAGTAAGGCCAATCAATGCACGGACATCCTTCTGAGCACAGGAGTATCTAAAATGGTCTGAATGCAATCTGGTGTGAGTGCACGTCCCTCCTTAGACAGGAGGTGAACTAAATAGGTAACCTGCTGTCTACAAAATTGCAATGTCTTCAGAGACTTTGTGATGATGAGAGGCTGAACTGATAATAATGACAGTGTTCCTTCTTTACCCTGTTCAGGGGTATCGGCAGCCAACAAGATGTCATCGACATATTCAATAAGAGCCACCCCTTTCGGTTCAGGAAAAGAATAAAGCTGCCTTTTCAATGCCTGACTATAACTGCTAGGACTATCTGTATACCCTGGTGGAGCTCTACAGAATCTGAATGATCTATTATTCAAAGTGAAGCCAAACAAATAACAGCTTTCAGGGTAAATATGTATAGAAAATAATGCATTCCTCAAATCTATCACACTAAATGTAGTGGCAGTAGGAGAAACCATAGTAAGAAGTGTCGTAATGTCAGAGACTACCGGGTATTGGGGCACCACCAATTTTGTTAACCTCTCGTAAATCAATAATGAATCTGTAAATTTTAGTATCAGTATCTCTTTTCAAAATAGGAAGGATAGGGCTATTACAAATGTTATAAGGTACTTCTTCTACACCCCCAACTTGATCAAATCCTGAACAATGTGCGTCAATGCTTCTTCGCCTTCCCGAGATATTTTATATTGGGGCAATCAAAGCAAAGAAGCACCTTCCTTCATTTGAATATGCACTGGTGGAATAACCATTTGTCCCACATCGGTATCTGATGTAGCCCATACAGTACTAGGTAAAGATGCCAGAACGATATTCTCTTTAATGAGACAAGACCTCTCAACCATTGGATAGTTATCATTTAAGATAATACGCACACCTTCTGGGGAACAACGTATTGTAGCAAGAAAATATTTGAGCATATCGATACCCACAATCCGGCGTGTTAGAGGAAAGCAAAAATTGACATGCTGCAGTGAATTTATCAAGACTAAATGCAAGAGGCTGTGTCAGTGGGACAGATGTAGGTGTCCCATTGAATCCTATCGATGTTATTGTTGAGCCAGACAGGTGAGCCCTAGGAACCAATTTTTTAGACAGAGCACTACGAGTAGCTCCTGTATCAACCAGAAACCGATCAATAGAGCCAAAGAAATTTGCATCAACATAAGGACCTTTCTGATCTATTGGGACCTCAACCGGCTCCTTACCCCATCCTAGGCATTCCTATGCGCAATCAGAATCCCCAAGACCATCAGCCGAATAATCTGACATTTGATACTGATTTCGTATAACAAAGGTATTAGAATAATTTGGTTTGTGTTCAATTGCCTCAAATCTGGTGTGATGTCCTATTCCTCCCCTATTTCCTGAATTCCCTGGGCGTCCTCTAATACATCCTCTACCTATTGATACTGTTGACCTCGCAAAAAGGGGCACTCAGAACGCCAATATCCAATCTCTTTACAATAAGCACACTGATCAGAAGACAAAGTTAATAGAGAGAAAGGGGGTACGCTAGGGGTATATACTACACATCCGCCTCTACCACCACCCCTGAATGGTAGACCATATACTTGAGCCAACATAACTTTCGTCTTTAAATACTTTACCTTCTTATCCTGTTTGCCTTTTGCTTCCAATTCCTGATGCTCATAATACTGGGCCATAGTCAAAAAGGAGACTGGAGAAGACGTAGTCAACGAACTCTCACTGGCCTTAAGGCGACTAGCTATTTCTGTCAACATGTTAGCGACAAATATTTGTCGACGAACAAATGCTTACCCATCTCATCTGTCAAAGACTGCCCACTAAAGTCATGAAATTTCTCTTCAAATCGTGTAAAGCAATCAGAAACGGACTCATCTGCTTTCTGTTTACAAGACGCTAACGTTGTCCAATCTATTTTCTTAGGGGTTATAAGAGTTTTCAACTTAGTCACAATAGCTTTGGGAAGATCTAATATCTCCTGTTGTGGTTTCTGCACAGGCTCTCTAGCCGCATCTATTTCTTCTAAACTCACCCAAGTATCACCATATGCTACATTATCATCTATTTTCCGAATTGTTCTCCACATATCAAGGGGCAAAATAAGTCCTAAAAACATATTGATATCTGGCAAGGTCATAGTGCAGGAGCTAATGGCTCCGTCCACTTCTTCATAGAAAGTTGCCGGATTTTGCGGTTCAGGCAAAGCAGCCTTAAGAGCCATTATATCTGGTCTACTCCAAAGAGTATAGACCCAATTATAAACAAAATATCCCTTTGCATCATCTGAAGTTTTATCATTATTTGTTCCCGCACCCTTCGGAGGAACATACAGAGGCGCAGCTTCACGCATTGGTTTTACAGTAACCACAGTATCACTAGGGTCATTGTCTGTCCCCAAGACTTCTTCTTTTTGCACTGGGGTATGAACTGTTTGTGCAGTTTTAACTTTTCTAGCTGATTTTTTCCCCGCTTTTAAAAGCAGTGTATCATGTCTTAATTTAACCACTCACCTAATTAGATCAGGTATATTTGAAAAAAGGAAAGTTCCATCATTTAATTGTTTATAATCAGAATTCATATCAGTGGGCTCTAAGTTTTTAGAAACATTTCTAAAACCAAGTATTACCTCCCAAGTGAACTTCTCTGCAAAATATAAAAGCTCTAAATCCTTCCACTGCTGAACCATTGCTACAAAGTCTGGAGCAGAAGTAGTCCCACAAGCTTCTTTGCGAGCCGTGGATCTGATAGTGGCTTTTTGGTCAGTAGTCAAAGTAGAGCGAGTCTGCCACCCATCTTGCTTATCTAAGACTTTATTGTCTGAGAAAAAATGTTCTTTTTCAGAAAAATCATTCTCAGGGGCCGAGGGAAATTTATACGGGGCGGAGGTCGATCTAGCAAAATGAAGTCATTCTGAGGTTTATTAAGTATGGGATAAATGGGACACCTAATAGGGTGCTGGCCAGTTACCTCTAAACGACGCTCCCTTTCCTCTTTTTCTTTGATTGCCTTCATCTCTTTATTTTTTAATTCCAATGCTTTTTGATATATCATTTTTCACTGTTCTTTTTCTGCTATAGCTTCTTCTTTCCTCACTGTCTCTTGCACTTCTTTCTCCCACATTCGTACACAATCAAACATATCTTGTTGACTTTTCCTTTTAAACAAACACTGTTCTACATATTGAATTTTCTTAAATTCAAATGACCCATTCACTGGCCATTGTAGATCAGGATCCTGTTTCGTATATTTGTTCCACAATGTACCATACATTATGGAAGAAATACCGTATTTGACATACATATGTCTATTAGGTGTGCACACTGGGGGAGCCGGCAGAGTTCTTTCTAAATCAGTTTTGGTACCACCAAGACAGCAACACAACCTACGGAGTGTGCTGGAAACAGGCATGCTACCAAACTTTTGTAAAACATTACTTTTCGAAAATATTCAAAAGTAAAGAAAAATCTCCACATTACCTGCCATTATCTTTTGCAAAAAATAAATCAAACAAACAAAACCAGAATCTTGGCCAAGCAAATCAAGAGTGCCGCTTCAGCGACCTTACCAAACAAGAGTCTCCAACTTCCACCTGCCGATCTCTTAACCCCTTCGAGGCGGATGACGAGCCCAGCTCGTCATCACCTTTACCTGCCGTGGGCGGATGACGAGCTGGGCTCGTCATGTAACGCGGCATTTTTGAAAATGCCGCGCACAGCGGGAAAAGCCGCCGCAGCGATGCGGTTAATCGACCTAATGGTCACTGCAAATTTTATGCCCAAGGATACCTCAGTCAGGACCGGCCACCAACCGGACGGTCAAATCGAAAAACCGGAAAAGTCACTTCAGCTGCAAAGGCAAGGGTCTACTCATGCAGGACGTCTCCTCAGTAATATTCCACTCTTCCGTCAAGACCACTCCTTCAGACGGCAGCGTCCCCAATGAGACCCCATGTATCGGGCGCCAACTGTGGAAATGTGCCTTTTAATGAGCACACCAGTGCAGGGGTCACCCTTCTCTGTCCATGGGTCCGCAGACCCACAAATAGAGATTGGCACTGAAGCTGGAATTCAAATAAAAAGTTTATTAATCACTCATGAGTGGGACCACATCCATACAACACCTTCAAGTATTGCAGGAGGTAATACATTGAGTACAGAGACCATGGGGCTTTTATACACACTTTGTTGCAGAGTAAGCATGTAGATACAAATAGAAGGTACAGGCCTACACGGAAATAGTAACCGACAAACATGGGCAGATGAGTGATCACTTAGTCAGCAAAGTGGGAGGGGGAACAGAAATGTGGGGAACAGAAATGTTTACAACAGCAGAAAATAGTTGACAGTTACATCTTTAACCAGGTGCATTTTAGCAGCTACAGGCCTTTTCTCAGTACCTACATTGCTTTGGCTCAGTACAGAAGGACTTAACTAAAGCTGATGATAGAAGAAGAATAGAAGAATAAGCAACAGTGAAGACGGAAGAATTACATAGCTAACAAAATGGATGCCACAACCAAGATGGCTTCAGTTTATGCTAACGGAAATTATTTCAGATTTACACAAAGGGGTCATTCGTTTTTTCAACACTAGCCCTCAGGGCAACGTTTCATCAGATAAAGTTAGATGATGCCTACATGAATCTGCCCTCTTTCATTGCTCATTTTGGATTGCTCAAATTCACAAGGCAATCCTTTAGATTCAATTTGGCTGCCTCCGTATTCCAGAGGGCCATGGAATATGTCTTGGGTGGTGTATCTGGCATTAAGGTCTACCAAGACAAGGTTTTAGTGTTCAGCTCTTCTCAAGAAGAGCATGATGACAGAGTCAGGCAGGTGTTGGGAAGATTTAAAGAGAGGGGTCTTACCTAGAGGGAGGAAACGTGCAAGTTTAATCTTACAGAGATTGAGTATTTGGGTCACAAATTTACCAAAGACGGCGTCAAACCCAAGGATAAATTAGTGAAGACTATTGATGGTCTTCCAACTCCGAATTGCAGGGATGACTTGATCGCCTTCTTGGACATGGCCGAGTATTTTAATAAATGTGTGCCTAGGTTTGCTAGTCACACCATGAGAGCGCTTTTAAAGAAAGGAGTCAAGTTTTGATGGTGCGCTTATTGCCATTCTGAATTTCAAGACATTAAGAATACGCTGTGCGATGCCCCTCCTTGCAAAGCTTTGTCACTGGAAGGCAATCTATCCTAATCACAGAGGCAAGTCCCAGGGGGTTAGGTGCTTTCTTAAAACAGGTTAATGAAGGAAGAGAGGAAACTATATTGGTTTGTCCAGGGCATTAGTGGGGCTTTAAACCATAACTCTGTAATTAAGAAAGAAGATCTTTGTATATACTGGGCTATTAGCAAGCTCAAGAAGTTTCTTTGGGGGGGTGGAACCTTCGTGGTCAGGTCTGATCATAAACCCTTGAAAGATGTGTTCTCTTAAAACAGTTTTGATTTAATTTCCTCTCGCATCTGTAAGTGAGTGGTTGTGTTACAGGATTACAAATTCAGGGTCAAGTATATTCCTTTGACTGAGAACAAGGTGGCTGACTGCTTGTTGTGACTTGTTTATGCACAGACTGAGAGTGAGAGCCATTAAAGGGATGACCTGTAGGACTTGGAGGATTTTGGTGTATGTGAAATGACTGAGGGTGTGATTGGTGAAGAAGTTTGAAAAGAGTTGTTAGCAAAATATGTTGTGTGAGCAAATTTCTAGTGGTTGACATTGCAAGAATGATGTGTGTGACGAAGTCCAGAAATACTGGAATGTTCTTGATTAACTTTCTGTTAAAAGGTGATCTCCTCTGGAGGGACACAAAATTCGTGCCTCCCGGACAGGTCCGAGATAAGATTATTCAGTTCGGACATTAAGGGCGCCAGGAGATTTCCAAAATAAAAAAAAGGATCGGGTTATACTTCTGGTGGACTGAGATTTTATGTGCAGATAGAAAGATATGTGCAATATTGTTTGGAGTGTGCCTCTAGTGACAATGTTTGGAAGACTAGGGTTCAACCTATGGCTATCAGGGAATAACCTGTAAGGGTCTGGCAGGAGGTGGCTCTGGATATCTTAGAACCCATGACCAGCAAGTCTGGACAGTATAACATCCTAGTTTTGATTGACGTTTGTTCATGGTGGTCAAATATTTGCTCCACACAGTGTATTGAAACACATAAAGCCATTGAATTCCTTAGTACTTGTTCAGTAGAGAGGGGTTGCCTGAATGTATCCTAACCAGCAATGTTGTTCACTTAGTTTCCAAAGAAATGTTTTTGTCTTAACTAGGTATCAGACATAAAGTGTTATCTCTACAATCCCGAGAACAACTGGATGGAAGAGAGGTTTAATAGGCTTTTGAAGGAGTCTATACAGATACGAAAATCTCAGATCAGGGACTGGAAGTCAGATATTGTAGAAAGGTTGAACCTGTACAAACTTACTCCCCATTCAATCACGAGCAAGATGCTGTTCGAATTGTTGAGGGGTAGGAAGCTTACAACCTTGATGTGTCCCAGGTGGATGAATTGCATAGATGTATGCAAACTCTTTACCTCAGAGAGATGGAGGGTAACTCAAGATGAGAAAGTGAAAAAAACTCAATTTTGATGTGACACATGGGGCCTCTTTAACAAAAGTAAAGGTGGGGGATCATGGATTAAATGGAAGTTCTGTTCTTCGGCAGATATACCGCCCTTTGAATGACCCCTGGTGGCCAACGGAGCTCAGAGCTACTCCCACGCCGAAAGACCATGTCTGAAACTTCAGCATTATACCGGACAGTTAACTCTCCATGAGACATCTGGTTAATGAGATCACCTCAGCGTGCTTTCACGTGACTGATCCACGAGGTCTGCAAAATCTTTAGATGGCTCACCATCAGCACAAGGAAACTGTGATGCAGGCCCTCATCACCAGCTGGCTTGTCTACAGCAATGCACTCTATGCCGGCACCTCCACCAAACTCCTGCTAAGACTACAGACAATCCAGAATGCAGCAGCCAGACTGATTCTCAACCTGCCCAAGAGGACACACATCACCCAACACCAGAAAGACCTCCACTGTCTCCCCATCTAGACGAAATGCCACTTCAAGCTCCTGAGCCATGTGTACAAAGCCATCTACAACCAAGGACCAGACTACATGAACCACTGCCTGATCTTCCACCAACCCTCTAGAAACCTTCACTTCACACACCTTGACCTTGCTCAGACAACACTTATCCACTGCAGCCGCGCCGGAGGACCCTCCTTCTCCCACCTTGCAGCTAAAGCCTAGAACCCTCTCCAACTCCACCTCTGCACTTCTTCATCGTTGAACCACTTCAGGAAGGGACTCAAGACCTGGCTTTTCAACTGCCATAAGCAGCACAGCGCCTGGATACCCCAACCCCCCCCCCCCCCCCCCGAAGTGATAAGCCACATTCTACAAATACGTGAATGATTGATATGTCTAGAGTGAGGCATCCCCAGATAGGGGGTTCTACCAAATTTTCCACACCAAATTTTCCACACCTTTCAAGTTGGTCGAATTGTTCCCCGATGCTGGTAATTGAAGTGATAATCTTATTTGGAATTTAGGCAGAGCGGTTGAGCAATTAGGTACCAAGAGTCATAATTTTATGAGAAGTGATAAACATGTTTCCCCCAAACAGAGGGGAAGTGGGTGGGCGGTGTTTCACCCCAAACATTTAAAGGACTTTGTTTTAAGTATTTCACCCTAGGTGTGTATATACTTTATAGGTTCATTTTGTTCAAACCTTATGTGCACATTATAAGTCTATTTTCTTTCTCTAACTGGAGAAATTTTGAGAAACTGCCTTGTGTATATTTTTATTTTTTTTTATTTTTTTAAGTTTTATTTTTGTTGTTGCTGTCACATGGTATGCAGTAACGTACATTAGATCTTCAGTGCAGCGTCAACATTCAGCTGCCATAATCATTAGAGCAACTTTTTAATATTTTACCCCCCCAACTTGAACTTGCTACTTTCGGGGCTAAGTTAAAAACTGGCAATGTTCTATACCAACATTAGAATTGTCTAGATTAAACCATCAGGTCTCGGTTCAAGTATACATTTCAGTAAGGTCATCTGCGGGCAAGTGTCCATGGGCCTGTAACATTTACTATCCCCACCTTCCACTCCCCCCTCCCCCCCTTTAATCTAGGCCTTCGTCATCCTCTGAGCTGTCCCCATCTCCTTCCTCGGGCAGGGGTTCACAGAGGTCTCCCCTATATTTGTTCCAGGGTGACCAAATCCCGTTCCATTTCCGAGGATTATGTCTCTGCTGATACACAGCCCGCTCAGTTAGCATAAGCACATCCATATTTCTGCACCACTGCGCCAGTGTCGGTGTTTCTTGTGCCCCCCAGTTCTTTGCGATGTCACGTTTCGCTAGCATTACCCCTATGATTACCCACCTCTTTGCATGCAATGAAAGGTCTGTTGGGCCCCAGACGTTCAGGAGACAGATCCTGGGATCTGGTGTAAATGGGTTCTGTAGAGTCTGGCCGATTGTGCGCGTGACTCGCCGCCAATAATCCTGTATATGTGGACATGTCCATATGGTGTGGTATAGTGTACCCTCCTCCCCGCATCTTCTCAGGCAGTGTGGGTGTTCTGCTCTATTTATTTTGTACAGCGTCGTGCGTGTGTAGTATACCCTGTGCAGCACTTTGAACTGGATCAGTCTGAATCGAGTGGAAATACCCGCCTCCCTGGGCGAAGCCAGGGCTGCGTTCCAGTCTGCCTCATCTAGGTCCCCTATCTCGTCCTCCCAATACTCCTTTAGTTTCCCCAGGGGATCCGGCAGGTTATTCATGAGTTTCCGATAGGTGAGGGAGGTTGCCCCGGCCTCCATGTAGTCCGTAAGCAGTCGGTCCTCTAACGGAGCCGACTCCGGAGGCGTCGTACCAGCTTCTAGCATCGACAGGAGTGCGTGCCTGATTTGTATGTACCTATATGTTTCGGTCTCTGCAAGGTCGTATTGTTCTCTCAGTGTCGTGAAGGAGAGCACTCCCTCCCTGGTCCATAGATCGCCCACCGTGGAGATCCCAATAGTGTCCCATTGGTCGAACCCCTTGGAGCTGCGCAGGTTACCGAGGGCCTTGGCGTCCCATAGTGGCGTGAGCCTGGTGATCACTCCCTCCCATCTCAGCCGTCTCTGAGCTTTGTGCCATAGGGCAACAGTGTGCTTGGTAGGCCCCTCTAATTTCCTCACCATCCCTCTATTGTAGAGCGGGGCTAGCAGAGTGTACAAGCCTAGTTGGTGTCTATCCGCCCTAAACGCTGGGTCGTCCTGCGGTGCGTGTATCCACTGGTTAATCACCTTGAGATGAGCCGCCCAGTAGTATAGTTCAAGGTTGGGGAGGGCTATCCCACCGCTATACCAGTCTCTGGTCAATTTTAACTGTGCGACCCGGGCCGGTTTGGCTCCCCATAGGAGAGTGGACAGTTGGGCCGAGACTTGACGGAAGAACGATGCTGGAACCACCGCCGGCGTGTTTTCCAGAACATAAAGGAAGCGAGGGAGTGCCAGCATCTTAAAGAGTGCCGCCCTACCTAGCAGCGTTAGGGGGAGATTTTTCCAAAGGCGCACGTCAGTCTTCAATTTGTCCAGCTGGGGCTGAAGATTCCGGTCAAGGAAGGTCGAGTGTTCCCTTGTAATCCATATCCCTAGGTATTTAAAGGTGACGTGTTCCACGAGTAATTGGCAATCTGTGGGTAGTATTGGAAGGTCGCCCTTTACCATATATATCACTGATTTGGACCAATTGAGTTTATAGCCCGAGGCCGTGCCGTGGCTTTCACATAGAGCCAGCAAGACCGGGATTCCGGTCGTGAGGTCCGTGAGGTAAACGAGCATGTCGTCAGCGTATAGGGAAACCCTATCCTCGCCTCCGCCTTCCCATTGTATACCTTTCAGCAGCTGGGTGGTCCTGAGGATTGTGGCCAAGGGTTCTAGCACTAAGGCAAACAGTAGTGGCGAGAGTGGGCACCCCTGTCTCGTGCCCCTTGCCAACGGGAATTCCCTTGATATGTATCCGTTTGCGGTTACTCTAGCCATAGGTTCGGTGTATAGTAGCCTGACCCACGATATGAACGTTGGGCCGATACCAATGTGCTCCAGGACAGCAAAGAGATAGCGCCACTCCACCATATCAAATGCCATTTTGGCATCGAGCGATAGTACCGCTGCCGCTTCCTCCAGCTGCGGGGCTCGGGCCAATACCCCATGCAGCCGTCGCAGGTTCAGCGCCGTGCTGCGGTGTGGCATGAAGCCCGATTGGTCCGGGTGTATAATGTGCGCCAGAAGGGGCATGAGCCTGGTGGCCAGCAGTTTCGCCAGGATTTTACTCTCGGCGTTAAGGAGGGAGATCGGGCGATACGATTCGCACTCCTCTGGGGGTTTACCGGGCTTAGGTATTGCGACTATTGTGGCTGTGCGCTGATCAGGGGGGAGCCGTCCCCTTTCCCGGCACTCCTGAAACATATCGAGCAATGGCGCGGACAGTGTCTCGGACATGAGTTTGTACCATTCTATTGGCACACCATTGGGGCCCAGTGCTCTCCCGGGGTGTATTGCTGCTATGGCTGCCTGTATTTCCTCCTCCGTCAAATCGGAGTCGAGCTCGTCCCGTTGTTCTGGGGAGAGAGTGCGGGTCGGCACTCCCACAAGGGAGTTTTCTGCCATTTCCCGTGTGACCTCATAGTCAGGGGAGTATACGGAGTGGAAATGGTCAGCTAGGAGTTCCACTATTTGTGCCGGACTGGTTTGTACCTCACCCTGAGGGTCCCTCAGTTGTAGTATCGCCCGCTGGCCACCCCGCGCCCTCTCCAACCACGCCAGAAGCTTCCCTGCCTTGTCGCCTATGTCGTAGACCCTGCTCGCAGTTGCGGACATATTGTCTCGCACCCGGCGGCGCAGAAAGTCGGTGTGACTCTGCTGGGCCAGTCGGAGTGTGTGCTGGGTGTCTCCAGTCGGGTTCCCCTCGTGGTCTCGTGTGGCCTTATCTAGTTGTTCCTCTAGGTCTGTTAGCTCCCGACGTTGTGTGCGTCTGTGCTGTGCGATTGCCGAGATCGCCTGTCCTCGGAGGACTGTCTTGTACGCCTCCCACAGTACAGTGGGAGACTCCACGGACCCCACGTTTTCTGCAAGGTAGGATCGTGTGCCTTTCCTCAAGGCCTTAGTGACGCCCGGTTCCTTAAGGTAACCCGGGTAAATAGGGTAAAGTCGTCTGTGGGATTGTCTCTGACTGAGCAGAGTCAGTGTAAGCGGGGAGTGATCAGAGATCCCTCTCGGCTTAATTTGGGAGTCAGTGAAAGTGAGGAGACCCCCCCCCAACGTCAGGAAATAGTCTATCCGCGACAGGCTATCATGGACTGTTGAATGGTATGTGTATTGCCTATCATCTGGGTGCAGTCGCCTCCACACATCCACTAGACCCTGCGCTTCCATGAAGTCATGCAGTTTGGAGGGCCCTGGTATGCGCATGCGCGTTGGGTGTCGGTCTAGGGAGTCTTGTGCCACTGCATTGAAATCTCCCCCCATAATAAGCTCCCCTTCAGGAAGACCTAACAAGAATTTCCCCAGTTCCGGGAAAGCTATGTTGTGTAGTGCTGGTGGGATGTAGACCGAGACCACGTTCAGTGGCTTCCCCTCCCACTGGCCGTGTATCGCTGCAAAGCGTCCCTGTGTGTCTGTCGCCGTTGATTGGGCTATGAACCTGGATGAGCGATGAATTAATATCCCGGAGCCCCGGGACCCCCTTGTGAACCCAGAGTGTACTATCATGCTGTAGCCTTTTCTGTCTAGGGCCTTCGTAGCTGTGCCGGTGAGATGTGTTTCTTGTAGTAGGACCAGGGCGGGTTGTAGCCTCTTTATACTCTGCAGTACCAGCCCACGTTTAATCTTGTCGCCCAGGCCCCTTACGTTCCAGGACATGAGGAGTAGCGGGGACGTCTGCCCTATGTTAGTGTCCTCCCCCATCCTGTGTTGGTTTATGGCTTGTGGATTTACGCTCGGGGATGGCCAGGAGGTCTGTGCAGTGTTCCTGTATGTTGCATTGTGACCATACCATCATATACTCGTGTGCCCCATCGTAGCTAACCTGTCCCTGCATAGAAACTAATAACCAAAACCCCCTTCTACCCCCAACTCCCCCCCTCCCTGCCCCCCTGCTCAACGGACTCAGAACTGCCCGCCCCCCCAACTCAGCAGAGTGCCTGATCCCACCCCTTAACATAGTACTTGCTCGCTGGGGTGAAGGTTTCTCCGTGGTCAGCGGCCCCCATCTTCAACTGCGGAGGCCTTTCCGCCCAGTGTCCAAGGCGGCGTTTACTGGTCATATCGTGTTCCGGTCGGTCGGACCATGGCTGTGTCTTACAGATCCCCGTTCGCTTCGTCCTCCTGACGGTCGGATAAAGGGGAATGCACCTCTGGATCTTCGTCGTTGGCTTGTGAGCCCTGCCGGGGGCCTGCTGGTCGGTGTTTGTTCTGTCTATTTGAGCGACGAGGGCCCGCCGCCCTCCAACCCTCCAGCCAATCTTGCGCCACCTCCGGTGATTCGAAAAACCAAGTCCTGTTGTCCGCTACGACCCGAAGCTTGGCCGGGAAGAGCATCGAGTATGGGATTTCCCTGGCTCTGAGTTCTTTTTTGACCTCAAAGAAGGTTCGTCTTCTCCGCGCCACCTCGGCCGTGTAATCAGGAAAGAATGCCAGCGTCGCGTTCTGGATTTTGATAGGGGGCGAGTTCCTCGCCGCCTGTAGGATGGCATCTCGATCCCTGAAGTTGAAGAGCCTTGCTATGATCGGTCTGGGGTTAGCTCCTGTCTTGTGGCGTCCCCCCGGTACCCGGTGCGCCCTTTCCACTGTGAAGAAGGCGGAGAGTCCTTTGGGCTTCAGAGTGTCCTTGATCAATTTCTCGACATATAGGTCCATAGCCCTCGTGTCTTCCGATTCCGGCACACCAATAATACGGATGTTGTTCCGTCTCGAGCGCCCCTCTTGGTCATCGAGCTTGTCGCGTAGTTCTTTGTTCTCCTTCGAGATGCGTTCCATACTAATCTGGAGTTCCGAGACGTCCGCGACCAGGGACTTGGTCACGACTTCCATATTGTTCACTTTCTCTGTCATTTTATGGAAGTCCGCCCTTATAAGTGTGATCTCGGCCGAAATCGACCCCACCGTAGCCTGTACCTGCGTGAGGGCCCGCATGACGTCGTCAATGGTCGCTTTCTTGCCCCCTGTCACTTCGGTCGTCTTGCTCCCCTGTGTTTTGGCGTCCTGCGAGGGGGAGGGGGAGCCGGGCTTATCATAGGCAAAGCGATCTAGGCGTGCTTGTGTTGTTCCGCCTTTATGCCCCTTGCCAGCCATCCTGGATCTGCCTGGGCCAAGCTATCGTCCTTTGCCAGCTACTGGGGATCTATCCTGGGCCCCGGCTGTGGTTATGGGGGGGGATTGTGGCCCCCTTGCGGTGTCCCACTAAGTTTACGGATATGCACGGGCCAGAGATCTGGTGTGTGGTGGCCGGCCGGGTTACCGACTCGTTAGTGGGGCACGCAGCCGATTGTTGCCGCTCTGCAGGACTCCCTCTGCCCCTTCCGCCACCGCTTACAGCGACCCTGGCTCACCGGAGTTTTCAGTGCTCGGTCCCCTAATGGCGAGGGGGGGGGGTCCGGGTTGCTCCCAGATGGGTCCTTTTGCTGCGGGGACGGGTGCCCCGCGCCGTTGCCCTGTCGGTTCTTGGGTGGGGTCTCCCTCGGGTCTGTTGCGCTTTGCCAGGCTCTCTGGTCGGCCAGGGGGGGGGGTCGCCGTACTTACACGGTGGCAGCGCGGCTCCGTTGCCCTGGCCGCTGCTGCCGAAAATGGCGGCGTCAGTTTCCCCCGTCGTCGCTCCGGGCGCTGGAGCCCGCCTTCACCGAGCGTCCTCCTCACCTCCGCTGGGCCTCCTGACCGGCCGATCGGCTTCCCTTGGTCCGGTGACGGATGCTGGAGGGCTCGGCTTCTGAGTGCCCCGGCGTTTTCCGCGATCGGTCGTTTCCGGCGGATGGCTGCCTGACTCAAGCCACTTCCTGTCGGCTTGCTGCTTACTGTGCCTCCCGGTCCGGAGGTCGCCCACAGGCCCGCTCGGGGCGCTGACTGCAACTGGTGTTCCTGACCTCGGATTGAGGTCCGGCGAATCCGGATCGCCGCCGCCTGGTCCTGGGCTTCGCTGCCTACCCGCCTGGGTAATTATAATGCCGGATAGATGTTCGGATTTAATTGGGAGCCGCCTTAAACACGGAGCTCTCCTTCTAGGCAGCCGCCATCATCGGCTGCTAGCCTGCCTTGTGTATATTTAAGTAATTTTTATCTATTGACTTTAATGGCTTCGTATTCATTGGATGGAAGGTGGCAACAGAGTATAGAACTTAGATTAATGTGGGGATGTGATAGAATGATGCCGGTCAGTTACCTGAAGACAGCTGTCGTGGATGGGACATTTCTTGCATACTGAGATACTATTATAAACGTCCTGATCAACTCTATGCCTGGGAGTCCTGCATCTTCACAAGGACGATTAACTATGTCCCAAAACTAGGTTCCATTCCCATAACTACCTGCACCTATTAACTCCTCCCATGGCTCCTACTTCAAAATATGTTTCCTATAACATATGGCTGATTTGTATTGAACACTGCAAGAGGCTAACTTGGAACTAATCCTAGGAGCCTCTTTGTAGGACACCATGAGCTCCTGGTGGGATTTTGAACATGAACGTTTACACCATCTATGCTGTTTTCAGGTGGATTGCAGAGTAATAATAAAAAAGACTTTACAAATTTGCAAATTTAATTAAGAGAGAAAATAATTATCACATCTAGTGAATCATCATCTAGGAAAATATCAAGAGCATCAGGGTAAACCCGAACCAAACTAGAGTAAAAATTATCCATGTTAATTAATATTCTTCCATCTAATTCTTCAGCCCATGTCAACCGTAGACACCATCCCATGTGACAAATACTGAGAGGGTGCTGTGCTAAAAGCCTAATAAAGTAGGCAAGCTAAGGATTATGGCCGTTCCTAGTATCCCAGGGAACGTGAAAGGTAAGTAAAAATGAAGCTTAAAAAGTTAAAGAGGAACTAATCACTGTAAATACACATCTCCCTGTAAATGTGGGAATATCCATGATATATCAGATTCGACAGGTGCATTGCCAATCGTGGACAAATTAAAATCATAAATAAGAGAATTCATATGGTCTCTCGAGGAGGAATGATAGACATGTGAATCAGCTGATGTAAAAGAACAGTAAGTGTCAGAATACCACTTAGGGCAACTATGACATAAAAGAAGGTTAAATCACCCATAAGTATAACCGGGAAATGCCTTGCAGCAGAATTAGAATGCCTGTCAAGAATCATATATAATAATTGGACATGGTCCCCCGTGTGTACATCACTGTTGACATTGTAAAAATTAATAACCAGGAGCCTACACATGTTAGAAAATGAAAATCGTAGAGCTATGGTATTTGGTGAACCGAACCAGAATCCATCGGTCCAACTTGCAGTTTGAAACTCAGGGCACCCAGAACCAAAAAACCTCCCTTAGCTCTCCCGAAGGAAGGACTACTGTCTGGTACTGAAAAACTACAATAGCTGTCTAAGAATAAACTATTATTAACGCTCCAAGTCTCTTGCATGCAAATTATCTTACGTTCTTTTTAAAAAATGTCAGCCAGCTAGCACCATCCCTTTAGCCATTATGCCCACAATGTTCCAACAAAGAAAGTCTAATGTAGAAAAAGAAGACACCTTGGGCCTTGATTCATATGTGCCTGCGGCTGGTGGATAACAGAAAAAGAAGACAGTTTGTCATTACTATCTATTTGCTCAATGGTTCGAAAACCTTACTAGTAGGCACACTATAAAGGGCTTTATACTGTAAGAACATCATGGGTTGAGGAGCTGAAATACAACTGGAAACGGTAACAGGCAGCAGGTGATAAGTGTTTATAAAAGAAGCCCAAAGGAACAGGTACAATACCGGGGGGAAACATTTCTTTGATGACAATTTCCTTAGCAGGTTGCCAGTGCAGTGGAAATGGTTGAAATGTATCACTACACAATCACCCGCTAATGCTTTTGAAGTCCTGAAAGGGACCCTCCATATTAATATATATAAACAATTGAGGCAGAGAGCCAGCCAAGGTGTGCTTGGATCCAATCTGCAAGTGTATTCCTCAATTGGATATAATCTTCCTTAGAGTCTGCCTTCAATTAAGGAACATTGGCCAAAACTCTAACAAAGAGTGTAGCAGCTGGTAGTAAGTCAAGATTGACTCTAGGAAGAACTGCACCGCTACCAGATATATTTGAGGCCACTATATGGAGAAGGTACCCCCTAAGAAAACGTTATAGGTATAAGAGCAAGGGGGGAAAAGACAATAGAAAACATGACCTATATTGCTTCTTTGTTGGCTTATAAATGCTTTTTGAGCTGACCATCTCTAAACGTGTTTACATGTGAGTCACAGACATAGACATACTGGTCTTTATCTTACTTTAATTTTTCACAGTTTGAATTTCTTCTCATTTGATTATGCAAAGATAAAAACATTTGTATGAATCCACATATTAATTATTAATTCAAATACACAGTTCGTCCACATTACGGTGCATCAAATGTTAATCTTTATGGGATAAAACATATTAGAAACCAAACAATTGTTTAGAGACATATGCCACACATATCAAAATATCTACCCCCAATAACCAGCCACATAGAACCATTCTTTCCTCACACACAACAGCACACTATCACAATCACATCTCATACATAGCCTTCTCAACCACTACAAACACGGATGTTAATAACGGAGAGAGCACTTTAAGAAATATCTGTTATTGTGTGATAAGTTGGGATTTCAAAGGCAACAGCAAGACATAGTTGATGCAACAACTGGCCGATTTAGATTTGTAGCAGCTGAGACCATGTACGGAAGAACTGGTGTGAGAGCTGGGCATGCCACAGGATTGCCAAAGCAAACCTGCTACCAGTGACTTACCCATCCACCTTAGTGTGACCCCCCTAGGAACACCTGCCACAGAGGCTGCAAATGTGTTGACACATCTAGAAACAACAGGCAGACATTGAGCAGGCTCAAGAATCAAAATGCCAACTGTATTTGCTGTTGGATGCAACATAACCATATAAGTGAGGGAGGAAAGAAAGAGGGCTGCAGTTAGCTTTAAGTGAGTTTCTTCAATCTTGGACACCTCTCATTAAATGGAGCAAATGAATTAGAAACAATAGCTTCAAATGTATCAAATAGGGTAGTAATTAAATCAGCCAAATGGGTTTGATTTGCTGTGACATGTCCCTGACTTCCAGCAGGATCCTTGTCAGCCACAACACAAATTTATTTGAAAAGTTTTATATAGCGCTGGCTAGACCCGAAGGTATCAGAGCGCTTCATATGAGGAAGAACATAGTTTCAGAACATAGTTACAAAGTTACATTAGTTGCTGGAGCATAGTTACATGAGTAACAAAAGCATAGCATAAACATAGGAGGGAGGGGGTGGGAAATACAACGGATAGACGAGAAAAAACAGTGTCCGACGTCCGACTGGGTAGGTGACGGCCGAGGGGTGAACCAGAGCCAAACTCCTTTATAGCTGCATAGGACAGCTCCACCGGTCATCGGCCAAAGGTTGCTCGGCCCCCCCAGTACATACAGAAGTTCTAGATTCGGCCTAGGGTGGCATCGTCAAAAAGTTCCATCGCGAGCGCCGGATACGGTGAGCGGAGCTGGGCTCCGAGTGGTAGTAGGATCATTCCCAATCCTCTGCTGTGTGTGACTCCCTTGTCACTGTGGTCTCTCTCAGAGGGGTCTCTAAAACTCCAAATCACAGATGCTGGATCCCTCCCCAACAAGGGAAGAAGGGGAGCTTTGGAGAAGAGCTCACTCATGGCGGCCATCTTAGGGACAGTTGGGCTGGTAGAGAAAGACCTTCACTGCAGTAGGGGAAATTGAGAGTAGGGTAGCTGGTAGAGAAGCCTGGGAGACAGCTGCTCCAATGTAGCAAATGTTAAAGGTAGCAGGTAGAGACCAGTACATTAACATGTGTTGGGAACCATTTTGATCATAGCTTATTTAAAAGCAGTTACATTTTCGGACTAAAATGGGTGAGAGAGCAGATTAAAGCGCGTCAAGGGGCCACAGAGTGAGGAGAGCACTGGCAAACTTTGGGGTCCGTAATAACACGGGAAACAAATATTGAGGTGAGAAGGTAGTAGAGGCGGATCGTGGGAAATTTTGCCTGCCATTTTAAAGTCAGGCAGTTACAGGCATTATCTCCGGAGCGGTCGATGCGTGGGGTGAAAAGAGCACAGAGAAGGTAAAGCCAAAAAGGGTACCTTGATCAGAGGGTCACAAATTGCTCTCTTCAGAGAACAGAAGAAGCTCACAGCGCTGTGATCGGGAGCGTCTGCCATATTGGAGCCGAAGCGTTGATCAAAAATGTTACTTTTCGGCTCGAAATGACTTACTTTCCTAGGTTTCTTCCTCACTGCAATGTTACTAATAGCAGCAGAATCGGCTGTGTAATACACTTTGGGTTCCACGATGTGAGTGTCTACTGGGTGCTCTGCATCAGGTGTGATGGCAGTTAAGGTGGGGCTTCAGATGCAGTCAAGACACCCCTAGTAGAAGGGTCCCGGGCTTTTTCGGCTGCATTTGTTGTCAGACCCAGTTCCTCCTCTACATTAGGAACTTCATCAGTAATCGCTCCTATTGCGGAGGTTACAAACAACATAATGGTGGAATCTTTATGAAGATGCTTCTGAACTTAAGCGATAGGAGAGATCGTTTGCTTACCCATGATTGAGGTGGTATAAAGAGCTCAAAAATAAGAGGAGTGGCCCGGTGTAGTCTCTATCGGTCGCGAACAGGTGCAGACTGTTACAAGATCCTGAGTGCTTTAGTGGGCTCCAGTGCATTGTGGGCAAAGAAGTCGACAGAAGCCCCAACTCACAGAAAACAGAATGGAAAATAAATATTTATAGGAAGGTTGTCTAACTCCTAATTTGTAGTGCCATCTTGATTTTATCTAAAAATGACTCAACCATTTCAAAAATGTGGAATTGAAATTACAGGCTTCTCATACGTGTGATGACTCAGTATGTTTTCAGTGTTTTTATAGTGTGCTAATTACCCGTGAGGGTAGCCATGTGCTCTGTAGAAAGTGTGTGATGCCAGCCCTGGGGGCTTACTCAAAAAGCCAGGTTGTTAGCTTCTTGCGAAAGTCAAGAAGAGAAGAGGAAGCTCTGATGTGATGTGTGAGGTTGTTCCAGGCTTTAGCGGCCAGGTACGAGAATGTGTGGCCCCCTGCTCTGGTTTTCTGCAGGCCTGGGGTATGTGCTAGTAAGAGACTGGCAGAGCAGAGGTGCCTGGAAGGTTGCTGGAACTGAATGCAGCTTTTTAGGTAAGCAGGGGCACTGTTGTGGAGATATTTGTAGGTGTAGGTGGGGGTGAGGAGTTTAAAGTGTGTGTGCTTGTGTATCAGGAGCCCCTTGGAGTTTCCTAAGGTGTAGTGTGATGTGGCAACATTGTGAGTTTGAGGACTAGTCTGGCTGCTGTGTTTTGGATGATCTGCAGTCTTCTTGAGAGCTGGTTGGTAATCCCTGCATACATGGGGGCATATTATCAAGGGGATTTATCTCCGCTTCTTTGGCTTTAAAAGCCAAGAAAGCGGAGATAAAATTATCTCCCTATTACCAAGCTGTCGCTAACACCAGTTAGTGACAGCTAATAGGAGATAGCGACCATCTTGGGCCCCGCTTTGCATGTCAGTGATATTTATCACTAATGACATGCAAAGTGGGCGTGCCAAGATGTTAGCTACTGGAAACAGTCCCTAACATCGCTATCTCCTATTACCAACTTTTGGAGATATTCGCGCTAAGCGCGAATATCTCCAAAAGCTAACACCTGCTCTGAGCAGTTCTTAGCCATGTTATCCAATGGGAGGTGGATAACATGGCTAAGAGCATTTGCTCGATAATGCATGAATATCGCTGACTTTTCAGCGATATTCATGCATTGCGGCCGTTTTTTATCGCATTTGCGATAAACCTTGCTAATAGCAAGGTTTATCTGCGATAAAAATCGCCGATGTGCGGCGATAATTTTTGTCTCTAAACAAGTTAGAGACAAAAATTATCGCTAGTTGTTGGTAATATGCCCCATGGTTTTTCCACAGTCTAGTCTGCTGGTGATGATGGCTTGGGTGATCATTTTTCTGGTGTGGTCTGGTAGCCACTTGAAGATTTTCTACAACATCGTTAGTGTATTGAAGCAGGCTGAGACCACTGCTTTGATTTGGGAAGTCATATCCAGATTGTTGTCAGTGATGATTCTGAGATTGCTATTCCTGCATTGAAGATTTTTTAAGCAAGACACATTCCAGGAATCACTCAGAATTTCAAATGGTTCTCTAGAGCGCATCAAAAAATGTCTCTATTCAGTACAAGCCAAATTCAGGGCTCAGAACCCTCTTTCCCCTACTAGGTAATCCTGTTATTTCTCTGACAGAATATAATATAGCTAAAATACAAGATGTTCTTACCTATCATCTTCCTGCTCTTTTAAACACAACTTTTTCAATTGTTGTTCCAGAAATGTCTGTTTCCACAATAAACTTCTTTGAAGTATCAGAATATTGCAAAAGCGGCATTTGAACAAACAACTATTTTAGCTTACTGAGAGCTGTTTCTACTTGATTGTCGCAGCAGAAACCTTTCTTCATATTCTCCAAGTTTCCTCATTCAAGATGTCAGTTCCTCTTTAAATCGTATATAAGGCGCTATTTACACATGAATGCATCATAACGTATTAGTTTCTGTATTTGTCATTATGTTCATAGCCCCTGAGCTACTATTTTTGTGCCTAATTTTGATCCTTTCTAGCTCGTGATATTGCTAATTTCTTCTGGATTCGTCGTATTTGGCTCTTCCTCCTCATTCCTAAGGTCAGCAGACGTTTAGTGCCTTGCTATTCATCACAATATTAATCTTCGTCTAAAATCAAGAACTACAAAATAGCAAAGGGGGATTTTTTTTTTATCCTTTCTGTTTTTGCCTCCCGTTTGGGCCAAAGAGGGGGGTGCAGCACAGACCACAGACCAGCTTTTTAGTGTGAAAAAGGCCGCTTTATTGAAGACAGGTGCACCTTACAAACAAATTCCTTGGCCTGTGCTGTACAAAACCAAACCTCACTAAATATGTTCCTCCTACCTTACCCCCTTACCCCCTCCCCTAAAGTTTTCTCTTTGCAACTATTTACACACCCTCAATTTTTTTTTACCCCCAGCCCACCACCCAGCTGGCTGTTGTGTCACTACCTCCGAAATGGTGGCCAGTGCCACAAGATGGCCGGCTAAATACCCCTAAAGCTGGAAACAAGCCCAAGTGCAGTCCAACGAGCCCAATTGGGCTCTGGCTGCACCCCCTGCCCAAAATCCCCCAGGAGAGGCAGGCTTTTCGTTGGTCGCCTCCCCTCCCACCCCCACCCCCAAAGCCCTATTCAGCCAAAGAGTGGGTGCAGCACAGACCAGCGAGTTATTGTTAAAAAGGCTGCTTTATTGAAGCCAGGTGCACCTTACAAACAAATTTCTTGGCCTGTGCCGTACAAAACTAAACCTCGCTAAATATTTTCTTCGTACCTTACCCCCCATCCCCTGACCTAAAGTTTTCCCTTTGCAACCATTTAGGAACCCCCAAATTTGTCCTCATTGCAGCCCCGTTAAACTTGTAACTTCTCAACATTTCCTAACCTAGCTATCTAAGTAACCTTCCTATGCTACTTCCCCTTCCTGCGTGTTCCTGGAGTGACCTTTTCCAACCAATAAACTGCAACTGTAAACAGATCTACCGACTCTTACCCAGGAAAACGCCACTCAGACTTTTCTGACCCCCAACTAGGGACCCTCACGCTTCGGGTACCTACGCATGCCCAGTGCCTTGTCCAAAACCTCCTTAATCTGCATAACATACAACTCCAGTCCATCTTCCCTAAAAAAAATAGACTGCTGCATACCGCAGTTCCGGATGTTCTACTCTTCCAATACCTTCCTTGTCACAAAACACCTGCATGTCCGCATGTCCCGATTTGCTTTATCTATGGCGGCTGGTCGCTCTGCTCCCACCAATGTCTCCTGGGAATAAATTCTGACCATATCACATAACAACCAGATCACTGCCATTTAATCTCCAAGAGAGCCCTCTTTATTTGTTTTAACACGGCCAAACCTTTACACTGAACCAGGTCATTCTCCCCCAAGTGAATGATCAAAACATCTGGACAAATCCCCCTACTGATCGACCTGTTTAACGCTGGAATCAGCTTGTGCCATCTCATGCCTCCTTTACCGTTCCAATGACACCGAAACAACTGGGAGTCCAAACCCAAATTCAAACCATTCCCCTTTGCACCCTTGTAACGTTCTGCCCTTTTGACAAAAGAGTGTCCTATGATGAAGATGGACACCTCCACCGTGGCAGGCCCCGCCACCGCAACTGCAAAGACGTATATGTGAGGAAGGAAATTACATTATGCGTCCCCCTCCACAATGCCCCGCAGCCGGATGTATGTTTTGAAGCAATCCGACTTCCAACGTCCCAAACTCATAAGGTCTTCCTTCCCCCACCCACTCTTAGTTGCGTCTGTGGCCGCCCCTATGCGAAATTAATGTATCCCAAACTGTCCAGGATCTTCCCCAATCCTCGGAGGGCTCACATCATGACCCAAAGCAACTGAGACGCTGACACCCTGCCGCCCTCCTTCCACTGGAAAACCTCCCCGTCCTCCCTCACCAACCCCTGTGCAAGGATCCCCCCCCCAGGCTGCCGGACGCACTGTTTTGTCCACCACTGGACCCATGACCACCCACTTCCCCACTCCCCGCTGGTCCGTCTTAGAGCTCTTTAGCCGTACTACTAATTTTTTTTTTAACCCCAGCCCACCACCCAGCCGGCTGTTGTGTCACTGCCACCGAAATGGTGGCCAGTGCCACAAGATGGCCGGCTAAATACTCCTAAAGCCCAAAACCAGACCAAGTGTAGCCCAACAAGCTCAATTGGGCTCTGGCTGCACCCCGGCCCAAAATCCCCCGGGAGGGGAGGCCTCCCGTTGGTCGGCCGCCCCCCCCCCCCCCCCCACACCCCTCAACTCCCTATTGGGACACTCTTAATGAGAAACTTGACTTGTGCACTAGTAAGTGGTATGGTGGCCACTAGGAGGAGCTACCTTTTCTCCGGCACTCAAGGTTATTCAACAGACCTTCACAGCATTTAGGGCCCGGGTTAAGATTTTTGTGGGCAGTCCGTTTCTCTGCCAGGGAGACAAAATAAATGACTCACCTGCTCTCATGGAGGCGCCACCCACCAAATGTTTAAATGTACACTGGCCCAGTGGACATTTCAAGCATTGACAGGAACTGCCCTCACAGCGGTTCCTGCCAATGGATTGCAAGTTTGCATACAGCTCGTCACATGACAGAGCTGTACTTCAACCTTACAATTTGTTTGGTTTGTTTCAAAAAGAAAATAGCACTTTTGGGATGGGAGGCAGTGAGCACTTTTTATTGTTCCTTACAGCCAGGTTTTTCCTGGCGATGATAGGTATTGAAATCTGGCTATGTGTCCACCCGTGTAAATTTGATCAAATAGCCAAATCCAAGCCCTTAGTAATACATAGGTAATTTTAGAGATCTCACAGTCAGAGGCATAGATTTGAGGAAAGGAAACTGTAAATTGTATTATTACAGACGGCCCCTTTAAACTAAAGTACCCATGCTAGGGGACCAGCTGACATCTATTCATAATGTGTGTTCCTGAAAATATGCATGGGGCAACAACAAGAGCAGAGGGACACTGCAAGGGTGCTGGCATAACCATCAGTGCCAGGACAGCTGATGGCATTGTTTCCACACCGCGGCGAAGACTAGTGAATTCCAGAGACTTATCATGGTCCGTAAACTATACATTTTTTAAGTGCTTCATATTTGTGAATGCAACTCCTGGCAGCTCTAATAATAAAACGGGTGCAGCTAGAGAGCCTCCAGCTCTGTTGACTGGAAGCTCCACTACACGTGATTGATACGTTTACACCATCGGATTTAAAGAGATTTGTTTATTACAAATATCAGCCAAGACTGTTACGAAGAGGCTCTCTTGACAACCTCTTTCTCTCCATACCATACGCTTCGTATGTTACTCGGTACAACTTCTAGATTTGACATCTGAAGCCTTGAAAAAGTCACCTCAGTGACGAAACACGTGTCGGCTGTTGTCTGTCATCGAACACTGCTGCTTTAATTGGACTCTGAAATTTCACTACTACATTGTGTAGTCCTTGTACTTTTTTATTTTCTTGTAAAATTTGATTGAATTTAATAGGTCTATAATTGGACTGTTAAACCGTTGAGAAAATTGCTTTTTTCTGTAATTTTTACCCTGTGAAAATGAAGCAAAGTTATTTCAGGAAACATTAAAATACATGTAACTAGATACAACCAACTTGTTTTATGATACTCTCTGTAGGACACATTCATATCTTAAAAGATATTATATTTCAATGTAGAGTGCTGGGGTAACTTTCTGTAAATATTTCAACACAAGGGCTGTGTCCGTTTTGTATTAATCGCACTTTAAGTAGTAGGGTGTGGTATTACCCTGAGTGGCACCAGTACTAAGATAGTCAATGTTCACCGAGCCTATAAGCATCGCATGCCCACTAAATTGTTTGCTTGCGAGGTGCGGCATATTGTTCCACTACTACCCTGTTTTGTTGCATCTATTTACAACTGCTTGTTCCTGAAAATATGCTTGGAGCAACGACAAGAGCAGCAAGACACTGCAAAGGGGCCAGCATAACCTTAAGTGCTATGGCTGCTGCATCTTTTCCACACTGCCTTGCACTGGCCATATATACTCCTTTTACAGAGCCATTACATCTCACGGATGTTGGCTAGCTTATTCAGCCACAGTTTTGACTCTGCACTGCAGGCTACGGATACTGGCAGTCCTGAATTGTACGGTTAGCAAGACTACGAGTACCAAAATGCAATGGGTGAACTACTGAGTCTAACTTGGCACTCGGAGTGTTCTGCTCCTGTCAGTCTACAATACAGACGCCTGCTGCATTCACACCTGCCCCTTGCTCCGGGCATGTAGGAAACTTGGGCGTTGTGCATGATTTGGCCAATGATCTCTCTGAGCTTGGGTGGCTGCAGGTAATCCCGCTCGTGTTGACAGTTTGCTGGTGCGCACACAGCAGCTGCTAATGCCATGGAGGCCGCGTCTCACATTCCTGCTCTTAATTACACAGGAAGCACGCCTGTCAGGGCCCAGGTGAGGCTGACAGGGCCTCACGTGGACCAGCCCCGCCCTCCTCGCGTGCATCACGGCAATGGAATCCGATGGCGGAAATGCGGTACAACAGGTCCAGGAGGTAACTCCTAGGCCACAGGTACACGCGCCGTTGCCCGGCAACGAAGGACATCCCTGATGTTAGGTGATCCAGGTGCAGCTGTGCCGAAGCTGGAGGCGAAGCGTCCACAGACGTGCTCGTGCCCGCTCAGCGACGCCTGTCCTCTTGCGGTGCGCGTCCTCGCGCATCAGAGAAAGCAGAAGGGGAAGGAACCTGTTGCTGGCTGGAGGGCGCGGGCTGCTTTCTTATCTCAGGGTGTAGGAGTGAGGAACAGCTGGACTGTGTACAAAGGTGGAGTCTTACTGGATCTTAGGAAGTCGCTTGAGGCAGAGGACGAAAAAAGCAGCTCTTCCGAAGCCAGGGCTCTGAAGCAGCAGCACTTTTAGAAGGAGTTGGCAACCACGAGCGGGACAATGATGAGATATAACTGTACCAGCAGCACTGTCACCACCTCGGAGACACTGGAACCCGGCAAGGGGGTAAGTTCGGCTTTCCCGTGAGCGCAGCTTTTCAGTTTATTGATTAAGTGTTCTTATAACGCGAATGAGTTCCCAACAGTTACATCTAGTTTAGGTAACTTATCAACGCTCTTCCTACGTGCACTTTACAAGAGTTAAACTAGTGCAGTTTTACTTCAGCTACGAGGATACTAATCAGGCGTTTTTAATTACATTCCTGTATCTCAAGCCCCGCATTGTATGTAAAATTGAGCGCGCTCAAACTACAAGCAGCAGAGTGCAAAGTAAACAGGAGTCCAATACATGGTTCACAGGGATGCTCCTGCCGAACATGCCCTGGTTGCCCCGTTTCTTTTCTGTGGTACCCGCTGTGCATCTCTACTTAAATATTCGTGGTTTTTGCTCGGTCAGAGCTCTTCCTTATTGTATCCCACTCGAGCCTGCCCCTTCGTGCACAAAGGAGGGGAGAGCGCAATTTGCACCACAAAAGATCCGAACCATACGTCCCACAATAGATGCAATTTACTTTCGTTCATTCTCTGTGTCTTCCAGCATAATAACCATTAATTTAAGAGAAACAGACAGTGGTCGAGGAACAAACACCCGGTTACAAATATGGAGGTAGTGATTCAATGAAGATGACCTGCCGGGGTTGGTACAGTAGTGTTCTTGTCACACGAACACGTTCGTAACAGTTAAATCTAGTGCAGTAAACTTATCAACGCTGTTATACATGCACTTTAAGAGATCTAAACTATTGCAGTTACTTGTATAGAAATCACCAGGTAATTAGTCTGCAGTAGTGCAGTTGGCTGCACATAGAGGAAGCAGGGGGGAGGGGTTGTTGTCAATTTGTTTGATAATCCCAGAGAAGTGAAGGGGCCCGAAACACTGTAATACAGCCTCATCAAGGCCTCCACGTATTTGCACTGTATACTGACTTCTTGATTTGCACCTTTGATCACATTATGCATCAACTAATCAGGATTTATAAACCATGGATAATCACCTGATAAGATATCCAGGTGCTTGCAGGTCCCGGAGGCTTATTCGAACTGCCAGGTCTTGAGGGTCATTCGGAATTCCAGAAGTGAGGTGATGGTCCGAAGGTGCTCAGGGAGGCTGTACTAGGTCTTTGTTTCAATGTGGGAGAAGGAGCGTCCTCCATTTCTGCTTCGGTAGATGCGGGGAGTATAGGCAAGTGAAAGGGAACAGAGCTTAGTCTTCTCAACAGTTGGTGGAAGTTCAGGTGGTGGTTAATATACGCGTGTCTTTGGTTGTGTAGAGCCTTGTGTGCGTGGGTCCGCATCTTGAATTGGCATTCTTCTGTACGAGGAGCCATTGGAGTGTCCTGAGTTGGAGTGTGATATTGGTTCGTCAGGGAAAGCCGAAGAAGAGTCTGGCTGCCACGTTCTGTATGGTCTGAAGTATCTGTTGAAGGTGTGCGGCAATTCCAAGGTAGAGGGAGTTGCTGTAGTCCAGTCGGCTGGTGGTGAGGGCCTATGTTACGGTGTGCCTTTTTGTGTAGGGTTAGCCACGAAAAGCATCAAAAATGAAAAGCTTGAATGGTAGGTTTGGTAAGTCTAGTACATGTAGGAGAAGTTGCCCCTATAAGGCTTATGGATTTAGTTTGCTTCATGCTCTTGAAGTGTAAAATACTTTTCAAAATACTCTACTCTGCGGGAGGCACCAATGTTTAAAATGTAATGTCGGCTGGCAAAAGGGGCATAGGAGTGTCTGGGGTGGGGGCGAGGGGGCACACCAAAATTTACCTACTGAACTATGAGTTCTACCTTTTTACGTTTCTGGATGTTGATTTTAAAACACTGCTAATGATGTACCAGTTTTGCTGTAATAACAGTGGAACTGCGGATTTAGAAACATGTCATCACTACACCCAAGGACACTTCCTGTTATTCAGACTACTGGCTTTCCGAATCCCAAATTAAATAAAACAAATAAACATTGCAACTAATAACATAGTTTCCGATCCTTAGATCATGTATCATAGCAATAAACAACTAGTACCGGAATGTAAGTAAGCTATATAAACATGGCAACTCCAACAATTCTTTCACTATAACAAAAGGGGAGGGGGGGTCACAGGATGTAACATGTACTATACCGAGTTGAACTGTTTAATAAAATTTATCAAAGCGAAAACTCCTTTTCATGCCAGATAGCTGTTCTGCGAAACACTTATTTATTATGTAGCCATATTACCTTAGAAGGTACTCTTGTCTTCTCTTTTTTCATGCTATTGGTTTATTGAAAACAGCACTAGATTTCAATGTAGTAATGGCCAGAAATATGCATTATATGTTTAAAAGGGATGATTACACCTTGAGCCTAAATTGTGACAGTGCCATAAGACACCTGATTGTTAAGTTGTATCACTTGACGTGTACATGAACGTGTGAGCTCATACCGAGTTTATTGCTCATTTAAGGGAAGGTCAATAGATCATAACCGGGCTATTCACGTGCTACAGCCTCACTTCACTGAGCAATGATAGGTGTGGTACTGCACTTTGTTGGCACATACACGCTGTCATATTTGTATTCTCATTTGTCAGTATTGACTGTAAGCGCAACGGATAAAAAAAGATTCAACATAGACTGTAAGCACAACGGAAAAAACGCATTGAGCGAATAATGCATCCATTACTCTCACAAATCACGCGAAGAGAAGACAAAGCTCTATGAAATAGTATGACGTCTAGTTCATATGCAAAATATTGGTCAACAAAATGGCATGAGATGTATAGTGTATACCATTGAGATTGTAAGTGATGTAGCTGTATGGATCAAGCATAGGGTACTTGAATGTTCTTTCTCCTGTAGCCAACTATTTGCCATGGGACTGTTCTAGGGCCTTAGCCCCCTCTTCATGGCTTTGCAAATGACAACCAGGTTGATCTGATCTACACTTGCATGTAACAAAAGCCTTGAGTGTTTTCATGTTAATGGGGGCGCTTGTCAAGTTGGCTTTCCTCTAATTAATTGTATGGGGGTTTGTTTCAATATGTCCTTTCAGAGTATTTATGACTGACTGAAATGTTGATAAGAAGTCCAATAGTACTCTCTGTATATTAGCTTATTATTAGCAACATATAATCGAATTGTAGCTTTTTGGTCCACCTTCCCAAGAGTCTATTCATCTCTTCAAATGATATGAAGCTTTCGGTTGAATATAGATGATCCATTGCTGTTATGTTAGGGTTATGCCCACAATCCAGCGACCTCTCCTAATACTCATTGACGATCTGCTTGTCTTTGACCCCGTGTAGTGCTCCCCTGCCTTTTGGCTAGGTTAGAAATACCATATACATACACAAATTATTTCCAATATCAACTATGGTGTCAAACTTGATTTGCGACCTCAGTTGCAAACAACGTGAGCTCTGTACCTGCTTCAGGAAGTTCCTCTGACACTATGTCTGCTGCATGATAACAATTAAATACTACGTTTGACATTGAGTTATTGGTTCCGGAGAGTGGAACCCTACTCAAGCAACAACCACAGTCCTTGTCAGGGTGAACCATGAAAATAATAATAAATAATAAAGGGGCTTATAAAGCGCTTGGTGACGCCGTCCCGGCGTGTCCCCGCGCTGAGGAGATGGAGACAAAGAGCGGCAGAGACAGATCTACAGAGTGAACAAATGTGTTTTTAACAGCTTCCTGAAAATAGTTTCGGTCCTGGCCAGTCTGATTGCTATGGGAAGGGCATTCCATTGATTGGCTGCTAACACTCGGAAGGAGCGTCCACCCATTCTGGCCCTCTTTATACGAGGTACTTTCAAAAGACCCACGCCCAAGGAGCGGAGTGCTCTATTGGGCATATAAGGGATGGCTAGGTCCTTCAGATAGTCAGGGGCTTTCTGAGAGATTATCCTATAACAGATAAGCAGAGCTTTAAATAGGATTCTTTTCCTAATAGGAAGCCAGTGAAGGGCCAGTAGAGTGGGTTTAGATGCCGTTCTTTTAGGAAGTCTGAGAACTAATCGTGCTGCCGTGTTCTGCAACACCTGGAGTCGCCTTAAGTTTTTCTCAGTTGTTCCTAGTAGCAGTACGTTCGCATAATCTATGCGGGAGGTGACTAGCGCTTGGGTCATAGTACGCCTGGCCTCCAAGGGCAGAAGGTCCAGCGTGCGATTTAAGGTCTTCATTATCCCAAAGCATTTCCCTGCTACTTTGTTGACATGGTTCTCAAAAGAGAGTCTGGGATCCACCCAAACCCCCAGATTTTTTGCTTCCTTGCCAGGGATGGGAGTAGGGCCAAGGCATGAAGGCCACCAGTCCTGAGTCCAACTGGTATACTTTCCCCCTATCACTATTACCTCAGTTTTCGAACCGTTGAGCTTCAGGCAGTGTTGGTTCATCCAGCCTGAAAGCTCCTGCATACATGCTTTAAAATTGGCCGCTGCTAATGTGGGTGTCTGTGATAGGGAGATGAGCAGCTGAGTATCATCGGCATAGGATACTAGTTCTATGCCGTATGATTGAACCACGTCTGCCAGGGGAGCCATGTACAGGTTGAACAGGGTGGGGCTCAGGGCAGAGCCCTGAGGCACCCCCTGTTCTAAGGCTATGCTGTCAGAAAGACACATGCCTCTCTGCACCTGAAAGCTGCGTTCAGATAGGAAGGCTTCAAGCCAGCCCAATGCCGCCTTGGTGACCCCAGCACTGCTCAGACACTGTACCAAGATGGAATGAGCCACAGTGTCGAACGCAGCGCTGAGGTCCAGCATAATGAGAGCCATTGTGTGACCTTCATCCGCTCCAATCCGCAAAGTTTCGGTCGCTCGCAAGAGGGCAGTCTCGGTAGAATAATTCTTCCGAAAGCCAGATTGGGAGCTATGCAGTGCCTTATTAGCTTCTAAGTAATCAATAAGCTGAGTATTGACTATTTTTTCGGTCACTTTAGCAAGAAAAGGTAGGAGGGAAATCGGCCTTAGGTTCTCTAAAAGGTCCTGGCTAACATTGGGTTTCTTTTTTATTGGCAGCACTATCGCCTGCTTCCAGTCACTCGGAATAGAGGCCAAGGAAAACGATAGTTGGATAATGTGTCGAAAATATGGCTCCAATATTTCTAAACTAGCAGTCAGAACTTTAGGAGGGACCGGATCTCGGGGAGAGCCTGATTTGACACTTTTACATACTTCTACCAGTACCTCAGGAGGCGGAACCATGAAGCAGTATAAGCCTGACTCCGTAGGACTGACCTCTATGTCTGCCCTGAGATCATGGCTGACGGCCAGGTTTCCAGAGAAATTCGCATAGATATCCGAGATCTTTCCAGAAAAATATCTCGCAATCTTGTTGCAGATTTCCACTGAGTCGCTGGAGGGGCTATTCTCATTCGAGAGTACAGAAATCTCCTTAAAGATTTTGAAAAGTTCCTTAGAAGAGTTCTCTGCTTCATCAATCCGATTTTTGTAATGGGCTGCTTTGGAGTTACGAATTTTTTTATAATACTCCCTTTGAGTTTTTTTATATTGTTCCTTGATCTTTGGGCAGAAATTAACGCGCCATTCGCGTTCCAGCTTTTTACAGGCAGATTTGAGCGTTTGAAGTTCAGGCGTATACCAAGAAGTAGTTTTCTTCGTAATTTTGGAGTTACTCCCAAGACGAATGGGAGCAGTTCTATCGAGGGCTCCTAAAATGCGTGTTTGAAGGTGACTATACGCAGTTTCACAGTCCGTGCCTCCGATCGGGCCTCCTATTGTAAGAAGTTCATTAAAGGTGGTCTGAGAGAAGGATTTCCATTTCCGCCGCGGGTAGCGCAGCTCAGAGTCTTTCTTCGCATCAGCCTCGGATGACTGAATACGAAATGGAATGATGAAATGATCGGACCAAGGGACCGGAATCGGGAAGGAAGATTGTACTCTACAGTGATCTCCAAAGATGGGATCCAGGAGGTGCCCAAGTCTGTGAGTGGGGTCCTGATTTATAAGATCAAGCTGTAAGGAGTGGAGTTGGGACCTAATGTCACTGGCCTCCCTATCCAAAGGATCATCAAAGTGGGCATTCCTATCGCCCAGCACAAGTACACTCTTTTTCCTAATTGCAAGGTGAGCGGCAGCCTCCAACAGATTAGCAGTAAAATCATACATCCTGCCCGGAGGTCTGTATACTAAGATGCCAGAAAGGGAGGTTTGAGGTCCTATGCTTATTGTAAAAACACCGGCCTCACAGTGGTCAATGCTCAGAGGCAGTAGGGTGCATTGCATAGAGGTTTTAGTAGCAATCGCAATACCCCCTCCCCTGCCATCCTTCCTGTCCAATCTTACAAGGGAGTAACCAGGGGGGATGGCCTCTATCACATCAGGGTCAGAAAGTTCACCCAACCACGTTTCGGTAAAGAAGATCATATCATAATCCTCGTCCTCGAGTAAATGATAGATTTGATTAGTATGTTTACCGAAAGAGCGGCAGTTAATCAGACCTGCCTTAACATGCTTGTTTACGTAAGCTATCCTAACTGGATTGGGGGGCTTAAATGAGCATAGGGGACAGTCGTGTAGGAGTAGCGGCTCCATTGAATGTGCGCAGGTCAGAGGGATATTAGGACAGAGAGCAAGCAGCTCATCACACGCATAGCGTAGCGTAGAAGATGAAGAGAGACCAGGGTCCTTGGCCCCGCGCCCCGTCCTGTCGCGGACGGGCGCAGACGGGCTGGACTTTGGCTCAACTTCGGCGCGCTTCCGGCGCGCCCGCTGCACGCGTCCGCTGCGCGGACGCGGACCTTTGCACATTTATGAAGGTCACTAAATTAACCTTTGCTTAACCTTTTGGTAACTTGGCACAAAAAGCAGTCATGCGTAACTTGCAGGCATGAATTAACGAGAACTGCTCGTATGTGGGGAGTCAAATCTACATAACCCTATTTAAAATTTACTATCACGCGGATTAATAATTCTACCTCAGCTGGAATCCACTTATGACTTTCTTTTAACCATATCAAGGGTAATTGCTACTAAAAGGAAGCCTTGGGTTTACCTTTGGATTTTTTTATGACTGGATTCTTGCTTATGTCCAGAACAATAATTATATGAGATCTCACAATTTGGTTGAGTCCGCCGGTGTGGTATTCACCTAATCTGGTGTGGTGAGGACACCTATGATGAATCATGCCACGCTAAGTTTTGAGTGAGGCGTTTTCTCCAATATCTTTTGGCTACCTCCACTTGATAATAAATATTGAATAGGGTCATGTAGATTTAACTTCACCGATTTAAGCATCCATTGTGAATTCTTGTTTAGTATAGGAGGCTGTGCTAGAAGATACATCCTCTCCCACTCCTATTGTGTATATTTAACTTAAAGGCAAATATTATTAAATTAAAAACAAGTATAGCGCCTAACAGTACAACATGATTCTCTTGATATCTGATTGTGCTAGACCGGGGGAAAGTCACAAGTTCAGGCAGACTGTGATGGAGCATGGGCTGGGTACAGGGACCAGGTTAGTCCTGAAAAAGTTACCTTCTCAAAGTCTGGTGTGAAGAGTCCAGTTTGTGGTGGAGGAGGCCGATAGGAGAGCATAGTGGATGGTCGTTTTTGTAGCGCAAATATCAGGCTTGACGTGTCTGGCCATTGCTGTAGCGTGAAGTTCCTGTCTGGCATTGTGGACGGGTATTGCTAGAGCTTCGCGTTGTTGGTCACTGTGTGCTGTCGTCATATAGTGTGAAGTGCAGATCTCTCTTTGCTGGTCGTAGCTGGCGGTCATTGTTGCATGAAGAGTCCGGTTTATTGGAGCTTTGTGTTTGCGGTTGTCATAGGCATCAAGATCTCTGCCCTAACTGGCCCAGTCGCTCAGATACCATGAATTCAATATTACTCCCTTTTCTTCAAAGGAGTGCACTCTGATTCCAGCCAAGGGTTCAGGTACTAGGGAGCCACCTGTTGGGGATCAGGGACTCACTTTAGCAGGGGCCAGCAGGGTTTAGGCAGGTCCATTTGCATGGCAAGGCAAGTCAATTGCAGCAGGTCAGCTGGGCAGTTGAAGGGAGGCCACTGGAGTTTGTTTTGTCTCTGTGACCCAGAACAGGAGGTCAGCCACCTGATCCCTGGAGACACTCTGTCTGTGATGAAGGGAGCAGGCCCAGTCTTTCTTCTCAGACAGCAGTTCAGTCCTTTGGTAGTAGGGCTGTCCTTCTTGTGTAGTATCCACAGAACCAGGTGTATACTGAAGAGTGGGTCTGAGGGTCCTATTTTTATACCTGGTGCCAGCTTTGAAGAAGAAGCTTCTGGAGTTTCCCCCCACAAATGTTTTTGGAATTTCTTTTCTCCCGGTCCTGGCTCCAAGATGTCTGGGGTGAGAAACCACTAGAATTAAGTTCTTTGTGGGTGTGCTGAGGCAACTCCTTTGAAAGGTAAGTGTGATAGATGGCAGCTCTGTGCCCACCCGTCTTGTCAGGATTGCTCCTCCTGCCAACACTCGGCCCTCCTTTTTGACACTGTCTGGGAGGAATACACAAAGACCAACTGCCAGCTACACCTAGTCAAGCGGCCCACGAGACAGACTGTAGGCACCAAATGGTTAGGACAGGAAAGGGCCAACTTTCTAAATGGGACATTTAAGAAATTGTGAATTAAAATCTGACATTACCATTAAAGAGGGGTTTAAATGAAAATTCAGTTGAGTCTAAACATGACCTTCTTACCTGCTCCCAATCAAAAGTTGTCAAATATTAAATGTAATAACCCAATGGGAGATTTGGGCCATAACGTAGTGAAAACAAATGTAAGAGTTTTTCACTATCAGGACATGTAAAACTTAAACACATGTCCTACTTTTTAAATGCTCTGCACCCTGCTGTATGGCTATTTAGAGCCTACCATAGGGGTACACTTTATGTATTAAAAAGGAAGGTTAAACCTGGTAAAAGATTGATTTTGTCACATCGAAATGGCAGTTTAAACCTTCACACAGGCTTCAATGGCAGGCCTGATACATGGCTTAAAGGACTACTTAAGTGGGTGACACATTACATCCTGCCGGCCCACTAGTAGCATTTAATTTACAGGCCCAGAGTACATGTAGTACCACTTTACAAAGGACATATAACTAAATTAAATGTTTCAATTGGGTGCAAGCCAGTTCTACCACATTAAAAGAAGAGAACACAAGCACTTTAGCACTGGAAAGTGACAGAGTCCTAAAAGCCAACGAAAAGGGTTCATAAAACCGGAGGAGTGAAGGCAAATGTTTGGGGGTGACCCTGCAGAGAGGGCCAGGCCTGACAGCAAATAGTATGGATGTTGTTCTTAAATGGCACACCTATCTGCAAATGCTGGGTAGTAGTGAAGAGTGCCCAGAATGGACCATTTGCTCAGGAATTCAAAGAATAGGACCGCACCAAACCTGGACCTGATAAAGGAGAGGATGTCTAAAGTGAGCGCTCGCTCCATGAAACAATAAAGGGGAACTTAGCATCATAAGTACTAACCAAGATAAACAAATGATGGCAGCAATAGTAGGACTACAGATGAGTGAATAAATGGAGCAGATGGATTGAGGACAAACTGCAATCCTTCGCAAGGCATAATGCTGTCTTTGCCCTTAACTACCCTTTTCCCAGAAATGTCATCCCTCTGCAGTTCAAACTTAAAAGCTCATACTGCCAATTGGGATAACCATTAAAGCAAATTTATTGTGAAATGGATCCACTTTAGATACTGCAGCCTCTATGATTAATGTGTACAGGGCTGGCATTAGGGGAGTGCGACCAGTTCAGCAGCGTTGGCGCTTATCTGGAGGGGTTGGGGGGGGCACTGTGTTTAGGAATAACTTAAGATTTAAAAGCACCTGATGCAGAGTTCCTTGTGCGTTAAGCTTTCAGGCAGCATTAAAAATGTCAAGATAACTTGTGATTAATGAGAGAGAGATCAGAACTTTGTCTGTCAGTTTTGGCTCGCCATAAAATAGCACAGAGGGTTAATATGCCTGCAGCGAAGAGCAGATTTGTATTTTATGTGGATAGTTTATTGGATTAGTAAAGCCAGTCCTTACCAGCTCTTTAAAACAAATTAAATGTATGTCATAGTGGGGCTATGGAGAGATGGGAGACACTTTTACCAGGTGGTAGTAGTGAGGGTATACGAGGAGGTCGTCATAGGGTACCGAGGGGGGGCAAAAACGATTGTTGCAGCAAGCGCCAACAGCGCTAAAGCCGTCCCTGAATGTGTATGTGGTTAACATGAGCATTGAATAGATAAATTGAAACCTTGAACATATGTGTATTCCTCTATATCTGCTTGTTGAATAACAAACTCTTTGCTCAAATGCTGCAACGGCAATGATCAAGCACCAACCCAGGTTCTTCTTGACAATGCCGGTAGTTTCTCCAAGTATCCTCCAGAGCTTTGTCCACAAAGTGCCATGTTCCATATGTGTGCGTCCCTTCTGCTGTGCAATTCATGTTTAAATTGTGTACTTGTTTAAAGGTGGCCTAGTTGGGAATTCAACCCACCTACTTTAGCCCCACAATCTTTTTGATGTTCATCTCTGCTAATGCCTGTTACCCATAGCCTGCCTCATTCTTCATGTGCTTGTGTTAAAATTATATACCCCTCTATCATTTACACAATACGAAAAAAGGAGATGGACCATACATGTGTTAGGATTATGTGGATGCTTACGAGGGCCTTGTTTTTTAATTATTAAACAAGCACATACTTAGAAAAAGCTCAGAGTATGATGGATGGCGGGTTCATCACAGTCATTTGTGACTTTTAAAGTGCATCAGAGAGCAATGTTCGTTAACTTTTATTCTGCCATTGTGCTGGTTTCTGTCAACACCGGGGCAGAGATTCCTTCAACTCCTTAACATGGTATATTGTCCCTTTTATCTATTGTGTCTTTGACTTACCTTTAAAACAATTGAAAGGCTTGTTTAAAGTGGTTAAACTATTGCATCTAAAGATTAATTGGTCAGATTTTGTTTCTAATTCATTTTTATAACCTGTGTTATGTTACTTTAATGCAGTGTGCTTCCTAGTTTACCAAACCGATTGCATGAGAGTAACTTCAATGAGGCCTTCTGATGCTAAGTAGCTTGAAAGCTTGCCTATTGTTTTATCTGGGGCAAGCAATGCTCTCTGGCTCCTTGACCAGATGGTAGGGGCCTTGCAAGCTTGGACACAAAACTAGGTTCTTTTATTAAGTGACTGGGGAAGGAGACAAAAGTACGGCTCTTACTAACAATCAAAACCCTGTATCATCTTGGAAAACAGTGGAGTTATCCTGTGAGATTTAAGGGCCTGAAAGCAAACCATCAAATTTTAATGATGTCACTTTATAGTAAAATCAATGTATGGTTGTTTGGGGAAAGTGTGTACCTAAAAGGATTTCTTCCTGTTAGCCATATCAAACAAGTGGGTGCAGAGATACATTTACCGATTGGGACCTCCCCCACCCCAAAATAAAACTTTTTCTCTGCATATAAAGACCTATCAGGGACACAAAAAGTGTTATATTAAACCGTGGTTAGTGAACATCTTTTACTTTTTTCTCAGTTGTTGCCCCACAATGTGTGAGGCAAAAAACACGTTTAGGTTACTACAAATCATCATTACAAAGTACACACATGTTGCATAGCAGATATCTCATGGGAGCTACATTGGGGTTACAGGAGATTACCATTCACAGTCACCAGGCTTCTCATCCACATCATGCTCCTGTAAATGCGGACAGGAACTTGGTGAGATGGTTCTGGGGGACTGTGCTTACAGGCACCAAACACCTTAGTGGTCACCCACTGGTCCTGATGTAAGCAAAGTCCGACGTGTTTCCCGCCCTTAAGTGTAATCTGAGAATACCATACAAAAAAAACAGATGTGGTCAGTCCTATGTTGGTTATGGCACAGTGTAAGGGCCTGCTCTTACAGGAAACATAAGGTTGCCTGTAGAGTTCATAGCTGGAACTCAGCAACTTTGTAGCAGTTTGCCTCTTGAAGTCTTTTCTGATACCTGAAGCAGGAAGAAAATAAGACTTGTTCACTCTTGTGTCTGGGTCCCTGTATGACTGAACATAAATACAGATGCCGGAGAAGTCTATTCCACAACATAACCCTTAGACCTTCTGCTTAGCCTACTTCCTGCTGAAATAGCTTATTTACAGTCAACCCCATACTTGGCTGTGACAAAGACTATAAAGAGGTATTTGTATGATGGTAGAGGGCTAACCTGTAGGAATCAAAGTCATCAACTTGGGAATTGTGGATCTCCTTATGTGACTGCCAGCACCGCCTCCTCTGTGGGATAAAACCTTACTGCTGAAAAACGTAGATCATTTCTGAAAACCTTCATATGAATGGGTGAAGTACCGCCATCGGTCTAGAAAATATTCTGTATCCCTGGCTTCTTTCAGCATGAGGTCAGGTCAGAGCTATAAGACCTGATCAGCTTTTGCCTGTCAGTCATTTCATCTGGAGTTAGAGCTGTAGAAGCCGTCCTAAGCATCCAGTGACCATCGATTTGGTGTCAGTAGTTGAGTTTTCTTCAACAACCTGGAACTTTTTATTCAACACTAAAGCAATGTGTGCGACCACATGGAGCCCACTCTGGATGAAGCCTTGGTACCCATCTATCAGTTGAAGCTTGTGTTTCAATACTTTTTACTTTTGCCTAAGGTTAGGATCTTGGGATTTGTGTTTGACAAGGACCTTAAACTTGCATCACACATAAATCCAGTTTCCTCATCATGCTTTTTCACCTTAAAAATTTTACGGAAAATTATGCCCTTCATATCTCTGTCACTTCGAAAAACAGTGGTCTGAGCCTGGTTCTGTCAAGAATCGATTTATTGAAACGCCCTATACTTAGGAGTTGGCAAGGGACATGCCAAAAACTTCAATCACTCCAGAATGCAGCTGCTCGGGTCCTACTTGGCCTACCCAAATATCACCCAACATCAGCGGTGATTAAGGAGATACATTGGCTCCAAGTCCATCAGAGAGTGAACTTTAAAGCCCTATGCCCATTGCAAAAGGCTATATATGGAGGAGGGGCTGGGGACATTCAAACTTTGTTCTCTGTATACCAGCCCCTACGCTCTCTCAGGTCAGCCAATACAGGATTGGTCTGTGTCCCTAAAACAAAAAGAGTTAGATGGGGAGGAACAGGTTTCTCCTACCAAGCGTCCATCTTATGGAACTCCCTCCCTGTGAAAATTAGTTTAGAATCCAATAGGGCAGTTTTTAGAAAAAGGATTAAGACCTGGCTCTTCTCAAGGCCTTAATATCTGTTGCTGTCTGCATCACATTCACCCAGCGCCAAGACGCCTCGGCATAAGACTTCTTTATAAGTCTCTAAGTCAGTCAGTCAGTCAATCGAACCATATCTTCCCATGTGCTCTCTCAGTTCAGCTTGATTTTCATCCTCAGTCCTGCTACAAAAACCCACACAGGGAGTACATTTTTCACGTTTTTACTTTTTTCCATTGTCTTAATTGAGTTTCATAAAAGCCCGGTCATGTCATTCTGTAGGCACGATCATGCATTATGATGTAAATGCCTGCTTGAAGCAATTGGGAGAGGGTGGTGGAGAAAGAATAAAGGTGGAATGCAGAACACAAAAAAGAGCGCATTAATGCAACAAATTATGCAGGTGTTGTCAAAGTTAATATGTTGGTATCCCTGGGGTTGGACTGGTCTATTGGGCAATCAAGCAGTGCCTGACTGATCTCTGATCTGATCTGACAGCTCAGTGTGTGGACCACTCATTTTGCACCATTGATGTGTGTGTGTGTGTGTGTGTGTGTGACTGGATAGCCTATGTCTTTAGCCCACACCCTGTACAGTGCTCTGCGGCTCGGTTTGCAATTTATAAGTAGCCTACATACCCATAACATATATATATATATATATATTATACACACACACACCTCTACGCCTGGTGTGAAAAGAGGAATGCTCTGTTTATTTTACTTGTTAAAGTACTGCCTTGCTGCTTCTTAACATGCTCTGGTTTCTGAATGGCTTGCTGTGAATTCTGGGAAATAATGCCATTACAGTCTTCACTTCTCTGTAGTGCTAGATGCGGCGTGTCAGCTATAAGACCTATGCAATATTGTGTGGTCGTGATGCACACTTGCGAAGCACATACTGGTCACACTTTTCCATATGCAATATGGATCCCTTGCTGCTCTCTCACCTGTGGGTGTGACTGCATGACTGTTTATTGCCTTTTGGAAAACTATTTGCTATCAAAGATTAAATGGGCTTTGCTGGACAAGAACATAAACCTGTCTTCTTCCGTGTGTTCTTTATGCTGTAAAAGTGCCACTATGCTTGAGGGGCAGCTGGGATAAACAGTAATTTACACAATTGTTGAGGAGAACGATTCCACTGATGACGCCTCATTTCTCTAAAAGTCCTTTGAAGGCTTCTGCACTTGATAGATGACTATAAGAAATTGGTTTAGATCATGTCCTGCACCCCATTTTTGTCACTACTATGACGTCACTTCTTTGCCCCTGGTTAAATATCTCAACATGATGTCAGCAGTCAAATATGGAAAATTATGAACAATCAAAGCATGTTTGGCAAAGGAATTTTTTCTATGCTCACTCAAGTGCTGTCCCAAAAAGATATCTGGGTTTTTGGACTTGGGCCTCCTGTTGGGCATATCAGAAGCCACCTTCGGTGCAGCCGCTGGTAAACGGGGCCAGGCTAGGGATTCAAATGCAGCCTTGGCAAAAATGTTCTAGCCAGCCCGCTCCCTTACTCTCCTTGCTCCATCTCTCTCTTCAGCCATCCATCCATGCTCACCTCCCTCTCTCTCTCTGACCTCCTATTTCTCTCCATCCCTGCACCTATCTCTATAACTCTCTCCTTTTCTCTCTCTCAGCCCTCTCTGCCTGTTGTAGTTAGTCTTCGGAAGCAATGAATCTAAAATGACTTCAGCCCACCGGGTAAATGCCCAGTGGAATAAAGGTGCATTTCGGCCCTTCTGGTAGAGATGTGCCTCAGGGCCCGGAAGTATCAAGGATTTCTGGCGTTCATAGACTTTCGATATTGCCGACCCTTAAATGACTTTACCGGTCCCTTGTTATGATCCAGAACGGTTTTTAAACTCTGAATAAGAACACTACGAGAAAATGGATCAGTCATCTCTTCCAGACATATTATAATGAATAGACCAATTTTTAAAAAAAATTATTTCCAAATGATGTCATGTAGCACTGGAATGGTTTGATCACGGTGTGTTGAATTTATACAATTCTGCTTTACAGATCCTCTTATGTGCTCTGGGTTTCAACACTTTCTCTAAATGTTTTAAAAAGAAAAACGCCCCATGCTTTACCTCGGATTCGTTTTGATGGTGGTGCAGGTGCTATTTTGTCTTGCAGGTATAATCAACAATATTTTCTTAAGATTAGTCGAGTTTTGCCTAAAACACTTGTTTCCTTCCGCCAGGGGCGGCTTTCAATAGTGTAAGTTCCAGTTTCTGAATGCCATTACAAGGTCATATATGCACATATTTTTGTGTTAAATATACTGATATCGAGAGACATTTCTTCAAGTATTCTTGCAAAAATGGTGATGATTGGGATTGTTAACACAAAAGGCCACTAGTGCACTTTCCAGTGGTCGGGGGGTTTGGAGAGGAAAATAACCGGAGTATGTCCTCCCTGGGGAATATACTCCACAAAAAATACTCCAATAACACTATATCAGGACAGACTGTCCAGTAGTGTGTAATATGAAGAAGACTATAGGTGGTAGTGAGGATTGCACACTTACCCACTTAAGGTATGAGGGCCAATGCTAGTGTCCGTGTGTTTGGTGGGAAAAAGAAGCAAATTCTTTTTAATTACTCTCGCACACCCCAGTGGTGTCATGCTTCATCATCGGGTCACCCCGACCCCTAAACCACAGTGTTGGGTAGCTCTTCAGATAGATGAAAGAAGGGGGACTTAAAGATAAAAAACCTCAGTCAGACCCCTGGTTTCCCTTTATTCTTGGGTCTGGCTGGGTCAATAAAATTCTAAAAAACTGGTCTTTTTGGATTATAATGGTCCTAAGACCCTAGTGCCAACAAGTTTCAGTCCAAAGGGGCCATAAAGGCAGAGCCGGGGACCGAGACCGCAATAGGTGTAGATGACGGTTGAGATCTCGAACTGAGACCACAATACCGCATTTCTCGGTCCTTTGAGAAGCACAAAGCCCCCATAAATTGGACGGAGCCTGGCAACACAGAGACATTTTTAACATACACGAGGAGAAGCTACTCTACCTTCGCCACACGAATAGAATAGGGACCTTCCATCCTTTAATTTCCTACACATAGAGGGGGGTTCATCTCTAGCCCTGAAGAAAGTCCTGGACCTTTATGGCCCCTTTGGACTGAAACATGTTGGCACTAGGTGAAGTAGTGTGGCTCACTGGTTAGAGGCGGCAGACCCGAGAGCAGAGGACGGCCCGGGACCAGGGTTCGATTCCCGGCGCGGCAGGTTTCTGGACCAGGGTCAGCGGACTCGATAATTCTCTCGCCTCGGTGCCCACTCTGATCAGCGATCACACTCGGCAACTCTGGGCATTAGCTTGCCTCATCTTCACTAACGGCCCCACCAGACCGCCGGGGATGCCTGGTCTCACCCTGGAGATACCCATTAAGGGACCATTTCTCAGGGAAGCCAGGAAGGGTTTCGCAGTGGTCAAAGCGCCTTGGGACCCTACGGGTAAGTAGTGCGCTATATAAATGCCTATACATTTACATTTACATTTACTAGGATCTTAGGACCATTATAATCCAAAAAGACCAGTTTTTTTAAGAATTGTATTGACCCAGCCAGACCCAAGAATAAAGGTAAACCAGGGGTCTGACTGAGTTTTTTTAATCTTTAAGTCCCCCCTTCTTTCATCTATCTGAAGAGCTACCCAACACTGTGATTGAGCCCACCCCGACTTTTAGGGGTCAGGGTGACCCGATGATCAGGCATGACACCACTAGGGTGTGTGAGGGTAATTAGAAAGAATTTGTTTATTTTTCCCGCCAAACCCACGGACATGACTAGCATGGCCCTCTTACCTTACGTGGGTAAGTGCGCAATCCTCACTACCACCTATAGTCTTCCTCATATTACACACTACTGGACAGTCTGTCCTGATATAGTGTTATTGGAGTATTTTTTGTGAAGATGATTGGGATCATCATATACTTTGCCAAATGTTGTTATTGTTTACGCTTTCTCTTGTAAATTTCGCAGCAGGTAACTGGTTTCATCATAAAGTGTCCTGCAGGACCTGCAAAACAGCATGTGCACTACGGCCACATGTGTTGTGCTGGCAACATTCCCCACTAGACTTTAAAAATGTTAGGAAAAATACAGTGTGCAGATATCGTCCTTGACTTGGATACGACAGAGTGTATTACATATTCAGCTATGCAGCTGACTGCCTAAGTGTGTCTTGTGTAATATTTCACACAGCCCTGCCAAGTACCACGCATCGGGGGTTAGCCTAATACTTTTCAGTGCTGGTGTACACAACACCGCAGTTAAAAGCGTCAATCATGCATTATAGCGTGCCTGGGACAACACTGCGACGAGCCGCGATGCTAATGAGGCAGCATCACCCAGCATGCTAACATTGTCTTGCAGATCTGAGTGTGCCACTGCCTGTTGAATGTTAGCACTATGTCGGAGCTAAAATAATCACTAACCATGCAGACCATTTACGATAATTCAACAATGGGGAGGCCAGGGCTTTACAGATCCATCAGCCGTGCCCAACTTGGCCTGCCTCCAAGTCTACTCTGGTTGTACCAGTCATCATGTGGGTGATCCCTAGGGCGGCGCCTTGCCTGTTGGTTTCCAGCAAAGGCACCACCCCATAGGTGGCCAGCAGCACCACACACTTTGCAGATTGGCTCCTAGTAGCCCCAGTGGCGGGCAAAACCCTTTTTTTCCCCCTTGCAGCGCCAGTCATCTGCAGAAAAGTGGTGCTTCCTGTGCGGTTTGACCCCTACAGTGTTGTCGGAAGGGTCGTGGAGCAGGATGTTGGTCTGCAGCCTGCTGGGCCCATGCCCCCCTAAGCCCCCGACCAGCCTGGCAACATCGTGCCAGAGATTGTTGTAAAAAAGTCAACTTCTCAGCTCTTAACCAATGGCCATATGATTTAGCGGACGGGGCACAGTGTTTGTCCGTTCATCTGATCACAGACCTTTTTCTGTCGGCAGAGCGCACACGTGTTTAATCCTGACCGTGACCAGCCCTGTACACAACTCAGTCTTGAGGCTTCTGCCAGGCCCCATCCCAGAAAGATGGCGGACTGCACTGTAGAACCTGGGAGACACCCAGCGTGAGGATGCGGCCAGCTGGCAGCAGCAGTTTGGCAGCGAGGGGTGATAAATGTTTAGCACACTAGCTGGTGGTAGCTAAGTTGACAGTGGCAGCAGCACTGGTAATGGTAAGTGAAGTGACCACAGCTGCTTATGGCGGTGGAGAGGACTGTGATAGTCGTAATCAACTATTTAAGTAAAGTGGGAGTGTTCCACTAAGTTGAACGCTGAAAACCGATGTCTATTTTTGTTGAATGAAGTTCGAGTACAATCTCCAAATGGCTAAAGCTGCCTTCCATCCTCCAGACATCGGAAAATTGTGCTCATTAATTTGGGTAATATCAGTGCGTGTCAGTTGCAACACTTTCAAATACCAAAATAGCATGACATGTTTTTTACTACAAAATTAATTTCTAACTCTAATTTCAAATTCTTCCACTGTAGACCCTTTTTATTTGGTGTAGATTGCCAGCTACATTTTAGTTAATGCTAATAATAAAATATTAGAGCAGAGTATGGGACCCCAGGACAGGACGCAGGGCAACTTCACAAATACAAAGTATCCCATGTCAGATGCGAGTGGTTTATTGACTCCAGATACTGCACTGTAGTTATTAATACAAGATTTTAGTTTTGTTCCATACATTTTCCTAATCCACTGCTCGTGATAAAGTGTCCCCGAAGGTGTCACACCTGAGAGACGTGAATGTCACTCATAGGTGCCTTGAAACAATAGAAATGTCACTCATGTGCCTACTGAAAACTTGGCAGATATGTCAATGTGGGAAAGATATCTCTACGTTACCCACCCCAATGAGCAGCATTTCAAGGTCACGGCATTAATGGTTGTCTATCTGGATGACGATGTGAACAGTGTTTTTTTTGTGTCTTGATAAGCGGCGCCATTTGTCAGCTGCCATTGCACAACATTAAAATTGTCTGTTGCAGCTAATGAGCTTTCAGGAGCTATAATTAGAAGAAGATTAATCTCTGTATTAAGATATGTCCACGTGAGGCCTGGGAATGTGCTCTCATTCCAAAGCAGTTACCAAGTATAATATTATTCGATGATTATGTTGATAATTACTGTAAGACTCGGCGGTTCTTCAGATGCATCAACACACCATCGGACGTGTTCCCTTGGTTGCGGTTATTTTTCAGTGTGTTGTGCAGTTTCTGTGGTCGGACACTCTGAACTTTAAGAAGTGCCGTGCCGTGCCACTGTCAATCAGAGCACAGTTTAGTTCACGATAAGCAAGTTTATTTATTTTAGACAACCAACAGTCTAAAGGCAGTGATATATGTACGCGTAGCTGATCTAAAGCGCGTTTTTAGATCCAACCCTACTAGGCAGTGCAGCTAACTGGTTTCAAAGGCACTTTGGGGACATTCTGAAAACCTCCCTGTAAATTTATTTTGCCCATTGCTTACCATTAACTTGGTGATTTGTAACTGACATTTGCTTTGTTTCTGTTTACTGGCTTTATTTATTTTAGGCTGTTAAGCATGTCTTGGTCCATCCCGTGGAGCGAAGTCTGTTTACCACCTCTCTGACTGACCGGCTCCTTATATCCATCCATGAGCGCTTACTTTTTGGAAATACTTTTTTTGTGAGGCAGCGCTTAAAGTTGTCTCCCTGGTATACTGGTTCACAGCAGTAACCGTGCTGTATTTTCTTAAAAGGTTTCCTGACTCCTATTTTTCTTCTTGACTGATTCTACATCTGCCACCCATGCCATAGCCGCTGGAAGCAGGGCAGTGGGTGCTGGAAGACTACACACAACATACAACAAAATTTAAATGGCAGTAAATAAACTGTACAAACATTTCAGAATATATCGGAATTAGAAAAGCACAAATTAGGCACACTTATTTTGTAATTCTGAAGGCTGGTGGAAACAAATATTTTAATACAATCAAAACAAATCAATCCACTACGTGATGCGATTTCCACAAATTATCGTTTTTGGGCAGTATAGTTTTATTAGTAAAACTGTATATTTCTGGAAATGTAATAGTCATTTCAATTGAAAATGTATTGTCTTTAATGACAGTGAAGCTACCACACCATGCATACTCCACTCTATGCCACTTCATTCTGTCACTCTACACCCCTCCACTTGGACAGACTATGCCACTACATTCTGTGCAACTTCACTCTATACCACTCCAATGTACTCCACTATATGCTACTCCATGACATTCTACTCCACGACACTCCATGCTATTCCATTCTAAGACACTCCTCTCTATGCCACTCCATGACACGCTACTCTACTCTAATCTACAACACTCTACTTCATCCCACTCTTTGCCACTCTGCTACACGACACTCTACTCCATGCCACTCCACTCTACAACACTATACTCTATGCTATGTCCCTCTGTCACTCCTCTCAGGACACTCTACTCCACTCTATTCTACCCTATGTCCCTTTACTCTACTTCACTCTGTCACTTCACTCTATGTTTGAGCGATAGTATTGGTCACATCTGTTTGATCATGAGTCCTAAGCCCCCTGGATTCACCTCCTAGAGGAGCCTTCCCAGCCCTTCAGACAGTGACATAGCTATCAATAGCACAGCAGATGCAATGCCACTGGGGCCACGGAATATGAGGGGCCAACTGCACTCCAATTATACGTTTTATACTACCAAAAAAGATGACTGAGGAGCCCATTTTCCTTGTTTGCATTAGGCCCCATTACACCTTTGGTACGCCATTGCACCCATAATCCTAAGCAGTCCTAGTTTAGGAGCAAGTTCCATCTGGTGCTTCGTAATCTTAAAGAGCGTGTTTTTACTGTACACCCAGCAGGCTTGGAATGATGGACAGGACACGGAGGAACATTTTACAACGCAGTTGGATTTCCAATGCATTTTCTTGATGAGTTAATAAAAAAATTACCCTCTTCATAGTTTATGCAGCCTGGATAGCTTGACTCCAGTGATGTGGAGAGCCTGGGACTCACGTCTGAGCAGACCCAGCCCACTCGGGGTGAAAATGCAAAAAACACAGACGTGAGTCCCAGGCTCTCCACACCACTGGAGTCAAGCTATCCAGGCTGATAGCCAGAAACCGGTCCTTGGATGCTTGATTCCGGTCTGGGAAAGACATGGCTTGGTAGTTCGGACTGGACTGTTCCCATGAGGCACAGGGTCAGAGCTGATTTGCATATAGCCAGTGTCTAACCCAGGGTGGTGTGGAGTGCAAAAAAACGATGGATTTAGGCCCAGATCCTTGTACTGGGGTGAATGTATGACATTGTTATTGTTAATTGTTATTGTTAATTTGGATTTGTAACGCGCCCAATCACCTGCAGGTCTCTAAGCGTTTGGAAATCGATGTTATTACAATAACTTAGCTCAACACCTCAGAGAGACACAGCTACCAGTTTACATTGCGCTCAGGGCTTTACCAAACAGCAGTATTTTCAATGATTTCCTGAACTGCAAAAGATTCACCTCCCTGAGTAGCCCCTCAGGCAGCATATTCCATAGCTGGGAGGCCAAAACGGAGAAGGCTCTCCCTCCCTTGGTTACTAATTTGTAGCGGGGGCAGACCAGTAACTGGGAATCCGATGATCTAAGTGTTCTCTTTGGGTTATATACCTCCAGACGGTCTTTAATGTAGGCAGGAGCATGGCTGTAAATCGCCTTGTGAGCTATACATAGACTCTTAAATTCAACCCTCTCTTTAACAGGGAGCCAATGAAGATTTTGTAGTAGAGGGGAGGCCTTCGTTCTTCTGGGTAATCCAAAGATCAATCGTGCAGCGTCGTTCATCACGACCTGTACTCTGTTAGTTAGCATTTTTGGGTGGCCAAGATTAAGGGCATTCCCATAGTCAATCCGTGAGATGACGGTTGCTGCTACAATTGAGCGCATCATAGATTGAGAGAGAAAGGGGGCTAACTTTCTCAGTTGCCTGATGATATTCGTGCAGCTTCCGACAATGGAAGATATTTGGCTGCACATTGACATATCACAATCTAGTTTAATCCCCAAGCTCTTTACGTTCACACTTGGCTTTGGGGCTAGTCCAAGCTCTGCAGGCCATTACAGATCACTCCACGGTGAGGTGGTAGATGGAATTACCAATACCTCGGTCTTATCCGGGTTGATCTTTAACAGGTTTTCCATCATCCATCTTACGGTATACCTCAAGATGTTTTGGGCTTGAATTTGTGCTGCCCCTGTATTATCGACACTCAGCACAAGCTGAGTGTCGTCAGCATAATTAAAGACTCTGCAGCCCATATCGGCCAAGGATGTAATCAGAGGTTGTAGGTAGAGATTGAACAGAAGTGGGGACAGTGCGGAGCCCTGTGGTACCCCGCACTCTAAGGGCTCCACCTCTGAAATAGAGACCCCCAGTTGTACCCTCTGTGTCCTTCCCAACAGGAAGGATTGCAGCCATTTAAAGGCCAGGCCTCTGATCCCAAAGGCCACCAGTCTTTCCAGGAGCAAGTCATGGCTGACAGTATCGAACGCCGCTGACTGATCTAATAAAATCAGGGTACTCGGTTTCTTACTGTCAGCCATGCCTCTTAGTTCATCTAGCACCGAGAGCATCACTAACTCGGTGCTATGGTGCGCTCGAAACCCCGCCTGTCGCTCATGTAATAAACCATGGGATTCCAGGTACAGGGACAAGGACTTCAGCACGTGTTGTTCTAAGATCTTTGCGAGGAAAGGCAACTGGGAAATCGGCCTGTAATTCTTCAGAACGGCCGGGTCTGCTTCCGGTTTCCTTAACAGTGGCCTAACTCGGGCCTCCTTGAGATCATCCGGTAGATACCCTGTTTCTAGGGACCCATTGAGGAGAGAGATGATCCGATCTTCCAATAGAGGACGTGCCACACGGAAGACACTCGGGGGACACGGGTCCGCAGGGGAACCAGATTTGGTTTTATCCATCAGCTGCTCTAGGCTCAACTCATCCAGCTCAGGGAACTGTACTATAGAGCAGTGAACAGGATTATGGGCATCAGAGTGTATAGTAGCACTATTCACCACACTACTCTTTATTTCCAGGATGATGGTCTTTACTTTTTCTAAGAAATACCCCTGGAAGGTGTTACAATTTATGGGAGACTCAAAATTCTCCTGTTATTTACTCGGCTCCGACAGGATTTTGAAAGTCTCCTTCTGGGTATTCCCAGCCTTCTTTAGGCGAGACTCATAGTACTCCGCCTTAGCTTGTGAAATAAGTTTTTTATACAGATGGAGAGAGCCTTTATAGTGGTTCCTCGCTGTGTCCTGCTTAGTTTTCCTCCAAGATCTCTCCCGAGCTCGGAGTTTTCTTTTTTGTTCCCTTAATAGTGGGGTAAACCAGGGAGCCTCTTTACCAGGTGCTTTTATTAACTGAGTTCTTTCCGGCGCTATCTGATCAATAGCTTCGCCCAGACTCCGGGTTAGGTCCGCATATTCTAGATCCAGGCTTTTATCTGTATTCGACAGACAGGCCACCTTCGGGAACACCAAGGTCAGGGTTTTTAAGTCAACCTCAGTCCATTTACGGGTCCTTCTAGTACCCCGGGGTAGGTGCTTTAAATGGTCATTAATATTTACCTCACAGGTCACCAAATAATGGTCAGCCCAAACACAGGGGACCACATCCCTAAGGATGACATTTGGGTCTGTGGTCCATACTAAGTCAAGAGTATGACCCCTGATGTGTGTGGGTACTTCCACGAGTTGACTAAAACTCAAGGCGGACATAGTAGTGTCCAATTGGCGTGTGGGCAGGTCCCTGTGGGGGCTATCCCAATGCAAATTAAAATCTCCCATTATCAAGATTTTCTTATATCTTGTGCAAAGGTCTGACATAATGGGGGCAAATAAGTCATTAAAAAGTGGAGTTGAGTTGGGCGGACGGTAGATCGACAGAACCACCCAGCAGGAGCTATTCAGGGTAATCTTTACTCCTACCAGATCAGCTAGATCCACTGTTTCTGATAGTAGTCTCTCTACGGACAAAGTCTTTTTAAAAAGAATCGCTACTCCACCCCCCCGCGCAGCCCCTGCGCAGTTCTGCCATATTGCATCATAGCCATTTGGAAGAGCAGCAATAATGTCCGGCATGGAGTTTTCGCCCATCCAGGTTTCTGTGAGGGTCAGGACATCAAGGTCCCTATCCTGAAGCAGTGTATAAATCTCCACATGATGGCTGTGAAGTGACCTGGTATTCAAACTAGCTATCTTTAATACAGGGTATTGGGCTCTAAGAGTTCTATTGTGAGCTCGCTTTATGGCATACTTTTTTAGCCTAGTAATGACTCCATGATCAGTTAGCAGCTCACCGTTATCTAAGTAACGAAGCTCCTCCGACGTATAGATATACCGATGGTCAGGAGTACGAGCCCCCGAGCACGTCCATGCGCGGACGGGCTGGACTCTGGCGTGACTCCGGCGATGATCTGGCGAGCCCGCAGCGCGTGATCGGCTTAAGTACCGGTCTAGCGTCCTTGTGACGACTAGACCGTGCAGAGCCTCACCCCCCACCCAAGATGTCCACCGCTATGGCAGTAAATCAAGTGAAGTGAAGCTGCTAGCTTCTCGAGTGGTAGGAGGAGCCGCCCCAACGCGGTGTTTGTTAGTTTTTAATGTGCAAGTAAGTGGCATTAAAATCAGGGTAAAAGTACAACTCTAACACACAACTCAAATACAAAACGGGAATCGTAAAATACAGGCTGTGAAGGCTCCTAGTGAGCGCACTGCGCTCTGTGCTGTCTCTGAGCTAATGGGTTGCCAAATTCGTATTTCTACATTCTGTCCATTACCTGTGTTTTTTGCAATTTTCACCCCGAGTGTGCTGGGTATACTCAGACGTGAGTCCCAGGCTCTGGCTCTCCACACCACTGGAGTCAAGCTATCCAGGCTGATGAAGGCTGATAGTCAGAAACCGGTCCTTGGATGCTTGATTCCGGTCTGGGAAAGACATGGCTTGGTAGTTCGGACTGGACTGTTCCCATGAGGCACAGGTTCCGAGCTGATTTGCATATAGCCAGTGTCTAACCCAGGGTGGTGTGGAGTGCAAAAAAACCGATGGATTTAGGCCCAGATCCTTGTACTGGGGTGAATGTATGACATTGTTCTACATTCTGTCCATCAACTGTGTTTTTTGCAATTTTCATCTGTGATGAGCTTGCCTGCTCATGCCAAGCTACCAAGGGGGGTGAGAAAGCTTTATCTTAGATGTGTGACTACCTTACCCTGACTAGAGGGAGGGTCCCTACTTGGACAAGGTGCAAACCACTGCCAACCAGAGACCCCATTTCTAACACCTATCAATTAACAGTGCAACCAAGGTTTGCTGCACAACGATGACTAGGAATTGATCGCCAAGTTCAAAGGTGTTTATTATAAGTTAACAATTACATTCATGTTTATTATTCGTAAGATCAGACTATATAGGTATAGTATTGCAACTGAAAGGCCAAGCCTCCTAAAAAAAGTTTACACAAACAAGAATCAAGCATACAAGCAGCTCTGTAGCTGTGATACAAAACAATAGCATGAGTATCTGATAATCAGATTACAATTTGGCTTTGCTCTTTCTAGGCATTAGCAATCTACTCTCCCAGATACAGGTTCAAGACACCTAAATGTTCATAGTGCAAATCTGCAGACTACAATAAGAACCAAGCAAATGAGTACAAGTAGAAATAGCAACAGTATTGCAGAAGCTACATCAAGAGTCAATAGGACAAGAAATAAGTGTCAGTCTAAACCACACTTTGGAAGTTAACCAGACATAGGGAAAAGTCTCTAAGTCCATTTTAAGGGGAATGGAAGTTTTGGGCATGGTTTGGGTCGGAGTCCAAGGAAAGCTCTGCATAGGACATGCAGAAAGGGTCTCAAGAAGGCAAGTCCAGCAAGCAAGTCGAAAGTCGTCTAACTCTCTATCCTTGTCTGAGAGTCTTGCCAGGGCAAACAGTAAGTTCTAATTGATACAGTTAATCATTAACTCCCCTTTGGTTGCATCATCAATTGAATTACTTTTGTATTTGTTTCAATATTGGTATCGGTTTACATGGTAAACACTCTGCAACAGTCCATTAAAATGGCACACTGGACATGGGAACACCATTTTATCACACACTCAGGCTTTAGTATATTAGTTCATTTCCAGCCACATTTTCCCCTGTGCTCATTGTTAGATTCCTTTCATAGACATATCTAGAGCTGTTACACAAAATGTATCTATTCTAAACTAACAAATCATGAGACGTCAGGCAAAGAAAGCAAGTTAGTAGAAATGTAGAACACAGTAGTTTCTCATCGGGCAAAGATTCAGGCCTTTAAGTGTAAACTGCTAACTTAAGACACTAAACTAATAATGCACATTTAATATGTGTGGCAACATTTAAACGTGCATATGTAATATCTCTTAAGTACTCTTATTTCTGATTGCATAAATCATATAGCAAGCAATTAAATTGTAAGACAGTAAGTATACCTAGAAACAATATTTGTAACATTGATGCATACACTGAGAAATCATTATAGTTTAAGATGTTCTAATACCCACACACAAGGGTCATGTAAAGCTTAGAATGACATTTCTAGCAGTTACACAGGCAATGTTGCACACATTTATGAATCACGTGAAAGGCTTCGGTCATAATACAAAGAGGATGGATTAAAGGGTAAAAACCGAAAACCAGGAAGCTAGATCAGTTCTCGTGTCAAAATTTTCACTAGAAGTCAAAAGGTAAAAAAAAGTCTATAATATTGGCTAATGTTAAAAACTGAGTTAGATTTCAAAGGTATATTCCAAGATTAACCTCTTTTTGCTTACAAAAGAAAAAAAATCTTAAACAACTCTGTGGGAAAGTAAACAAAGACAAAAATCAGACACACAGGGGTACTATACCTTGTCTCAATTGTGGGAATTGCAACAATGTAATAAAAGGTACCACCATCCTGCACTCCACACAGGGGACACCTATTCATTTAAGGACCACTGCAACCTGTGACACCAGTAATGTGATTCACCTTCTAAAATGTCCCTGTGGACTGGTATACGTGGGCAAGACACAACGGAAAATAAAAATACGATTGAATGAACATAAAAGTAACATACGCACCAAAAATACAAAATCAGCAGTTGCGATAAATTTTAATACCCACAACCATAATCAACTGAAATTTTAAATATTCAAGCAGGTACCAATCAAATCAGGAATTGATAACAGCAGATATCTGTTCCAAAGAGAAGTGTATCGCCTGGACTCAATCAACCCCAAAGGATTGAATGAACGGATGGACTTGAATTGTTTCCTATAAATAATCATTTTATTATTTGACCATCACACATAAGTTACCAGAGAAAATCGCCATAGTTCCACGTCAACCATTATTGGATTCTACCTTTCTTTTGTTCACCACATTATGTTTGGTATTTAAGATTAGGTTTGCTTAATTTGATCATATGTTCGACGTTAGGTGGTAGTATCGGATGTGAGGTAGTATCCAGGCGAGGTAGCAACCTTGATGACTGTCTGTCTGACTACAAGTGCTCCTTCCCTCCCATTTTTGCCGGCTCATGGGTCAGTAGATGGGCCAATTATAAACCCATACCAGCATAATACCTATTGGGGTACAGTATACAGTGCATGTAGATTTTAATATGCACCACATAGTGTTTATCTAATTAGAAATCATGTTTTATCTTTAATAATTTGATTGTAGAAGGGATCTTTCTAGGTCATGATGAGAAGCTAGGGGAGGGCTTCGAAACATGTCGACACAGGAAGTACTGCCCATTGAAGCATAGTACCTCCATCTCATTCCCCACTCCCCATTTTTAATAATACCAGCCCAAAGGAACATTAATATTTTTTTTCCTCGGAGCTAGGAATTTTTTCATTATACACCACTTTCACTCACTTCTGACCCTTCCACTCACACTCCTACACCAAACCTAGTATTGTTTCATAACCAGTGCTCACACTTAGTCTGAGGTCGTAGCACTCCCCGTCCCGCAGCGGAGCAGGAAGACCCCGATGATGAAGCATGCCACCAAGGGTCCATTTGGTGGGTGAGGGGTATTTTAACAAAGCTGTGTGCTTCCTATCAGTGTAGGAGACACATGAAGTTTGGAGGAACACTTATTCCATTTCTTTAGGGTGTATCACTTTGTTTGATACAGAAGCTCTCTCTATGTCTATATCCTTTTCCCATGACTTCTTCCGCAGGGTAATCCGGTAGTTGTTTATATTGTTCACGAAGTGCTTAGCCTGGAACCTCTCTGTATGTTCATAACCTTTTTCTATCACTTCCGCCACACACTACGCGCACCAGACTTTAAATTAGCCTAGTGGATCATGCATGTTTTGTTTTTAAATGCGCATGGATAAATACAGATATTTCGCTGAATAGTGAACCCGTTCACCGGGTCTTTCTTTGTATATTTATATTACATTAAATTGAAATTTCAACATTCAATGGATTAAAGTTTGACTTGACTCATCGAGGGAGTACGGTTTGGGGACGTTTTTACCGATTGAAAACGCGTCTCCTGTTACGTTTAAATACTTCCTATGCTCAGGAGACTATTCCCTTCTGCATCTAATAAATGAATTATTGAACAAATAGCAAGATTACCTTCTAAGGAATGCGATTGCCAAGTATTATTCGTTTTAAAGGGTAACATACACATAGCATACGTTTCACTACCGAATATAGGCATGTATTACGATTGCAATTTCTTTTAGTTGTGGCAAAGCATATATGTTTTTACCTTGTCATGTCAGTCACCTTTATTGACATCGGGTAGATGTTTACTAAACCATTTTCATTAACACCGTCAGCGTGGCGCAGATTCCTGCGCTGTGCTGAACGTTCTAATGAGTCAACGGGCTCATGACGGAACGGTTCCGTCATGAGCACAGGCCAACCGACGCTCATGACGGAACCGTTCCGTCAATAGCATAGAAGGGGTTAAGAGCAGCTCTTGTTATCCTTAACTATTCCAAGTTAAACATCAAATAAGTTTCATTTGACATTAGTAAAACATTCTGTATGTTCTCTATAAATTCTATAGCAAACTCTATGCATTCGCAGTGTCGGGTGTAGGATGTGCGAGTATCGTTAAGACACGTAAGACTTGTGCAAAAGTGCACGTTCATTGTGTGTTAAGCACCGGTCATATTTAGATTATAGTGATTTGTGAATAGTATTTCGATCTCTAAATCTCGATGTTAACTCACTACAATGCCTTTTATACCAACCCCATCATGTCAGCAAGCCTCTCCCCACAGCCCTCTGTTCTCGTCCCACACAACTAATTTTAACCTGGAACAATAACTTTGCTTCACTTTTGTATCCTATCTTCATTGTTTTTGATTGATTTATGAGTTCTTTGATCCAGACACGGTTTTGCATGAAAGAATGCTGGGATACTGTTGGTACTGGTTAAAGCAACAGAAAAGAAGACTGCAATAAAATCCATTAAACGGCTTTCTCCTGTCTTCTTGGTGGTATTAAAATATGTGCCTTGGGGTTTTTTGCAGGAAGGAACTCTATTCAACAGTCCTGCGGTTGTTTTGATTGAATCTCGCAGCCTGTGCCAGGAACAATAAAAAGAAATGTCTGTATAAAGTAAACCATTAAACCCCTGATGTTCTCCTCCACCCCTTTTCTCGAGGTTCAGTTGAAATGTAAAAGAACCCTCAATATATGGAGCTGAAGCTAAATAATATGATGAGGTAAAAGGGGTTTTACCTTATTTACACAAAGCACAGTTCGTGCGTTATGGGCAAAGTGAGTAAAAGTTGACGTCGATGAAAAATTGTTTTTGACTTGCCTTTCCCTAGATAGTCGCGCCTCGAGGGTGTTGAGCAAGGTCCTAGAGCCGCATGTCATGTGCTCCAGTTCCACAGCGCATGCGCGGTTTACAAGTTCCGCAACTTTATCGCAAGTAGAACCAGGATACAGCAATTCTTATCGCATTCTTATCCCATTTCCTGCTGTCCTGTTTCCTTGAGTACTTTTGTTTTGAAGCTTCGTTTTACCAAGAATATTTGTAGCGGAAGTGTAAATTAAAAGGGTTTGTTAGCTTGAGGTCCTGTGAGTACCAAATATATCAAACGATCTATATATATTAGGCTCCACCTTGTGTAGTTGGATAGCGCAGTCTTTTTCAGGGCTGGCGTGAACTAGAAAACTCCTTCAGCTGTTTATTTCACAGATATTGTGGGCAGGCGGCAAGATCAGGTTTCAGTGGTTCCTCTAGATGGATGGTTGTCGCATCCTTGTAACCATTCCTGTTTTTCATCTTATTTTAAACGTAAACTGGCTATACAGGTCACCCACAACTGAACCATGCTATGTTCCCAAGAAGCACGTGTTCTGTCTTTTCCTATCATTTGCATAGCACTATCGCATTTATAATATAGTTAGGCAGCAAATCAGTTCACCCATGTACATGCTTGTTTATTTTAAAACCTTCTAAAGTGCAACCCCAGGCTAGCGTTAGTGAAGTGCTGCAGGGGCCTGCAGAAGCACATATAACAAAAGCTTGTTGTCTACAACGCTTCAGACCACAGTTTTCTTTATTTCTAGTGGTGTAAATCACGTAGATTTTACCCAACCTAGTGATACTCCGTTTACTGACCTTTGAGTAATGGAAGGCTGTGGTAGCTTTAGCGGGTATTGAGCTTGTGAACTGCAGATCATAGCAGATGCCAGTGGCAAGCGTTTAACACATTGAACATTAGTGATGACTATAAAGTAGGAATATATAATATATTCATATTGAGGAAATCCATTTTAACAGCAAGTATTTGAGTGCCACAGTTTAGTTAAGATGAGTAAGAAAGGAAGTAATCGATCAGGATGAATGAATGAAATTAAATGAATGAATAAATGTTGGATTTATAGAGCGCGTGGTTACCCTGGAGCGTCCCAGCGCTGTACCACTGGGGAACCCGTCCTGGCTCTCCCTGTGAGATGGTCCCTTTACAGGGCATCCCCAAGGTGATGCCAGGCATCCCCGGCGGTGATGGGGCCGGAGTGGAGACTAAGCAAGCTATTGCCCAGAGTTGCAGCGTGGGACCCCATGATTAGAGTGGCACCGAGGCGAGATTTATCGGGCCTGTTGACATTGGTCCTGCACCCGGCCCCGTCAGGAATTGAACCCTGGTCCCAGGCCGACCTCTGCCTCTGGGTCTGCCGCCTCTAACCGTTGAGCCACACTTCTCCACAAGGATGGCTTTATATGTTTTGTAATGTATCTTCTCTATTGTGGCCAAACCTGTAAACATCTGTCTATCAATACATTTAAAGCTCAAAGTCAAATCACAATATAACACGTTTTATTAAAATATATATTTTTTAAACTTTATTTATTAAATTTTTCACACAGTAACTGAGCTGTCGTACATAGTGTTTACCAACATAATACCATCCAGCTTGTGCCCATTATACATCTGAGTCCTGTGCACATTTCGTAAATTACATATGCATTTATGGCACAGCAGAATACTTAGCATCATACATAGATTAAAATATATTCTTTTATGGAAAATGGAGAAAAAGCGATGAAGTCGTAAAAGCAGTCCACATCAGTTACGCCTCATCCTACTTTTAGCTATCCCATGCTGTACTTATCAAACCTACTTGCAGTACTCTAACCTCAGGGAGTTTGGCGTAGGTAAAAAAAACTCCTAGACAATCTGTTTCATTCTTATTTAGCATTTAAATCTCTCAACAACATGTTAGCAAGCCTCGGTCAGGATCCTATCATTACAACACTGAGCAGACTGGGCTCCACCTGTCGGCCTCGTGTAATGATGCTACTTCAATGCATGTCCCCTTGGATGCTTGTCCCCTTACCAGCTTTAAACCCAGTAAGTACAAATACTGCACGGCTTTCTGCTACACGTATATGACAGTTGTGTCAGATTTACATGTTCTTATCTCTTTATCACTTACAGCAATAACTCTATCAGTTTAGTGGTTCAACCCTCCTCCAAATTATGTATAAATAACTCTGGCCTGCTATTAATAAGACAACTTAATACCATTCCATAATCAGGTCAATAGAAAACGTAATGAGAAGAACACCACACATTATTCATCATCAGAACTTGTTTGCCAGAAAATTATGCAAGGGTTGCCAGAAGTCCCACGGGCACGTACTAGGAGGCTGCAGCTGTGCATACAATTCACAGTTTACATTACAGTATATTAAGTCTTTCTGTCCTGTGTCTGTTGTTGGAGAAGGGCCACTTCCCCATGGCCAGAAATAGAGTTACAGCTGTACATTTACAAATTGTTTGGGGAAAGTCTTCACATGGTCCAAGAGTGCCATTGATTGGTATGGAAATATCTGCAAATCAGTAATACCTGATAGATCTCTCTGACAGAGACTTCAGACCATACAGAATGCCACAGCCAGACTCATCCTCTGCCTTCCCCAAAGAACCCACATTACACCCCACCTCCGGCAACTCCACTGGCTCCCCGTACAGAAGAGATGCCAATTAAAGCTGCTGACCCAGGCACACAAGGCTCTACACAACCAAGGACCTACCTACATGAACCACTGCCTGAGCTTCCACCAACCATCGAGAAGACTACGCCCTTTGAATTGCCCATACTTCCCGCATCTACTGAAGTAGAAGTGGAGGTGGTACTTCTCCCACATTGCAGCAAAGACCTGGAACACCCTCCCTTCGCACCTCCAGGGATTACCTCACTTTCGGAATTCCGAATGGCCCTCAAGATCTGGCTGTTCGAATAAACCTCTGGGACCAGTAATTACCTGGGTACCCTATCGGGGGATTAGACACGCTTTATGAATCATGATTGATTGATTGATCGCTACACATTTCACCCCAATAATGCAGTATGCGTGGATAGTTCCACGCTAGATTGAAATAATCCGCCTCAGGCTATCCACACCACTTACAGTTTGCCCCCTCTCAAATCTGTAGGTTCTGAAGCATGACCGGCATATAATACACCCTATGTGGGAATTTGTAATGGATAGTTTTATGCCACCCATTTATCAAACTCTTTTGCGTTTGTTGACAACAGTGTTTCCACTGTGCATATGTCAAGTATTTATCTTTAGTAGCCGCTATTATCTTTATGTTCCCTTTCCCAACAAACCAGGTCTGATTTCCACCACATGAACAAATTTTTAAAGGCTGAATGACTACAAAAGTCTTCCTAGCCTCTTGAGTGTTCCTACTGCATACCTCAGCACTCCTCAACATTTACTCCCCATCCATTATCCCCAATCCTGCCTGTTTGCACTTCTCCAAAAAAGCATGCTGTGAGAAGTTGGCCTGATATATGATGTTTCCAATTCTGGAACCACCTTGTATCAGTCCAAACAATCCCTTATGGTGTCTGGTTGTAAGTCAACCTTGTTAGACAAGCTATCCGAGGGGTAGCATGGACTAAGCAGCCTAAAGGCTTAACTTAGGAGGTTGTGTTAAGCGAGCTGTTTTACCACATACAATCCTGTAATACCAAATGAAAGGACACCACACAAGTATATATTATAAAAATATATGTGTTTATTTCTAAAATAATCCCCAGTACTCTTTATGAGCAAAGGGGCACAAGCGTTAAATCAAAAGCACAGTATAACATACAAAGTTGCACAATTTATGGATGAGGGCGGGTGGCCACTCAAACCATATATTAAGAAAGTGGTATAAGAGATACCAATCGAACAGTGGTTAGGCCTAGGGCCTAGGGAATCACTGGGAGCAGTCGGGACTAGCAATGCTGTAGTCGGTACAAGCCCGCGGAATTCGGGTGCAGCACGTAAAGTGCGGCTTGCACCAATGCAATGTCAGGTGCGTAAAAGTTACACAAGTAGAGTTTAAGGGTACTTCCGCTGAACCTAGAAGGACAAAACTTTAGACACAGACCCTAGAGGTGTGTACCAGTGTGGAAACACCGGCGTTGCAATGTTACCTCACCCACAGAAAGCGGGTGCATAGGGTCGAAGTGGCGTCTGGTTTCGTCACGCAGGTTGTTGGTGCTTGACGCTGAAGATGCTGCAGGTGATGTGAAGGAGAAGTGTCCGGTGTGATCCAAGGGTGGATCAGAGTAGAAAAGTACCTGAAAGCAGAGGGGACAGAGTCTGGGTCACTCAGCAGTGACCAGGGTGGAACCAGGATGGAACCAAGCAATGTCGGGCGCAATCAGGTGGTTGTCGAGGAGCTTCTCTCTGCTGTCACGTGGGCCCTGGGGCCTCTGCGATGTCCAGGAGCAGGTCACGATCTGTCCCACGCAGGCTCTCACCGTCGGCGCAGTCGGCTTCAAGATTGGAGCAAACAACACTTGGCAAGAGCAATCCACGCAGGACCGGAAGATTGCTTCTCACTCGGACCAGGAGGGTTAGAGCGGGGGCTCCTTTTCAGAGGAGCTGGTGCAAGTCTGGAGCAACCAGAATCGCAGGTCGGTTTTAGGTTTTCGTCTGCACAGAGGCCACAAGCCAGCTGGCAAGTGACCGGGCCAACGCGTCGAGCCAAGGCAAGCAGAAGGGCCCCACGCAGCACTCGTCGAGTGTAGAGGGGTGATCTTCGGTGCAAGAGTGGCTCAGGGTTGGGGCTTCTCAGACCCCGGTGTACAGCTTCGAGGGTCACTCGTGGGCTGCACGGTCAGCGTCTCGTGGTCTATCCAAGATGGCGAGCCCCACGCTTCCGGTCGCCTCCATGGGTCTCAGCTCTGCAGGGACTGTGGATCGGGCTGTAGGAAGGCAGGCAAGCTTGATCTCGTCGATCTCGGTCGCTCGAGTTCCGGCGGGAACTGCAACAAAGCAGGCGTTGAGGTGCTGGATGGTACCTGTTTGCACAGGGTGGTCACTCCTTGACCACAAGGGAGATTCTTCAGTCTTCTACATTGAGTAGGATGTCGAAGGGTTCAGAGTTTCGTTTCTTATGTTTCATCAGGATAATCTGAGTTGCATTGGCACTGCTCCCACTCTTATTCGAATCTGGTGGGCTGGATTACCTGCTAGGTCCCCTCCTATGGGTGGGACCCAGGAAGGGGGTGGATACATCCCTTTCCTTTGATCCTGCCCGCACCGGGGCTGGGGTGCCCCAGAACCGGTTTGGCCGGATTATGCAAGGGCAGCCTTGTGCTCCCCAGGCAGTGTCTGGTTTCTTTGAAACCTCCCTGCTACAATCCACTATCTCCTGTCTGGGGTGGTGTGACACCTCCCTGTGACAGGAAATCCTTTGTCCAGGCCTCCCTGGCTGAGTTTCGGTCAGCTGCAGGAGGTCAGACTCGTGTCTGTGGCAAAAGCATCCATTTTGTGGATCTGAGGCTCCTTTTTAAAATCAACCGCGTTTTAGCAAAAGTAACATGTCGTCCCCTCTAGAGGGGTGGAATGCTATCCCCGTCGACAGGACTGTCGCGGGGATAGTATTCCAAATCGTATGACACCTTACACGACATGTTTTGATAAAGCCAAACCAAAGTTGACATGTAACCGCGAGGAATATAATGCACTTAATAGTATATGGTTTGGCATTATCCCGGAACAGCTAAGGGAATTGGTCCCGACAGCTGCAGACAGGCTCAGCTCATGCTAGAGCACCATCTCACATTAAACCACGCACTCTGCCTCCAGGATTGTTAAGGCCTGCCATAGGAGTGACTCACAGGTTTATATGTGTCCAGATAGGTTTAGATATAGGCATACTATATCTAAGCAAGGGGTGATTACACCACCTTGCCCCAGCTGAGTGATCAGCCAGTTGTGTCAATTTTAGATAGCCAGCCTGGGTGGCAAAAGATATGCTGCAGCCCCTGGTAGGCCTTGGGTGCACCTATGCCATGGGCACCTATAGTGCTCTGTACAGGGGCTGATAAGGTGACCCAAGCCAATCTAGTTATGCACCTAGGGTACATGGAATCCATTTTACAGAGAGAGCAGATAGCCTGGGGCCCTGATTAGCAGGGAACCAGGCCAACTAAGTCGAAAACCAGCTAAACACAATGGAAAAAATCTGGGGTAACCATAGTCAGGTAGCCACCTTCCTACACATGCTCTGCACCCACTTCGATGCAGTCTGGTTTCACTGAAATGGGAATAAAAAATTCAGGGTCTCATTTATGGCGATCAGTTGCCTTATCAAAAATGAGGCATTAGTGTTGAGTCCATTCTTCGCCTTCTCTTTAGTGCCTCCTGGTGGTTGGTTGATGCAACCAAAATCCACGATGTATTTTGAACTTTCTGAGCCCCCTCCTCGATGGCGTCCTTCATCACTGTTCCTTTTGTTTGTTCGTCCGTACTAAGAGATTTAGGCCAGTCACACTATGTGTACACTGGTACTGCTTATTCAAACTCAGCCACTCCTGTCCGCTTTCTTCATCAAAAGGAACCCTAAGCAGTGGACATACTATTGGTTTCCTTTAAGTGAAAGGATGGAGGGGTGAGTTGGCAGCGGAGGGGAGATGCAAAGCAAAATGATACTTGCTTCTAAAGTCTCACGTAGCACACCCAAATCTAGGGAACTCTACAGTCTTGCCGGTTTTCATTCTGTGTGCATTTATGCGACAATTGAGTTTTAGAGGTCACGTTTACAGTCCCCTGAAGGCACAAAAATGGGCTACCACATAACTATTTATCTCTCAATTCTTCTATAAAATGATCTATCCCATTGGCTCATTGATCCACGGAATGGCAAATAGTGGGGAAAAAATGACTGGCCTCTATTTCTCAAAAACATCCATACACTGATAGACAATCTGAGCTTGTAGTACCACAATTATATCAGCATCAGCATCAGTGGAAGTAAATTAGCAAACCTTCTTTTGGATTCCCTTGTACCAATCTTAAGGAAATTTGGTTAAAATTCAAAATCATCGTGGACACCAGAACCTACCAAGTAGTAATACATTTGAAAAAGGTAACACAGGACCAACGATTTCCCTAGGCCTCTCACATTCTGGGAAGTAATGGTAATCAGTCTATTAATACAATAGGTGGAGAACTGTCTCATTCTGGAGCACCCTAAAATCAATCCCTAAATCTTAGCTGGCACTGTGGAAAAACAGGCAACAGAATCAGGTCTGTTTCTTTTATGTAGCTGGACTTTGACCATAATAATTCCGATATGGTAAAACATCCAGCACCTACAACGTTTTCTAGTTGGGCAAGATCAATGAAATGATTACCCTCAGTACTGGGGTAAAGGGTTTAGTAAATGTGTCGTTGTTTTTACCTTTTCAACTGAAGGGACGACCAGCTACACACCACCCATTTTCTCTCTTGTTCTGCTGCTAGGGTATGTTCCCACTCAAGGAAAGTAAAGAGTTATTGTGGAATTTGCAGCCAAGTGTACAGAACTCTTAAATGTGTTGAGTGAACCCCATCCCTTTCAATCTATTTGGCTCCATCAAAGCTTTCCAAGTCCCTGGGTTTACACACGAGTCTTTCCAAACAAAAGACCCCTTGCAGCATCTTTCTATTTGAGCTGGCTTCTATAGAATTGAATAGCGCTTAAGTGTATGCTCACCAACAAGGCATTTTGGTGCTGAGGAGAAAAATACAAAGGACTGAACAATTTATCCTCATTTATAACAAAACTGGCAGGGCTTTAATGCTTTTCTGAACGAAGTGTGGATAGTAATTTCTGTAGTTGGATTGCTCCGGAATCCCAAAAACGCAAGAGACCTACCACCAATTCGGGATTACCTGAGATACGGCACAGAGAACCATAGTTGAAGCCAGAATAACGAGTCTTCATACTCACTTCTCAGTCCCATATCTGACTCCATGAATCAAACATCGGGGTTTAAATACCACCCTCTTCTTAAGTTGTAACCCGTGCTCTACACTGTACCGTGCCCGTCACTGTACAGGGAGTAAAATAAAATGGTCTCGGTTACAAAACATTGTTGATCGTGTATGCCATCCTTTAAGTTGGTTATTATACTCTTTAAGAAATTCTGACTTCAGTACGGCTGTAGCCAGCATGAAAATTGAACTACACTGTGCATTTGTCTGTAATGCGGTGTGTGACATTGTGTCAGTGTCTGCCTCCATGCCTCTTGCCCCCTGCCCCCAGTTTTTGACTGCCAGGCACAATGACCAGTTCGGATCTGAAGGACACACAATTTACAAGCAGATTTTTGAGACCGATTGTAACTACAGGGACACTTATTGCAGCAAAACCGGTTTCACCAGAAAACGAGGAGGAGCATTATCGTCAGGATTGTGGAAACAAAACCCACTGAGGCAAAGTGAAACAAACACAGTTAATTGGAGCCTGAGTGAATTTCACCTCTACGTCTGTCCTCTGGGGTTATCTGCTGCACGTTCTCTGACCGGAGTACTCTAGGTAAAACTAAACTGTCTTCTCTTAAATGCGGTGGATTTTAGATGAGGAATTACCTGGTCCTAGAGCAATTTAGCATAGGTGTCTCTCCACTGTTTCACCTCTATCTAGTCTTCTAAACCTTCAAGGCTTACAAAGCACACACCAGATTACACCTTCAATTGAACTGTAGCTATTGATTGTGAATTCCTTTGACATAATCCAAGTAAACAAATCGAAGTTAACTACAGCAGTAGGTGATGATCACTGTTTAGACACTTCCACCGTCTTGCTCTCAGGCGTCCATTTGTGGAAAAATATCATGATGCATGTGGAAATGGCCATGATAGGTAAAGCAATATATGCTAGTTTTTACATCAGATGACTTTCTTGGAATTTATTATTGAACCCAATAAAAGGAAGTTCATTAATTGATTACACAATTTACCATTGATTTAACACAGGGAACCTTAATGCTAGGCTTTGCTCGATGGAATTGTACTGTGATTCCACACCCGAGTTAATCTCTAGCTTGATCTTGTGATCATCTACGGTCTTATATGATTTATACATGGGATAAAGTATCCTCTGCCTTACGTAATAAGTATATTGCAAATCACAGAGGAGTTCCTTTATAAGGTTATGAAACTCCAAAGGGAGTACTTTATTCCTTTATAATACTTTCCCGCACAATCACCCTTACCACTAAATGCTTAAATTCTTTGTGTGCTGCTCTTTCATGTGAAAGAAACAATACATTTGTAAATATGAAGCATGAAATTATAATCTCTAGTGCAAAATAAACCTAAAAATAAGCAGTTAGATATTTATTCCTAAAAGGTATTAGCTGGTTGAATAATAGTCAGAGAAATAAATAAACACAGTAACTCAAAATGTGTAAATATGCAGAACGATTCTTTCTTTCGTATAATTACCCAAAGCACATGCTGCTATAAAAATCTCCTTTCTGCTTATCACTGTTCATCTACAAAAAAAAGCATAAAAAAAGAGGAACCACCTTTAATTTTCGTTTTTTAGTATTCCAACGTTGCTTATAGTTCATCCATGACAACTTAACTAACTTGTTTTTTAAGTGTGCTTCTGCGTATTTAAATTTTAACTAAAGAGCTGTTCACTCCCCAGTGAAACCCACTTGTCCAATTTAAATTCTACTGCTAATACCTGGGTACGTGCTAACCTGCTTGGCTAGTCTCCTCCCACACTATGGCTTAGTAACACAATGAAAGGACACTCCTACATGTCTATTTTTATTCTATTGTCCACTGCCTGTTATAATACATGCCGTGACGTTCATTTACGTACAGCCTTCCGACTCCCTTGATATGGTCCTCGTTGATGCGAATCCCTAGGTTTCGCACTGAAGTAGAAGCATCTGGGGTTGGATCGCCTATAGCTGGCAGGAAATTATCTGCCAGAAGTAGACGGGGCCTGCCAGAAGAGCAGCACGTGATCTTTGTTTTATCAGCAATGCATTTCAGAAAATTAAGTCTGAGCAGCCTCGTTATGTCCCCTGTTCACTGCTGGAACATTTCAAATGGAGTGGGTCGATTTATGGAATTAGCGGAGTATTGTCAGCATAATTCATGAATCTGATGCTGTGTGACTAATAGGCTGTACCAGTGGTCTGAGGTAAACATTAAACAGAGTAGGAGCCTGTGAAGACCTGTGAGGGTCTCCTTTTCCCATCTGTCTAAGTTCATGTCCGAAAGGAGGATGATGCACAACTTTGGTTCTATCTTGCAGGTAGGGCTAGCACGATCTTAAGGCTGGTCCTCAGATGCCAAGATCAGATAACCTGGAGATTAAAATATAATGATTGACTGTGTCAAATGTGGTAGATAAGTCTAAAAGAATTAAGGCCACAAAGCGTTCTTTGTCTGCTGCCATTCTCCGGTCATTCACTCTGAGTCCTTCACACGTTTGGATCATGAGACTGTTATTAAGGACATGTGTTGGCCTTTCTTCAACAGTGTATTCAGATTATTTCCCTCTGTTCCTCTTCTGACAAAAACTCCATTCCTTCCCTATTTGGACATCTTTATGGAGAATTCCATGCTCTTCGCCAATGGAGCAAAAGTTTACTTCTCTTAGGCGTAGGTAATAGTTGCAACAACCGATAGTTGGGTGGACGGTCCGTGTCTAATTTTGGACAAGATATTTCTTAAAGCATTTCTTAATATTTTTAAATACAGAAAAAATTCAATATGCTTAAGCAGTGCTCCCATTTGGCTTTGCTTACACTCTACTGATGATGACAAATGGCTCATCTGTACTGCAGGTGATCCTACGCTTACTATTAGCTAGACTAAACGGCTGTTTGATAAAACCGAACCCAAGTTTTGCTTCAGTTTTTCTTGTACACAGCACAATCACATCATCTTTGTGGATGCACATGGTGACAATGAATCAGAAGATTTGTTTTGACTTCTTGCTAAAGGGTACAGTTCCTGAAAGTAATTATAGATACTCTGCATTTGCAAGCATTTTATCTTCAGGGAAGATTTCATAGCATACATGTAATAATATGAAAACTGTTGGAGAATCCTTATCGTTCAGCGAGGTCGGCTTGATAGCTTCTTAATTTTCCTGGTCCCATTGTATATGATAACACTTCAGTAGTTTCTAACCCACCGAACCAGATTTACATCCACCTGAAATACCTTATTTGGCTCCTCCCAGCACTTCTACTTCTCTTGCAGCGGTGAGCATGCTAAACCTGTAACTTAGAGGTAGAACTTTTAAGGCTACTATGGCCGCTGCTGATAGGATTCATGGTTACATCCTTAAATGGCTATGGACATGGCTCTCTGATCTCCACAGCAATTGTTTTTCTTATGTCAACTTTCTGGATCTAAGGGGAGTGAGTTTTTTTTTTGCTTTACTTGAAAGGGAACAAAGACAAGTCCTTAGAATAACAACACCACTGTGTTTACTTGAACAAGTAGGGTACACTGCATTCAAACTGCTCTGCGAGAACATACAAGACCTCTGGTTCTAGGCTGAAGACAAATGAATTGATCCAAAAGTAACTCATCTGATGGAGAAGATATGACCACTGCAGGGTAGCTTGGCGCCAGCCTCAGCAGGCTTTTGTCTTGTGTGTCCAATATTACACCTGTTTTCTGTAGTACACTGACTTGGTGTCCCACCCCCTTCCCATGCCCTCCTCTAGTGAAGGGCAATATACTGTCGCAGAGCAAGGATTGGATATTCTATCCCCACCTGAAACTATAAATCTACAATCTTTCAACTATACAGATTGTCCTTTCGGCTTATACACAGACATCTCATCAGACAATGGCGCCTTACAGCAGAAACTTTGCATTGCTGAATAAAAAAAATCAGCAAACAGTCTTAGGTTCTAGGAAGAGATTTATTCTAGAAATATGTAAAAGTGTTCGCATCTATCGGAAGAAAAAAATCCAGTGCTAAGGAATGCTCTTTTTTGCATACCTAGCAAATTGAGCGCTCACTGTAAAATGCAGTCCTAATAGTATGCAAGAAGCCAAGTGGGGTGGACATTCTGAGGTACACCTTTTACATACTAAAAGGCAACAATAGTGTCCTTAACTGCTCTTCCTATTGTATGGTACCTTGTTAAAGCATGATTGAGTGACCCCCTTAATGAAAATAATTAATTATGTTGGAACGAGAGGTATTGCTTCTTGGAGAGCTCCTCCCCAATGGCGCACCCTACATGTGAGGGACACTGAGATTTCCGATGGGTACATCATCTCTGACCGTCAGCTGACTGAGTTGTTCTTATAAATTGTATTGTAACCAGTAAATGTTGATGATTTACAGAGTAGAAAACACAGAAACTAGAACAGTAACTCCTACAGGTGGACTTCAGAAAGATTCCAGTCCATTGACACACTGATGCAATGTATTGCATACAAATATTTGTTGAAAAGCATTTTATTGGTATTTAAGAGTCAGTATAAAACATACAATGCATATAGAAAATCCAACATGAGTTACAGGCCCGGAATGCTAATATTGGTTATAGTAAGCAGTATATGTCAATCTCCTAGAACTGCTCCAGCAGCGTTGCTGCTCTGGAAGTTGTTTACAATTATATTAATGCCCTCCCTCCTTCTGCCTTTCCCCACCTGCAGAAGGTGATAATCCCCCTCTGTGCCCATGCAACTTGTATACAACACAATAAGCCAACCCAAGATTTCACATTGTCCGGCTGAACTCACCCATACCCTTGTCTGTGGCGGAGTGACTGTTAGCAGCAGTCATGGCCCAATCAGTCAAAAAGGCAGAGAGTTTTCCTATGTGGCGGCAAAGCCAGACTAGGTGCCTCCCCAGTCAGGCGTTGGACTAGCTGCTTCCATTTTTCCTCGATGGATGGGTGGAACCCCTGTACGTTACTAGTCTCTGATTCCATTGCACCTCCACCAGGCATTCCGTTTTTTTTCCAGTGGTATGCTATCGTTAGCAACCCCGAGACATTGGAGACATGTATACCACTTTTCTTTCGAGAGCTGTGTTAGGATAAGCGGTTTAATTCAGAGGATCATTCCCTTGGACATAGTGGGTTTAGGGCAGCTGAGGACCACCTGGAGTAATTTCATTGCTTCCTCCCAGAACGGTTGGACGACTGGGCATCCCCACCAAATGTGAAGCGCATTCTCTAGGGACCCGCACCCGCTTCAGCACCTCAGCGAGGCATTGTGACCCATCTGATGTAGCTGATGGGGGGGGGGGGTGTAGTGTCAATCTATTCACACCATACTTTAAAGTGGATTTCCCTCCCCAGAGAGAAGGTGGTAGCTGCATGGATATCCCGCTGCAGCCTGTGATCTCTGCCACATGAGTTCCTATACTCTGTTCCCACTCTATTATGCCACCACTCTTGTGAGAAATCATACACCATCAAAAGTTTGTAAAGGGATGAAATGATGCTGCTCATGGTTATTTGTTAATGCAAGTGTAGCTCAAAAGTGGTTTTGGTTCTGATGGCCCCTGCTCGAATGTGCAGTACAATAGTCTAATTGTATATGCAAACATCTATTTATGAGCTCCTCTTTATTTTTTTTCTTAGAGCTTATGTATTTTACTATTTTAAACTTTTATCTGTATTTTATTATGAATTTTATACAATTATGTGCATTTAATTGATAATGATTCTTTTTATGTAAGTAAGTAATATTTTTTTATTGTTTGGTTAATTAAAACCTTTACAATTTCCATATGAAAAACGTAATAGCAGCAAAATTCATTTTCTAAAACCCTTTAAAAACATATAAAAACTTTCATAAAATATATTAACATGCACAGAGCAGTTGTCAGTAAATGTTTACACAGGCCATAAGGTAAGAAAAGCGAGGCTCAGTTCCCACTGAGAGAGAGGGACTGATCCGTCGTTAGTTGTGAACAGCAATGAGAGAGTATTTACTGTTAGCGACGACGGGCCAAGTGATGCCAAGTTTAAGCTGTCTGGTCACTAGTGCTTTTGCCCCTGCTACTTCCATGAATTGAACAAAGCGACACGCTAGTTGAACATCTCCACCTTCGAAACATGCCTTCACAGCTTGTCTGCAGGTTCTTATCCGCTTACTTACAAAGAGTGGCTTTAGTAGCTGTCGCCGTTCGGCATGTAAACTTCTACATATATATAGTAGGTGGAATACATTTTCATTAGCATCCTCACATAGGCGGCATAATGACTGACCCTGGAGTCTCTTCCACGGGGGAAGGTGCGGTAAAGATGGTAAAATACCTAATCAAAAATGAAGATATTTTTCTTTACTCTTTCTAATAAAGCCCGTGCCTAAGTATGGTTGTGGAGAGGATTTATCATAGCTGTGTACCACAAACCATCGGTGGGCTCTTTCTGTGAGTGTCGCCTTGTCTTCTAGTAGTGATAGCTTTTTCACTGTTTTATTAACAATTTGTTGAAAACAATGATATGACCCTGAAGCGGCCCAGAGTTCCTCGAGTCCCAGACTATCTATTGATGCTGTCAAATAAGTCCTTTCTGCACACCTCTCTTTAGATGTATTTCCCTCCATAAGAGTGAGTTCAGTGTGCCTGCTATTTCTTGAGTTTGCATGTCGAATTCTAGCATTATCTGGGCTGGCGAGACGTACTTTGGTAGATTGAATATTATTCTGGCAGCTCTTGAGACAGTTCTGTCCAAAGTCAGTGCATCTCTTCCCCTCAGACACTCACTTCCATAATAGATTGCTGGTATGAGTTTTGCTTGCCAGACTTGTAGCAATGGGATAAGGCTAGGGCCGACCATTTTCTGTTTGATCGATTTTATGGCAACCACGATCGAGTTGCCTCTTCTTTTGATTTCTTCTTTTTGTAAATTGAAAGTCCCCTTGTTATCCATGATCACTCCTAGATACTTGTATCGGTCAAGTACTTCGATTGTGGTGTCTGCCATATGCCAGCAGTATTTTGAGGTTTCCTTCTTTAGATGTATCCTCATAACCTTTTGTTTTGTCATGATTAATGGATAATCTGTTAGATATTGAATAACGACTAGTTGTGTCCAATAGGCGTTGGAGACCGATGGGGGTCTGGCTGACCAGTACGAGATCATCTGCGTACAAGAGGTTGGAAAGTGAAAGCCCCCCCAGCTTAGGCGGATGAGAATTGCAAATATCCAGTTCTGATGAAAGGTCAGACATGAATAAGTTGAAGAGCATGGGATAATGATTCTTTTTATGGATAATGATTGTTTGTATAGAATACTTTTTATGGCGACTACGTTTCGGCGAAAAAAAGTTTTGCTTGATTGATTGTGTAACCCCAATGCCTGAGTTGTGTAACCCAATGCTTGAGTTGTATGAAGTGCTATCGTTTGGTGTCTAGAATGTCCTATGTGGCCTTACATTGCAGAAAGGACTTGGGCATCAGTGTGTTGTGCATGTCTGTGAGCATTTTGCAACCTCCCTCCCTTCACCTAAGGAAAGTGTTGCTACTGGAGTACTGCGGTATGCATTTGGAGGTCTGTGTCGTCTCTCAAACCATACCAGGCTTCATAAAAGTCTCTGCACTATGGCATGGTCCATCTGCCTCCATTTATTTCTCTGAGAGCCTGATAGACCTCTCCACCATCAGTCGCGGCTGTCCTGCCATATAGTTGTGGGGGATCCTCGGGACTGCCAGTCCTCTACCTGTCCTCATGGGCCAGTAGTCAAGTACTGAGCCTTAGGGTTCCACCTTTACAAATGAATGCCCTCCGCTTTCCCTGAATAGATTTTAAGAAAGGGGATTGAGCCAGATGAAGAGTGCTTGAAAAATATAGAGGAGATTCGGGAGTATACTCCATTTTTATCACATTAATGCAGACAAACAACACGAGCATCAGGGAGCACCTGGCCAGGAGATCTTTCATAAAGTTAGTAATTGGGGGGATAATTAGTCGCACATAAATCACTAACCTTCTTTGTGGGTTGGACACCCATATAATTAATTGCATTGTTAGTCCACCAGAAGTGAAAGTGGGACAACAGCCTCAATGCATCCTCCTCTGGGAGAGTCAAATTGAGAATCTTAGACTTGTTGTAATTAATCTTCTAACCAGAGACCTGCTTACAGGTCTCTAGCAGATTCACTTCTGCTGGGAGCGAAGTGTCAGGGTTCCCAAAGTTAGCAAGAAATCATGTGCATAGAGGGATATTTAAAATTCCCTACAACCACAGTTACTGCCGAATCAATCCTATGAAGGGTTCTATAAAGAGAGCAAATTGGAAAGATAACCCAGGGCATCCCTATCGAGTGCCTCTAATCATCCGAAAGGTTTTAACAGGCGTTCAGTGTGACTCTAGTTATATGGTTAGCATAGTTTGCAAAAATCATTCGGAGGAACGCGGTCCCTATGCCCATCTTCTGAAGCGGGAGCCACAGGAAGGTCCAACCCACTCTATGAAAGGCCTTCCCTGCGTTCATTATCGATTTAGACTGGACCTTTTCTATCAAGTAGATGGCTGTCTTATAATATCATGGGGCTGGCATCCTTGGATAAAACTGCTCTGATCTGGATGTATCAGAATACCTAGTATCTTGTTTAACCAGGTCACCAGCACATTAGTATATATCTTGGCATCAATGTTCAATAATATACATAATACGTATTTGTAAAGTGCAAACACATCACCTCTGAAGGGTTCCAAGGAGCTGGTCCACAGCCAGCGCCGGAGATCGAACCTCAGTTTCTGTGCTTCAGAGTCAGCTGTTCTGACGGCTGCACCTCACCTCTCCCTATGAGCTATCACTAACAGCAACACAGAGGCACAATCAACTGACGGGAGGCACAGCGATGACCATCTTTGTTCGGTTTCACAATGACCATCATCACTGCCTAACCCATTGTCTGAGCCACAGTCTCTGTGGTTGCACAGTGATTGAACAGGGAAGGGAGTTTTGGGAGTAGCTTGGATGAGTCCATTTTATAAAATTGGGCCATGAGAACGTTGGGCTATGGCGTTTTTTGTTGATCATGAGGGGTTTTATTGCTAGTTGCACCTACCGGGAATAATCGGGTCCTTCAGAGTCTCCCTCTGGGTTGCAGTAAGTCTCAGCTGACATTTTATGTGTAAGAGAGCCTAATTATTTCTCACTGCAGGAGAGGTCTGTTGTAAATAGAATGATGACTCCACAAGCAGGTAAGTGAAGCAATGGCTTTAATGCAGCACAGGTATAGGTAGGTCAGCCCCCCGTCCAACCAGAGCTCCAACTGCCAACAGGGCGAAGGAGAACTCCAGAACCCAGAACACAAGGAGAGATCTAGAGTGCTGGCCCAAGGAAGAAGCAAAGCACTGTACAACATATCTCCCCCCTTTGCAAGGAAAGAAAACACAAGAAAAGGAAAGAAACATTAATGCACATAGTCATTCAAGTACATGGGTGGGCGACGGGAGCGAGAGCTCCTCAAACCGACATCAACCAAAGAAGAGGAAGGAGAAACAGGAGCATGAGATACAGAAGCAGGAACAAAAGAGGCAGGAGCGGAATCAACCACAGAACCACTATGATATGTACATAAAGATGTGGAGGCATCGCCACCACCCACCTCCCCCCGTCCAGTTGGCAAGGGGATGGGAGAAGAAGGACCACCAGAGGACAGTAAATAACCATTACAACCATCAAGCTGAGTAGGAAACAGGTCATCAGAAGAAGAATCTTTACGCTTCTGGTAGAGTGCTACCCTCCGATAATTCCAACTTTCACCATTGGCCAAGACAATGAAGTGTGGAAAAACCTTCTTGACTCTGTAGGGACCCCTAAACTTGCTAAGACCCTTAGCAAGTCTCCCCGGCTTAACCTTAACCAGGTCACCCACGGAGATGGGCAAGGGGGTACTGTCACGAATTAAGGGCACATCGCCACCAGAGCCCTTCAACCAAGCAGGGGTCAATTTAGTTACTGGTGAGCGACCACGCATTAGTTCAAAAGGAGACTTTTCACCACTCTTATGTGGAGTGGAGCGGTAAGCCCAGACCAGTTCCTGGACACGCTCATCTGAAAAACAACCAGTCTCTACAAACATCTGAATCACACCCTTAACAAGGCGATTCACTCTTTCACAAAGGCCATTACCCTGTGGGTTGTAAAGACTAGTCTTCTGGTGCCTGATGCCACAATCATTAACAAAAGAAGTCATTTTCGAGGACGTGAGTTGAGTCCCATTGTCTGAAATGAGGACAGAAGGATAGCCCTCGCTGATTAAAAATACCCTTCAAAAACTTAATGGTGGCATCAGTAGTGATCTCTTTTACAAATTGTACACACAGCCATTTTGAAAAACAATCGATTAGAACAATTGCGAAACGGTGATCAGTAGGTAGTTCACTCATGGGGCCTATGAAGTCTATGCAGACACTATGCCAGGGAGTATTCTCAAAGACAATTTTATGTGTGGACTGAGAGCCCAAAACTTTGAGGCGCTTCTCGCCTTCCCTGCAGAAACTACACTTCAAAACACAATCGACTGCATCATTATCAATAGAGGGCCACCAAAAGTTCTGTTTGATACGACGTTGAGTGAGACTTTGACCCAAGTGTCCCTCATAGGCCAAGTCTAGAATCCTCCTTCTTAATTGATTAGGAGGGACAAAGCGATCACCTCGCATCAAAACATCTTTTCCCTCTAAAGAAAGTTCATCCAAAATTTTCAAGAAGGGTCTGACTGAAGGACTAACAGTACTTTCCCTCCTTGTTCCATTAGAAACAAGGCTGATAACAGCCTTCAAAGTCAGATCTTCCTCCATGCCCTTGGACCATTCATCACGGGAAAATGAACCACCACCCACCAACAAAACATCCTCCATCACAGCAACCGCAAGATCATCAGACGTGATCTCAGAACCACAACAAGTGGAAGGAATAGGGAGCCTAGACAGACAATCCGCTTGGATATTCTTCCACCCATGAACAAATTCGATCTCACACTGATAGTCCTGTAAGCGAGAGGCCAGTCTCGCCAACCTTGGAGAACCCTTACCAGCCCCACCAGGAGCTAGAACATTTAAAAGAGGTTTGTGGTCTGTACGCAGAACAAACTTGTAGCCCCACAAGTAGGTTCGAAAGTAACTTGTTCCCCAGACTGCGGCAAGAGCCTCACGCTCTATTACAGAGTAGTTTGACTCAGAGATGGACAGAGGCCTAGACGCGAATGCTGTGGTTTTCTCAACACTCCCATGTCTTTGTAAGAGAACTGCACCAAGGCCAATGGCACTGGCGTCAACCATCAGGATGGAGAACCGAGCAGTGTCAAAAGGGGTGAGGACATTTGCAGATTTAAGTTCCCCTTTGATCAACTTAAAGCAGGATTCGTGCTCAGTAGTCCAACAAAACTTGACACCTTTTTTTAGTAAGGATCTCAGGGAAGAAGTCTTGGATGAGAAATCTCTTACAAATTTCGAGTAAAACTCAATCAAGCCCATAAAGGACCGAAGTTGATCCTTATCAACCGGGGAGGGTGCTAGCTCAATGGCTTCAAGTAAGTTTTTCTTAGGTTTAATGCCTTCTTCCGACAAACAAAATCCTAAATACTCTATCTCTTTCAACAGAAAAGCACATTTCTCTTTTCTTAATGTTAAACCAGCCTCATCCACCCTAAGTAACACATCTTGTAAGATTTTATTGTGTTCTTGTAGAGAATCACCATAAATCAAGATATCGTCTTGAAAATACAGCACCTTATCAAGACCCTTAAAAACTTCAGAGACAAGTCTCTGGAATACGCTAGCGGCTGAGACTAGCCCAAAGGGTAGCCTAGTGAATTGGAATGTGCCTTCACTGGTGATAAAAGCAGTTAAATGCTTGGAGCTATCATCCAGACAAATTTGATGGTAGGCATGTTTAAGGTCCAACTTACTGAAGAACCTTGCCCCTTTAAGAGTTGATACCAATTCACCGATGTTTGGTAGAGGGAATACATCGGCTACAACACACTTATTTAGGGAACGAAGATCCACACAGAATCTGATCTTGTTATCCGGTTCCTGCGAGATCACAACAGGCGAAACCCAAGGAGATGCTTCAATGGGTTCAATGATTCCCCCTTGGAGCATTTCCTCCAGGGTAGCCTTGACCTCATTCCGTAAAGCAAAGGGCACTCTCCTTACCTTGTGTTGAACAGGTAAACTGCCCTCCTTAAGGATTATGCGATGTGAGTAGCCTATAAGTTCACCTAACTGGTCCCTAAAAACGTTTCTATAATTGGCCAATATGTCCTCCAAGGATGAGGTCTCAACAATCGAAATGGGATTATCAGATCTAGGATCAACGACAATGTGCAGATCATATTGATGGTGACGACCTAAGATTGCTGGTCCATCCGTTGATATATATATTTTACCATAAGTTGATCTGCCTTTGAAGTCAATCTTAGCTTCAAAGAAACCTAGCATATCAATATTTTCACCTTGGTAGCCAGACGGGAAGATGTCACACGTCTCTAGTACCCTTTCGCCCCACACACTCTTCAATAGAGAAGAAGGAATTATGGTCCATTTTGAACCCGTGTCAACCATGAGAGAAATGATTTTCCCATCAATAACAAAGTCATCCTTAAAAGGATTACCTCTCTGGTTGCTACACCAACAAACCGTGTCAGACAAGACCAAAATTTTGTTAAAATCACGTCTCAAATCATCACATTCATTAATGACTGTAATTCTTGAATTGTTCTTATTTCTACACATTTTTGCGAAGTGTCCTACCTTACCACAACGCAGACACTCTTTGTTGTTTGCAAAACAAAATTTCCCATCAGAAGAATGAGAAAAACTACCACACCTAGAGCACATTTTTTGACTATTTTTGCTAAAAGATGATTGTAACACATTCTTTTTCTGAAGAACATATCCTTTTTTCCTAACAATTGCAATGGCTGTAGCTTCATCATCGCTGTTATCACTAAGCATATTCTTATTGGAGACTTCCGCCACTTTAGTCTCAAGGCCACTTTTCTGCAGTTCCTTCATACACTTTTCGCTTTCTTCCACGACCTTAGCTAGTTCTATGGCATCTTTCAATGTTGGATTCTTGGCCGCCCACAAGCGTTCTTGAACTTTTCTATTGTTGGCTTGTACAACTAACTGGTCTCTAATTAATTCGTCCGCCATCTGGCCAAAGTTACACTTAATCGATAACTCGCGCAGTCTTGCTACAAATTCATCAATACTTTCATCAGCCAATTGCTTATTTTTATAAAATTTATATCTCTGAAGAATAAGATTATCTTCCTTGCCAAAACGAGTTTCTAACCTTGTTACTGCCTCTTTAAACTCATCTAGATCAGCTTGTGACCCTGCAGGTAGTACTTGTGGTAAGTATCTGAAAAGGCGCTGTCCTTCTTTACCCAAAGTGGTCATTAATAGTGCTTTTTTACGTTTGGGTGAATAGTCCTCTCCATCTAGGGCTTCAATATAGTTATTGAACATGACTATCCAGTCCTCACAGGCTATAGGTGGATTGCCTGGCTCTGATAAAAATTGAGGAGGAAGGGCGACATTAATCGATTGAGCCATGGATAGAGGAAATTCTATAAAGACCACAAATGGAGTAAAGAGCAGAATAAAGTTCACCACACAGTAAGAAGCAGAAACGTTTTTAAATGTGTGCTTACTTCAACACGTAGTGAAGATCCAATGGCAAGTAACGATATTATACGCTCCGCGCTGAGCGTATCCCTGGAAACAGTCAACACTAGAGAAGGATATTTTTAAAATGGCCGATTACGTCGTGCGTGTAATTGACACGTCAGACGCTCTTGACAGTGAGAGTCTACGCGCAAGGAAGCTGCGCTTGAGAAACGCTACTCACGTTGCTATGCGTTTCTGTGACGCTAGTCGTGTTGAGCGGGATTGGTGACGCTGGTGACGCTGCCGCCAGAGTTGGTGATGACGCTGCCGCCTGCGTGATGACGCTGCCGCCTGCGTTGTAGTGGTGCGTTTGTATTAGACAGCAACTCACCAGGGTTCTGAGACGTTGGAGAGTATGACGTCAATCACCGCTAGGAAGAGAATGACCATAGAGACAGGAAACTCCACGAAGGACTATTTTATTTTTGATAAAATAGTCACCGCCAACACTGAAACCGATGTCTGCGTCCTCGCTGTCCACACGGGGTTCTTGAGGGGCTCTTGAGCTCTACCGCACTGTAATGGTTTCTTTGGCTGCAGCAACACACGGAGAGACAATGGTCGGACGCCTCACCAGTCCAAGTCGCCAAATGTTGTAAATAGAATGATGACTCCACAAGCAGGTAAGTGAAGCAATGGCTTTAATGCAGCACAGGTATAGGTAGGTCAGCCCCCCGTCCAACCAGAGCTCCAACTGCCAACAGGGCGAAGGAGAACTCCAGAACCCAGAACACAAGGAGAGATCTAGAGTGCTGGCCCAAGGAAGAAGCAAAGCACTGTACAACAAGGTCCTCTGTAGAACATGACATTTGTCAACTTTCTTTCCGTCCTTTTGTATTGGTTATCCCAAGACCAAGATTACTTAATGTACAGATTTTTTCTCTTGTTTACCTTGCCCGAGTCAGGCTGATGGCATTCCGACTTTGACCCCCAGTGTACATGATTAGTTTTTCAAGTGAAGGAGAGAGAGCTCTGCTTTATTAGTATGGTACATTTCTAGATGCCCTTTTGCTGTGCTGCTATGCTCGGGTGAGTCATCTGAAAGGTTTTTGTGCCCACTCCCGTTCCAGATCTCAGAACTCTTTTTCAAGGTTCTGGACTTTAAGCCTACATCAGCCACACGTTCTACGGCTACTGCTATGAAAAGTCTTCTAGTGAGAGCCTTGAAGGCATCCCACATCACTGGAATGGTCTTTGCACATACAATGAGTTTCATGAAGGCATATTACATCAGGATTAGATTACCATAGCTTACGCCCCATAGCTCTTTGTTTTTTCGGCAAATTTAAACTACGGGGGTTCAGCAATATGAGTTGGACTAAAGGTACTTGTGTCAGTGTTTTGTGAACTTGGTATAGCTCAAGTTTGGGTAAGTGTGAAAGATTTAGTGGACACAGTAGTTTCCCACTTCCTTCCACCGCCTTCTCAATAGTCAAAATACAAAAGGAAGAAAATTGTAACTAGTAACCAAAGAGCATAATTTCACCTCTGTCTGTCCGCTGGGACTATCTGTTGCACGTCCTCTAACCAGAGGAATCTGGGTAAAATGATACTGGCTTCTCTTAAATGCGGTGAATTTTAGATGATGAATTACCTAGAGCAATTTCAGCATGGGTGTCTCTATGCTTCTGGCTGCTACCCTGTCAGCTGTATGGTGGAGGCTATGGAAAACAAATCTTGTTTAGGAAAAATAATTCTTAACATAGGTATGGTTCATTTGACATAATTAAGCCAAACTAGGCCACGTTCTTATAAGTGCACAAGCATAGTTTTCTATTGTTTTTTTAGAATCTCATAGAAATTTATCTGGAGCCACGGTCTGTCTCTGTACGTGTAAATTTACATTTTTCTCTAGCTTCATCGGCAAAAAGGGTGTGTTTTAAAACACTACAAGGTTATAAACTGAATCTTCATTGCTATATCCTGCATTATGGTTGTGCGGTATAGTCTATTATATTAGGTTTCATTTCTGGTTTATGTCAGTGCAACTAAAATGTGCGAGTTAGTAGCCAATGGAAATTCTGTGCAAGTAGGTGTTATTTAGGGTTGAGTGGAAGCTTAGTGTGATGGATTTTCTGTGCCAGCAGCATTTTAATGCTGCTTTTTTATGTTTTATTATGGCATACTATGAAACTATTTTTTCATTTTGTCAGTCTGCTGGTCTATTGGTGAGAACACTGCTTTGAGGGGGGCTAGATGTTTTGTGGTTATTTTGTATTAGGGCTTGGTATAATTAAATGTCATGTATCTTAGAGACATTGTATTATTGTGTGGAAATGAGCCATTTTAGGGGCCCACCGGTGCAGGGGTTCACCCTTATCTTTCCACTGGTCCTTGAACCAACAAAATAGAGATCGGCACGGAAGCTGGAATATCAAATAACAAGTTTATTAATCACTCATGAGTGGGACTACATGAATATAACACCCTCCGGCAATGTAGGAGGTAGTACAAGGAATACAGAAACCATGATGCTTATATACCCTGTTTGTTGCTGAGTAATCATGGAGACTCAAATAGAAGGTACAGTTGAATAGCTGTCGACTAACATGGGCAGATAGATATCACTTAGTCAGCAGAGTGGGAGGGGAGATAGAACTGTAACAACAGTTGAAATAGCCTGACAGTTACACTCTAAATAGGTGCATTCTAGCAGCTACAGGCCTTTCTGAGCTCATACATTGCTTTGGCTCAGTACTGAAAGAGTTAACTATAGTTAATGACTCGAGCAGAATAGAAAGGCAAGCAACCGTGAAGACGAAAGAATCACATGGCTAACAAAATGGGTGTCACAACCAAAATGGCTTCAACTCATGCCAATTTCTGTTGATTCCCACAATTGAACTTATTAATTAATTGGTTTCTGATTCTAACATTTTACTTTCTGCAGTGATTAATTTGACAGTTTAATGAATCTACAAATTGAGAAGAGGAAAAAGCCTAGTAATGTTCATTTTTTATTAATCATATTGACTGATAATGTGAGCACAGGATTCTCCCTTTCCTGTGAATTAACCTCCTTAATGGTAATTGAGATTAACCGTCAATAAGGCCATGTCCTTAACCATACCTGGATGTTAACTAGTGTTTGCTGTGCATAGTTACTGTCCCTGATGTTCTTCATTTCAGACTCCACTCCTCCCTCACATTAAACTCTCTTACAGCACTCTTTACTTCCTCAGCCAATCCAACTCCTCTTCCAAATCGGATTCAACTGCACCTGAACCTCACCTCAATGTTTCCCTGCCTCACCTTCATCCTCATTTCAACCTTACCTCCTCTCCTCCTCACCTCAGTCTAATGTTTCATTATATTATCAAATCAACCATGAGCTTAACCTCAAATTATTTTATTTATCCTTGCTTCATTACACTCAACTTTGCATCAGCCTCATCTCAGTCTTATCTCCGCCATAACGTATACTCAATTTAAGTTTCATCTAAGCCTCACACATCCACCCATCAACGTTGCCTCAAATTCGGATTTCCTTCAGATACCCTTCACTTACCTTAGTAAATTGGTGAGATTAACATTAAGCTATCAGTATTATCACACCGGGCCTGTAATATAATTCCAGTCTCAAGTCAACCACACTCCTTATTAATTTTACTGTACTCCTTACCAGTTTCAGTTTAAAGTTACTTATCTCACCTCCGCATCATCCCTCAAGCATTTACCTCCCCCTCACTCTTAATCCTTGCTCATCTCGGATTAGCCTCAATTTCACCCCTCCTCATCTGTACCTTACATTGCCTCAATTTCATTTTACATAACCCCGCTCATCCCTTCATCCTATCACAACTTCATGCCAGCCTCCCCCTCCCCCTCCTCACATCAGCTCGACAAAAGCCCATCCCAGCATTAACCTAATCTTACACCCAACCTTAACATCTGCTTCTCCCCTCAGCCACACTCCCCTCAACCAAATCCTCCCCACAACCAAATCCTCCCCTCACCCACACCATTAGCCTCAATCTCCTCTGAACTCCTTCCCAGGAACTCTGCGACAGGCTCAGCTCCTACTCCCATCTGAAGATCAAAGACCTCTACGACAACTTAAGTGAACCCACACCTGACACCACCCTGCCCCGACGTAGCCGACAAGCCTACCATCACATCTTGGGACTCGCCTCCAATGAACTCTTCATCACCACTACCATGAAGAAAACCCATTCCGGAGCACCTACGGACCCCTGCCCACTGCACATATTCCAGAGCCGCCATCGCACCCGAACTGGGCTGCGCCATCAACACCTCTCTCACATCCGGCATCTGCCCAGACAATTGGAAAAGAGCGGAGGTAAAATCCCTCCTAAAGAAACCCACGGCAGACCCCACGGACCTGAAAAACTACTGGCCCATCTCCTCTCCTCCCCTTCGCGGCCAAAGTAACAGAGAGACTCGTAAACACCCAGCTGACCACCTTCGTCGAAGACAACTCCATCCTGGACGCCTCTCAATCTGGATTCCACAGAAAATACCGCACTGAGACCGCCCGCCTAACCGCCACTGATGAAACCTGCATGCTACTGGACCAGGGACACAAGGCGGCCCTCATCCTACTAGACCTCTCCGCGGCTTTCAACACCGTTTCACACCGCACTCTCACAGCCAGACTTCACGACGCAAGGATACAAGGAACCGCCCTCGACTGGATACAATTATTCCACACCGGCCAAACGCAGAGGATCAGACTCCCTCCCTTCCTCTCGGAACCCACCCACATCAACTGCGGAGTCCCACAGGGATTATCGCGCATCCCTTCACTCTTCAACATCTACATGGCCCCCCTCCCTGCCATCGTCAGACAACATGGACTCAACATTGTATCCTATGCTGACGACACTCAGCTCATCCTTTCCCTCACGAACAAGCCAGATGACACCAGATGCTGCTTTCAGGAAGGAATGGAGAATGTAGCAGCCTGGATGAGGGACAGCTGTCTGAAGCTCAACTCTGAGAAGATTGAGGTCCTCATCCTTGGACCCTGCTCCACCACCTGGGACAACACCTAGTGGCCGCCTACCCTCGGGACCCAACCCACCCCCACCAACAACACCCAGAACCTCTGGATCATCCTCGACTCCTCCCTCTGCATGAACCGCCAGTTCAACGCCATTGCCTCTACCAGCTTCAACTGCCTTCGGATGATCCGGAAGACCTTCAAATGGATCTCCTCCGACTGTAGAAGGACCGTCACTCACGCACTCATAACCAGCAGACTTAACTACGGCAGCACCCTCTAAGCCGGAATCAACAAGACACTCCTACACGGACTTCAAACTATCCAGAACGCAGCAGCCAGACTTGTACTTGCAACTCCACAACACGAGCACACGACCCAACACCTACGCAGCCTTCACTGGCTCCCCGTTGAGGAAAGAGTCACTTTCAAACTCCTCACTCACTCCTACAAAGCTCTCAACATCAGACCCAAATACCTCAACAAGAGTGTCCTTCCACGCGCTCAAGAGAAACCTCTGCTCCGCCGACCTCGCCCTGGCAGACGTTCCCTTCATACGCAGAAACAAGACCGGAGGAAGAGCCTTCTCCTACATCGAGCAAAGACCTGGAACGAGCTCCCAGTGAACATCAGACGCTCCCAACCATGCAAACATTCAGGAAGGACCTCCAGACCTGGCTCTTCGACTGATCCAGAGCCGTTTCTTCCCGCCCCCCCACACCCCTAGTGCCTTGAGACCCTCACGGGTGAGTAGCATGCTATATAAACCCCTGATTGATTGATTGATTGAACTGCCTTCCCTCATTTATCTCTCCACCACAACTTCACCTTAACGCTGACTCATTTCAATATTATCCCTTCTCACCCCACTCCCTCCTCCTAATCATCCTATTCTCACTTGACCCACTCATATTTATGAATGTTAATGCTTATAGATTAAGGATGAAGTGTGTCAAGGTGTCACAATACGATTTTGCACCACTCATGTTTCTGTGGTTATATGGTTTGAGTTAGATATGTTTATGTATATATAGCCAGAGTAGTTACAGTTAGGTCAGATTTTCCACAGGAAAAGCATTTTTGTTTTCTTAACCTTGGTGCTGTTTGACATATCTCCACTTTATGGAAAGCTTTGCATGGATTCGTTCAGCAACGGCCAAGAAAATGAAGGATCCAAAATTTGGCAGACAGTTGGAATTTTACTGCGACACCTTGCTTGTCATTATTTGGTCTACATCTGTTCCATACATTTTGAGCAATCGGCATTTAAAAAACACTTGGATGGCCATGAAGGGGTTAACTACCATGAAAAGTTAATGATATCTGTGCAGTTGGTGTCCAGCTATGCTATGATTGGTCAATTTAAAGGGGCGTGGTCTATCCGGATTGGCTAGCCACAATATGTTGTGGCAGACTTTACAAAGCTCGGGACATGGTACATACATCCTGAAAATGAATAAAAACAATTAAAAAGGGGGCTGCAGGGTGAGGACACCCTGACCCCAAGGGGAATGTGGAATCGATCTCTAAGTGATCAAACCTTGATTAGCTGGCCACAACATGTTGTGACATCAATTACAGGACTCAAGACGTGGTCCCCATTGAAGTGCATTGTAGTCAAAGCCTGTTTTTTTTTTTTTTTTTTTTTTAACCTTTCAAAGAAGTTTTTATTGGTTGTTTCAGCATCAACATACAATGAGTAGAACTAGTAGCATAATTAGAGTCAGAATTTCACGGCGAAAATTACAGTACGCTACTTTACATCAAAAGGAAAATGTCAATACAAAAGTACATAGCCGATATCTTGCCGAAAGTAGTAGAGCATATATCTTATACTCAATAACATTTTAGTCACAAACATTTTACTCATCCAAAAAAAAAACACCATGATAAATAATACAATGATGGGAGTCTGCAAACACATGGTAATGGATCGTGGACGGTGTGGGACCAGTTTAAGGTGGCTTATGTGTCGTGAAATAGTTGTCAAGAGTTGACCACAGTTTTCTCGTGGGAGGGCGCCACGGTGTCTGTTGGAGTGCTACATTATCTGCACCACGTAAGCTGATTATCCAATTCAGCCACCCTGCGAAGTTGGCTTTGCTGGTATCTTTCCAGTTACTAAGGACTGTCTTAACCGCCGCTGTGAGTAGGAGATCAAGTAACGCCTTATCGTCTGCGTCAAGGGAAGGGTCCTGGGTGAATCCGAAAACTAAGTAAGGGAGCTCTTTAGCTGGTGTAATGTGGAATAGTTTTGAGAGAAACTCTAATATCTTCTCCCAAAAATGTGCTACACAGTCGCATTCTAGGATAATGAGTGATAAATCACCTTCCGCACGTTTGCAATTCCAGCAAAAGGCGTCTGGGCTGATGTTGTGTGCAAATAATCGCGCCGGAGTCCAGAAGGCCTTATGAAGGAGCCAGTATTTTGTCTGAGATAGTGTAGGGCTGATTTTGTGTCTCGTGCAAGATACCCATGTACTGGTCCATTCTATTTCTGTGATTGGCGTGGACGAAAGATTATTCCAGAATTGTGTGATTGGGACAGTGAGGCTAGATTGTTGGGGACGACTGAGTCTATAGAGGAAGGAAACCTGATGGCCTAGTCTGTTTAATCTGGCAAGGTATGATGGGAGGGAGGGTGGTGTCAGGGAGAGTTTGGTTTTGGACAGTGCTGTTTTTACGTTTAGAAAGTTGTAAAATTCTATTGGTTCAAGATCGAATTTGATTTGCAAGTCACTGAATGGAATAGAATATGACCCCGCAAATAGTTGATATGGGAACAGTATGCCTTTTTTGATCCATGTCGCATTGTGTAGAGGTTTACCCTTGTACAATATGTTACGGTTGTTCCATAAGGATTCCCATTGTGAGCCCCGTATGCTGTTTTCTAGGATTCTGTCAAACTTCAGAAGAGCAGATTTTGTATTATGAAATATTGATTTAGAGTGGGTTAGTTTGTTTAGATTTGACGAAAAAGCCGCGCTAGGGGCAATACCATCTAGAATTTCTTTCTCAATTTCTAGCCACACTCGAGTATAGTCAGGTGAGGGTGCGAGCCAGTGGGCTCCCTGCTTGGCTAAAAAGGCGGTTTCATACCTTTTTAAAATCTGGTAAATTGACCCCACCTGCGGTTTTATCTAAGCGGAGCTTTTTTATGCTGATTCTTGCCCTTTTCCCTTTCCAAAGGAAATTTGAGATAGCCATGTCTAATTTGTGGTAGAAGTCTGGTGTAAGGGTTAGAGGGAGCATAGATATGAGGTAGTTAACTAGAGGTGATATCATCATCTTGATGGTCTCAACTCTGCCCCACCAAGTAATGAAGTGAGGGGACCAACCCTCAAGTTGGGTCTTGATTTTGCTTAAAGTTATCTTTTCATTCCGTTGGAGGGTCTCCATAAGGGAGTCACCGAATTCAATACCTAGGTATTTCACAAACTCTGGTTGCCAGCAGAGACCTGAGTTTCCCAGCACTTCTTTGGGCGTTAAAATATTGAGTGGCTTAACCTCTGACTTATCACGATTGAGTTTGTACCCTGAATGGGTGGAGTAAGTGTCAATGGTAGTCATTAGTGCAGGGATGGAGGTGTCTGGTGATTCTGTTACAATCAAGATATCGTCCGCATAGGCGAACAGTTTGACGCACTTATCCCCAAAGTTCACACCTCTGATGTCTTCATTTATTTTAGTATTAGCAATTAGGGGTTCCATTGGCAAGAGGAAGAGTGATGGGGAGAGGGGACAGCCCTGCCTTGTCCCTTGTTCCAGAGAAAAGGGGTCCGACAATGAACCATTTATAACAATGCGTGCGGATGGTGAAAGGTATAGGGCCATCACCAAGTCAGTAAAGGTTTCCCCAAGGTTAAAGACGGACATACAGCTCTTGAGGAAAAGCCAGGAGACTCTGTCGAACGCCTTCTCTGCGTCGAGAGTAATAGCTACGAAGGGGGCTGCGAGTAGTCTGGCTTTTTCAATGAAGTGACAGAGGATCCTTGTATTATCGTTCATGAAACCTACTTGTGATGTACTAATTAGCTTTGGGAGTTGTGATTTTAACCGTGTGGCGAGAATCTTTGCGTATATTTTGCAATCTAAATTAATTAGGGAGATTGGCCTGTAATTTTTGGTTAGCAGCGGGTCTTTACCTTCTTTGGGGATGACGATAATGGTAGCTTCACTCATCGATTTGGTTATACCTTTTGTTACGCTAAAGGATTGGAATAGTTTTAGAAGAGTCTGGCTCAGGGAGTTCGTGAGTTCTTGTAAAAGCTGGCCGAGAATCCGTCAGGGACCGGTGCTTTCTTACATTTAAGGGTTTTAATGGACGCTGATACTTCCTGTAGAGTGAGTGGAGAGTTTAGTGTGGCATTGTCTGCATCGTTGAGTTTAGGGAAGCCAAGTGAGTTTAGGTACCTGTTACACTCTTCCGAGTTAAAGTCTAGATTATTCTTGTACAGGTCTTGGTAAAATGATTTAAAGGTATGGAGAATTAGGTCCTGCTTCGTTTGGATGACATTGTTACTATCTTTAACTGAGGTGATGTTGAATTGCTTTTTTTTAATGTTTTAGATATGATGCCAAAATCTTTCCAGCTCTGTTGCCCTCACAAGTCCTTAGAGCATTGAACTTATTGACCCAAACCCCGCCCTTCTACTGAGTATCGAGTTATATTCACATTTCAGTCTAGTGAGGTAGTTTAAAATCAGAGAGTTTTGAAGATCTGCCATACGAGCGGTTTCTAGGTTTTTAATGTTATCTTCCAGACTGGTCAATTCCTTGTTTAATTTTTTGTTAGCTTGTGCTCGAATGCCTATGATTACCCCTCTCAAAGTAGCCTTGAGTGCCTCCCATACATTCGCGATTTCCGATTCAGGGGTGTCGTTTAGGTTGAGGTAGTCTAGGATGGCAGCCTCGATCTTTTGCTTGTTTTCCGGTTCAGAAAAGATTTCGTCATTGAATCTCCATCTCTTAGGGGGGAGAATGGATCTGGAGCCCACTAGTTTGGTCTGAATGCTTGAGTGGTCAGAAATAATTTGGGGGCAATACTAGTTTCCTCGATGAGGTGTGTGAAGGGGCTATTAATGAGGATATAATCTATCCTCGAGTAGGAGTTGTGAGGAGGCGAGTAGAAGGTGTAGTCTCGGCTGTCAGGATGTTGGAGTCTCCACGAGTCGTGTAGATTGAATCTGGAGCATAGACGGTGTAAACTAATATGCGAACGTGTAGGGTGGTATGAGCAATTCGAGTGACGGTCGGTGATTGGGTCTAGTGGCAGGTTGAAGTCACCTCCCACAATTAGTAATTCTCCCTGGGGTACGCTTTCTAGGGTCGGGGCTAATGAATCCCAGAAATCTGGGTCGTCACCCTTGGGGCCATATATGTTCATGACGTGGAAATGATCTTCGTTTCTCTGAAGGTGTGCCATGATGAAGCGGCCATCGTTATCGTGAGTGTGTGAAACTACGGAAATGTTGGATTTCTTAGCTATTAGTGTGAGGACCCCCCTCTTTTTGCTAACTGCTGGAGAGCAAAGATTATAAGAGATCCAATGTTGGTTTATAAATTCAGCGTCATCCTTTGATAGTTTAGTCTCCTGCAGGAGGAGGATGTCGCCCTTGGATTTGGACAGGTACTCCAGAACTTTTCTCCTTTTGACCGGGTGGTTGAGGCCTTTAACGTTGAAGGAGACAATATTAAGGCCCTCCGAAATGGAGGTATTACGAGTCATTGGGTACTAGGCTGTCGCTCCTGATCAGGGGGCATATTGGTAAAGATTAAGATAGGGAGTATTAAGTGAGTGTTGAGTATGAATGAGTGAGCTGTTTCGCTGAGTAGGCTCTGTCTCGCATGTGCTGCTGTTACAGTGGTATCGGTTGAGCTAACGGATTTTGAGTGTGTGTTGAGTATGTTACTGTGGTCTATTTCGGGGAATAGGCTGATAGTATGGTTAGTTAGACAACTGTGAGTGCTCTGTGAGGGCCAATTTAGAATATTGGTAAGTAGTACTTTTGTAGACATATATCCTGTTTTTGAGTGTCACAAAAATGAACACATATAAAGGGGGAAAACAGATTCCAGACCCAATATAAATCATTTGTTGGTAGTACCAAACTGTTTTTAGGAATTGTGGTGTGGTGTGTTCTATGTGAAAAATTCTATTCTCTGCTGGATCATGTTTGAGCGAACAGTTCTCTCATGATTTTCTATTACGGTTATCGAAGGTGCTCCAGTAGCTAAAATTAGCACACATTTCTATAAGGTCATACTATCATTATCAGCCATGTGAGAACAAAGTCTGATATTCTTAGCAAAACGTTCTTCAAAGAACAACAGAAGCCTGCCAGTTGATTCGCCGTGTTCTAATTCAGTTTCATTACTGTGTTCTAAATAAACAACAAGAGTGTTCGCTTTCTGCATTTATGACAAACTTGTGGCAGACTTAAATGCCATCTTGATGGAATCCAAGCTGTAAAACCAAGCGTTTCCTTTACAAATGAATTAAATAAAGTGGTTCATTTTGTCTTAGAAATTATCTAGAAAGCTAAAATGAGGACACATTTTCTCTAAGTTATCAAATATCTTCCTACAAAGAAAAAAACAGTTTGGTATTCTGAGTGAAACATGTACTTTCAACACTAGCAGCAGTCTGTCAGTTAACTCCCTAGTAACTGAGTGCGCTGTCATCACTAAGTTCTAAAGAATAGCTATAGTGCTAACATTTTGTATTCTAGACAAAAGTAAGGTACTCCCTAATGTCATTGTTGGAATAGGTGCAGGTATGAAGCCAGTGAGTTAAAAATGTGAGGGTTGGTATGGGGTTTTAGTAATTTGAGGCATACTGTATTTTTGAGGGGCAAATATTTGTTAAAAGGGTAGATGTCTGCACAAATACCACCACTCCTGTTTATTCACCCAACCAATCTTCTTATTTGCTTAACCACTTCCAAATGTTAAAATAGTAAACATTTTGGTAGATAGCTGTGTGCACAGTCGTGGTTAGAAGCTGGCATGCACATGGAGGAGATTGGGCGCAGGTCCAGTGGCCAAGCCCCCACTGGGCACTGCCTAAGGCGGTGCATAGTTGTGGTTGGGTGCCAGTAGAGGATTGGGTGCAGGGCCTGATCATGAGTCCAGGCACTGCACAGATTAAGTTGGGAGCTCCAGTTGGGTTGGACGCTGGGCCAATCTAGAATATGATCAAAACCCGAAAACAGTACTGAAAAAAAGCACCAAGGTTAAAGTGATGTTCAAGTTAAGTTTTGAAATAGGACAAGAACTATTTAAAAAACAATGAGATATGCCAGTTGTAGTCTAATGAATTAATTATAACTTGTATCCTGTTGGACCCGTCCCTTTAGGCAGGTTCACCCCGAGACTTTTTGCTTTTTCCTAGCCTGTTTCTGGAACCTGGTGGTGGTGATTTTAGGCCTCTGCGCACTTTTTCACTGTGGTACAGTGTAAAGTGCTTGAGCTCTCTGTGTATGTGTGGTGAGTGACCTGCCCTCTCATAGGAATGAATGGGGAATATGTATGCCCATGGTAGTTCCTGATGTGTGGGGAGTGCAGGGGCAAGTTTGATATGTACGAACTCGTGAGATTGAATGCTGCGTGATGATATATGCGGCATAACTGTGTCTAGTCGAGAAGTGCCACTTTTGGAAGTTGGTATATTTGTGTAATTTGTATCTGGCGTGTGATTGGCTGGTGAGCCTGGTCCAGGAGTGCCTGGGCCTGCTTGTGGATTGACTGTCTGGTTTGAGGATGACAGGGGCTGCAGAGCCCCCAGGAGGTTGTCTGAGTCAGCCCGTGGATGAAAGGCAGCATCTGCTGCCAGGGAAGTGGGAGGAGATAGCACCTGATAGTGAAGGGCTGTGCCTGCCTGACCACAAAGCTGGCTCCACCTCCTGCTGGGCGACTGTCACCTCTGTCCCTGATACTGAAGGGACTTCCCTATAACCAGTTCTAGCTGGTTTTCACACTGCCTGCACAAAGACTTCAAAGACTTTTCCCTGTATAAGAGGGGGCTGTGTCCCCTTCCAATTTGTTCTTGTTTCCAACTTGAATCTGCCAGGGGCGTGCTGTAGCTTGGGCTCAGGGGAATCCCTGGGCCCTGCCCAGCCCCATGACCTCTGATGGACTTTCCTGGACTCCTGGGGGACCCCTCTGCCTTGCTTGGGCTGATGGGGGGGACTTGGCTTTGCCCCCTGGAAATCTCTGGGACCTTTGCAGCATGGAGAAGCTGCATTTTCCTGTGGAGAGCGCTTGAGTTGTAATTCTAGCGCCTGGAAGCGCTGTGCTTCCCCCTGAGCGCCTGGGAGCGCTCTGCCTGTCTTCGAGCGCTTTATTTCCCCCAAGCGCTTGAGAGCGCTTTATTTTTTGTCCTAGCTCTGGGGGAGCGCTTTTGTTTATGGCCCGATCGAGTGGCCACCTCGATTGTTAAATGACTGAAGAGCCGGCGCCCACCCGGCATTGCCCCGTGTTCTCACCGCTGCGGCCCGGGGGCCGGAAAATGATCAGAAGCCGCGGAGAGAGAAACGAAGGGGCCGTGACCTGATTGGTCCTCCGTCGACAGGAGCCGCGCTCTGATTGGCCATTGCAGTAGGCCTGTCCCCGAGAGCCGCGCTCTGATTGGATGCTTTGCCCGCAGAAGCTGGGATGTCAGGGAGGCTCGTCCGTGGAGCCGCGACCTCATTGGTCTACCCCAAGGAAGCCTGTTCGTCCTTCGTTCGTTGCCGGTCTCCCGTGTGGAGAGGGAGACCGGGAATGCAACCTCGCCGAGGGAGACCGGGGAAGAAGGAAGCCGCCTGCCATGTCCGCCCCGGGGCCCCTGAGTGAAGGGAGAGCCCCGGGGAGAGAGAGAAGACCGGCCGTGAGGCCTCCGTACTACGAGGAGAGCCCCGCAGCAGGACCGCGAGCAGTCGGTGAGTCTTGGCCGGGCAGAGTGGGGCAGAGGAGAAGGGAGGGGCGCCGGGACACATTGTCGGTGTCCGCCCCCCCCCCCCCCCAGTAGCGCGAGCTCGCGTCAATTGTCAGTATGAAGCCACGAGGGCTTCAAGGGCAGCCCCGGTTGGCAGTGGGTTGCCCCAACGTGTGTAGAGCCCTGAGAGGCTCAGCAAAGGCTGCATTATGTTTGCAGCCCTGAGGCTCCAGGGGCCATTTTTGATTTACGAGCCCAGCGAGGCTCGAGGGCCATATTAGCTAGAGGGGGCGTTGGGGCACATTGCCGGTGCCCGCCCCCTCCTGCCTGCGAGGGATCTGTTCAGAGCCTTGAGGGCTCCATAGGCCATATTTGTTTACGAGCCTGTGTGGCTCCAGCGGTTGACTATGCGCAGTTTGCTAGCAGTGGGCGCAGTTTGCTCCTGAGGGCTAGTGAGAGCCCTGCCGCAGTTCTGCTTCACAGCTGCCCAGCAATTAGTGGGCAGCTGCACCGTTTAGGTTTTGTGATTGTCCTCAGGTGCCCAGCAAGTAGTGGGCACCTGCAACGTTAGGTTTTGCGCCAGTGGCGCACCCTGACTGGCGCTGCTTGGCAGCGCGCCCTGACATTTGGACACAGGGCGTCTGAGCCCCAACAAGGCCAGTTGGCCTAGGGACTGCCACAGGTAGTGGCTTATGTAAGTTTTGCGCAATTGTATGGTTATTGCACCTCTGAATGTGTTTTCTTGCATCATGTGTTATTCCTGCACCTCTGAATGTTTTCAGGCATCATGTGATTTTTGCGCTATTGTATTGTTCTGGCACCTCTGAATGTTTTTAGGCAGCATGTGTCTTTCTTTCCCTGCGCTGCACCTCTGAATGTTTTAAGCGTCATGTGTCTCCTAGCGCTGCACCTCTGAATGTGTTGTGATGCATCATGTGCCTTGTTCTTAACACCGCTGAATGTGTAGGTTTATGCATCATGTGTTTTCCTTTACTACTCCTCTGAATGTGTTTCATGCATCATGGGTAATGTGTTCTTGTTTATACCCCTAAATGTATTTTATTCTTAGGTGGTTGTTCTTCTAGTACAGGTGGCCCTAGTGAGGTCCTGGTACCTATTCCCAGTAGTTACTGGATGTGATCTATAATTGTTATTTTGTGCTATACTTATTCTAATTTCTACTAAGTGCTGATTCTGACAGTGGCCCATGTGGCCCTGTCCTGTACATAATCCCTTGTGAATATTGCCCGTGCCAGTTGGCACCATGTAATTTTGTGTGATACTATCTGATGTGTTTTTACAATACAAAAGTTATTTTATAATAACCTTGTGTGGAGTTCCTTTTGTGGTGTGCCTAGTATGTTGTTGCTGTTGTATGCTGGCGCAAATGCTTTACACATTGCCTCCGAGTTTAGCCTTACTGCTCGTGCCAAGCTACCAAGGGGGTGAGCAGGGGTTATCTTGGCGTGTGACTTCCTTGCCCTGACTAGAATGGTGGTTTCTGCCTAGCTTTGGCGTCTGCCTTAGCGAACCAGAAATAGCCAGTTGTAACATGCCCCATCAAGCACTGCTTATTATTTTTGGACACGCGCAGATACTTTTACATTGTTCTAGAAATTTTCTATCTCCATCACAATACAGAGGGAAAACAGTCACCTCATCTGTTAAACAGAGAAGATAATGGCACCTGTGTTCCACTTTAGAATGCTTTATAAAAATTATAATTTCAATTTAATGCAAAATGATAGGAGGTAACAACTGTGCATAGTGGTGGGGGCTGGGAGAAGAGCTGGAGGGGTTACACAATTGTGTAGTAACTGAATTCTTTTTACAGTCTCCTAAGAGGAATACCTAATCCCAAGAAAGACCAAGAATTTGCAAACAATTATTTCCTGCCTTGTTGGCCTCTTGGCTTTCCTAATGTTTTTTTGCTGATGTTGTTCAGCATTAGCAAAACAAAAAACTGAAAAGGAACAAAAGACGCAAACACATGGCCACTGCTAGAAACCGTGTCATTCCGTGGTTGCACATATGCGAAAGCACTTGGATCAATAAATAAATATGAAAATCAAATGTGTTTTGGGCAACAGTGCTTTTTGGAGACCAGTGTAGCCTGCCAGCAAATACATTTGTTCGGCTCTTAAAAAAAATTAGTTTAAAAAGAAATATCGAAATAACCACAAGGGGAGTGGAATAACAGAGGAGGAAATTGGGAAAGTGGAGGAAACTAACAAGGTGTGGGTGTTTTGCAAGAAAGTAACAGAAGCATGTGACAATGTTTTTTGGAGTGCTAAGTGGCCGAGCGACAAATGGCAGCTGCTTGACCGTGATGGGGGAGGGTGCTGGGGAGGGGTGGCTACTGTTGATGGGGAAGCAACAGTGTGTGGGTATATGGGGAAGTAAACAGCACACAAGAGAGGGAGCAAGAAAATAAATGCATAGCCAATAGGTTTCGTCTTTGGGGCCTTATAAGTATTTAGTTATGCAGTACAATATCCTTCTTGCAACAGTATCAACTGTTGCATGGCTAAACACTTATAAGGTCGCAAAGGCGAGACCTATTGGCTATGCCAATGCTTTTTACTTTGTGTACCTTGGGGATGGTCAGGTTGCCACTGTCTGATAATCTTGGTGATTTGGCCGGGATATAGGGTTTGAGAAGTTGTGACAGTTGCCAAGGACCCAGACCATTTTTAGCCTTGAACGCAATACATAAAGCTTTGAACTGAATGCGTTTGCTGATGGGCAACCAATGTAGCTCTGCGAGAGCCTTGTAGGCCGAATCATAGTGAGTGAGCCCGAGCAGGACTCTAGCTGCGGCGTTCGGAGTCATCTGAAGTTTATGTACACTACGCTTGCTCGCACTAGTGAGAAGGGCGTTGCAATAGTCCAGCGTAGAGCCAATTAAAGCTAGATATACATATGTCTGTGCTTTTAAAGCACAGCCACCATCTCATCACACCCAAGGCCGTAGCGCTGTAAAATCTCAATGGGCAAAACCCAGTTTCACTCTTTGCCGCAGTATGAGCCAACTCTTATTAACTAATGTTCCGGGAACAACACACTTTGAGGCAAGTAACAGCAGCATGTAGTGCGTCTCAAAAACTCTTTAGTAAATTATTCATTTAAATAACCTGCAGTTTCGACTTTCAGGTGTAATATCTTCGATTTTCAGGAAGGACAATCCAATCCTTGAACATTGTTATCGCAGATGATCTGTTGTGAGATTATGTTTCTATACTTTCAACTTAGTATTTTAATGTGTTTCAGTTATAGTTATTGCACCTTGGCATGCCCCTCAGTACTGTTTTAACTCCAATATTCCATTGGTGGTTGAATGTGGTAAGACAGTGGCAGGGGGTTTTCTTGGGATAGCTGTGATGCATTGAGCAGAGAGAACAGCTCAGAGCAGACGGGTGAATAGCACATGGAAGAGGAATGGACAGTACAGTACAGAGGATAGGAGACGGCCAAGGAACAGAGTCAAAGGAACATTGGAGCAGAGTGAACAGGACAGAGGAGCAGAGTGAACAGAACAAAGGAGCAGGGCGAACAAGAAAAAGGAAGAGAATGCAGGACGGAAGACAGAACGACCAGAACAGAGGAGCAGAGTGAATAGGACAGAGGTGAAGAGTGGCATAAATAGGGGAGTGGAAGGTTATGGACAGAGGAGCAAAGTGAACAGGATAGAAGAGGAGAGTGAACAGGAAAGAAGAGAGAACAGGACAGAAGGCAAAACGAACAGGATGGAGGTGCAGAGCTGCATGGACAGAGGGTTGGAGGGCCATGGACAGGGGAGCAGAGTGAACAGGACAAAGGAGCAGAGTGAACAAGAAAGAAGTAGTAAGAACAGGTCAGAAGACAGAGCGCAGAAGAGCAGAGTGAACAGGACAGAGCAGCATAGACAGAGGAGTAGAGGGCAGTGGATGGGTAGCAGAGTGAACAAGACCGAGAAGTGGAGGGCCATAGAAAGAGGAGAAGAGTGAACAGGATAGAGCAGCAGAGTTGCATGGAAGGAGGAGTGGAGGGGCATGGGCAGGGAGCAAAGTGGACAGGAGAGCGGATCCGGGTGAACAAGTAAGAAGTAGAAAGAACAGGACAGAGAAGCAAAGTAAACAGGATGAAGGAGTGCAGTCAACAGGACAGAGGAGCAGAATGAACTGGACAATGGAGGACAAACAACCAAACCAGAGTAAAGAGAAGCGAGTTCACCAGCGAGAAATGGATACAGACAGCAGAGAGTACACGACAAAGGTTGCAGAGTGCCAGACAGAGCGGGAAGAGAGTGAGATAGTGGGAGGGCAGGGGAAGTGTGCCTGATATAGAGGCAGAGATCCAGAAAGAGAGGTGGGGGTAGGGTCAGAGAGAGAGAGGGGTAAGAAAGCCCGGCAATGGAGGAATTGTGCCGACAGAGAGCTATAGAGCCAGATGGTCAAGTAACAGAATAGTAGGGCAGGGAGACCGTTAGATGGGGTACAGAGGCAGTAGAGGGGTCATCGTGCCAGCGAGAGGGTAAATATAATGCTGGAGGGAGGGTGCAGAGAACCGGGCAGAGGGGGGAAAGCTTGCCTGGCAGAATGGCCATCGTTCCAGACGTGAGATGTTGTCCTAGTCGGGGGCAGTGAGCCAGAGAGAGAGGAAGGCAGTGTCCTGGACAGAGCAATCGGTGTGCCAGGCATAGAGGCAGCGAGCCAGGGTGGGGGCGGTGGAGCTGGAGAGAGCAGGGGGAGAGATGTGACCGGAAGGAGACCAGGAAGCGCAGGTGTGGAAGAGGGCGGGCCGGCCATGTGAATCTTTACACGCTGATAAGAAGGCAGAACTTGAACCGGCAGTGACGCAGAGGCCTCCGGTGGAAGCACGTGGGAATGTTGGACGAGTGCAATGGTGCAGATAGACTGTGTAATGCACGAGCGAAGCAGACAACAGACTGAGGCTTGAGGTGATTGATGCAAGGGGAGACAAGGAGCAAGGGCTGGGAACATGTCCTGCATCGAGAGTAACAGCAGACCTGGGAGACCGTGACGGATGCAGCACAGAATGACAGCTTCAAAAGGGAGAGTGAGAACACACGGACGCCGGACGTTCTTCTGAGAATATCCATAGTGAATGAATGAATGAATGAACCGGTTCTTGTATGTGCGCGGACTTAGCCCGATGGGCGTCAAGGCGCCTAATTCAAATACGGAAGACAGAATAATTACCAAGTCCTATTTGCTCATGGGTAGGCCCTCTTGCAAAAGTAGGTTTTGAGGGCCTTTTTAAAAGACTCGATGGTCGGGAGAGTTTTTATTTCTGTGGGGATGGAATTCCACAGCTGCGGAGCAACCACAGAGAAGGCTCTGGCGCCCCATCTGGCAAGTTTGAAACGAGGAACAACCAGTTGACATAGTCCCGCAGATCGAAGGTTTCTTGTGGGAACATAGCGCGTAAGAAGAGATCCGATAGCAGTAGAAGGACCATCCTTCAGTGCTCTGTGGGTCAGACAGAGAATTTTAAAGGCAATTCTATGCTGCACCGGAAGCCAGTGGAGCTCCTTCCTGGCTAAGGTGGCTGAAGATGCTTTCGGAAGCTCCAGAACAAAGCGAGCTGCAGCGTTCTGGAGAATCTGCAGACGATGTATCAGTCCTTTATTGGCTTCCATGTACAGGGAGTTACAGTAGTCCAGTCTTGAACCAACCAGGGCGACTGCAACCTGTTTACGCGCCTGGGGGGAAAGGTAACCACGGATTTTATTGAGCGTACTGATCACGCCCCAGCAGGTGGCCACGGTCCTATTGACTTGCAGGGACATAGAGAGCGCGGTGTCGAATAGAACTCCAAGATTTCTGGCGGAAGGGGAGGGAGTGGGGCAGTTGCCAAGAGAAGAAGGCCACCACTCGCTCGACCACAGATTTTGATTCTTCCCAAACACCAACACCTCCGTTTTTTCGCCGTTTAGTTTGAGGGAGTTTATAGTCATCCAGTCTGCCACAAACTGCATGCAGACCCTGAAATTAGCGGCTGCTGTAGTGACAGAGGTGTGGGTTAGAGATACCATGATCTGGGTATCATCTGTGTAGGATACCACCTCCATCCCCTGAGATTTAACCAGTCTTGCAAGGGGGGCCACATAGATGTTGAACAGGGTCGGACTCAAGGCCGACCCTTGTGGCACCCCACACTGCAATGACTTGGCAGGGGAGAGGTGGTTCCCAAGCATAACTCTCTGTTCCCTTTCGGTCAGGAAGGAATTTAAGAGGCTCAGGGCCGGTCCTGAAACACCAGCTTCCCTCAGCCGAGATGTAAGAATGGCGGGGGATAGGGTGTCGAACTCGGCCGTGAGATCTAAAAGGACCAGAACAGTAGTTTGGCCAGAGTCTACCTTGCGTCGGATGTTATCGACAACACAGGTAAGAGCGGACTCTGTGCTGTGATGTTTTCTATAACCGTGTTGAGTGTTATCCAGGTATTCCGAGGAATCAACGAAGGAGGACAGGTGGAAATTCAGATGAGCCTCAAGCATCTTCGCAGGTGCTGGAAGGAGGGAGATTGGCCTAAAATTTTTCAACAAGGTCGGATCCAAGGATGGTTTCTTGAGAAGAGGTTTAACAATTGCTTTCTTCCATATAGGGGGGAAAGATCCTTGAGAAATGGCCTGGTTAAGGACCTGAAGCAAGGGAGGAAGGAGGCAATTTCTGCATTCTTTTAGTTTTTTAAGCGGTATCGGATCAAGGGGGGAAGCTGATTTGGTCCTGTCCAGTAGTAGGTTCAGTGATTCAAGGGATAATGATGGGAATGTTGTGAATAGATAAGACGGATCTTTGCCAAGTGAATCAAGACTAAAAATGTCAGATGTAATTTTTTGGTCAAGAGCACTACAATGGGCTTCAAGAGAGACATGTATATCGTGAATTTTACTGTGAATTTTACTGTGAAAGAAATCGGAGATATCGTTACAAGTTGTTGAGAGCTGACTACCGGGTCAGGGAGTGAAACAAATGTCATCACTTCCTGATACACCCCAAACTGCACTAGAGTCTAATGAGTCAACGCAAAAAAAAACCATGCTAGTGATGCGCGCACGTATAAATAAAAAAAAACACGCTAGTGATGTGCGCAGCAGCACGAAAAAGTTAGTGATCCCGCTAGAAGGGAGGAAGATGGTGGTTGCGCACGTGTACGCTCTTGTGAACGCAAGTGCTAGGCCACCTGGCAGCACTTTTAAACCCAGATACTAAATGTCTCAGTGCAGCGCATGCGCTGGCTCAGCGAGACCTAAACATTCTCTAAATATGAGCAGTGGAAGGATACCAGTCGGTCACTATCAAAAGGATGGTAAAGAGACATTGCTCCAGGAGAGGGCCACACACAAGAGTGGGAAGGCAAGCCATCCAATAAGAAACAAGCAAGTGAGTATCAATAGAGCCTACAAGTGAAAGGCAATGGCTGACCCACCGCTCACTTTAAGTATTGAGATAGCCCACAATGGTACAAGCTGTTTTTAGGGCATACCTAAGACTGTAACAGAGACAGGGCGGAGGTTGATTAACATCCTCTTTGAAATACGTTCACTGTTGTTAGTCGTCTAGTTACATATAGACGTACAACTTTAAGCAGCAATCATTTAGTGTAAAGATGTGGATTATATTATAAGTCACTTGGAGTCAATTACTGGGACATTTTTTAAGCAAAGTCATTTAAATTAAAATACATTTATGGTTTTCTCTCCAAGGGTAACATTTGCCGACTACGCTTAACTCTGCCTGTTGATGATGCATCAAATTCAGAACAAAACGATGTTAAGGAGAAAACAGAAAAGGTAAGCCCTGTATTGTTTGTTGTCCATAATTAAACCTTTCTCCTGATTTTCCATTCACTTGTTTGTATGTAGATTTTTTTCAAAACTGCTAAATCATATCTGATTTTTTTCTGAAAATGGGGCACCTGAAGTTTACCCATAACTTTGTCTTAGGGTTTCTAACTGCACACTATGACCGGAAAAGTTCTATGCGACCTTTGAGAAATTCTGTCCACTGAACATAAAAGTAATAATGACCAATTACAATGCGAACTTCAATGTTGCCAATATGTTCAATAAAACCGGCCTCTCAGGAATGTTGCCTTCCCAGCATTAAACATCAAAATTGTCATATGTAATAAAGAATTAATGGATTGCCGCTTGTCTAGGAGCAGCCTGTCCTTGATCACACAGAGCTTGAAACATTGTGTAAAAGATGTAGACGTGGGGTGTGACAAGTACAGGTGAAACCACTTTGAAAGGATTTCATGGAGTTAGGCCGCTTTTTCCAAGCTGTAATTGCCTAGGAGGTTTGCTGAACTGGCCCTCGCCCTGACCTGGGCCTACGCGGGTTTGTTTGATTCATTATAGCACAATCTAGAAGAATGTAACTTTGTCATTTATTTGTTTTTTGTAAAATGAGCAGAGATGCTAAACGATCTATCCTGCAACTTTAACAATTAAAGAGGAAAGAATACTTTTATAAAGTCCATTAATTAACAAAAATTTGGAGATTTGTGTGCATGGAAACATAGCTATTTACTGTTTTGTTTTGGTTGGCCACTGTTAGCTTAACTCCATTTTGGCATAAAAAGGAATAGCAAGAATTAGTTGTGAATCTAGTAGCCGCTTTGAAGAACATATTTATGACTCAATCGCGTGGTAAGGGTGCCAGGTATAAGCAATGAAAATGGACTCCTAAGTGCTCAATAGGTAGTAAAATGTAGCATTACCCAGAGAGTCCATAGGCCTCTTAAGTCTTGGGGCCCGGTGCTACTGCACCTGCTGCACCAGTGGTAGCTACACCCCAGTTAGGGCCTGATCTACAGTTTGTTTAGAGGACGGATATCCCGTTTGCTGTATTACAAGTGCATTACAGACTATGACACTTCTAGTAAGGATATATGTCATATTAGTATCTGCTCTTGCACCTCATTGTTCTTGAAAAGCCAAAGGAAGTGCCAGGAATAAGGTGCCAAATTACTTCATTTAAGAAAAAATGTAGCCGGGCTGGGCATTAGGCAGACTGATGCCAGAGTTCGACCCGTGCTTCTAAATGCATTGGTAACATATGTTTTGTTTAGAAGGTTTATGACAACCGTCATTTATAAAGATGTGCTGTTCGGCAAGGTATTTAAGCATTTCTATTTCAATATCCAGTTGTTAGCGCCAAGACTGAGGATGTACAAAATCTGTTGAGAGTAACATATTGGCATAGCTTGCTTTTCTTCTTCCTAGCATCTGGCTTCTTACTTAGTTACTAGTCGTCTGTTTTGTGCGGACAAAATATATATTGTATTATTTGATATGCAGATATTATGTGCTATATTGTTTCGTATGTTTATAATTGTAATATGGACTTTTGAAAAAATGTTTAGAGAAAAAAGTTTCTACAAAAATGAAAAGATTTTGCTTTCCTAGAACATACACGCTGTGCTTGCAGGTTGTACAGGAAAATAGGCATCCGAACAAAGGCTTCATTGTTTTCAAACTTCAGAATAATTATGATATCTGGCATCGTATGAAACTCGAGAATGTTTGCACATAGTTCTGACTTGAAGTTTCCTAAAGTTGTACTTTTACCCCAGCTATGAGCTTGACTCTTTCCCAGCTGAAGGACAAATGGTGGCGGTGTTTACCTTTTACTTGTTGGTCTCTGCCAAAGATCACTTCACGCATTGTTTCACAGTGACTGTCCCAGGCGGTGGTTGGTACGGGCAAGAAATTCTCTGTACTGGGACGTACCTGAAAACAACGTTATGGAAGATGCTGTTGACACCGGAGGCCAGTTTTTAGTCTGTAATAAGGAGCGTCTCTTTTCAGTCTGCCAACGCAAGGAAAATGAGAAGAGACTACCTGATGTAACAGAAACAAGGGACAAATGATGAAAGTCATTGTTATGGCCATAGAAATCAGACTGGCAAAGATAGACTGCTTGGCTTAGAGGGCCGTCCAGGCGATGCAAAACTTCAGGAGTAGAATGGTCGCAGAATCTTATGAGAGTCTGATGGGGTCCTCTTCAATACATTTTTGGGCTTGCAAACGGTTATTTTAGGCTTCTGAGGGAAGTGTGCTTTCCATATAGATTGACTCTCAAACCAGTAATGGGCCACCTGTTACAGCTATGGTGGTGTATTAAAAAAGTGAAAATGTTGAGGACTGGTTTATTTACATTTAAAATTGATATTGTAACTAGATGAAGGTAATGCTACAGCTAACTGCCATTCAGAGTCTCATTCATTTACAAAAAACAAAAAAAAGAATTTAAGGAGATTTTGGGGTGCCTTCCTAGACCCGAAGCAGCAAAAAAACTATTTTTTAATATGATGAGGAATGTGGGAAAGTAGTATCTGCTTCTTATGGTTACCCCCACTTTTTGCTGATGAATCACTGTTTTTGGACTCGTCTGACTGGGATCCTGCTATCCAGCACCCCAGTCGATCTGCTTTCTCCCTTAAATTGCTATGTTAATGGGGTACCCTTATCAGTCCCTAGTATATGGGGCCCATGTACCCAGGGCATAGGTACCGCAGAGGCCTCCCATGGATTGAAGCATGTATTATGCCACTCATGGGAGCCATTCAAAATGACACTACAGGTCTGCTACTGCAACCTGGGTAAGCTAGTTCTTGCACCACTTACTTAGATGTAGGTTCACTATATCTGTCTACATCACTGCACTTAAAACCTATCAGTCACCCCTATGGCAGGCCTTCTCAATCCTGAAGGCAGGGTGTTGAGTTTTTTTCCTTGAGAGGATGCCCCTGCATGAGTATGGCCCGTCTGCAGCCTTCGGAGACTATTCTCTGGGATTGTCTGTGATGTAGCCAGACATCTTGGTTAAGGTTCATTATAACCGTGCTGTAAATGCTAACTTTAAAACTGCTGCGTAGAAACATGTTGTGTTCTGTGTCAAACACCTTGGTATCATACCTCCACACCAGTAACTGGTGTGGGAGGTATGATTCCACCCTTCAGAAGCAATCTTTGTGGGGTCACTGGTCTACCCAGTACCAGCTTTCTCGACCCAGGCAGCACAAAATGGGCGCTGGTGGCCACAGACACATTTCGGCCCTCCTGCTGCTGAGCCAAGCTTGAGCAGGGGAAGGCATGACAATAGGTATCATGTCACAGGGAGGTGTAAACACCTCCCAGACAGGGTTTAGTGTATTGGGGCTGGGTGGGTGCACTCTGAGAGTGCCAGAAAGTCTGCACTAGGGGCACATTTGGTGTCCCAGTGCATAGTCCAGCTCAAACCAGTTCTGGAAGCCATTGGCTCCTGCTCTGGTGTGAAACTGGACAAAGGACATGGGTGTAGCCACCCCTCTGTCCTGCCCCTCCCCTAGAAGATTCCCCATAATCTGTCCAACCCTCTCCCATGGGTATAAAGTGGGTTACCTGGCTAGAGGACATTAGATTTTACCTGGACAAGATTCTGCTAAGAAGAAACCAAGTACTTCAACTATCTTCACAACGCTGGACGACTGTAGAATCTCCCTTGGAGTAAAGGAGTACATCCTCTGCACTAGCAGGCACCTAAGCGCATCTGACCGGCTTGCTACTCCCAAGTTCCTGAGGACTCCGAAGATTTCAGCAACACAGGAGGTGGGTTTCCGAAGGTCCCTGAGGTCGATCTTCCCTCTCAGCAATTCTTAGGCCAATATCCCTCGTGGGGACTGCGTGACCCGAAACCCCTGTGCACCGCGTACATTTGCAAGTCCATATGCTTGTTGGCGATTCCTGAGCTTGTGCATTGGACTCCTTGTAGTCCTGACCCCGAGCAGTATTTGCACCAAAGAACTCCTGCCTCCTCACACAGAGTGCTCTGTGGGCTAGTACTTTGCAAACTTGCTTGAGGTCTCCTCGCGACTCCTGGTCCGTTGGCCTGTGGGTCCTGGCGAGGGTCACCTGGTGTATTTTTGGGCTTCCCTGGTTTCTCCAGACGTGCCCTGACTCTCCAGTGCTTGGAGAGTCCCCTGGACCTTGCTGGTCCACACAGTGTCCTCCTGCTTGGGTTGCATTTGCCAGGCTTGATTGATGCTCCAGCCGGACACGGACCTCTCAGCACTCGACATCCTTCGTGGGACAGCTCACCCCCGGCTCCTGGTCATCCTAGACGTCTCCGGGTCCTCGTGGCTGAAGAGTCTAGCATCTCCTCATCCCACCTGAAGCACCCGACATCGGTGGGCATTCGACACCGAGCCCCTGGACACCTGAAGTGACCCAGACTCTGTCCCCTGTACTTTCAGGTTCTTTCCTTCCAGAATCCAGGCTTGGATTCCACCCGAAACCTTTCACCTTCGCGTCAGTAGTACTTCTTCTCAGCACCCCATTGAAAACGACTGAGGTTTCCAACACCACTTGACCCCTATGCACCCGGCTCCTCAGGGATAGGTAACTCTGGTACCTTGGTACTCATGGGTGGGTTGGCTTTAGAACCTCTTAAGTTCCAAAGAGTTTGCTTGAAGTCTTTCTAGAAGTGTCCTTAAACTGTAACTTTGCAACCGCGACTTTCCCATAGAGTTGTACGGAGCACGCAGTCGCGTTTCCTCACTGCACCCATCCTCCGTGGGCTCCCTGTGTCACTACCTTCCTTGGGGTCCCAACGATTCTACGTGCTTTAGGCACTGTGTCTAGTCAAGTCGTGATTGTTCTACCATTTTATTTAGTATATGGTTCGGCCTCCCGCTGTGTATTGTGCTTCTTATGACTGTTCTTTTGCTCCAGTATTGTGTGCTTTGTATTCTAGCCTCGTGTAGAGGATAGTAGAGAGTGGTATATTAATAAATACATAGGGCCAGATGTAGGTGGCCCAATACCGGTCGGTAATGGCGGAAATTACTGAATTTCGGCCATTACCGACCGGTATTTGGCTTTTGAGATGTAGGTGGCTTGATTCCAGGATTCGGTATTTTACCGAATCGGTAATTCAAGGAATCAGTAAATTACCGAATTCTTAACATACCGATTCGGTAAATTACTGAATCCGTAATGTAGGGAGCACTCCAGTTAGTGCATTCCTGAGTTAAGGATTCGTTATTTGCCACCAACTACAAGTTGGTGGTAAATATCGAAAACCTTTGAAAAAGCAATTATTTTGCATTTACAACAATACGATGTGGCAGACATACATGCCCTTAGGGAATGTTGTGTGCCACATGTGCACCCATGCACTATTCAGGGGTGCAACAGGGTGTCAATGTGACACCCTGCCACCCTTGAAAATGTTCCCCCTATTACCAATTCGGTATTTACCGACTCGGTAATACTGAATAGCTTCCCATTCATTCCTATGGGCCTCCATACAAGCGATAAGATCTGGTACAGCAACCGGAGCACCAAGAAGGTCCTTATCGCTGCCACTAACCACATCCCAGCCCCACTTAACCAGGGTCAGACAACGGCACTGATCCTCCTAGATCTCACTGCAGCACTTGACACGGTCTTCCACCACAAACTCATGGCAAGGGCTGCACATCATTCAAATTCATGGAGTGCCCTCAGATGGATCGCCTCTTTCCGCCCCTGAATGAACTTAAACAAGTCCACCTACCACCATTCACCACTGTACATCATCTGTGAAGTACTTCAAAGATCTTCGATCACCCCTACCCTCTTCACCACGTACATGATACTACTAGCCAGCATACTTGCAACCCATGGACTCAACATCATATCTTTTGCCAATGACACACAACTCCTCTTTTCCCTCTATGACCAAAACCAACTTCCACAACTGCGACAAATATCGCCAACTGAATGAAGGACAACTGCCTGAAGCTGAACACGGAGAAGACTGAGGCACTGATCTTCAGCAACACAACCTCCCCGCAGGACGCCTCCTGGTGTCCCATGGAACTCTGACCTACTCCAACCCTGACTGGCGATGCTAGATACCTAGGCATCATCCTAGGCAACAATGACATCCCGGGTCCACTCGGTCTCTTCCTCCTGCTTCTTTATCCTATGCAGGCTTTGCAAGATCTTCAAGTGGCTACCCCAGAACTCAAGATGCACAATCAGCCAGGCGATCCTGGCCAGCCAACAGGGGTACGGGGACGCCCTCTATGCTTGGATTGTAGCCCACCTCCTCCGCAGACTTTAGGCCATATAAAACACAGAGGCCAGACTCATTCTCGCCCTTCCAAGACAAACCCACCTTAGGGAACATCATTGGCTCCCCTCACAGAAAAGATGCAGTTCAAACTCCTGATCCACACATTTAGGTCCCTACACAACTGCGGACCAGTCTACATGAAACATTGCCTGAAATTTTCACTAGCCCGCCATACACTTCTGCTCTGCCTCCATCTTGCTAGTCTACACCTCTAGATCCGATGTAGCGGCAGTGGAGTACGCTCTTTCTCCTACCTAGCAGCGAAGACATGGAATTAACTATTAGGTTTATCAAAGGAGGGAAGAGGAAAACGTGTCCATTTATTTCCCCAGGTAATATCGAAGTTAATCAAGTGAAAAATGGACACTTGTAACAGATCCAGACCATTGGTTTGGAAAAGGCTATGGTACCCTCAAAAGACCCAATGTGGATAGATTTGTGCGGTATATATCGTTCCTCCGCCCCTACATTGTGGTTCGTTGGCAGTTATCATTGGGTACCATAGATGGTGTGGGTGCCTGCCTCAGCCAGAGGCTCCTCTGGTCTGGATTGCAGTGGCCAGAGAAAAAAAATGTTTGTGCAAAAAGTGATAAATAATAACTGTTAAAAATAAGGTCAGCACCTGAGAAGATTTTAATGAAATGGTGTTGATCTTATAATAAAACCAATGGGTACTTCACCTAAATCAAGTTACGGGATCCAGAAGTATGATTTTACGTGGGTGTCGACATGTTTCAGCCCCCCTTGGCTCGAGGAGTCTACGGGGCTTTCGTCAGGACAAGTAGGGACAGACAGACATAGAAATTCTACTCACACGTATTTAGTGGAGTTCAAATGCAATGGTTGGTCCACAAAATGTTAGGACCCCCCTTTTTTTGAAAGTCTCAGCCCCCTTATGTGGGAATTCGCTGCTTCTATCGGGTGGTTCAGAGCCGCGCGGTTAGGATCCTGCACCGCTTGTGCTGGCTCTGCCCCCGGACCGGAGCGGTGCAGGATCCTAACCGCGCGGCTCTGAACCACCCGATAGAACCAACCATTGCATTTGAACTCCACTAAATACGTGTGAGTAGAATTTCTATGTCTGTCTGTCCCTACTTGTCCTGACGAAAGCCCCGTAGACTCCTCGAGCCAAGGGGGGGCTGAAACATGTCGACACCCACGTAAAATCATACTTCTGGATCCCGTAACTTGATCTAGGTGAAGTACCCATTGGTTTTATTATAAGATCAACACCATTTCATTAAAATCTTCTGAGGTGCTGACCTTATTTTTAACAGTTATTATTTATCACTTTGTGCACAAAAATTTTTTTTCTCTGGCCACTGCAATCCAGACCAGAGGAGCCTCTGGCTGAGGCAGGCACCCACACCATCTATGGTACCCAATGATAACTGCCAACGAACCACAATGTAGGGGCGGAGGAACGATATATACCGCACAAATCTATCCACATTGGGTCTTTTGAGGGTACCATAGCCTTTTCCAAACCAATGGTCTGGATCTGTTACAAGTGTCCATTTTTCACTTGATTAACTTCGATGGAATTAACTATGCCTACGTCCCTAGACCTTCCCATCTCTTCCTGAGTTCCAAAACTCATTAAAGACCTGGGTCTTCGGCTGATCACCTGGACCCTTCCAGCACCTGGATACTCTCACAGGTGGCAAGTTGCGCTCTTCAAATTGACTGCTTCATTGAAGAAGCACAAAGCACCAAAGGTTAGGCCTTACTCTGCTAATGAATACACTGTTCTATTAATGTATTACTTTCCCACTAGATAGAGGCCTTCTCCCACTAGTCTAGCAGGAGGCACGGACAGAACGATCTTGGCATAGAAATAATGTGTGCCCGGCCTCAGAGTCGAAAATCATCCTACTGTACTTCTTTGTTTTAGCTGCACCTGCTAGTAAAAGTCCATTATTGGCGGGACTTCCTTGGTTCCAAAATTTACATAATGTATCTCTGTTTGCTGAAGGCAGTCCTCTCTGCAACACCCCTTAGCGACTGGGCAGACGGGGCTCCGCTCGAGTGTATCTGAATAAACATATGCTTGGTTTGTATTCTCTACTGTCTGACAAACTCTTCCCTTGTGTGGAAGGCTGAGAGGTGGTTGTGAGTGACCCAATTTGGGCTAATTCCTTCTAAACCGAGGACACCTACAGGTGCTTCAATGTGGACATAGTGTTGAGGCACCTGACTGGGTCGATTGACTTCTGGAAGATGCTGCCCTGGTGATCGGACGTGGCTATTGCCAAGATTTTCTTTTTCACACTAAATGGACTTCTTTCGTCATCTCAATAGTCTGTTAATTTCTCTGGTGTGGGCCGGGCAGCACAGCTGAGTCACCCTGTCAATACTTAAGAGAGACATGAAGGAGGGGGGACTGGTGCTGCCGGATACACAACTCTACAGTTTCACAGCACACCTTTAGTATGCAGCTCGATGGCTAACGGACACGGATAATTGAGAGAAGATGCAGTTGCAGGGTATGAATGACGAGGATACCTTGCCACGCCTATTGATGAGAGGTGGCCACACCTGCGACCCGATACCCTATTTGGTGCAGCATATGGCACAGGTGTGGGAGCTGGCAGTAAAAAAGGTATTGTGCAGGTCCCCCTTTGACAGGGAATTACAGATTTGGGACCTCAAACTCTTTTGGTCCATAGCTCAGGACATGTCCAAGGAAAGATGGAGGGGGGATGCCTTTTGGTGGGGCACCTCTACCCTGGGGAGACTTCCCTCACATTTCAGGATGCACAAAGACACCTCAGACGTGGGGCAGTGTCACTCCTACCACTATGTTTAGCTGGAGAACATGGCGATATGGTGTACCCACCCGGCGATTCCACCTCCTTCTCATACACTAGGAGGTCTGATTAGATGGGGCGAGGGCAGGAACCTTATTACGCTTTTCTACAAAGCTCTCAGGGAGGATACCTCTAAAATACTTTACCGGAGGAGGATGGCTTGGGAGACAGACCTGGGCAACCTGATAGAGGATTCAGATTAGGACCCAACATGTGGTCTGGTGCGAAGGGTGTCATGCAACTATAGATTCAAACTGCTGCACTTCAATTTCTTAAACTATACATATGGCACCTGTTGGGCTCCACAGAATATACCCTATTAGAGCAGCAAAATGTGCTCACTGCGGGGTGGAAGGTGCCATCTTTCTGCATTTGGCATGGCAGTGTACTGAGAATTTAAATTAATGGAAGGAGGTGGTCCCTAGAGTGGGGGGGAAGTAAGAAGCATCGAGATTCCTTGCACGCCGGCAGTGTGCTTGCTGGTGATGGTAAAGCAACACCGCAAACGTTAAGTGCTCTACACATTTTTGCATCTAGCATTGCTCCTACCTAAACGGACATTCACCAAAGGGTCAATTGGGTTCTGGGTGTTGAGCAGAGGCCTTTGGGTTAGAGATGTGTTGGAGTTGGGGACAGTGGAGGTCATCAGATCTCTCTCCCGCATTGATGAGGGAGCTCCAGAGGCAATAGAGGCTTTGAGACAGCTTTTGGAGGAGTTTACTATATATAGCAACTTGGACTCTGACCAGGGTCAATAGATTGGTTATTCCGAACTTTGGGTACACTGATGTCCTCCGATGCCGTCGCCTGATGTGGACGCATTCAATGAACACATTGGTATGGCTTGTAGACTTGGTGTACACAGTGCTGTTCTATGTACTGCTTGTAGGGCACAGGGAGGCTAGGTGGGGAAAACGCGAACTGCGCAGTTGATATGCACTGAATGTCATCTTTCCTGTTTTGTGAACAACAAAAACGAGAAATAAATGTTTTAAAACAAAAATTCAATCCCCAAGGTCCATTCGTGTTTATATCTAGATTGTACCTCAACTTTAGTCTTCTCAAGTTCCTTTCTCTATTACTTCCTTTCATATCTCTTTGGATTGAATCCATGATGCAGTACTTAATTTTGATTTCATCACCATTGTGAAATTTCTGGAAAGGTCATGCTACTGAGAAACTGATATCGGCATTCCTGATGGCTCTGAGAGGCTGTAGAATTCTCATAGGGACCTTGAATGTGGTACTCCCCACATATAGTTTCCGGCACCACACTCCAGGTCCATAATAGAATTCTACAGCATCTCAGAGCCATCAGAAATGCAGACATGAGTTACACGATAGCAAGAAATTTCCAGAAATTACGCAATGGTGATGAAACTAAAATAAAGTACTACATTATTGGTTCAATTCCAAGAGATATTAGAGGAGGAAATGGAGAAAGAGATTAGAGAAGACTAGAGTTGAAGTGCAATCTAGTTGTAAACACCAAGGAACCTTGGGGATTGAATATCGATATTGAATTACATAGGCACCTCTGATTATTCAAAAAGGCCCTCCCCTTTAGATACAAAATCCATTTCTTTGAAAGATGTAATTATTAATTTGTGTGTGTATTGAATAGATTTTTGATTTCTTTTTTGGATTTTAATAGCAAGTTTTTAACATTTTAAAAGCTCCATTCATGCTTCATCACGTCCAAGATCGTTTGAGTACAAGAAGTGAAACAAACCTATTAAATAGTGCAATATTCCAGAATTGGATTAAAGGAGATTTGAACCAAGATTTTTTTTTAATTCATATGTTTGCTGTATAAGCAATGTCCTTTATAATAACTTTGAATGAATGAGGTTTTTTTGGTTAATGTTTTTGAACATTGTTTGTATTAATAGGTAGATGATTTGTATGAATTAAAAAATGTAATACTTTATAAGGACGTTGACGGAAAGGGTATAACTTATAACGTAAAACAATGTTGGTGTGATTATTTGAATTTTTCTTTAAAATGCAATTCAAAATGCTGTTTGCAGTGATGGTGACCAAGGTATTGAGATGAATAGTATTTTGTATATGCACAAATATGTCACATTGGTATTTAGGGGTCTTGCTGGTCTACTCTGTAGCAGTTCACAAATACATCTGGAAACTACACGATCAGGAGTACCAGCAACTGTAATATATTCCCTTACTCTACTGATAGTTGGTGAACTCTGCTTATCATTCCTCAAAAACTTGCACAGCTTGATATCATTGTTACTCTATACAAAGACTTGTACCGTTCGATACCATTTCTACTCTCACCATGGAGGGAAGTTAACCAGAAAATACTTGTTTTTCCCCTTTTTATGCGGTCTCTAATTTCAAATTCATATTCAGTAAATGAATGTAGAAGTGATAATCTATCTGAAATATGAATGATTTAAGGTTCAATTTGATGCATTATTTTCAAAACCAAAGCAAATCTAGAGCATTGCTAAAATTTAGAAAAAAATTGAAATCATAAGTTAATTGAAGGGAAACTTATTCCTAAAAATCCTGCCCCGACATGCTCCTTCACATTTCTGTATTGTGGCCGAAATAGAGATAACTTAGAAGTTTTATGCTAACACTCTTCTTATTGGCACTATTCTTCTATCACTCGGGCCCTACTACAGTTGACCACAGCTGATGTTGGGCTGTACAGGCTGCACTATCACCCTGCTTTCACTTCAAAAGGTGAACAAGGATGCACAGGCAACCTCTTGAGCTTGCAAGTGTGAGTTAACTTTATTTAAGATCACATTGCTCTATTCATTGTGAAATAATAGCTCCCAGTGATTCTATGAGAATTGAGAGCCATCTCCTGCACGACTGACAATCTAGCTTCAGATCACGCTGCAGCATGGAGACCACTACCTTACCCATCATAGACCATTCCATCCTGACAACAGATGATCCCTGCCTCCTGATATTGCTGGAGCTTTCTGCTGTGTTCAACACAGTCGACCATTCTACCCTCATACGCTCTCTCAAGTCTGGAATGGGATACACTGGCAGTGTCCGTTACTGGTTTTCCTCCGACTTTTCCGACAGCACTAGTTTGTTCACTTGGGCACTCTTACGTCACGAAAGATACATATCCTCTATGCAGTCCCCCAGGGTTCCATACTGTCCCATGTCATTTTTACCTAAGATATGGTAGTAATAGTAGCACAACGTCAACTAGAGGAGTGCGATCCTCGTAACAATGTCATTTGAGAAACATCGATGGAAAGCCTCAACCACATCATTGTGCTATTCTTCATCATAGGAGATTCCATCCCACCTTGGTTCGATGATTACCAGCAAGGTGGTCTCAACTACAAGATGAGTGTGATCCAATAATCGGTACTGGATAAACAAGGGATCCTTTTAATTCATTAAAACTTCCTCGGTGAGAACCCCAAAAAATCTTTGTTCAAAGGGTACACCAGGAAGGATTAAAAAAATCAATTGGATGTGGCCAGAGATATCATCTCTTGATCATACTTCCTAGCAGCATATTTTGGCCCCTATCCATAGCCCAACAGAAATTTGGCTCATCGTTTGGGTAAATAGGATTCTGTGGATGTCAAGGTCCTGACTCAATCCATGCTAGATATAAGAGCAGATATTACCTTACCAAGCGTCTTATGGGAGCTGTCCTGAACTCAAAGGATTTGGGCTCAACTAGTCTCAAAGGAGAGGGGGGGGCACTCCCTGTAGTCACACATTCATCAAGGAGGTGGACCCATGTTCCCACCTACTTCTTTCTCTGCAGAACACATGAAAACCAGTATCCAACTAAGGTGGGATGAAATTGCCTATGGTGAATCATGCCAAAATTGATGTGGATGAGGCGTTTCCATCCTTTTTCCTCAAATGACCCCATTAGGATAGCGGTACTCCACTAGTTGATGTTGTGCTGCTATTAATATAATACATTTGATGTGTAATATTTTGGTTTTGAAGGCCAAATAGTAGTATAATTCCTCTTGCTCTCTTATTGTGATAGAGCCTTCTCATCTTCATTCTTTACATGGAGCTGCTTGGTGCTCTACTCACAGATAACAGCATCAAGATTTGCTAATGTGCTGATGATACACAACTTTGCCTGAAAGTATCCTCTGCTTCAGATGTCTAATTCCTCAAACTCTGTGTGCACATCATCCCCACCTGGGTATGAAGCACCTCCCTGAATATCAACCCATCCACAACTGAATTCCTGTTATTTTCCCAGAAAAACAGACACTAAACAGTACAAACATTGTTCAATGACCTGAAACTTGACCGATTCGAACTCCAAGTTTCACCGAATGCCAAGTCACTTGGATTCGCCCTTAAGACCAACCTCATCCTCAAGGAACATATTGGCATAAACACATATTCCCTGGTGCCAGCTCTCTCGTCTAAAGAAAATGAAACTGTTTCTTCCAGAAAGCAACTTCAGAACCGCTGTACAAGCCATTGTATTCTTGCATTTGGATGGTGGTTCTCCAGGGCCTTCCAGACTCCACACTGGCACATTTACAGTAATCCTGCGTGCCACAGCATGTCTTACACAGGGTCTAAAGAAATATGATCACATAACCACCATCCTGATGGAACTCCATTGGCTCCCCTTACTGACCCGTATCCTCTTCTAAACCAGCTGCATCACTTACAAAGCCATCACAACTAGCACCCTCCCCCCCTCCAATTTATCATGCAGACAAGCTCACCATCTCCTGCGGTTCTCAGTACATCAACTGCCAGGACAACATCAGACTGAAGACTAAGAAGTGTAAAAATGAAAGAACAAGGTTTCAGGCTTTTTCCATCTGTACACCCATGATCTGGAACACCACCCCCATATCCCAGTGCTGCTCCAATTTAGGAAAGAATTGAAGATGCACCTCTTTAGCCGCATCGCTGCGGCGGCTTTTCCCGCTGTGTGCGGCACATTTCAAAAAGCTGCGTTACATGACGAGCTCAGCTCATCATCAGCACACGACCACCGTGGCTGATGACGAGCTGAGCTCGTCATCTGCCGCGAAGAGGTTAAAGTATGTTACATCGTAGTGCATCAGATGCCTACATACCGGCTACCTCTCCTATCATTTGTTGACTTTATACTAGTCTGTGACTCTGTACCGCACTTTGCTGCCTTTTCGTCATGTTTGCACTATAGAAATACCACATAGATACATACATACATACATACATACAGCTAAAGTGCTTTTGTGATAGATTTATAAAGATGTTTCTCAATCTGCACAGGATCATAATAGGGGAAATGTTAAGCTTGCATAAAATGTAATGTATGTTCGTACTTTAAGTTGCACATAAAATATAGCTCAAGTGCAAAATGTACTTTCTTGGATAGCTCTTCCCCCCCCACTTTTTCAGAAGAATATAAAATGATCTGCACTTAACTGCATCTCGCTTTCCCTGAGCTGGAATACTTCTGCAAGAGAAGACACAGCACAGTCTGGGAGCAAAAGCATTTGTTTGCATAATCTGAAATCACTTCTCTGTGTTGCCAAATGAATGGAATCTGCACCAGCAACCTAATCTCTCAACTATTCTGTCTGACCTTAAGAGATTATAAATACTCATCCCACAGCACTCCTGTGGGATGTGTGCCAAGTAGCCAGCAGAAATGGTATTTGGAAGGAAGAGAAAAACAGATCTTTCACAAAAGACAGTGTCTTCTTCTTTGATGCGCCAGTGTGCAAAAGACATGACCAGGCAGAAGAGAAATAGTAAGACCTATGTTGACAGGTCTAACTGAGGCAGATGAGAAAAAGTCTTACTTCTCCTACTATTTTTGTACAAGCAAAATGGGTCCGAAGTGAGCGACTCCCATTTGACCCACCGATTTGCATATTGACTGGCATCAAATGATCCAGACTCACAGCATGAAGACATTAACAACCTCTCACAAACGTTTAATTCTTCAGATTGTCTAACACAACACCTTGTGGGATCTCTCCCTAAAATGACTGTACTACAACTTTCTCCATTTCCTGACCAATTTGAAACCCCAAACCTTCTGACCTACAAAAACATGAACCCCTCAAATTAACTATGATTGTCGTAGCCAAAAAGAACATCACCCTGGGTGTTTACTTCAGGTTAGAAGAAATATGGCACATGCACTTTCAAAGCGCGCATCCATGAGGTGTTGATACAGTGAAGACCGGGGTCCAAACCAACCCATGCTAAACGCCTAAAAAGGGCAGACCGGGTCCCAGGGAGCTCCTGCATTACGAATATGTTGCAGAGCTTGATTTGCCTTTGTAGGTCTTTAGGATCTGGCTTGACAGCACAGCGGTCATTAGACAATTATGTGAGCATCACTAGAGAGGGGATGTGGCTCCGCTAATATGTTGGTAGTCAGGATTACATGTTTTGATTGGGCAGAACTTGTGTGCTTCCAGAAAGTGCTTGCCCTCCTCGCAACTGTGATCATTTTGTTTATTTATCCAGCTGCCTAAGCTTGAACTTTCAGAGGCACGCACATTACACTGGAGTGCTCTTAAAGTGTCTTAAATAACTAGATTATTACGCAGACTGGAGGAATGCAGTCATTAACGTACATGGATTTTTAGGTCTGGCATTACAATGCAATTGTCACTTGACCTTTTAACATACACCAATATTTTTCTACAGTTCTTTGCTTTCACACAAGCTTTCACACAAGCACATAGCTATTCCCATTCTATTTACTTGTAATGTGCCCCATGGCCATACAATATTTCTTTAAAGCCAGCCCTATTGGCATTGCCAATGCATGTTTAGGTTTACAGTATAGTTTGTTTGAAGCACTCTGTGTGCCAGTGGTTTAATGCCATTCAAACAAAAGGTGTGCACTGCAAAAAGCAGTGCAATAGGCCTGCCCTTCCTTCTGCAAACTCAGGGCCAGATGTACGACCATTTTTGCATGCACAAATGGGTTGTTGAACCCATATGCACATGCAGAAACAGCATGGGGAATGTACAAACCCTATATTGCGAGTCCCAATTTTTTTGCAACTCGCAAAATAGGGTTTTTTGACACACTATTAGCAAGGGGGCGTTACTTTCCTAATAGTGCGTGCAACCCTATGTAAGACTGTTTTGCATCTGCAATTGTGGGTGCAAAACACTCGCAAATACCACCTTCTTCAAGAGAGTGGTAATGCACTCACAAAAAGGAAGGGGTCCTTACGGGACCCCTTCCCCTTTGCAAATGCAGGGGAAAATATTTTTGAAGGGTAGGCAGTGGTCCCAGGGACCACTACCTGCCCTTAAAATGTGAAACGAAAACGTTTCAAATGTAAGTTGTTTTTACATGCATCCCGTTTTCCTTTAAGGAAAACAGGCTGTATGAAAAAAAACAAAAAGCTGCTTAATTTAAAAGCAGACCCAGACATGGTGGTCTGCTGAGTCCAGCAGGCCACCATACCTGGAAGGGCCAGCCATTCCCAATGGGGTCGCAAATTGCGAGAGGCTCATTTATATTCATGAGCGTATCAATTTGAGACCTCATTGGGATTCGCTAACAGTGTGAAATACACTGTTGTACATTGGAAATAGCGCCTCACAAATTGCGAGTCACAAAAAAATCGGAATTTGCGAGGCGCTATTTCCACAGTCATACATCTGGCCCTCAGTCTCTTATTTGCGAGCAGCAAATGCTTCTGCTCAATGCGGAGCTGTCTATCCACATCTGTACCTACATATTCAAGTGTTTATGTGCATCAAAACTACCCTTAAAGTAAGCTAGAGAAACCCGCTGAACTGACCACTTGCCAAGTCACTTGGATTCGCCCTTAACACCAACCTCATCCTCAAGGAACATATTGGCATAAACACATATTCCCTGGTGCCAGCTCTCTCGTCTAAAGAAAATGAAACTGTTTCTTCCAGAAAGCAACTTCAGAACCGCTGTACAAGCCATTGTATTCTTGCATTTGGATGGTGGTTCTCCAGGGCCTTCCAGACTCCACACTGGCACATTTACAGTAATCCTGCGTGCCACAGCATGTCTTACACAGGGTCTAAAGAAATATGATCACATAACCACCATCCTGATGGAACTCCATTGGCTCCCCTTACTGACCCGTATCCTCTTCTAAACCAGCTGCATCACTTACAAAGCCATCACAACTAGCCCCCTCCCCCCCCCCCTATTTATCATGCAGACAAGCTCACCACCTCCTGCGGTTCTCAGTACATCAACTGCCAGGACAACATCAGACTGAAGACTAAGAAGTGTAAAAATGAAAGAACAAGGTTTCAGGCTTTTTCCATCTGTACACCCATGATCTGGAACACCACCCCCATATCCCAGTGCTGCTCCAATTTAGGAAAGAATTGAAGATGCAACTCTTTAGCCGCATCGCTGCGGCGGCTTTTCCCGCTGTGTGCGGCACATTTCAAAAAGCTGCGTTACATGACGAGCTCAGCTCTTCATCAGCACACGACCACCGTGGCTGATGACGAGCTGAGCTCGTCATCTGCCGCGAAGAGGTTAAAGTATGTTACATCGTAGTGCATCAGATGCCTACATACCGGCTACCTCTCCTATCATTTGTTGACTTTATACTAGTCTGTGACTCTGTACCGCACTTTGCTGCCTTTTCGTCATGTTTGCACTATAGAAATACCACATAGATACATACATACATACATACATACAGCTAAAGTGCTTTTGTGATAGATTTATAAAGATGTTTCTCAATCTGCACAGGATCATAATAGGGGAAATGTTAAGCTTGCATAAAATGTAATGTATGTTCGTACTTTAAGTTGCACATAAAATATAGCTCAAGTGCAAAATGTACTTTCTTGGATAGCTCTTCCCCCCCCACTTTTTCAGAAGAATATAAAATGATCTGCACTTAACTGCATCTCGCTTTCCCTGAGCTGGAATACTTCTGCAAGAGAAGACACAGCACAGTCTGGGAGCAAAAGCATTTGTTTGCATAATCGGAAATCACTTCTCTGTGTTGCCAAATGAATGGAATCTGCACCAGCAACCTAATCTCTCAACTATTCTGTCTGACCTTAAGAGATTATAAATACTCATCCCACAGCACTCCTGTGGGATGTGTGCCAAGTAGCCAGCAGAAATGGTATTTGGAAGGAAGAGAAAAACAGATCTTTCACAAAAGACAGTGTCTTCTTCTTTGATGCGCCAGTGTGCAAAAGACATGACCAGGCAGAAGAGAAATAGTAAGACCTATGTTGACAGGTCTAACTGAGGCAGATGAGAAAAAGTCTTACTTCTCCTACTATTTTTGTACAAGCAAAATGGGTCCGAAGTGAGCGACTCCCATTTGACCCACCGATTTGCATATTGACTGGCATCAAATGATCCAGACTCACAGCATGAAGACATTAACAACCTCTCACAAACGTTTAATTCTTCAGATTGTCTAACACAACACCTTGTGGGATCTCTCCCTAAAATGACTGTACTACAACTTTCTCCATTTCCTGACCAATTTGAAACCCCAAACCTTCTGACCTACAAAAACATGAACCCCTCAAATTAACTATGATTGTCGTAGCCAAAAAGAACATCACCCTGGGTGTTTACTTCAGGTTAGAAGAAATATGGCACATGCACTTTCAAAGCGCGCATCCATGAGGTGTTGATACAGTGAAGACCGGGGTCCAAACCAACCCATGCTAAACGCCTAAAAAGGGCAGACCGGGTCCCAGGGAGCTCCTGCATTACGAATATGTTGCAGAGCTTTATTTGCCTTTGTAGGTCTTTAGGATCTGGCTTGACAGCACAGCGGTCATTAGACAATTATGTGAGCATCACTAGAGAGGGGATGTGGCTCCGCTAATATGTTGGTAGTCAGGATTACATGTTTTGATTGGGCAGAACTTGTGTGCTTCCAGAAAGTGCTTGCCCTCCTCGCAACTGTGATCATTTTGTTTATTTATCCAGCTGCCTAAGCTTGAACTTTCAGAGGCACGCACATTACACTGGAGTGCTCTTAAAGTGTCTTAAATAACTAGATTATTACGCAGACTGGAGGAATGCAGTCATTAACGTACATGGATTTTTAGGTCTGGCATTACAATGCAATTGTCACTTGACCTTTTAACATACACCAATATTTTTCTACAGTTCTTTGCTTTCACACAAGCTTTCACACAAGCACATAGCTATTCCCATTCTATTTACTTGTAATGTGCCCCATGGCCATACAATATTTCTTTAAAGCCAGCCCTATTGGCATTGCCAATGCATGTTTAGGTTTACAGTATAGTTTGTTTGAAGCACTCTGTGTGCCAGTGGTTTAATGCCATTCAAACAAAAGGTGTGCACTGCAAAAAGCAGTGCAATAGGCCTGCCCTTCCTTCTGCAAACTCAGGGCCAGATGTACGACCATTTTCGCATGCACAAATGGGTTGTTGAACCCATATGCACATGCAGAAACAGCATGGGGAATGTACAAACCCTATATTGCGAGTCCCAATTTTTTTGCAACTCGCAAAATAGGGTTTTTTGACACACTATTAGCAAGGGGGCGTTACTTTCCTAATAGTGCGTGCAACCCTATGTAAGACTGTTTTGCATCTGCAATTGTGGGTGCAAAACACTCGCAAATACCACCTTCTTCAAGAGAGTGGTAATGCACTCACAAAAAGGAAGGGGTCCTTACGGGACCCCTTCCCCTTTGCAAATGCAGGGGAAAATATTTTTGAAGGGTAGGCAGTGGTCCCAGGGACCACTACCTGCCCTTAAAATGTGAAACGAAAACGTTTCAAATGTAAGTTGTTTTTACATGCATCCCGTTTTCCTTTAAGGAAAACAGGCTGTATGAAAAAAAACAAAAAGCTGCTTAATTTAAAAGCAGACCCAGACATGGTGGTCTGCTGAGTCCAGCGGGCCAGCCATTCCCAATGGGGTCGCAAATTGCGAGAGGCTCATTTATATTCATGAGCGTATCAATTTGAGACCTCATTGGGATTCGCTAACAGTGTGAAATACACTGTTGTACATTGGAAATAGCGCCTCACAAATTGCGAGTCACAAAAAAATCGGAATTTGCGAGGCGCTATTTCCACAGTCATACATCTGGCCCTCAGTCTCTTATTTGCGAGCAGCAAATGCTTCTGCTCAATGCGGAGCTGTCTATCCACATCTGTACCTACATATTCAAGTGTTTATGTGCATCAAAACTACCCTTAAAGTAAGCTAGAGAAACCCGCTGAACTGACCACTTAGAACTAGATATATACTGAGAGGAAGGAGTCCCAGTGTCTGTAAATTAATGTTTAAACAATCAAAGCAAATAATTAACAACACATTGAATGAGTCCACATTGTTTTAATCACAACAAGACTGGGTATATTAAATATACACAAGAGTAAATCATTAAGTACAATTGGTTGTACAGTGCCCCAAGAGGGATAGGGAAGGTGAAGGTAAGTGATCAGGTGAGGATGAGGTAGTGAGGAAGAATAAGTGACAGTAAAATCAATGAATCAAAAACACTATTTATTAGTCATATACAGTATGATGGACCAACAGTTCATGATAGTTAGGTTAAGGGATCATACTTCACATAAAACAGTAAATGAAGCAATTGATGGCGTGAAGTTGATAGACCAATGGGCGGTTGTCGACGTTTTGACCCTCTAAGTAATGCAGGGATTAGTTGAGCCCTTGCTGTGGGGTCTTCATCAGGACAGAGAACGGGGGCAGGCAACCTATTTAAGTATATAGAATGCAGAATTGTAATTCAAAGTAATGGGATGTGTCTCATGATAACTAGTTCGTGCACACATATTAAGGCAATTTGAATGGAAATTAATCTCACATTATCATCAAACTAATATTAGGTGCCTAAGAGATTAGAAACAATTGATTGCAGAATTAAGCTTGAACGAAGTGGGGTATACCTCGTAATAACTGATTGACGCACACAGATTGTGGCTTTTTGGATGGAATTGTAATTGAAAGCCTTTACTAAAAACTCAATTAGTTAAAACGGGATCAAGTGGATCTAAAATGAAGGAGTCAAGATCACATTGGTAAAAACGAGAGATAAGAGCCAGAAAACGGCCCGGAGGCTAGCATCGGCTAAATCACTAGTACATTTGTGCCCCAAGGAGTACCTTAATATGCGATATAGAATGGCGGGGTCGCAAGTCTTCAATCAGTTGGATCCTATCCTACACGTAGCATCTAAAATAAAACATGTAGATCGGGACTTAAGTGGGTCATAATGTACCATGATTCTGGCATTTAGAACAATCACGGTAGAGATGTATTACACAGTGATTTACCATGTGGTAATTATCAAAATATTCACTGAGTTGCTGCGAAGGGTTAATGAGGAGACTGTTGTTCCTGCGGGTACACGGAGGGGAAAACGCAATCACTCTCTATCCATATACTAATGAATGAGATGAGGTACTTTGAGAAACGGATTGACAGCTTACCCGGGGTTGGGAACCCGCGTCAGAGTCCGGCCATAATTCAGGGATCCGGAAGTGCTGAAACGAAGATGAAGTGGGCATTACTGACTTAAATAGCTACTATCAAGGGCCAGATAGTTACCACGAGGAGCGGAGTTGTCCCGCGGTGGTGAACTTACTTGGGAAATGCCGATTCAATCGTGCAACGGACGCCGCTCGCAGTCGGAATGGCAAACTGTTGTTCCTGTTTCTCATATCACCATGGTAATCCTACCACGTGGTGTGAGCACAGCTAACCGATATGAAAGAAAGACTCGCAACAACGCAGTCAGACGAAGGAAATTATTTACACAAAGGCGATTGAATAAATCCTTTTAAAAGTGTCAATTGTCATCATTAAAATGCACATAATTGTGGAATATGAAAAAATATATTCGGAGACCTTGGATATTAAATGCCCCGTAAGAGAGCCATTAATGTTGGTATACAAATGCTTTAGTACATATCGTCATTCATAGATTGCCACAAGTCAGGGAAAAGTTGTAGAATGATAACAACCATCATTACTGATTAATACTATCATTACATGCACGGTCAAAGTAAGTAATTAAATTATTTGTATATAATACTGTTTTTATGTCCTTTGTATGATTTTAATCGAATTGAATAAAGTTAATTTGACTGACTGACTGAAGTAATTAAAGCGAACAGTAAATTGCTATTTGTAAGGGTGGTGTACCTCCGACAGTGGGGTAAAGACCATTCCAGAACAACTAAGGTTCCTGTTCACTGTGGCGCACCTCTCACATGAGGGTGTAGGCCAGTGCATTTCAAGATGGTATTAGTACATAGATTGATGGAAATTTAAACTAGCGTTGCCAGCAGTGAGAAAGAGCTGTCATGCTCATTAAGACCTGTCTCAATTGAGTCAAAGAAATATATCCATTTGAGTTCACGTGTATTTAAGATGCCTGTAATGTTACCACCCCGTGGGCCCAGAGTGGCTTTCTCTATTACCACCCATTTAAAGTCGTCCAGGGAATGCCCTGCACCCTCAAAATGGTCTACTAAGGGAGCCCCCTGTACGTGGCATCTAATCCTGCTCATGTGCTGAAGAATCCTCGTTTTCACTTTCTGCTGTGTTTGCCCAATATAGATTTTATCACACGGGCAGATTATGGCGTAGATCACATTAGCCGAATTACAATTGCTATGTGTCTTAAGTCTGATTTTGTGTCGGGGAAAACTGAAATTCCTTAGTCTGGATGGTGGTGTCACAGGCTTTGCAGTGTCCACATCTGGTATGTCCAACCACAGGGGGCAGATCCCACAGTGAGGTGATAGTCGGCTCCTCTGGTAATGGAAGTAGTGACCGTACTACAAAGTTCTTGATGCTTTTAGCTTTCTTAAAAGCATGTAGGGGAGTTTGAGATTGGTTGATGTCATCCGATATAAGTTGCCAGTGCTGATTGATTATGCGCTTGATCTTGTTGCTTTTCGTGTTAATGGTGGTAACACAGACAATCCTCTTATCCGATTGATCACGTTTGTCTTTGACTACGAGTAGTTCATCTCTGGGGTAGTACCAGGCACGTTTGCGTGATTTCTTCACCAGACGTCTTGGGTAACCACGTTGATGCAGTCGATTTGCGAGATCCTCTGATTGTGTAAAGTAGTTTTCTTTACTTGAACAATTCCTACGAATCCGTAAGAATTGCCCAAAGGGCAAATTGTCACGGAGCGCCCTTGGGTGATGGCTATTATATTGTAGCAATGAATTTCTCTCGGCCTGTTTGCGGTACAGCGTGGTGAGTAATATCCCGGATTCCTCATAGATAGTAATGTGTAGGAAGTTGATGGCGGGGTTGTCCGACTGAATCGTGAATTTCAGGGATGTGGACTGGTGATTTAGCCATGTGAAGAAGGTGGATAATTCATCTTGATTGCCATTCCAAATTAACAAAATATTATCTATGTATCGCATCCAGAGACCGAGTTGGTCTCTGAATGGATTCACTTGATTGAGAACAGTGTCTTCCTCGAAGGCGGCCATGTAAAGTATTGCCACATCCGGGGCAAAAGGGGCCCCCATGGCTACTCCTGAGGTTTGGAGGTAGAATTTGTTTTTAAACAAGAAGAAATTATTCGTCATTGCAATTCTTAATAATGCCACAATAAATTCTGATGGTACTTGTACCGGGGCAGGTCGTCGTTGTAAGCTCCTTGATATAACATTATGGGCTTCTTGTTGGGGGATGCATGTGTATAGTGAAACCACATCGCATGTTGCTAGTCTTTGAAGATGGTGGTCAAACGGTGGATTTTCGACGATGTTGATCGTATGCATGGTATCTCTGAGGTAAGATTGGGTGGATTCAGCCAAGGGCTTCAAAAAGAAGTCAATGTATTTCCCGAGTGGCTCAAGAATAGAGCCACACCCCGAAACAATGGGGCGGCCAGGGGAAGTGACCATACTCTTATGTATTTTAGGTATGGTATAGATTGTTGCCAGTCTTGGATGTTTCTGATTAAGGTATTGAAACTCATTGTCCGTTAGGAAGCCTTGGTCGAGACCAGCTTGGGTTAACTCTAGGATCTCTTGAGCAATGGCTTTAGATGGATCAGAGCGCAACAGTTGGTAGCTGGTGGCGTCGCCCAGTTGTCGTAGGATTTCAGATTCATAGGCAGAGGTATCTTGTACAACTATCGCCCCGCCTTTGTCCGCGGGTTTAATCACGACTTGGGTGTTGCGGGCTAGCGATTGTAGTGCAACCTTCTCACTTTTACTGGTGTTGTACTTCGTAAAGGATTTGGTATGTAAAAGTTCTTGAACGTCTCTCCACACCACCGCCTCATAAGCTAGAATCTTGTGACTCATTGTACTGGCAAAAGGGACAAAAGTTGAAGGTATTCTCAATCCTGTTGTTGATGGATTGATTAGAGGGTCAGAGTGCCGAAAGAAGTATTTGAGCCTGATTTTTCGAAAAAATTTGAATAGTTCAGTCCGAATAATGAATTTATCAGGTGTGTACGTGGGACATACGAAAGCCCTTTACTCAATACTTTCAATTCCTCCTCATTGAGTGATTGTTTGGATATATTCACAATTGGGCTTAAGGTTAAGGCAGTCTCTACCACCGGTAGGTTTTGTTGCGAGTTGTCCTCTCGCCGTGCTGTTCTAATTGAAAATGCACCTGTTTCTGGGGTTGTCGCGTCCTCCGTCCCAGGAGGTCGAATTCTGTAGGGGGGCCCGTTGCTGACAGCTCTGCCAATTTTTTTTTCTTAGAACTAGAAGCAGGCTCTCTGTATCTCACACCTGTTCCGGGGTCATATCTTATCCCGAGTTCTCATATAAGGGTTCTCTCGCATTTAAACCTCAAAGCTGACTGGTTAGCTGGCCCCATTCATGCCTGCTGTATACACTATGCAATTGTATAGCTTCCAATGTTGAAAACCACAGAGGTTATTTTTAGCCTGCCTCTGCCAGCAGCTTATCCAAAGCATCTTTGTGCATTAATGTGTGCGGTGCTTGTCCTGTGTGATTTTAGGTGAACCCCTAAACATCCGCCTACAAAAGAGAAGCTCACACTCCTTCAACTAACCCCATTTGTTGGCACACAAAGAGCTGCAAGTGATATTCCTGCACGTGGTGCAGTAGGTTAAGCATTGCATTGGAGTTGTGCTGCGGGCCGGAGCATGAAAGCTCCACTCCCTTTCTTCGAGGATCAAGTTTCCCCTCAGTCTCTAGCCCCCAGCTGAACTAAAAGGTATGTCGTTAATCGCATAGTTGGCTCATTCTGAAATGATCCTGGTTTAAAGGAAATAACAGGATTGTAAAGGGCATTCAACAGTTTAGTGAATATGGTTTCCTTTGCATTTTTACAGTTCTGATGTTGGACAAATGTTTTTTACTCTAATACTAAGGTAGCTGAACGATCATTCTTATTGGTTCTTTACTAACCTGTAAATAATAAACAAGGCCTGTACCATGTACCATAAAGCCGCTGATCCCCCTTGTAAGTTGAGTTTCTAGCACAAAGCAGGCAGCAGTCTGCTTCTGTGTCAGAGGGCAAGCAATAAACCTGCTCATTAAAGAGAAGCCTATTACACAGGACAGTGGTCCCTACTTGTGGACAGAATAATGTACAGAAACAATAATCATACACCTGATAAGTGTTATGTCTTTTGTCCAGCCGGACAAGAAATTTATTTTTGGCGTTCTAGTTGGTAAAACAAGATGTGTGAACAAATTAATAACAAGTGGGCACAGCCGTGACCCACAACATTCAAGACAAAACAACGAAAAGAATGGCCAAAAGGGCAAAGCAAAAATCTGTCTGTGTACTTGTAGTCAGTGTTAGACACGAATTCCTATAACCACACCATTGCATTTTACAATATTTTATTATCATATTGCATATGGGGTTTTATGGTCTGTCTTTAAAGAGAAGCCTGCAACCTCCACTTGCGCACCTTCCTTTCAGAGACTCTTTAAACCACCTGCTCCGCGTTGTCTCTTTTAGGCTCAGAAAGTAACATGTCGAAAAAAATGACCAATACAGAAATATACTGCAGTGGCATGGCAAGGTTGCCTTAGGCCCTAATGCAATTATTGGTAGAACTCTATTTTTCTAACCTGGTATGAGATCTTTTTGTGTGGTGTTTTCACTGTTTTACTGTTTGAAGTGTTGCAAAAATGCTTTACAAATTGCCTTTAAGTGAAGCCTGACTGCTCCAAGGGAGTTGTGCACAGGTTAATTTGGGGTTTGCTTGTGCCCTACCCTGATAAGGATCGTGGTTGCTACTTCACCAGGGCTCACACCCCAGTCCATCAATAACCTAATTCCTTGCAGCACTGTATTATGTGATGCATTGTTCTTCAAAAATTGTGTAAATTGGACCACAGTTAGGGTATCCGTGATGTTACAGGGATATTGCTCCAAATAATAAATGCATTGATGGAGGAGGGCCGTTGTCTAATTTGGGGCGGAGCTGCAGGTTCCATTTTGGGCCCTTGGACATGGATGTTGCGGCTTGCCGGCAGTATTACTAGGCTAAAGGAGGTAGAGGAGACAGGGCTACCTGCTGCCCGGCAGTGTCAGTTTCGAGAAGGACAGATGGCGAGTCTTTTTTGCTCCGGCCCTGTGGATGGGCAGCGGACATACCAAGTGGAGGAGGCCTAGCCCCCTCTTATCCTCGGCCGAAGATGCTTCCCGGTGCTCTCCTGATCCAGAGCACGTGCTCTTGTGGGGTAGCACAACGACTTTGCAGCACCGGATGCCATTGGTCCCTATTAGAAAAGAAATGCATCGCATTGACAGGACAGTGTTTTACATTGGGGCTATCAGAAGTACTCGCTGTATTATCGGTAGTAGTACTAGCCACTATAGACACATCAAAGAATGTAAAAATTGACATCTGGAAACACTTGAACATACCAGGCATAGAAAATTATCCACACACGGGGTTGTCAATCCTTCTTTTGTTTTTTTAACATACTTTATTGTTTTTAATTTTTAAACCATATCATCATTTCACAACTTAATAATATCAGCAGTCATTCCTGTATAATAGTTTCATATAATCACAATCTAATCCTTCTGCAATTTATATGCCTATAATCAGTCTATATAGGAAGTATAATAGTTTGCGTATCCTCCTGAACAGCGATTCTCAGTGATGATAATGCACCAACATATTAATACAATAAACAGTCCCCAACTCTCCCCTCCCTTCCCTCCCCAGACTCACAAGTATGTTTTAATCTTGCGCAATTACAACATCCAATATGTGTATTTGATGGCTCACTGTGTGCTTGCATCCCATCTCCTTATTTTTACGCTGTGTATAAGGTGCAGTTCTTCCTTCATGTATTCAGTGGCATACTTCTCACAGGGTCTTAATCGTCATCTACTTATTTTATGGCTTCTAACATCACATTCCACTTCAATGCTATTGGTGTTTTCCGAGGTCCCGGAGTTCCTCTCTGCGTAATGCTGCACTCTCAGCAGTGCCCCAACGCAGTAATTCCGTGAGCCAGGCCATCACGTCTGGGGGTTTTCGCGATTTCCATCTCATAGTTACATTATGCACAGCTAAGATGAGCGCTAGATCAATAAAGCGGTATTGTACCTTGTACTTGGATGTTTGTTTGGAGTCCTAAAATACATTCATCTATTGTGTTCTGTATTTCTCGGCTTGCCGCTTCCCCTGCCCTTTGCCTAACAGTGTCCCAGTATCTTCGCACTTTGGACATAACCATAACCTATGTAGTAGTTTTGCCCCCTCCAACAAGCATCTCGGGCAGTAATGCTGGGTGTGGGGGAACATAATTGATATGGAGTAAGGTAAGCTCTGTGCAAAACCATTGTCTGTATGAATTTGAATTTTGTGTTCCTCGATGTCTTCCTTGGGTGTTCCGGTATCTTCATCCATTCTTTATCTGTTACCTCCCTATCTATGTCTCCTGCTCATGCAGTTCTCAGTGTGTCTAGGGTGGCCTTCGCATGTGAGCTGATGCCTGTATAGAGCCATTGTTTAAGGTGTATACCTCTGCCCATATAATGTACCATTTTAACCAGGTCATTAGTAGGGACTCAGCAGACCACCATGTCTGGGATCCCCAATAAAGGAATGTTATCTGCATACGCCGGGGTGACTTGTGTATAGTGTATCACTGCCTTCTTGCATCAGAGCGCCGTGGCCAGTTATGGGGGGAGGTCTCTCGAGGGTCTGCTACCAGGTAATAATAGTGCATGCAATTCACCATTGTCTGTCTGTCTCCGTGTACCCGATTTCCTACAGGTTTCGTCCCGCTGTCCTATAGGATAGCCACTGTAGCTGGCGCGCATAATAATCTGCTCGCAGATCTGGGACTCCTAAGTCTCCCATCGGTGTACCCACCTGCAGTTTCTTCAGGCTTATACGTCTTCTACCAGTCCCCCAAATAAGGTCAATAAGCATAGTGTTCAGCAGTTTAAACATAGCATGCGGTACAATTAAAGGCAGATTAGTGAAATAGTACAAAAGTCTTGGCAGTACCACCATTTTCGTTGGGGCCACCCTCCCCATCACAGATGGTGGCAATGCCGTCCAGAACATAATGCTGGATTGTAGAGCTTGGATGGCTTTATGCAAGTTACCATCCAGCACATCTGCATGCGTCCTATAAATTTGTATCCTAAGTATTTAAAAGTAGTCAGGCCACTGTTAGCTGCGCGTCTCCAAAATCTATACTTGTGGTCCCTGCCTGCTCTGTAAAGAAGAAATCATGTGATTTACCAACATTAATGGCCAAACCAGACACGTTTTCAAAGCGGCGGAACGTGTCGCATTTTGCAGTTATGGGCACATTAAAGTCATGCAGGTATAGAATAATGTCCGCGTATGCCGAAAACAGGTGCAATGTGTTTCTCAGCAGTATGCTCTGATCTACGAATTCCTTTTGTATTGTTATGGCTAAGGGTTCCAATGCCAATATGAAAATAAAGGGTGATAGGGGACAGCCCTGGCTAGTCCCTTTATGTATGGAGTATTCCCCTGAAATTTGGCTACCTGTACGGGCTCGTGCCGTGGGGGCCTTGTATAGCAGACGCAACTAGGCAATATACCCCTCTGGGATCCTGAATTTCGCCAGGGCCTGAAACATATACTCTCAATTAATGGACAAAGGCTTGTCTCCGATCCAATGAAAGACAGCCCACATTTGAGTATCGGCTCGGAGCCTCAGTCATTAAGTGGTGTGACTTCCTAATATTCAGCGATGTGCTACGTGACTGCAAGAACCCCATTTGATCAATATGGATTAACCTGGGCAGCGAGGGCAGTAGCCTGTTCGCCAACACCTTACTTAGGATTTATATTCCGTACTTAGCAAGGACAGCGGTCAGTAGTTGGCCATATCTGTGGGGTCCCTCCCAGCCTTCGGAAGTGATATTACCAAGGCTTGTGCCATCGTGTGTGGTAAAGATCCTTTCTCCCATGCTGTTTTATATAACCGTTCCAATTGAGGTACTAGGGTTTCTGCGTACGTATTATAAAATTCTATTGGGAGCCCGTCAATACCAGGCTTTTTGTTTCTCGGTAGTCCCTTCATAGCTATTCTGATTTCGGATTGGGTAATGGGTCCTGTGAGATATTTCTGGGCTGCGGGTGTGAGGCTTGGGTATGTCAAGTCAGAGAGGAAGGCTTCTGTTTGTACTGCTGTGTTTTGGTCTGGTGCACTGTATAGTGCAGTTTAGTAGTGTCGGAAGGCCGTGTTGATATCTGCCTGAGTGGTAACTGCTGTCCCATCCACTGTCGTTATTTCATGAATGACCACCGTGGGGAGGGCATCCAAATTAGTTTGGCAAGTAAAGCCCCCGCCCTATCTGCTTCGGCGCGAGCTTTTCTCGTATATGCTTGGTAGAAGATGACCCGCAGAGTCTCTAGCAGCTCTGCATGTATTATTCTCGCCTCTTGCAGTGGGCCCTTTTGGTCATCATTCATTACAGCTTCCTGTTTCAATTTACCCATGTTCCCTTCCACATCTATGAGAGCATTATGTAGCTCCTGCCTTACACCCACTATCGTGCTTATCGCTTTCCCCATATCACAGCTTTAAAAGCGTCCTATTCTACAAGCCTACTCGTTGCCGTGTTACTGTTATCTGCAAAATAATGGTCAATGGTCTCTGAAAGTTTACTACGAAATTCCGAATCTTCCAACATCTGTGGCCAGAGCCTCCAAGTGGTAACCGGTGTGGGTACCCTCCCCCAAGCCACAGTGATTTCCATTGGGTTATGATCGGAAAAGGTTTTTGGCAAGTACGTGGCGTGGATCATTTGCATTGCTATCCTGGTGGAGCAGTATATCCTGTCTATTCTGATATGGAGGTCATGCACTGCGGAGTAATAGGAGTATTCTCTGTGTGTGGGGTGCCTCATCCTCCATACGTCACACAATTCCCAACCTTGTGCCCATCTAACCAATGCCTCTGCTTGCTTGAATATCCCTGCTCCATGCAGTGGCGGATGTGACCTAGCCAGGGCCACGCCCATTACCGCATTGCAGTCACGTCCTAAAATCCATGGCTGCGACTCCCACCCCGCTAATGCCCCACTCACCACGTCCCAGTACTTATCTTGGTCAACATTCGGAGCATATACCGTGCCCAGAATTACAGGTTGCCCGTCTAATGTACCCTTGAGGAATATGTATCTACCTAGTTTGTCCACCCTCTGTTCGTCAGCAATAAACGGTGCGCCATGTCGAACCCAAAAAGTGGTTCCCCTCGCATAACTGGAGTAAGAGGTGGAGAAGATTTGCCCTCTCCATTTCTTGCGCAGTTTCGCTACCTCACTGTCTATCATATGGGATTCTTGCAAGTATACTATTTGTGCTTTACAAAGTTGCAATTGTGCATGCAGCCTATGCCATTTCTGTACTGTTCCCATACCCCGTATATTCCATGTTATTATAGTGTATTTACCCTGTACATTCATTGTAACTAGTCTATCTGTAGGGGACTGTCAGTGATACACAAGTAAAGGAGCCAAGTTTTGCAGTTCCATACCGTGAGACTTTGCCACCCCCTGAACATCCCAATCTGGTCACCCAACTATACCGGACCATGAAACTGAACTGAAACAATTAAAAAAACATATTGGTCATGCATAGCGCCTTCGCCATGTGGGGGACATTGCCAGTGCCTCGCATGTGGTGTACTCTGTCTACAACAATACTGTGGAGCCTCTACGGATCCTGGGCTATATCCATAATGAACATTGTACATGAAACCATCGTTGCTGTATACAGTTTACAAAAGACCATTTTGTATTCACATAACATATACCTGCGGGTACAGTCAGCCACATAAGTCTTTAATGACTTGTGGTGTCGCAGACGGAAACAGAGCCACACTGCCCTCTGAGTCCGATTCATGCGTCACTTCTTCCGAGGAGGTCTTAGCTTCCACTCCTGAGGTATGCATGAACGTGGCTGCAGCTATAAGGACCTTCGATTTATCCTTTTGTATCTGCTGTGCCGTGAGATGTTGCCGTGCAGGAGTCTGACGTGTTCTTCGGCTACCTCGCCCAGGGGTCCTTACTGAGCTTGTTCCGCTGTAGTGAGTTGAGAATTAGTCCTTGCAGCGTTTGTTAATTCCATCACCTTTAGCCAATCTCCAACATCTCCGGGGCTTTTGAAGAAATAGGATTTTTGGTTGTGCAACACTTTTAAACGCGCCGGAAACAGCAGTGCTTATTTCAGGTTTAAGTCTCGTAGTTACCTCTTGACTGCTATAAAGGAAGAGCGCTGCCTTGGACCAACATTGTGTAATCTGGGTTTAGTGAGATTTTGGTATACTCAAAATTTATCGGAGATGCCTCACGGGCTTTTTGCAGAAGGACGTCTCTGTTGCGAAAGTTCAGCAGTTTTACAATGAGCGGGCAAGGAGGGGTTCCTGGTTTCGGGCGTCCGGTAGGTATCCTGTGTGTTCGTTCTATACAGTATTGAGTGGAGAGTCCTTCATTGGTGACGTGGTCCCAGAACCACTGCTCCATATATCTTGTGTCATTCCCTTCACTTTTCTCAGGCAGCCCGATAACGCGAATGTTGTTACGTCGGGCCCTCCCTTCTGCATCTTCCACCCTATCTAACAGGGTAGCCACTTGTTCTTGCAAGTGTTTAATCTTAGCGTCGGCCTGCGATTGACGTGGGACCACCTCCTCTAATGTCATGACATTATCTTTCACTTTGTCCACAAGTTTAGCGTGGTCCGCCCGGAGCAAGGTAAGGCCAGTAGTCAGTCCCAATTTGCAATTCAATCGCCTTCCGTGATTCGCACACTTCCTCCAGTATGAGATCCAGCTTATCCACAGGTGTGGGTACTTCTGTCTGTGGAATACACTCAGTCCCAGGTTTGTGAGGTGCAGGAGCCGCTGTGTCTGGGACAATTTCTTGCTCCCCCTGGTCGTGCTGTTTCACTCCCTTGCGTCCCATCATGTAGATCAATCCAACAACTGAAAGTATGCATAAATCAAACGCAGTGCACAGCGTGCCAACTCGGGTCATCAGTGCACTTCCTCAGCACTCTTCCTAGCTTCCACACAATCACGCCGTAGCCCTTAATTTTGCTGGTCACCTTTCAGTATCTCGCAGTCTGTCTTCTTACCCATTATCACTTACTGTGGGGTAGGTCTTGCTCCGCACCCGTTCTGGCATGCAGCAGGGCAGGGGAGTCACAGGTATCTACGTTCCCCCTTCAAGAAGTTCGTGTCTGGATTGCTAGCACACTATCCCTCAGTGCAACACCATTCTCAGTCTACGCTCTCCATGTCAGTATGTGAACAACACGAAGCACCCGAACAAGAATCATGTGCCCTACAATCTACCAGGGGGCTCCTGTGGGCTTTACTCCCTCTGCCACCCTCACCACAGTGCTCGCATGTCTCAGGCCACCGCCTCTGGTCTCCTTGGATGTGATAGTGTGCAGTCCTTTATTCAACGTCGTGCATGCCACCCTCTCCTGTTGCTGTGAGGGGTGTGCTACCCTTGGCATCCCACAGGCATTGTAGGGTCATTTATGCTGACATGCAGGCTTGCCTTACTGCCGTGTGCCCACACCAATCAGTGTGCCCCAGCAGGGTTCTGTTGCAGCCCCGCACCTAGTTCTGGGCCGTAGTCCAATTATCCGTTCCCGCTCCGCCTGCCGTCAGTGTCCTCAAGTTGCAGCGTCTGTCCCCATCTCCAGTATCGCCTGCCGAGCGCCACTGGCAGTGCTGCCTCTAGGTGTCTCCTCCGCGTGGCAGTGGGGAAGGCCTCTCCACATCCCCGGCCTCACGTACCCTTTGGGTCCGCCGTCTCGTCACGCCCATCCGTGCTTGCACACATAGGCGGCGCAAGCTGCTGTGACCTCCTCCGTTTCACTCGGCGGCGAATCCTGATCTCGGGGCCGCATCCGCTTCACCACCGCCGCAGTGCCTCCGACCTGCGAGCCCGATGTTACCTGCCACAACGTTGTCACGGCTCGTTATGCTCAGCAGTCCGCTGCGCCATCGGGCCCCCGGGGGTATAACTGCGGCAGGACTTATTCTCTGTGTCTTCTAGGCAGCCTCAAGTCTTCCGTGTCTCCTGAGCTGCCTTTCCCCGCATTCGTAATGTTTTTCCTACAGCAAGCAGGCCATGTATTCAAGGATTCTGTCAGTCCAGGTCCGGAGCTGCGTTAAAGGACAGCTGCCTTGCTTGGCTGCTAACCACACCCCCTGGTTTTCAATCCTTGATTCAGTTGAGGACATAAACTTCAACAGGAGTTCTCATCAAAGCAAGGCATTTGTGAAGTTGCCCAATAAGGAGAGATTCTCGTTCTTACTTGGAGGATCCACCAACAAAAGAAAAATTGCTAGTCAATCACTAGCATTGTGATCTACCGAATTACAATATATTTGTCTGTACCCCTATAGCACATGAATTGAGAACGTCCTGAAGAAGGTGGTCAATATAAGACTTATTCCACCGAAACGCGTCGACCTAGTCCCATGCACTCGGCCCATGATATGGTCATGTAGACCTCAAACACCTCTGTTCCCTTCTGACCAGGTTGTATATGTGGTTCAGGGCCGATTGTTAGTGTGTATGTATGAGTGAGAATGAATGTGGATATAGTTGAGTGATTTGATTTCCTGGTATAAATTCAGGGGTGCACTGCATAATTTATTGTTCAAAGTAATATGTCAGTCGTTTTTGAGATTTAATGAAATATAGAAAAAAAGAGTAATGTGTGAAAAAGGACTTGTAATAATATGTATGTCTTTTAGGAAAATGATTTTTTATTCACTTTTTGCTGTTGATGAAAAAAGTATAAAACATATAACAGAGTTAATAAAAATATTATTTTGTTGGTGTTGAGTGGATAATGTCTAATAAGAATTTTTAGTTTCTAAGATGAGCCTGTAGGAGCAGATTTAGCCCTAATGTCAAAGAAATTGTGGTCAAGTGGGAGGTTGTATAATAGTATTTTTGCTGTGGTTGTTCCCCCTTTTTCTCCCAGACTTTACTTATCTTTAGAAGGGGCCCCTTCTATAGAGCAAACCGTGTGGGGAAGCATCCGTTGCCAGTGCGGCACTCGTGGGACCCGCGACCACCGAGAAAGAGGTAGCGGTGGCAGCAGGCTGATCTTGTGATGCGGCCTAAGTTATGGTAGCGGACGTTGTGGCACACAAACCGAGGACCAAGGGAGACAAAGGGGCTTGGTCTACCTGCTTCCCCGATGCTGCTGCTTTGAGGAAGACTGATGGTCACTTCGTTGTGCTAGGGCCTGGCTCGTAAGCAACCATCCCTTCAAGCGTGGAGGACATCTGGACTTCACCAGCTTGGGGATCCCTCCAGGCCCAAGATTAATCAATCAATCAACCAATCATGGGTTTTGTAAAGTGTGACTACTCACCCGTAAGGGTCTCAAAGCGCTGGGGGTGGTGGTGGGGGCGGGGGGGAGAGGTTTGCAGGTTCCAGTCCATCAAGGAGGGGCTCTGTCAAAGAGCCAGGTTTTGAGGTTTCATGCGAAGATGGGGAGCGATGTGGTCTGTCTGAGGTGGAGCGGAAGGGCATTCCAGGCTCTAGCCACTAGGAAGGAGAAGGAGCGGCCTCCCGATCTGGTCTTTCTGGTGCGGGGGATCATGGCGTAGAAGAGCTGGGCTGATCGTAGGGTCCTTTCGGGTGCGTGGAAGATCACCACCCTTGAGTACAACAGCACCCTGAAGGACGGGTTGAGAGCAAAATCCCCAGCAATGGTGAGAAGATCATGCAGGGTAAATATGTAATATATATTTGCCCAACCCTAATCGCTTCAACTTTTCTTAGGATGTAACCTTGAGTGAATTTGCAACTTGTATATATCTATTTGTATCTTTTATGTAATTCCTGCACTCTGAAGGTTCTATTGTAAAGTGCTCTGACACCTTTGAGTAAAGTTTGCGCTATATAAATACACATAAATAAATAATTTCATTTTTATGCGCTTTTTCATCCCCGATCTGATGGTGTCCTGGGGCCCGTGTTTTGAAAGCCAACCGAGATGACGAGTTTGTCAGCGGGGAAGGCAGGGGTGCTGGTAGTGTAGGCTTGGTAGATGAGGCAGCTGGTTTTGAATATAGTGCAGACCAGCAAGTTGAGTCAATGGCATTCTATTATGGTAGGGGCATTGTGATCATATTTCTTTATGCTTTTAATGAGGTGTACTACAGGACTCAGGATGCTTTGAATGAAGACTACTATGAAGTCTTTGAGGCAGTAGAGTAATGTATTGACATTATCTATATGGGCGAGTATAAGGGCTTGAACAGTAGTTTCGAAGTTGCTTTCTGGGAGAAAAGGGTTTACTTAAGATGAGAACTGGTTGTCAGGCTGTCTTACTTTTATTTGACAACGTGTGCCTTGAACATTAGATTGGTGCCAGGATGAATCCAGGTGAATTCTTATTGGGTGAAAGTTGGAGTTTGAATCCATCCCTGTTCATCTTCTTTTTTTTTTTTGTGTGTTGCTCTTACCACATAGCAGGAATAATTTTTTATGTTTGCGGACGAAACGTTAATTTTATCCAAAACTCCAAGTGACCTACAGTGCGCCCTAGTAATTTTTGAAGATTTCTGTACTGATCGTGTCCTTGAAGTTAATGTGACAAACTGAATTTATGGCTTTTAATCTGCATCACAGTTTTAAAGGAAGGTTTTTATGAATGGTCAACCGCTTGAAATGGTCAAGGCTTTTACCTATTTGGGGATCCATTTAGCAAGAGATCTCAAATGGAACCATCACATAGATATAGCTGCCCTAAAACATATGCAGGAGCTTTAAACTTGGAGCACAAACAGTCATTAACGAAACCAATTAAGCCTGTTCTCCAAGATTATAAAGCAAAAGCTCTCAGTTCCGCGCTATCACTGGTCTCCCACAGAGTACCCCACTAAAGCCACTCAGATATGATTTGAGTAGGAAAGCAATCGCAGATGTAGAAAAACTTCGCCCCATTCTGTATTGGCGTAGGCTTTGGACTACACCGGAACTTTCTCCCTATGCCGCAGGGTTCATTGATGTTATGAAATCCGATGGCTTCCACAAGATCAGCTGGCTAAAGGATGGTTGAAATAGTCTGGTTGTCTTGGGCATGCAAATGCTGTGGGAAAATCCTGCTGAAGCTACGTTCCCATCTCAAAATGTTTTAAAGGCGAAGTACTGGGAACTGGTGGCAATCTCGTACTTGGAGTGGCACTCATTCTTCCACTATGGCGGTGGCCTTCTTAGGGGCTCTCCCAGGCTAGAATCATACTGGGACGTTATTACCAAGCCCGGGGAAAGGAAGCTTTATTTTCAGCTTAGGGCTGGATCTTTACCTCTTAAGTCACTGACCTTTAGGTGGGTTGATGCAAGTAGTATTATCTGCCCTGCTTGTGGGAGCCAAAAGGAAACTATTGCCCATCTTTTTGTTCGTCTGCCCTGTATCTGCAACCCCAAGGCGCGTTTGGCTTACCCCAATGTGCAAATTACTGGGCCCAAATAGAAGGGCTAAAGCTGAAAGGCTCATATGCACCAGCACTTTGCCATTCATCTCAATAGCGGTAGCCAAATACTTGGGATGGGTGTGGGTGTTAAGGCAGAACTCAAAGTTGTGATAACTGACTACTTGTTTGTCTATTTTTTAATGAAAATTGGGATTCGCCTAGTCTGACCACGTAGCAGGTTTGACCAGAATTTGTTCTAAACGTTTTTTATCTTATATGTAATGAGTTTTATCCTATCTTAGTCGTCGAGAAGGATTTTTACTTCTTCTATTTGCTCAGATTTTACTTTTTAACTTAAATTACTGTATGCATGAAAATATCAATGCACTATTTTGTAAATTTGTATACATTGTGGAGGCTTTAGTTCTTTGCTTTTATGAGTGCATCTCGAATAAAGCAATTTTGAAATGAAATGTCTGCGCTTATATTTTCTTTTTTAATTTTTCCCCCGGATCCACTGCGAACTTAAGGCTAAAATAATAAGGCCTCAGAAGTCATGGTATTCCTACCCTGTCCCCTCCGTTTTTTATTTTTATTTTTTACTTTTTTCCAAGAAGGCTGCCAATACTTCCTGGTTGCAGTTGTGGCAGCCAATCTGATCCCAACCAGAGATCTGTGCAGAGGCTCCACCCAGATGTCTATATTTCTTTACATAACTCAACAACCTCTGAATAGATTTACACCAAATCACAAAAAGGCACGTACCTGGGCCAAATTAAGTTTAATTCCATTCAGCAGATCGGGCCGTAGCCATGTTTAAAGTTTCTATGGGAATTAACATGGGGAAAGCACGTTTTAGCAAACCCCATTTTTCTCACACACCCCCACTCCGCCCGGCTTGACGGATCACGATGCACCTTTCAAGGCAGCAGCTGAAGTGAGCGTTGTATTTGTTTAATTAATTTGTCAATAATTTTGCCGTCATTTTTCAAAACGCTCTTGCTATGGAAACTGTCTTAACTATTACTACCTACTAGCAACAGTGCAAGGGTATTTGTAGGGTTTAGGGGTCAGTGAGGGTAGGGTATTTTTAGGATTACAGGTGTGTGAGGAAATTTGGGTGGCAAGGGTATTTTTACAGTTTAGGGTTGGTAGGGGTATTTGAGTGACAAGGGTATTTTTAAGGTTTAGGGTGGGTAAGTGTATTTTGGTGGCTAGGTTATTTTTAGGCTTTAGGGTGGATACTGGCTTTTGGTTTGCAAGGGCATATTAAGGGTTTAGGGTGGGTAGGGGTATTAGGGTGGCAACTGTATTTTTAGGGTTTACGGTGGGTAAGATTTTTTGGGTGGCATGGGGATTTTTAGGGTTTATGGTGGGTAACCGTATTTGGGGGCAGAAGAATTTTTAGGGTTTTTGGGTGGCAAGTGTATTTTTGGGGTTTAAGGTGAACAGGACCATTTGGGTGGCAGGGATATTTTTAGAGTTGGGTTAGGCAGTCACCATTAGATAGTTATAGTTGGGACGTATTTTCCATTTGAAAAGAGTTTTTGACTTGCCTATATGGCGCTGTTTGACGAATCTTCACAAAATGTTCCCGTAAGAGTGTCAAGTTGTGTCTTGTTGTGCATACAAAGTTTCGGGATGATCAGTCAAGCGGGGCCGAGAAAAATCGCAGTGCCAAAAAAAGTGTGTTAATCATGTTTTTTAAAGAGATATTTATTTTATGAACAAAAATTAGATCAAACAGAGGTAACCTCGAAATGCTAGAGTAGGCAGTTACATGGGAAGTAAGTAAGTTAACCATGTTAATTCCCATAGGGATTTTAGACATGACTGCAGCCCAAACCATTGGATAAAATTACACCAAATTCAGTAGAAAGCTAGCTCTTGGTCTAGAAAGAGTGCGTTTTAGGTCTCACGCCTAGCGTTGCAGTGCGCAGCATTGCTCGCACAGCAAGAGACCTCATGTAGGGGGTTTTAAAACAGACCTAGGAATCGCACACGATCGTGCGTGTGCTTTTCCTTATGGGCCATGCTTTTGTCCTTTGCGTGCGTCTTTTTATCAAAGACAGCATGAAATTGGCCAAAGGCGGGCGTATTGCTCCGCCCATGGCCTATTGGTGTCTATTATGCGCACCGCTGCCATATGGTTTCAATTATCGTGCCCAGACCCGGTAGCGATAATTAAAACCACATGGCTCAATGTAGCACGCGTGTGCGATCTTGCGCCTAGTTCCGTGGCTTGCTCACTAGTAATGGCCACTCGGGGTGCTTCTCCTCACTTCAGCACACACCTCGTTTTTCCCACTCAGGGGGCGTAGCATTAAAAAGTCTGAAGACTGCTGCCCTATGGACTCACTTCTTTGTGGCCCCCACAACCTCCAATGTAACCATGTGGCAGGAGCTTTGGGAACCTTGTAAGTGAGGCTTGAGGGCCGCCAGGACCATACCAATTGCCCCACAATCTGGGGAGGGTTTGGCTGTTGCACAAGAGGTCTCAAGCGGACCTTTTAAGGGTTTCCTGTTTTTTCGCCCGTGGAGTTGCCACTTTCTTGATTTCCAGGCTCTGAGGCGGTTGCACCTTTTTCTGTTTTCACCCCCCTTCGCGTGTGCATTTATTCCTCTGCCGAGAGACGTTTTATGAACTTCGCAGAGCCCAGTCAAGCCAAATACAACCCCTAGGGTGCCATTCTTGCAACTTGAACATTGAGACCTAATTCCACGCTGTAAATGTACCCCGAGTTGTCCTCATTATCGAGGTTTCCTTTGCGGGGCTGGTCTGTGCCCGAGGCCCCGCAGGGAGGAGTGAACATGCCAGTGAAAGGAGTCTCTGCAGAGCCCTTCTTACGTCAGGCAGGGCATATATGGCATACCTTGGGGCACAGGGTGCAACGTTCATGGGAATGTCTAGAAGCAATAGTTTTCTTAGTTCTCCAGGGATGCCTTGAGGCGCACACATCACAAGGAGGCTCTAGATTTAAAAATCAGGACAATTCTCAGCCAGTCTGTAGGGGAGGATTGCTATAAGAAGCCGTGAGCAGGGTCTGGTGCAGGAGCGGGGATGCAGGGGATGCAGGGGATGCAGCGGGAGGATGAAGAGGTGGGGGGGAGCCAGTAGCAAGGGGGTGCACTGCTCCAGTTTAGGGTACAGAGCACTGGTGCCAGGGAGTACAGGGGTGGTGAGTACTGAAGTCCGGCGCCAGGAGTTGCATGGCTGGTGGCAGTGCTCGGGTCCGGTGCCCGGGGGCGCCTCGGTGGTCACAGGCCCCTAGCACCAGTACCAGGTTGCCTCAGTCTGGCCGGAGCTGCCGCCTCTCCATCAGCGCTGAAGTGATATGAGGCCACAGACCGCACTGAGCCACCGCCGGTGAATATCAATGTTTGGCCGTAGACTCTGTATGTCGGCACAGTGTGCCATGGAGGGGGAGGGGCGGGGAGTCCAGACCAGCTCCTTTAGGATAACAATCATGCACAGCGCCTCTGCTGCCAAAGCACGGCTGGCGCTAGCACCGTGAGCGTCACACTGCCCGGAGGTAGGCGATAAATGCATTTATCGTCCAGCGCAGGGAAGCGTTCCCCCGGGGCCCCCGAGCAGCATACACTAAAGCTTTACTTCAAGCATCTCTCGCCCACTTCACGGACGCATAGGCGCTAGAAGTGTGAAGACACAAAGTGCGCAAGCTCGTGCTTCACACCCCCGCAGCCACAATTGGGTCACCTTTAGATTTAAAAAAATCTAATGCAGTGCACAGAACTTTACACATGCTGTCACAGATGACATCACACATTACATCATTGATGGCATCACTTGTGACATCATGACGAGAGCCTACTGCGTGCCCCCTTTACTGCGTGCTCAGGGGCCAAGGTGAGGGCTTTGGTCACTTCTTGCACCCAGTACCCGTGCCACGAGTACCTGCATTTAAGGAGGCTAGTATGGGTGCTACCCAGCAGACAGTGCAGTAGTGCCATGGCACCCACTACTTGGCGCCATCCAGCAGACAGTGCAGTAGTCCCTTTGCACCCCAGTCATTGGCGCCATCCAGGAGACAGTGCGGTAGTCTAATTCATGAGCGAGGCAACCTTGGCACCCCTGTCATTGATGCCAACCAGCAGACAGGTTGCTGGGGACCTTTTGCATGTCAGTTTGGGGCCACTTCCACTCCCAGAGTTACAGGCGAGAAGATGGTTAAAATGGATGGTTGCGATTTCTCTAGATCGGTAGATGGTTTAGCTCGCCGTAAATTTGTTTTCACTGGAAGTTCAACTTGATCAGGTTCAGTTTTCCTCAGTTTGTCACCATTTCCTGGCTGTATATCTCCTTTTTTAGATCTATTTTAGAATAAGAGCCCACACACCGTATCTTTATGGCAGTAGTGGTTGTTCACAGCTTTCCCCTTCCTCCAGCAGCCATTGCAACTGAATAGATGTTTAACTAAGTCTCAGTGTCTCGCATTGCTCCAGCCGTGAGCGCATTGCCGTTTCCTGGCAATCATCATTGGCCGTAGGTGTACCCGGAACCTGCCGCTGCCGTCTGCAGAAGCCGTGTCAGGGTCGCCCAGCGTCCGCCGCATACCTTTACTTTCGACTTGCAAGCATGCCCTCGCTGCTTGACTTGACACAAGGTCGTAGAAGAAGCCCACTGAAGAATGGCGTGAAAGTCATGGACTCGGCTGCAGCTCCAATGCATACTTGTGGCCACCAGCAGGGATATTTACGCCACCAAGGTGGTTAGAGGGAAGTGGTAGCTCCTACTCAGACACCATCTTCCCAGTAAGTCCTACTGTTTGGCACGGTCAGCTCCTAATGTACCCTCTTTTGTGCCAGATTACTGAAAGTTTGAGCTATTGGCGTTGCGTAATTGTTTGCAATCGCAATAGCTCAAACTTTCAGTAATGCGAGACCTATTGCATTGCAAATGCTTGTTGTTATTTGGGGTAAATCCGTCCAGTAGTTTTAAAGTTATTAAAAGAAATCCAAATGTTTGTGTGTGTAAACACACACACACACACACACACACACACACACATACCCCTCCCCCTCCCCCCTCTCCACCCCTGATCAAGTGCCAATATCCGATTGGCTGCCAACATTTCCACCAGGAAGTGTACGCAGACATTTTGGAACTCTGCTTCAGCCAAGTCCCAGAAACACTTTTCTTTTTTTTTAAAGGGGGACAGGGTACAAATACCCTAATCTCCTAGCCTTGTTCCTGGGATCCAGCCAGGGAAAACAACACTTTTTTAAAAGAAAACTTGATGCAAAATCGTGTCGGAGTAGCAAAAAGAAAAAAACAAGTGCAGTCTCCTGTGCTTTTTATTAATGAAGGCTCCAGATGGGATGAGTCCCGGGGGCCATGCATTGTTTATAAAATTGAAGGAGGAGGCACATGTGGCCCCCTCCAAGGGCATTTTTATGCCCTGGGGACCACCACATCCCCGGGGCTACATAGAAATATTGGGGGGCTGCTTCGACACCGGGCCTAAGGGACCACAACCTCACAGGGCCCACCACCACCATCCGCGCCTGGACTCCGATCAGCACCGAAGACACAGTCCGCATGATGAACTCCATCCACTCCGGATCTCCGACCGACTCCTGCCCTCACCACGTCTTCAACAAGGCCGATGCTGTCATCGCACCCTACCTGTGGGACATCATCAACACCTCCTTCGACACCGCCACCTTCCCGGAGAGCTGGAAGCACGCCGAACTCAGCGCCCTACTAAAGAAACCTACAGCGGACCCCACCGAACTCAAGAATTACCGCCCCATCTCGCTCCTCCCGTTCCCAGCCAAAGTCATCGAGAAGACCGTCAACAAACAGCTGGCCGCCTTCCTCGAGACGAATGGATCCCTCGACCCCTCACAGTCTGGCTTCCGAGCCAACCACAACACCGAGACCGCCCTCATCGCTGCCACCGATTACATCCGAGCCCTGATGGACAATGGAGAAACAGCGGCCCTCATCCTCCTAGACCTCTCCGCGGCATTCGACACGGTCTGCCACCGCACCCTAGTGAAGCGCCTCAGCAACGTCTGAATCCAGGAGAAGGCTCTGGAATGGATCATCTCCTTCCTCGACGGAAGAACACAGAGAGTCCGTCTACCACCGTACAAGTCAGAGGCCACCGAAGTCATCTGCGGCGTCCCTCAAGGATCCTCGCTGAGCCCCACCCTCTTCAACGTCTACATGAGCCCCTTCGCGGCCATCGCACGCCAACACAACCTCAACATCATCTCCTACGCTGACGACACCCAGCTGATCCTCTCCCTGACCAACGACCCCGCCGCCGCCAGAGCCGACCTTCACGAAGGGATGAAAGACGTAGCCGAGTGGATGACGACCAGCCGCCTGAAACTGAACTCAGACAAGACGGAAGTCCTCATCCTGGGTTCCTCGCCCTCCGCCTGGGACGATTCCTAGTGGCCCCCCGCCCTGGGCACCGCACCCAAACCGACAGACCACGCACGCAACCTGGGCTTCATCTTGGACTCCTCCCTCACCATGACCAGACAAGTCAACGCCGTCTCCTCGTCATGCTTCAACATCCTGCGCATGCTATGGAAGATCTTCCGGTGGATCCCCACCGAGACCAGGAAGACGGTCACCCAGGCCCTCGTCACCAGCCGACTGGACTACGTCAACGGCCTCTACGCCGGAACCACCGCCAAGCTCCAGAAGAGACTCCAGCGGATCCAGAACGCCTCAGCCAGACTCATCCTCGACATCCCACGACACAGCCACATCTCCGGACATCTGAGAGACCTGCACTGGCTCCCCGTCAACATAAGAATCACCTTCCGTCTCCTCACCCACGCACACAAAGCCCTACACGATCAAGGCCCGAGCTACCTCAACAACCGCATCAACTTCTACGCTCCCAAACGCCATCTCCGATCAGCCAGTCACGCCCTCGCATCCGAAGGACGACAACAGGAGGAAGGTCCTTCTCCTACCTGGCCGCCAGGACCTGGAACTCCCTCCCTCCCGACCTGCGCCTGACCCAGGACCACCTCTCCTTCAGGAAGAAGCTCAAGACCTGGCTGTTCGAGCAGTAGCAGCACACCCCCCCCCCAAGCGCCTTAAGACCCTCCAGGTAAGTAGTGCGCTCTATAAATGTCTTTGATTGATTGATTGATTGATTTTAAAAGAGGGTGGCAGCAAACCCCGGGGGAACTCCACCTCTCCGGGACAATTCAAATTTTATAAAGAGGGAGGGGGCCGAGCAAACCCGCTCCTGAGCCATATAAGGGTCCCGGGAACAACACCTCCCTGGGGCTGTCCCGTATAAAACAAAGGAGGGGACGCGCAGCCCTCAGTCCTGGAGCTATATATGGCCCTGGGGACAGACTCATCCAAAGGCTTGCTACTGCTATCTCCCGAGGTGCTTGCCCTCTGGAGATAACTGTTTGCTTTTCCTTGGCAGGAGCTGTGATAGCCCTGCCAAGCAAGAGCAAGCACTCCACCTTCAGCAAGTGGGAGCTGTCGAACCTCTCCTGTTTGCTGGAAGTGGAGTTTTCATCTCATTCCCTGCCCGCTGTTAAGCAGGCAGGGAAAGAGATGAAAGTATTGCTCCAACACAGGGAGCTGCATTTGTAGCAGCTCACTGTGTGTGGGGCAATGCTGGCCTCCCCACAGGAGGTGGGGAGCTGGCTGTGATCACATGGGCTTTAAGGGGATGGGGTCTCCGGAGCCGAAATTGGCCCAGGGAGGGGGCGACGTTTTACTTAGTAGTATGGAAAGGTCTTCCCGCCTTTCCCCTCATTGATATACAGCTTAACAAAATCCCCACAAGTGCGTTTCCAGTCGATTTTGGGGACGCATTATTGATGCAGAGGAATACGAGGACATCTCCACCAAACAAGGAAGCAACTTACTTCATTTAGTCAAGAGGAAGTACCTCTGTTTGGTGGAGATTAACCTCTTTGTAGTCTCGTCTTCTCTTTCGAAATTACATCCACACAAGGTCACTCAAGACATTACCCCGTGATCCTTTACACAGCTGTATTGCAAAATATGCACAAAACATTTACTCAACGAGGTAGCACTTAATAATTAACCAGATGAAAGTACTCAAGTTGGGCAGACGTTTTCGGCAAAACTGGGACTCTTCTTGGGAAAAATTGTCATAAGTCATTTGCTGGCCCATTGTCGTTTTCCCCATGTTAGCATGAGCACATTGCAGACTGTTCTCTGCTTTGCACACTTTACCTTGGATATATTTTGCTTTTGCCACAATGTACTTTCACATAAAACACGCTGTTGTTTTGCGCTCTGTTCTTTTCCTGGGATTTAGTCTGAACAAGTAGACTAGGTTGGACAACAATGCCCCTAGTTATTCTGTTCTTGTCAGGCCCTAGCACCTAGACAAAACACACAAATGCAGCTGTTATTTGGGAACACGTACTACCTGTCATATAAGAGTACACAGATAGGTAACACAAACTTGCAGAGGGACCTTTCCAAGGAATAGATTGTGACAATGTCTGTGATGTAGAGCTTTCATCTGTGCATACTGATGTATGGGGTCTGCAGCTAACACCTAGAGATCTTCTGATATATATTAATTTTGCTTCTGCAGAAGGGGATGTTGTATGGCGTTTTAGGATCCGAGCTAAATTTCCTGATTCATGCCCTTATATAGGTACAATTCACATTGCCCTAGTATAGGCATAGAAATCATACCCTTATTTGGACATAGCCCATGCAGTCCAAATACAGACATGGCTACTTCCACCCATACCAAAACGTCACAACGATTTCTTGGAAAATCGGCTTAAGTAGTCAGGGACATCCCTTGATTGAATATTGATTTGTCCATGAACTCATGGAGTTTACAAAGAACTTCCATTCCCTTGGGGTTCTTTACTGACATTATTATGCCAGACTTTACGTCAAACTAGGCACCTTCAAGGCATAAATATGCCTTCACTTGCTCTAGCAAAACACGGTGGTTCGGAGCAGTTCGACTATCTACTTGCCCGACGCAGCTCGCTACAGCAAGTGCCGAAGGAAGCAGACGCTCCAGCTGACGCACTGATCGAGAAGCTGTCCTTTCTCCCACTAAGAATCCAGCTCCAGTGTTTCCAAGCTCCCCTTGCGGGTTGTTGGGAAATCGAGTCCAAGACAGAGATACCAGACCTCCTTCATTCTAAACTATGGTATGGAGCTTATTAGACCCTAAGAGAAATCTTGGCTAGATTCTTGGCAAAGAAACTAAACCTATACTACACCACACTAACTTCTTCCCGCGTACTAGACTTAGGTTAGGTACATTGGGGTAGACTTATTTTAGAAGCACCAGTTGAGTATTTTTAGTCATTATTATTTATGTATATATTTTTTGGCTTAGAAATCCTACAATTCTTTTACAGTATTATTTTATAATACTGTTCTTGCTGTACGCATTATACTTTGCAGCCTGCATTACGATTGTAGCAGTACACTTTACTTGCATGAGAAAGAAGACTGTTCAATAAATACTTTTATTGAAAACGCTCGTCTTTCTATTACTCTGCACCTCTGTAGAAACGAAGCATGCATGATTGACTGAGTAAAATATCTATCTATTGTTTCCATGACTCTGGAGATACGTTTATTCTTGGGGAAACAACGTTGTCATGTTTATGCGGTTGTCAGAAACTGATCCCTTCTTGTTAATTCGAGGATGTTTCTAGTGACCTCTGAGCTAGCTGGCACTCACAATTAAGTGTAATATATTCGATAGAGACCTAGTCGACCTCAATCCTAAATCTAATCTTTAGGATATACTATTCCAAGGTGCAGACCCTATTGGGAATATAGGAACTACACTAAAGGGAGGGAGTGTAGGCTTCACTGTTTATATTATGACAGCTCCATTTATGATTTACGGACTACTAGCTGTGCTAACCGTATTTGTGTTTGGCATTTTCTGACTTGTTGTGGCACGTATACTGCATACTAGAGCACGATAGTTAAAATAAACATTATAAACTTTCCTCGTGTCTCTGTCAAAATTTATTGTAGACTAGTAAGAGTGTGTGAGCGAAAAAGTGTGTCCTGCAACCGTGATTCCTGAGAGAGTCTGGAGTGTTGTGTTCTAGGGTGTCTAATAACGTGTTCCTCTGTGAGGGAGTAGGAGGGCAAGTGAGACACTGTAGCTAGTCGCTTTCTGGCTCATAGGTACTCAAGTGGTAGGATGACTCTGTCCCTGCCTACTAAGGTCCCATAATCCCAAACCTAGTTCTGTGACTGCTGAATCCCTGCAACACAATGAGGTTTCAGTCTGGCCCTGGTGCGCATTTCACTGGATAAAAACCTTAATAAGAAGACTTCCTGTCAGTTGAGATGTCATCAGTGATGTCACTGACCATGTCATGAGTGATGTAATATGCGAAGTCATTAGCAGTGCATAGTATGGGCGTAAGTTATAGTTAGCTCAGGTAACTGTAACTGTTGAATTTCTATGGTTTTGTACAAGTCAAATCTGAACCCATCAATAACGTCACTGTAACCTTTGGTTTTTCAGTGAATACTTACATTTGCGCTGTACAAAACCTTCTGTCCAACTTTTTAATATACTGCACCCTGACTCAGGGCTCGGCAGACCAACCTTAGGGGTGATTTATATATTAAAAACAGAAGGTCTGGACTTTATCATTACTTTAAATGGCAAAGTTGAGTTAGCCTTTTAAAACTGCTCTACCAGTCTGTAGTGGTAGGCTGGGAGATTTGTTTTACTTAGTCACATTCATGGTGGCGCAATAAGTACCTGCGTTCCTGGGTACCCCAAAACCATGTACTAAGAGCTTCTAAGTAAGTTAACTTATACCAATTGGGTATAAGCCAATTAAACATACCCTTTAAGGGTCAGGGTGCTGGTACTGAGGTCTGGTTAGCAGGTCTCAAAGTCATTATTCAAGTACTTAATAGTCAAAATATGGGGGGGGGCAAAAAGGCATTTCTTCATACAGGTTACTACTGTTGACCATATGAGCCCTTGAAAAGGCATGCAGCTGAGGTGTAGGGTGGGACTCTGAGGCTGGCCGGGGACAGGGCCGTTTCTGCCATTAGGCAAGACTAGGCGGTTGCCTAGGGCGGCAAAAGGGGGAGGGCGGCAAACAGTCCTTACAAGTACCATACATCAGGGTCCCAGGGCGTTACTCTAGCGCATTTCAGTGTGGTGATCTGCATCACCGCACTGAATGCATTAGTCACGCATTATAGCGCTGCTCAGCTGTCAATGCAGAGCGCTGCTATAATGCACCATATCATGACTAGTTTGAGAAGCAGTAGCGCAATGCACGCTATTCCCGGGAGGCTAAAAGGCTGGCTGCTCGTAACTCTCGAGCACTGCTCTCTACGTTACAACAATGTATCCTAGTTAGACACCCCCACCCCCCAGTCCGATTCACGAGCATAGCTGAAGTCAGTCTTTGCCCGGCCAATCATTGATTGTTGAGGTGTTATAGTCTAAGGTCAGTGGGGGGTTAGAGTCAAAAGGCGGCGGAGGCGGGGAAAGGGAATCAGGCTGAGAGCCAGCTTGTAGCGGTCATGTGGATGGGGGTCAAGTGGATGGGATCCTGCCCTGGCCGCACGACTTGACTGCAGCTGACAGGGCCGCCGAACCTGCATGATCATCAGTAAGCGCCAGAGTGAGCAGCAGACTCTATTTATCCGAAAGTAATTGCAGTCATAGTTTTTGGCAAGTTTGCCTTGCAATTCGGCGGTAGCAAGGAGCCGCAGGGGTGCTTATGCCCTGCTCCTCCCTCCCGCTGTGCTGCTGTTCCCTCTCTTTTCCCTATGGTTTTGCCCAGCTCATCTGATGGAGTCGCTGGAAACGAAAGTTGTCAGTGAGTTCTCGGGAGTACCCGATTTTTAACTGCGCAGCAGGTTCCGGGTGTGTGGAGACCCCCGCAACTCATTAATAATTGCAGGTGGGGTGGCAGAACACTTGACCCCGGTGTTCTCTAGCTTTAGGCCTACATCTTGAAAACCTTTGTATTTTAAAGCCAGTTAGAGTGATGATTACCACTCTGCAGCAATAGAAATTAATGTGTGCTAAGTGCTTCCATTGTCCAAAAACGGAAGGTTCTCGTTCCTGACAGCTGTATTGGTGAAGTGGAGCCGTGTTTGCATAGGTCGGTGTTAATTGTGATGCGCTTTTAAACTAATGTGAAGCAGCCTTTCACTTCCCGCATGATAGCTTATTTCACTATTTAATTTTCTCTCGCTTCCTTGCATACAATGTTGCTGTTTTTTGCGAGCATGTGCTTAAAAAATAAAGCTTCACGTTTTTAAGCCATTCTGATCATCCAGCCAAACACGGTGTTGTGCAAATTATGATTAAATAACTGGTAACAAGTTTAAACTATGCATGTTTGAATGAAAATACTGCAAACTTTTGTTGTAGACACTTTTCCTAGATTAACAGACATAATAACATGCTGTTGAACTTGAAAGGCACTCTGGCCCTTCATGAAAGTGCATTATAGCTTATGTATGGCACAGTATATCCGCCACCCTCAACCTGTGCCCAGCCCAGGCCCAGTAATTGTTGCTGTCTCCTGACAACAATAAAACTCCTCATGAACACCTGCTCTGAGTCCAGGACTAGTGGCTGAGCAGGTGGTGTTTAGGGCACGCACACCTCTCGCATACATGCATAGCAGTACCACCGTGACCACTTCTGCACTGAGAACTGTACATCAGCTGAGGGTGGGGAGGCATTTTTAAATTCTGGCCTAGGGCGGCAAAACACCTAGAAACGGCCCTGGCCGGGGACCTTAGATCTTAAGACTTTTGACGCGCTCTTTGAGCCACAGTTTGAAAGACTGGTTATGTTTTAAAATCCCATAGCCGGACAGTTTATGATGGAAATTGCATATCGTGACCAGTGGTTTAATATCTCTAGAGAAGTTTCTTCTTATGCGGAATGCTCCGATTACATAAATGATGCGTTGTATGTAGGGTGACCAGACGTCCCGGATTTGCAGATTTCAGGAAATTAAGCTCGTGTCTCGGTTATAAGAGAGGGGTGACTGAAAACAGTGGGAGGTGTTTTTTTTATGTTTTACAAAGCAGGGATAGTTAGCAGTTGTTTCAAGAAATCAATTTAATTAACAGGCAAGTTTCTGGATTTAGAAATTGCAATTTTATGTATGTTCTAAGTGCCTGTTCTGTAATTCTCTGCTGTAATTCTGTGCGCTCGCTTGAAGAAACTGCAGAACTTCTATTTTTGTAAAATGTCCCGGTTTTGGGCTTTAAAATTCTGGTCACCCTAGCTGTATGCTAAATAAAACTGATATACAACCGCAGCAACATAAACAAATTGCCGCTGCTTTAAAAATTGCCTTTAACATCTGCACTGTTTGGACGGAGCTCCTTATGTTATAGCAATTAGGATGCACGAATAGAACAAACAGAGCCGCCTCTGTTTGCGGATGCGAGGGGCCGTCTGTCAGGCGCGCCCCACCCCGTTCCTGTAAAACATGTTTGCATTCTTTCTGCAGATGCCTTGGAAAATGACAGGGCCGGCGCTGGCGCTTGTCAACAATATTTTGTTAAGACGAACGCTGTTATTCAAAGCCACATTGCTCCCTGGAGGACACCGTTCATCTAGTCATTGTGTTGCTCTTGGACCAGTGATTGTGTGGTGATTGACACGAGTATTTTCACACGGAGGCGAAGTAGCTGCTCGCTGCTGAATTCAGTCTGTTGTGTTTCTTTAAAAACGTAGGCGTGGCGCTGGTGGTAAAGTTGCTTTTTATCTCCCTGGAGCAATGCGTTTCAAATAGCCAACTGCTATCAGATGTTGAGTATTTGCACTTTTAATTTTAGTATTAAATCGATTTTATTGGCAGAGCACAAAGCAAGACTGAACAGGACACTGGCACCTACAGCTCAGCACTTTTAATTTTAAAGGGATAGTAGAACGGGGTGCAATGTTTTTAATGGAAGAGTGCCAGCACTTCTAAACAGGGGTGCACTGTTTTTAATGGGAGAGTACCAGCACTTCTAAATTGGGGTGCGCTGCTTTTAATATGAAAGTATGTGCGTTTCTGAGAGGGCGAGTATGGTCTTTCTTAGCAGAGCTACAACGTTATTAACAGGAGATTACAGGAGATTATTGGCACTTCTTAGTAGCAAACGTAAGTAAGTAAACGGGTGCTCTGAGACAGTGAGAACATGCACTTTTATGATGCCAATAGAAGTACTGCATTACGAGTAGACAGTTTTTTGGTGAAATGAAAAATGCCATTTAACTGTAAATTTCAAGATCACCGTGAACACACAATTTATTTAGGAGTTTTATGCATTTATGAGTTTTCTAGAGTGCTGTGTGTATATAGACCAGGTCGAAGCGCTGGACAGTAAATGACAAAAACAAAGATGCAAAGACTCTATAGTGACTGAGTTAGAATTTCGAAAGGCTAATCCTGAAGAGCAGCATTCTCTCCATTGAAGGGGAACTCCCTTAACTCTCTTCCTTATAAATGAACGTCCAACCACAAACCTCGTCTTGTAAAAAACATGTCAAGTACAGGGGTTAGAATATGAATAGCAATTTCCAAATCAAAGTTGTAAACATTGAAATATTAAACTTTTTATTTGATTGCGAATTTGTAGGCCTTGGGAACCACTGTCTGGAGTAAAGGTTCTTTGTTTAAGTGAGCAGCAACACATTTTACAGCCCTACCTGTCTCTAGAAGATAAAATGACCAGGAGCTAGGAATAAGTGGTGATGACCAGAGAGTCTAAATTGAGACATAGTTTCAACACAGATCTGACCTCTATGTACAGCACAAAGGGTTCCTGGATTGGGAGCCAAGGTCATCACTTTGGGCCCAGGATGTAAATAGCTTGACCTGGCTATTCTAAATATAATCTTCTGTTCCTCAGCCGGTCTTTTCTCCGAAACTAGCGCTGGGACGTGATGCAGCGCTCCTCAGGAAATAATTTCTAAATCCATGTCACCTTTCCCTGAAGTGCAATTTCGAACATATTCTCAAACAGTGAGGCCCATAACACTGCAAATCATTCAAAAACACTTACACTCTATTTCATGGTTTGGTGAAATTCAAAGAAGAGCTGCTGTATCATAGTGGAGTATCTAAAACTAAAATAAAATATTTATACTATTTACACCTGCAGTTTAAAATGCACTTACCATGGTTTTCATTTTAATACGATATTTTGTTTAGACACACCACAACTTAGATCAATGGATCTGCTAGTAAAAAATTAGGCGTAGGAAAAGACCAGCTTAATTCTCCATTTATCTAATTTTTATTAAGTGCAAATTCAGTATGTCAAAGATTATTTACTTTATTTATCTCTTTATTTCAAAATACAACATTTAATATAAAGTTTAGATTCAGGACAGTTATTCATTTAATTAAGAAAAAACTCAGACATTTTCATTTGTTTTATATAGCAAGAATGATCAAAGACAGATAGTTCCCAAATAATCATATATTCTCCTAACATCCCTAACTAGACTCTCAATCTGGAAAGAATTAAGAGTTATTGAATATCTTGCATATCAGGAAAATCAGCATTCCGACAGCATCTCTGGATGAAATTGAAAAGAGCACTCCTCTTCAATAAAAACAGCACTTTTATGCCTTTTTCACTAGCTCTATCTATCTAAAAATGTAACTTTCAACCTGAATTCAAGTCCTGATTGGACAATTTTGGGGTGGATGAACACCCTCTCGTCATCACAAATTAATTTTTTCCTTCCCTCCGCAGTTTTCTAATGGGTCCATTGTTTAATAAGAGTTCGGCCTAGTCCTGTTCCCTACTTGTAACTTTGACTTTCGTTCCCACGTTCTGTACCATTGTGCTCATCCTTTTGGCAGCCATCTGCACCTCCAGGCTAACATGTCCTTGAACCATAGTGACTTCAGGCACAAGCAGCCCGCTCTCAGAATCGCTCATACTTATTTCTTTTGTGGCCACAATAACCGAGTGACTCCATTTTCTTTTAGGCTTCACAAGTCAAAATGGGAACTATCATAGAAACAAACACAAATAAACATTAATTTTAATTAATTTAACCTTTCTGTTTGCCTCCCCCTTACTAAGGTTTCCCTGTTAATAGTTCCCTAGCAAATAGCCACACATTAAACGCGATATACTCGCTTTAACTCTCGTTTTGTCACAAAAACACAAACAAAAGCACATTTAAGCTGCATTCCGTTATCTCAAAGCTGCTCATTAGTTTGGAACATGACAAAATCACATAATTAGTTGATTATGATTGCAACATAAGCAAAATTAGTTTCCTGCGTGTATTCATGTAGGTGCGTTTCTTATTCTATGTTGGTTAGTCACATATAGCATTCCATTAGTACGAATTATAGTTATTGAAGTAGGACTTCACAAGGGGTACGCAAAATTTTGCAATTCCACCTCGCTCCATCAGACGCACCGTTGCTGGGGCAGCCATGTGCTTTACAAACACCTTAACATAACATTAACATGAGCCTCTGGCCTAAATATGTGATCCTGATTTGTACAATCATAGATGCCAGGCTGGCACATGTTTGAGGTGTTTGTGCTGAAGGTTGACTTGGGTGATGCGATCATACACTGTTGCATGGTACAAAGACATTTAAATGCTGTTATTTTATCTAGGCCCGGTGAGTGAAGGTTGTGATGTGCCCCAGAGATGATGTTCCATCTTTTGAGACTGAAGTTAAGAACTTCTCCATCATTTCCATCTCTTTGTAGGAGATTTTTGTGATCTTTAAAGGTTACAGCTATAGTTCTGTTGGTAGTTCACTATTAATCCTGTTTCAATATGATGAGGTTTTGGAGGATCAATATTTTCTTGCCTGGGTGCGCAGTAGACACTTTTTTTGTTTTTTTTTTAAATTTCATATATTGGGTTCAATGATTCATATATAATGTGACGGGGGAAATCGGGGCACCATTTACAATGATAAAGGAATTAGGAACCACTCCTACAACTGAATCTTAATAAAAAATTGAGCAACATACAACAAACTTGCCATTAAAAAAAAAATAAAAAGTAGTGGAATTTGGAAAAACAAATGTAACACGCTTTGGAAAAGCCAATTGCCCCAGCTGTGACACCTGTTGGCATAACTCTTGTGCAAAGATGGGAATTTATGCATGTGGAAATGTGACTCAGGAATATACACATTTAACTCCTTGTTTCTCTATGTAGAAAAAATTATTCATTTCTAAACACCCATTAAATATGTGGGGTGCTACCTCCCTATTTCCACCGATAAAATACACAAGAGTAACTTTGAAAGAGTTTTATGGTACAAGGGCATTAGATTACCTACAAACATGTGTTGAAATGCTCAGGAAGCCATCACTAGCCCTATTTATGATTGTAGACATTGCGCTATACTGGCAGAATTTCCATATTTCCAAATGCCTTTATATAGGGTAATATTCTACTACCCTCCGAGTTCTATATCTCAAGATTTGGAGTCTGCTCTCTCATTTTGATAATTCATGCACATAAATTGAACACGCTTATCTGGACGACCTTCCAAACAAAAGCTGTGGATTCCTTCCCCATTACATATATGTAATTGCTCACAAACAGTGGAACCAGACCAGAACTCTTACATCTCATGACTCCCATAAATGTAGACATTCCACTTCTCACTTTCCTTAAGGTCAGCCAGCCCAGATACACTAGGAGGTTACTTCTCCCTTCTGCGTTGTCTTTAATGGCGTTCTTGTAATAACTGTTTGCTTACTCTGGAATTCTCTACACTCTATAAGATTGTATGTTCCAAATTTAGGTGGTATCTACAGAGAATGCCGTATTTAAAGATAAAGGATGCCTAGGGTAACACCATGACACACTTTTAGACTGCTTTCAATCTTGTAAAGGGCAAATGAGAAGGGGACGGGATTCCTGTCAGAGTAATGACTCCTCGAATTAGAAACAGTACCCTGACGTCAGTCACTCATGAGAAAGAGTAAGACACTGATAAGGAAGAAAGCCTCCTGGACATTTCGAAAGAGTTCCTACAACTAGACATGCCTAGGGGCGTGCTCACTCTGCTACTGGACTGGCTGCACCTGATAGATGTCCCCAATCGGGCCAACACCAGTCTTCGGTTGCTTATGTTTCGGTACAGAGTGGACCAGGCTTGGAAGTTCGGGCTCGACTGTTCCTAGTGAAGCAGGGTCAACACTGATTTGCATATGGATGGTCTAAACTCGGGTTGCATGGTGGGCAAAAGAACAGTGAGTTGGAATGCTAAGTTGAGTGACTGCTAGTGGTTAGACAAACTGCATGCATTCATTTCATCACTATTTTGTGCATTTGAACATCATGAAATTCTGGCATGTCTCTGACCAGTGTAGGACAACACTTGCTTGACGATTTCTGGGTCCAAGCTCTAAATTACAGGTCCCGTTCTATTTCAAGGAGTGGACATTGAGGATTGAAGTCATCTGCTCTTCAGAAATAAGTGTAGGCAGTACTTGTTTCAAGTTGCAGAAGGAAGAGGGGAAGTAGAGTCGAAAATGGGTATGATGAGGAAGAGTAAAAGTTAACCTCCACCCATATAAACAAGCATTTGCAATGCAATGGGTCTCACATTTACGAGAGTTTGAGCTATTGGCATTGTAAATGACAATGCCTTTTATTTATGTGTTGTTTTTTAAACGGATAAATAAAAGGCATGGTCATTTACAATGCCAAAAGCTCAAACTCTCGTACATGTGAGACCGATTTCATTGCAAATGGCAGCGCCCATGCTATACCACCCAGAAACATAGCTCACCCGCAGAACCTTGGAACACAGCTGACCCGCAGAACCTTGGAACACAGCTGACCCGCAGCACGCTGAAACACAGCTGACCCGCAGCACGCTGAAACACAGCTGACCCGCAGCACGCTGAAACACAGCTGACCCCCAGCACCCTGAAACACAGCTGCCCGCAGCACTCAGAAACACAGCTGCCCGCAGCACTCAGAAACACAGCTTACCTGCAGCACCCTGAAACACAGCAGGACCGCAGTATCCTGAAACACAGCAGACTTGTAGCAGCAACACGCTGAAACACAGCAGACCCGCAGCACGCTGAAACACAGCAGACCCGCAGCACGCTGAAACACAGGACACCTGCAGCACTGTGAAACACAGGACACCTGCAGCACTGTGAAACACAGGACACCCGCAGAATCGTGAAATGCACCAGACCCGCAGCATCGTGAAATGCACCAGACCCGCAGCATCGTGAAACACAGCAGATCTGCAGCATCGTGAAACACAGCAGACCTGCAGCATCGTGAAACACAGCAAACCTGCAGCATCGTGAAACACAGCAGACTTGCAGCATCATGAGGCAGAAGTCTGTCAGTCCTCAGCGAACGATGTGTGGCAGCAGACTGTCAGTCCTCAGGGTGAGGTGTCAGACAGTCAGTTCACAGGGTCAGGGGTAAGGTAGCTTGCTGTCTGTCCTCAGCGTCAGGTATCAGAGGTAGGGTTGACCACGGTTAGGGTTTAGGGTGAGGGGGTGTGTGCAGCAGACTAATTTTTCAGTATTGGTTGGGGGAGAGGGGAAACCTTACGTCAGATCTCCGTGTGAGTTGTAAATATAATATAAATGAGCGTGGCGGTGCCATTGTCAGGTGTCAAAGGTGAAGGCTTTCGATCATGGCATGCAGTGTCAACAATGCACTAAGAACATATACTTGAACCTGTTCTTTGTAACCAAGGTGAAAATAGATAGAGTAAGGTGAATCTGGGGGTGGGTCACTGCCGGGTGTCAGGCTGTTGTGGTCTGAGGGTCACCGTCCGAGGTCAAAGGCCATGCGTTGGGGCTGGGCTGAAATCTCACTAGCCGAATCCGGCTAAAAACGTAATTTATAAATATGATATCAACAGGATGAGGTGAGCCTGGGTGTCACTGTCAGAGCCACAGTCCTGTGCTCTGGAGGTCACTGTCAGAGGTTGGGAAGGGGTCGTGCTGTGGATTTGGAGGTCACAGTGACGCGGTGCATGACGTCCGGACTGGGAGCGCAATCATTAATCTCACTGACGTTGCCGCTGGCCGTCAGGTGGAATCGGATCCCCACCACCCTTCACAACTCCTACTTCGGGCACCCTAGTTCCACAGACACGCACATTCACGGGTGGTGGCCACGGAGACCAGGCCGAGGCTCACAAAGAATCCACCCAATGCCAGCAACATGCAGTCATATTCGTGCTGAATTCCACTTCCCAAACACTGTGTGGTACGTCCGCCATAATTGTGGGTGGGGGCGACGATACACAAGGTCATGTGGCCTGTCCATCTACCCTTCTAAACTGGAGCCTGCAGCACTGTCCTGCGCCCACAAACCTCCCAGCGCCCTCTGAGCTAGCAGGAGGGCAGGAAATGACGGGGTCACCCGGCAACAAGCACACACTGCACCTGTGCCCCCCCATCCCCCTGCCTCCGACCCCTAGCCGCAGAGAGCCGACACCGGACACAGGGCCCTGATGCAGAGGCTCCTACCTGGGAGCAGGGCGGTGAACGGTGTCCCAGCTTCTCCCGAGATCTGTGGGGGCCGGTCCAGCACAGGTAGGGGGCAAGGGAGGGAGTCCTACAGCACAGCGGCAAAGAGGAGGGGGCAGAGGGGAGTGGACCAAATAGGAGTAGTGAGGGAGGAGAAAGGTGATTGCGAAACCGAAAGCGAATGCTTTTATGGCGGACCAGCGCGCGACCTCACAGGAACTCGCACGCAGTCCTTACGCACTGCGCATGCGTGCGGCCAACTTTGCCTGGGGCATGGAGCGCGCGGCAGTGTCCGGGGCTCCCGTGAGCTGAGGGAGCCCCGCGTGTTGTAGCCCGTGTGAGGGATGCATGGTGCCCACTCGCAGAGAGCGTGTGCCAGGTGATGTGACGGAGCCTGTAGCGGAAAGAGCCCGGTGAGTGGGGGGGGGGGGGGGATGCACGTGTGTGTCTGCGTGTGTGTGCGCATGTGTGCGCATGTGTGCGCACGTGTGCGCGCACGTGTGTGTGTGTGTGTGTGTGTGCGCACGTGTGTGCGCGTGTGTGTGTGTGTGTGTGTGTGTGTGTGTGTGTGTGTGTCAACGTGTGTGTGTGTGTCAACGTGTGTGTGTGTGTCAACGTGTGTGTGTGTGTGTGTCAACGTGTGTGTGTGTGTGTCAACGTGTGTGTGTCAACAGCATGCCGGAATGGGAGCGCGTGTTCACGCGCGCGACCTGAACCGATTCCGGCAGGCTGCGTGGACCCATCTCTTGTCTCCCTTTTGGCTCCTTGTAAGCAGAGCAGACAGCAATAGGTCTCGCGCTGCAACGGGGCTTTCGCCCTGTATCGCAGGTGCGAGACCTTAAAAGGAAAATAGTTAGTGAAGAAAGTAAATTCAGCATGATTGTTTTAGACTACATGAATCTATCAGAGACAAGTTTTGCTTTATAGCAATCCAGTTTACAATGCATGGAAGCCTGTAATCCCATTACAAAATCCTGGCTCTAATTTCCTTTTTACAGGGGACTTGTGACATCTCAAGTCCCCTGTATTAAAGAAATGACATAGCTGCTTACCTGTAGTAACTTAATACAGTTGAGTTCTGATTTCATAACTCTTACTACCAGAGCCTGCATCCAAGGGGAAAGGCACAACACACAGCAGAAATAATGCTGCAGTTCAAATAACAGAAACAAAAATATTTTTTTTCTTTGCTTTTTTTTCTAGATGAATGTTGATCAGCAGGAAGGGGATATTTATGGCAAACTGATTATTTTTTTGTGGGCTGTAGGTAATTATAGGAAAGATAGAATCTCTGCATATTTCTACTTCTGAGCAACAGCATTTTTTTTTACTTTGACTTGTATTAAACTGATTAATTCTTTTGCAACAAATATCTAACAGTTTATTATTGTGTTTAATTTGGCACTACAGATTCTACGTGTATTCTTCATATCTTTAAACACTCTTTGTCTTTCATGTGAAAGAATAGCACACTAAGGATTTAATTGGTGTGCTGGAGGGGTGATGGTGTGACTCTGAATTATTAAGAATAAAGTAGCCTCTTTACTACATTAGAAGGATATTGCAGGTAGGGGTGGGCAATAAACTCTGCTCCACTGGCAGAGTTTGCAGAGTTTTGCCCACTTCACTTGGATCACAGAGTTCCAGTAAAACTCCAGCAATAGTCGCGGCTCGCCAACGTTAAGTTAGCGAGCGAGAAAATAGAGCAATAGAATGCCTCCCAGTGAACGGTAGTGACTTGCAGTGACCGCCCGCATTGAGGATGCTGCAGCTCAAGTAGAAAATCTACTTGAGCAGCAGAAAGAAGCAACTCACTGTGGCTTGCCGCGTGGTTCAGTTCACGCTGCCCCGGTGCTAAAAAATCAGCGCAAGCAATACGACCTTTCGAATGCTACATCTCACAGAACTCTACAGAATCTCTGAGTTTTTATGTAACTCTCTGGAATTTTCAAATGCCAAGAGAGGAGCCCCACGAACTAAGGGCACAGGGCACGAGTAAGACTTACCACCTTCGATGCTCATGACGAGCTGAGCTCGTCATGAACAATGGGAATAAATCAGGGCCAGCACAGGAGGGGAATACCATCAGCATTGATGGTGTTAAATGTCAAGGATATAATTCCCTTTAGATGTGTCTATGCCAACATATCGAACCACCGGGTATACGTGTGAGGATATTAAGAGATGAGCCTCTTCCCCTTGCCGACGTTACGGAAACGAAAAGTAGATTGAAAAGTATCTGTTTTAATGCAAAACAACGGAGGGAAGTTTTCTTAACTCCCTATGTGTGGTGTTGCTGATTCACTTTGACAGCAGGGATCCTGTCCACAGACAGTTGAGGAGTGCAGGCTACGTGGTGGAGCATAATCAGCCTACCCATGAATCCCATGAAGGATCAGATGCACTTTTGAAATATGGGTAGATGTACATACTGAACAGGTCAATGTTGGCCATTTTATCCTATATTAAGGAAACAGATGGTGGTGTGCGATTTTTTCATTCATGGCTTGAACACTTTGCTTGTCCTGTGTGTTTATCCGAATCGACAGAAAACAGTAAGCTCAAAATAAGTTTCACATTAGGAGTGTTTGAATTAAGATTAAAATTATAGTTTGTCAGGAAACAAAAATCTGTGTGATGCCTTAAAGCAGGTTCAGTGAAGACAAACCAGCAGGCCAACAAATGAGGGCAGAGTAAATATTGCTGCTCCTCCATTGTGCTTTGTATACAGCATCAATGGGAGTATCAACATATCAGTGCCATTATTTCCTTTTAGGTGCTCACCACAATTGTAGAATTAATCACATGATATAACTGAATTAGAGGCTCAACATGGGCGCTGTTTCTTCAACATGCTAGAGGTAGCAGAAGTGACATTGCTTAGCCTTTGACCATGAAGTGAAATGATATGACCCTTGACTCAGATTTTTTTTTCTTCAGGGGTACGTGTCACATGACTCTAAAATTACAATATTTGGTATTGATAAAGTTCCATAATAATTGCATTATTAGTATAACCGCAAACAAACATAAATATTAGATACCACCAACATTATGGTGCTGACATGATCTTTGAAATTTCTGGGACATATTACTTGTCTTGAATTAAGAGTGAGCAAAGTGAGTAAGCCAGTTCTCATCTAGGGGGTATCTCCCCACCAAGAAAAAACTGAAAAGAATGCGTAGAAGTAGTGCATTTTCAAGCTTAATTTTTACAAAAAAATTCTAAAATGCTAGAAGCACTGAAAAGCCACTAATCAAATATTCCAATCATATCATGCGGTGCCAAGCCATGAAACCTGCCATTACCCAGGAATTGACCCCATTTATTTTTCCTAAAGGTGTCGTGGATCCCATCATACATGAAAAATGATTACCATTATGCCAGGCCAGCATTATGTTGAGGTCCCCTTATATTCCATGGGTACCCTCTTATATCAGAAATGAAATCTAATAAGCCAGTGCCAGATTTTTTCATTTTATGCCATCCATATACCGTAGGTGCCTCGTATTTCATCAATAACCACAAAATGTCAGAGCCAGCATTTTGTCTTGGTTGCCACCCTCCCTTATCCCAGCTTTTCCATATTTATGCCAAGATTATCTTCAATGTGCTAGTACCAGAATTTTGCCACTGGTGTCCACATGCCAAGAATTTCCTCAAGTATGCCACTATTTTTCCATGTGTGCCCTATAATGCTATGAATTACCTCTAGTATGCCAGTTCCAACATTATACCATTGGTCTCTTTTATGTTAAGAATTAACTCCAGTGTGCCAGCACCCGTGTTTTGTAACAGGTGTGTGTCATGTTAAGAATTGCTGCAAGTATGCTAGCACCAGTATTTTGCCCCGGGTATCTCTATTAGAGAAAACCTACCTTCAGTGTCTCAGGGCCAGCAACAAACTTGCAACATCACATTCTCTTCTTGCTCATACTCCCATTCAATCTATGACATTCATTCTCTCTTACACCCATTTATACTCATTCTTATTCATTCTCACTCACATACTCGCATATACTCTTAATCTCACTCATTCTCACTCACTTATACCTACTAACACTCTGGTCCTGGTTTACTAATGCTTTTCACTGGGGTTGCATCACTTTTGTGACACAAAACCGAGTGCAAAAGGTTAAGATGGGATTTATTATCCAACGTAAATCAGGATATGTGTTGGATAGTATTTGAAAGTAAGGAAGTCATTCGCAAACTTCAGACCGTACAAAATGCAGCAGTCAGATTACTCTGCAAACTTCCCAACAAATCCCCTACTTCAACCTCCTTAAGAAACCTCCATTGGCTCAAAATTGAAAATCGCACTAAGTTCAAAGCCATGTGCTATATGCACAAAATCCATTCTGGCACCGCTCCTCTATCTAAAATCCCTAGTTCACCACTACTGTCCCCCTTGCGTCCTTCGTTCTTCCAATCAGCACAAGTTTCAGATACCCAGGATAAAAAGAGCTAGAATGGGGGGCTGCTCCTTCTCGTACCTGGCTCCAGCACTCTGGAATTCCCTTCTTTTTCACCTCCGTACTGAACCCAGCTACCCTAAATTTCGCAAAGATCTTAAGAGCTGGTTGTTTAACCTATAAGTTTCCTAATTACTTGGCCCTGTGTCCCTTTTCCTGCATTGTCCTTTAATTGTCCTGTCTCTTGCGCCGGGAAACCTCAGGGTAGCTGTGCGCTCTATAAATTTGAATATAATAATAATAATAATAAAAGGCACTGTTGCAGTATGTGCTGCTTTGTGTCGAGGGGGCCTTCCATGGATCCCATGTAACCACCCATAGGCTTTGACACAAATACAGGTAAACTGAAATTTGCTCTACAATCTTACACCTCCTTGGGGTGGGCATAACAAGGAGAAATGTTTAAATGTCTCCTTGTCTTCCATTTTTGTACTACAAGGGATGCCTTCCAATACAATACCTATACTTTAGAGAACGTACACACTCTGGCACAAATGTGTGTGCATTGGCACATGGCTGTCAAAGCTGCACCAGTGCACTGGGAGAGAAAATAAATCTCCTTTTCTTAGTGGATGTGGTGCATTTTCTCTTTCTCCCCTTGATACAGCATAGCACAGCAACCTTGGTGCAGCATTACCTTGCATCAAAGAATAGTAAATCTGGCCCTCAGTCCCACACAATCTTATTCACTACCCATCACTGACTCTCACTCACTTTCACTTGCACACACATGCTTACACATGCAGACGTATATGCTGAAACATACACACTCTCATCAGCAAGTATGCATACAACATACATGTAAAACCACTATTACTTAATATAACTGCCACCCAAGGTCTAGGTCCAGCTCCATTGTGTATAACAATATTAGATAATAATATTATAATATTCACTATTAATATAATGAGCAACATGTCGGAAATAAGAAATACTGAGCCACCACTGTGTTTTTGGTACTGATATTTCCATCTCTGAGGCCAGTGGACATAAAGACAGGGCCAGGTGACGCAAGGGGCGAACCAGGGGTTACAGGTGTGATCCACAAGTGACGTAAATGAGGCAAAACACATTTATGTAAATATTGTTCTTGGTATGGAGGCCTGCGTTGTTAATATCAAAAAAATTATATTTTAGTAGTATTAGCAAAGAGAGTGTGTGTGTGTGTTGTGGAACTATATGCTATGTAGGTCCAAAAGACTTGTTTAACAGGTTTTACAAACCATATCATTGCTGGGTCCAAATACCCAGAGTGTGGGAACCTTTTGTGAGGTTGCAAACAACTACTATTTGTATATGTATGAAAAGGAATATATTTAGAAAGGGTGCACGGGGCAAGATGGCCGCTGACTGACTTCTATGAGTGCTGCTGCAGAGACTCTCACCTCGAGATTCTATAGGATTATCGAAAATGTGCTGATATGCCACTGATATGCCATCCCATGCTTACCTTATTCGACCAGCTGATCTGGTGGGTGCTGCATCGCGGTCCGCATCGGAGATCCAGGAGGCTGGCTACGCTGGTCGAAGCACTGCAGCAGGAGATCGGGAAAGCTTTTGGGACACTGCAGGGGAGTACTATTCGCTCCGGGTACTGTAGCCGAATAGATCCTTGAAGGATGCACAGCGGGATCCCTTGAAGGAGGCCACGGCCGCTGCTGGTGCTGGCTCCACAGCTCCACGAGGGTCAGGTCAATCTCGGCGCGGGCCCCCATTAAAAAAACAAAGGAGACGGGTGGCAAGGCGAAGGGCGGTGGAAGCAAGCTCCGCTTGGCCGGGACGGAGGGCTCCCTGTGACAGCCTACGGTTGTGGAGGCCTTTCTAGCGGTATCCGCCTCTACTTCAGCGGCTGCGGGCGGAGTGGAGAGAGTCATCAGCTCCGCTAAGGCCGGGCCGGAATGAGCGGCTGAGCCTGGCTGGGCTCCACCTGTCTATGATGAAACCTTGTTGCACCAACGTCTCGGACCGGAGCTGATGCAGCAGGAGGTGGAGGCCGCGGACACTGCTATTCTTTCAGGACAACAGGCTCTACCAGAGCTGCGGTATTCATCCGATAGCATGATAGACGCCAATAGGAGTAAAGCTGATCCTCTCATCCTGATCTCAGAGTCTGAACCCGAGGTGAAAGGTAAAGACAGTACTTTTATTATGCCTAAAATTGCAAAACCGGCTCTATTTTTGGAAAATGTAAAGGGTCCAAATAAAAAAGTCCCAAGGCCTGAAGCAACCCTAGGATCCCCAGTGGGGGACAAGTTCTTCTTGCTTAATGATGATACAGATTTCTCGCTCTCAAGTGATGGTAATACATCTGAAGTTTCAGACTCAGAGGATTCCTTTGCTACACAAAAGACGCAGCATAACAAGTCTACTATTCAGAAACGCAGGTCCAAGTTAAGAACTGGCTCCCGTGAGGAGGAAGCGACCACAGCCTGTAAACTTAAGTGCGATTACTCCGCCACTAGTCAGGTTTATGAGGATGATGGACTGGGAAGTCTACAGGGAGAGCCACATGGAGAGCCTGTAGGCTCACTAGACCCTGCTGCCCCAACATCGCTGGATTTGGCGTTTGCCACTCTACAGCAGATGCAGGGTGAGGCCAGATTGGAGAGCCTCAGGGTGTACCACGCCACAAAAAAATAGCAGGGATCTCTGCGAAAGGTTAATAAGATATGCACTGATATGGCAGAAAGGGTTTCTCACATGGAGGAAAGAACTGTTGCCCTGGAGGAGGAAGTTGAAAAGCTGCAGGTGTATAAGGAGAAACTCTCAGAGGATTTGATTTGGATGCTAGAAGACTTTGAGAATTGGCAATGCAGAAATAACGAGCGGTTCCTGGGTCTTGCCGAGAACATTAAAGGAGAGAACATCTTTTCATTTGTAGTAACACTTCTAAAAGGAGCATTCTTTGATCTCCCACAATGGAAATGGAAAAAGGAGGTTCAAAGGGCACATCGCTTCCCAATGACACAAAGGAAAGGCAACACCTCAGGGCAAGGGGAGCGACCTAGAGCAATCTTAATCTATATTGGCAATTTTCTCCTTTGGCAAGCTATCATGGATAGAGCACGGCCAGATTCAAAAAGGACCTTTGAGGGCCATACTTCTTTTACTCAACCACACTTTTGTCACACCACTGTTGAGCGGAGATGGAGACTTTGGCAGATGATATCCCCATTTCAAGGGATTGGTTGTGAAGCTTTCTTACTGTTCCCTGCGTGGCTCAAGGTTATCCTAAATGGGAGTGTGCAAATGTTCTTTTCTGAAATTAAGGCACAAGAATACTTGACCGAGCTGAAAGAGGCAAAGGGGAGGGCTGGGGTAAGGAGAACGTCTCAAGGGGATCCCACAGTTGGCTGAGAAATCCTTACTAACTAGAGGGCTTAGCTTAGCAGAATCTCCCTGAAACATGTAATCGGTTAACTTCACCTTGCTTTTTTCTCCCTACTTTATCTATTTATGTTAATGCTAAAATCATGTGAAACACAGTGGTGTATTTTGGTTTCGGGGAATCTGCAGCAGTTTGAGATGTGAGCTCGGCTGCCTCTCATAGGTCATGGTTGACGTATTTGCCTGTGAGGGTGGGTGGGGAAGGGGCGTTGGAAGGGGAGGGTAGGGGGCTCCAGGGAGGTGGAGGGAACAGCACACACATTACTTGAGGTCTTAACCTATAGATAAGCATGGAAATGGAAATGGGAAGACAACAGTGTATCAATGAACCTATTCTGGGGGGCAAAGATGTAAAAGAGCCATAAATCGGGTTGGAACATTTTTTAATATGAGTTAATGAGCCTGCGAGTTGCGTCAATAAATAATTGTGGTTTGAACAATCAGGCCAAGAGGCAAAGAGCCGCAATTGTCCTGAAAACACTACGTATAGACATATTATGTGTTCAAGATACCCATATAGAGAGCACTAAAGGTAGCATCATGTAGCAACTCTGGTTCAAACTTATTGTTAACACTTCGCAAGACACTAAAACAAGAGGGGTTGCCATGCTTTCCCAGCGTAGTGATATCTTTTTTAAGAGGAAGTCCTCTGATAGATGGGGACGCTGGGCATTGGTGGAATGTATTCTGCATAATGAGGTGTTTACCATCTACTCAGTTTACGGCTCGACCTGGGACGATCCGGAAATTGTAGAATTTTTGGACACTGAGCTTGCATCATGGCCTACCCCAGTAATATTGTGTGGGGACTTTTACATTAACGGCCTGGGGGGGCTCTGGGGGAGAGCTGGAAATAAGTATACGGGTCGGAAGAATAGATCACTTACCAACCTTGTACAGAAAAGACGTGTGGGCACACCTTATGCCTGAAGATCCTGGAAGTACGTTCTATTCTGCTCCCATAAATTAGTTATCAGATTAGATAATATTTTTGTTTCATAATCATTTCTAAATGCAAGATAGAGAAACGCCCCTGGATAATCTGGGACCATAACCCCTTGATTTTAACGATTGCAGTAGGAAGGGGTGAAAAGACATAATGGGTTTGGACTTTTAAGAGAGCACTTTTAAAGGATATGGAGTATATCCGTCATATGAATTAATGGATTAAGGGTTTCTTGAACATCAATAGGAAGAGTGCTAGCTCTGGGGAGGTCTGGGATGCGTTCAAGGCTAGAGTCAGAGGGGAGACATTGAATTACAGTCTGTATCGGCAGGAAAGGGATGCTAATGGGAGTAGAGGAGGAGCTTGCAGCTGCAATAATGGTGGGCAAACCTCTGGATGATATACTGCTCAGGTTGGCTTTAGCTAAGGCAAAAATAGGTGGTATTGCAGCAGCTAAGGCAGCGGAAAAGGTTTCTTACCAGAAGAGAGCATTGTTATGAGTTTAGCGAGAGATTGGGGCACACCCTTGCATTTCGACTGAGACCAAAGAGAGCGGCGGGGGAGATGCATGAAATTATAGATAATAGCGGGAATTTGACTGAGGGTCCATCTGGGGTTCAGGATGTATTGCAACAATTTTATAAAAATCTATATAGCGGAGAGCAATCTGTGGAGCAGAGGTTAATTCAAGGGTACTTAAGGGAAATCCCAATATAGGGTATTGTCCCTGAGGATAAGGATACACTGGAGACCCCACCGACACAGGAGGAGATCTATGCAGCAGTGGGTAATCTTTCACCTGGGAAAGCAGGACCGGACCAGATCCCCCCTGGAGTTTTATAAATCTTTTTTGCCTGCAATTGTTCCAGATCTGGTAGATATAATGCATCAAGCGCAGCAAGGGAGCTCTGTTCCCGAGTCTTGGGCTGAGGCAGATTATTATTGTATTTAAAAAAAAAAGGGGAAGCCAGCTAAGAGCCCAGGGTCCTATAGGCCTATCACGCTCCTGAACAGTGACGCAAAAATCGTCTCTAAGCCCCTGGCAACCCGCTTACATTTTATCATCACTAAAACAATCCACCCTTGTCAACATGGGTTTATACCGGGGAGGGGTCCAGCACAGCATAAACGCAGGGTTATGACCTTGTTTGATGCAGCTGAAGTCTCTGGAGACCCTATGGCTTTGGTGCTTATGGATGCAGAAAAAGCATTCAATAGGGTCTCCTGGGACTTTCTCTGGTCAGCTATGAAATGATTTGGCATGGGGAGCGGCTTTATTAAGGCAATTCAGGTTATATATAAAGCACCGTCTGCTCATATAAGATTGAATAGGGGGTATACCGCAACATTATTAATTAAACTGGGTACAAGGCACTGCTGCCCATATTCACCCCTCCTCTTTGCCATATATATTGATCCTTTGATCAGGAAGCTGGGGGTTAGTAATGGAATAATACCTCTCAGCTATCATGATCTGGAATCAAAAATGTTGGCGTATGCAGACGATGTTGCCGTGGTCACGTCCAATGCTCAAATTGCTTTAGCTGCAATAGAAAGTGAAGCACAAGCTTTTGGTCGGATCTCTGGGTATCTATTAAACAGGCACAAGATGTGGATAGTTAAGAATAGTGTGGCTGTTTTATATGACCCGCGGGTGACTGAATCAGCCGTCTATCTTGGTATAGCTATTACACCAGATCTGGGAAGCTGGTAGAGAAAAATATTGAGCCCATACTAACAAAGACTTCAACAGATTTCATAATCTTCATATGTCACTTGTGGGTCGGTGCAATGTGGCCAAAATGGTCTTTTTGCCTAAAGTACTTTACCTCTTCAGGGCAATTCCATTGGAATTTGAGAGACATTGGTTTATAGCGCTTGAAAATATAGTGAATAGATTTATTTGGGCACACGGTAAAACTAGGAAGGCTCTAAGGTATATGTCACTGCCAAGGGAAAAAGGGGACTGGGCAGCCCCAGACTTCAAAATGTACTATTGGGCTGGGGCCTTCCAATATATGAGCAGGCTATTTTGCGGGAATGTCTCAGATCCCTGGTCTAGTATATTTTTACCAGATACATACAAGCTATTGCTAGGAGAGGATGGTGTGAACTGCTTTATGAAGTTTAATAAACCTAGTTATTTAAAAAAAAAAAACAAGATTTCAAACTTTGGCAGCTGCATTTAAGCTCTGGGCTGCATTTAAAAAGCTACGGATTTATATAGCCTCGGCCTGGTTGGATCAAGCAGCACCAACGGCTTGCCAGGATTCTAGCTTCCTCTAATCTTGAAAAGAGGATTCATGAAAGAAAGGGTAAAAAAGGGAGAATGCTGGGTAGGCGAATCTGGGCTTCTATTTATAGATGGACAAGAATATGGCTGTAAGGTGATTTTTCTGATTTATAGCAAATTGGTAGTTCTGTAAATTTTCTTCTACGTGATGCTAGGTTTCAAAATAATACTTTTTCTTTTCAGTGAAGTATTGTTTTGTAACTGCCTAAACTGATCTCATGGTTCTTTTGTTGACTTTTGGGTATATTGCAATTGATACATTTTTTCCTCAAAGTATTATTTGTATGTAACAATCTAGTGTGGCAGGCACCTCTACCAACTCAATAAAAACCACTCTGATTAGGTCAAAACGCAGTTCTGGGAGAATCTCAACTCAACCCTGGTAGCTTTGGCACAAGCAGCAGGCAAGTCCCAGAGAAGTGCGTCATTAGTGGAAGAAGTATCAACAATTTTAAAGGAAAAAAACACAGCACAATAAAATGCCCGAACCAATTTAGAAAAATAGAGAAAGATTTAATGAGTAAAAGACCACAAGATCACTAGAGTCAGATAAGTGGAACTGCAGATATTAATTTTCAACCAATGAATCAGGGGTTTGTTAAGCACGCTACCCAGCCAGGAGGGTCTCAAGGCACTGAGAAGGGGGGTTTGCAGCTCCGTTAGTCGAAGAGCCATTTCTTGAGGGCTTGCCTACAGGTGTTCAGGGAGGGAGCGAGTCTGATGTCTCCCGGGAGCTCATTCCAGGTTTTGGCCGCAATGTGAGAGAAGGATCGTCCACCTGCTCTGGCTCTGCGGATGCGCGGTTGGAAGATCAGAGGTTCCTTTTGGGTTAGTGGAAGTTGATTCTGTCATTGAGGTATTTGGGTCCGGTGTTGTGCAGGCATTTGTAGGCGTGGGTGAGGATCTTGAAGGTGACTCTCTTCTCCACGGGAAGGCCAGTGGAGCGTTCGAAGGTGTTGGCTGAGGTGTTTGTGCTGGGGGATCCGGAGAATGAGTTGGGCTGCGGTATTTTGTATCATCTGGAGTTTTCAGCGTAGGGACTTGTTCATGCCGGTGTATAGTGCGTTTCCATAGTCCAATCTGCTGGTGATGAGTGCGTGGGTGACTTTCTTCCTTGACTCCGGGGGGATCCATTTGAAGGTCTTAAGGAGGGTGATGAAGCAGCTGGAGGTGAGGGTGTTGATCTGTCAGTTCATGGTGAGGGATGAGTAAAGTACAATGCAGAGGTTTTTGGCGTGGTCTGAGGGGGGTTTGTGGGCTTCCGAGGGCTGTCGGCCACCAGGTGGTGTCCCATGCTAAAGGGGTGGTTCAGAGTACGAGGACTTCAGCGTTGAGCTTGAGGCAGCTGTTGGTCATCCAGACGGCGACTTCCTGTATTCCTCACTGGAATTTGAGTCTGGCTGCGGCAGGCTCTTTGGTGATGGAGAGGATGAGCTGGGTGTCGTCAGCGTAGGAGACTATGTTGAGGCTGTGTTGTCCGATGATGGCGGCGAGGGGAACCATGTAGATGTTGAAGAGGGTCAGACTCAGTGATGATCCCTGTGGATCTCCGCAGGTGATTTCCGTGGGATTGGAGAGGAAGGGTGGCAGTCTAGCTTCTTCCGGTGAGGAATGATTGGATCCAGTCTAGGGCTGTTCCTTGTATGTCAACGTCGTGTAATCTGGTGACGAGTGTGCTGTGGTAGACCGTGTCCAAGGCTGTTGATAGGTAGAGTAGGATGAGGCCTGCAGATTGGCTTGGTCCAGGAGGTTGCGGATGTCATCTGTGGCGGCTAATAGGGCGGTCTCGTGCTGTGGTTGCTTTGGAATCCGGATTGGGACGGGTCGAGGATGGCATTGTCTTCGATGAATCGTGTCAGTTCCTTGTTGACTGTTTTCTCTGCCACTTTGGCCCTGAAAGGGAGGAGCGAGATGGGCCGGTAGTTCTTGAGGTCAGTGGGGTCCGCTGTCGGCTTCTTGAGCAGGGACCTGACTTCTGTGTGTTTCCTGTCATCTGCAAAAAACACAAAGAGTCCCTAGTTGGTGGGGGTATATACCCTACAGCGTAGACTGACCCAGCCAAAAGGCTCTAAGGGTAGCTACGATGTCAAGGACAAGATAGTCTTTAGCATAACATACACATAATTTACAAATAATTTGCAAATACAGGCTAACAGTCAAAGAGTCGACTCTTTGGTTTTTTAATATATGTTTGAATGTATAATTGTTTTATGAATGCGAACTTAAACTGTATTGTTTTTAATAAATTGTTTTTACACTGGTAAAGATTATAGTTTCCTAATTAATGTGGTGCTTTGTAGACAGGGTTCCTATACTGACTGTTAGCCTGTATTTGTAAATTATTTGTAAATTATGTGTATGTTATGCTAAAGACTATCTTGTCCTTGACATCGTAGCTACCCTTAGAGCCTTTTGGCTGGGTCAGTCTACGCTGTAGGGTATAGACCCCCACCAACTAGGGACTCTTTGTGTTTTTTGCATATTGGTTTACCCAGTCCCTCACTGGTCTTTGGGTACCTCCCTCATTGTGTTGTTTCCTGTCATCTGGGAAGCTGCCTGTTTTGAGGGTGGTGTTGATGGTTCGTTGTAGTTCATGTGCAATGGCGGCTCTGTGGTAGATGTGTGGGGGAAGGGGTTGGTGGGGGCCCCTGAGTGGATGCCTTTCATGGTTGAGGTGGTGTCTTCAACTGTGATCGGCGTCCAGGTGGAGATGGTGGGCTGTCCGGTGCATCTGGGGGGCGGGCCAGCTGTGGCATCAGGTGGAAAGTCGAAGTTGTCATAAAGGTTTTTGATCTTGAGGTGGAAGTATGTTCCAAGTTTGTTGCAGAGGTCTTGTGACGAGGTGATGTCTGTGGCTTCGCTGCGAGGGTCGAGCTCGTCTGCGCATTAGGAGATCCCGGTGTGGAGTTCTCTGGCTGCGATGTTGGCGTCGGATGTCGAAGTGTGGTTGTTTCGGGTGAGGGCGGAGTTGAGTTGGTCGTTGGTGACCTTGCTCCAGTTCCTTTGTGGAGGGCGTGGGGCTGGTTTGGGTGCCCCGGGTTTGTCGCCATTGAAATATACGCAGTAGTGGTCTGTCCATGGGGGTTGTTTTGTGTGGCTGAAGTGAATTCTGTTGCATGCTGCGAAGATGGAGCCAAGAGTGTGTCCTACCCTTTGGGTCGTGTGGAGACGAGTTGTTTGAGTCCGATGTTGGTGAGGTTGTCACGAAGGGTGGTGGAGTTGGGATCACTGGCGTTGTCGAGGTGGAAGTTCAGGTCTCTGATGTAGTTCATTGTGGTGATGGTGTGGGGTTTGATGAGGTCGGTGATGGTGAAGGCAAATATTATGCTCTCATTGCACCTGCTAAACGTCTCTTAGTGCTTAATTGAACGAAGTGGTAGTAATGTGTCATTCTTTTTAAAGTTTATTTCTATTTTCTGTAAGATTTATGTGGCCAAGAGACTGCTCTTGCAACATGCTGCCATAAACATTTGAGTCATCAAAGTCTCTGTCTCAAACTAAGTTAACAATAGTTGGGCGAAATTGGGGAGAATGCCATACTAGCAACAAACATACTATAGTTTGTACCCTATTGTTTTAGAATGGCCAGCCTATATTATGTAGGGTTACTGACTATTCAGCACTGTCATTTTCATAGATCAGCTCTAGCCCTCTCCTCTTCCTGATTTCACTTACCTTCTGCTCTCTCACGTTTCTCCATTTGACCTCCCAGCCCACTAGAGGAGACTTGATTTGAGAACCTTGGTGCTAGTTCTAATTCATGCATTGTTAATTATATAGGAAAACTGCTTTCATTATGTTTTTCAAAACAAAAGTATTACAATAAAGTATCAAGAGCCATGACCTAGCCAAGCTTCTCCTGTGTGTGGTCTTGCCACATTTCGGGTCTTCTTTTGCTTAGGCTGAGCTGTGGGTATGCCCCCTCTGTATGCAGCTCCTGATGTTTTTCTAGATCAGAGACCATATCTAACTTGTCTTAGGGGTGGGAACAGATGATTGGGGGGCCTGGCACATTTGGACTGACAATAGGGCAAGGTATCCCTTGACATGTTGGGAGGTGCAATGTCACACGGCTGAGTGTTCGAAGCTATTCTAGGTTAAAGCACGTGTGACAGGTTATGTGGTTATTTAACCTCTCCACGTAGTTAAAACCTTTCTGGAGCAGTATTCAGCCCCTGTACAGCCGCACACACACAAATTATTCATCTTTCACCCAGGCCTGCTTTTGTTTCCCCAAGGCTGCGATTTGAATGATGAGGCTGTCAACCCAGTGCTCTGAACTTTGTAGAGGCGTGTTTGACTCTTCGCGTAGCATCTCAGAGAGTCACTAAAATATGTCTTCACTGGATCATGTTCGCTGCCTTTTCTATTAGTTTGAAACATGTAGATTTAAATCCAATTAATGTATTTATAAATATTATAACACCTAGGTATGTATAGGGATGCATCTTTTTTACAAACTCAATTATCAAAATGTCCTTCTCTTCTATGTATACAGCGACTGTCAACACTGCGGATTGTGTCCCGTTTAATGGTCGGTGAAAAGGTGATGTGAAGGCGATATAAAAATAAATACAAAACCAAATTATTACACAGCAGCGGTGCGTCCATTGGGGCGTAGGGGCGGAGCCCCACCAGCCACCATGGACGCATCGCGGCCGCCGGCCGTATCTTTAAAATTGCGCAGGGGGTTGGCCTGCTGCAGCTTGAGTGACAGTCCACCTCAGGCTGCAGCAGACCGTAGTGCGCAGTCCCGCTGGGGAACTTACAGTACGCATGCTTAAGAAAGTTTTCAACTTTTTCAAGCATGCGCACTGTAAATTCCCCAGTGGGACCCTGGGGTGCTTCACAGTGCTGCTGTAGCCCGGGTTTCCTTAGGGCAAAAGGGCGAGCAGCAAAATGACCCCCTAGCCAATCCTGGCACTGCTGCTGCACCAGGATTGGCTGGTCCACCTGCAAGCGGCATCCCATTGGATGCCGCGCGTTGGGTTGGCCCGGCGGCAGCATTCAATCATCTCGTCGTAAGCCAAGGAGGACTGGTCGGTGGCGCCGGCGGTGCCCGATTCCGGTTACAGCTGAAAGTGAAACAAACAGTGATCGCCTCTCCATCTGCCCACAGTCACCGAATCCGTGTCATGGAAACCTGTGAAATTGTGTGTGCAATGGTGTGAAGATGCGTCCACTTCAGCCGTCCAACTCGCACGCCTTTCCGTTGTCTGTGTCACAGGTAGAAATTTCTATATCAGATCCAAAATTAGAAACACTATTTGGTTTCGCTTAAAATATGCAACATTTTGCTTTCGAACAACACTTTAGCAGCAGCACTGTTTTTCCTATCAACTTACTGTGATGTTGGTGCAGTGTTTTTTTAAGTAGCATCTCTTTCACATCGAGAGAGAGAGCGAGAGGCGGGAGTGAAGTGGAGGGGGCCGAGGGAGGAAAACGAGATAAGAGTGTGGACGGAGAGAACGAGACGCAGAAAGGGAGACGGGGGCAACGTGCAGAGAAGGGGACGAGAAGAGAGAAGACAGCCCTGAGAGAAGATAAGAGAATGTAAGAGAGAGGGAGAGAGAGAGGGGGTGAGGAGAGAAGCTAGGTCACTGCTGAGAGGGGAGGGCAGGCACGAAGGAAGAGGAAGAGCATGTGAAACATAGGGGGGGAGGGTTGAGGGAAAGAGTGACCCAAGCAAGGGAGAAGAGATAGGTGGGTGGAAGAGAAACGTGTGAGGTGAAGGACAGTAGGAGGAAGTGAGGGAAGCGGGGACAGAACGTGGGAGGGAGTGACACAGAGGGAGGGGGTGACACAGAAGGAGTGAGTGACACAGAAGGAGGGGGTGACACAGAAGGAGGGGGTGACACAGAAGGAGGGGGTGACAGAGAAGGAGGGAGTGACACAGAGGGAGGGGGTAACACAGAGGGAGGGAGTGACACAGAAGGAGGGGGTGACACAGAAGGAGGGGGTGACACAGAAGGAGGGGGTGACACAGAAGGAGGGGGTGACAGAGAAGGAGGGAGTGACACAGAGGGAGGGGGTGACACAGAGGGAGGGAGTGACACAGAAGGAGGGAGTGACACAGAAGGAGGGGGTGACACAGAGGGAGGGAGTGAGGGATGGAGTGACACAGAGGAAGGGAAAGGCAGGTGTGGCAACGCCAATACGTTGATTGCTATTGGACTGTACTTAACTTCGCAGACCACTTGCCGCCCCACCACTTTGAAATGTCACCCACCGCTACTGTTATTACATTTTAATTCTAGGGTAGTCTTAGGGGTCGAATTGCCTTTTATTCAAACCAAGAATCATTTTCTTCGTACAGGAGGGGATTGCTAGCCTAGAGATCATATTAGTTTAATTCAAAGTAATAGAGTAAATCGCTACCACACCTATAGGGCACGTCTCCTTCCAGCCAGGCGCGAGGAGACACACACTTTAAGCATAAAGAAATCTGATTCCGAATGTAATTTGGCTGTCCAATATTCTCGTTATCTTGATCACGAACATGCAACCAGGCACGATCTATGTAAATATAGCCTTACATTGTAATGACAACTCTGGCAAATTAGTGTGACATAATTTATAGTCGCTTGAATCAAACTCAACATATTTAACCATTGGTGATGACGGAATACATAGGAACACAAGTTGTATCAAGCAAATTTCGTTTCTTGAAAAAAAAACATAGGAGCTAATAGATTAATTAAACTTTTTCAGCTTTGATAATAGATCATAAAAAACACACAGACTGCACCAGTTCACTTGCAAAGACCATTACATGAAAAATATCGCATTATTTCAGTTAGACTAGCTTCACATAATCAAGAAAAGGATATTCTGAAGTGTGGGATAACTAAGAGAGAGTAAGTCTGTCTCTCTATTTCTTTAGTTAGCATAGTGACTAGCAATACCTAAAGATGTACAGCATTAAGGAAGGCGAAATGTAGATTATGCAAGCATAATTAGCCACATTTATCATTACGCTTGCTACGCAAAATTCCTGAAATAAAACCATTTCACTTCAATATACACAGTAAGCAAATGACAACAAATGCTTCATTCGAAACCAAGAAACAGTTTGCTCTAAAATATTACATTAAATGATGGATTAGCATTTTCCTTAAGTATGCATAATTTTCTCAAAATGTTTGGTAATAATGCAAAAGCAAATTACGTGAATTCCTCCAACCTATACTTTACAGCTACCAGCTTTGCACTTTTTTTAATACAAAGCTTTTGTTTAAAAAAAAAAGAAAAGGCTCGAATAGGAGCTCTGCTTGGGAGCAGCTATGTTCCCATTGACATACAGAGTGTCGCAGTAGTATCAAACACTTATGAGTTGCATCGTTCCTATTTGTGCATACTGAGCGAGTTAAAAAAGTGGGGATGGGGGAAGATACAGCTCATAGTTATTTATTCATTTATTTATATTTTTATTTATTTGCCGTTTTATATAATGTGACAAGACCAAATATGTGTGCGAGTGATTTACATTAGCTCAGGTTCATCCTGCATGCAGGCAGTGCATAAGAGCCTTGAGTTACATCAGCCAAAAAAACCTCTGCAGCTGGATGTCCTGCAGGACATGTGGCTGCAGGAATTGCTCCCCTGTGGTGAGATGGTGCCAGACAGTGGCAGAGGGATTGGTTGTGAAGAGTTGTTTTCCCTCCTTGAGCAGGATGGCCTGGAGGGCTTGTGCTTAGCCCCTTCCTGAGCTTTAAAGGATGCCTACCCTGTCACTGGTAGTTGTAGCTAACATCTAGCCCTGCCTCACTTTTGTCTTGCTAATCAGTTAAAAGTTTCTAAGTCCAATGGTAAACTTTCAGCCGGGACAAACCTGGTCCCTGTATCCAACACGCGCTCAATTGTGGTTAACCTGGTTTAGTGAGACCAGATAACTGCGATTGCCACGTTGTGCTTTTCAGAATGTCGTGCTTTGTGGCGCTAATCAAACTTTACAAATTCATCTCCAGTTCTACGTATTAGATTTTTGTTATGCTGGTGTCATTTTATTTATTAAAATAAACTTTATTATTCTTAAGGTAGTTTGGGATGTTTCTTGTGTTGCTTTTTCACTTTAGTACTGTTTTATTGCTGCATAGATACTTTATACATTGTCTCGAAGTTAAGCCTGATTGTTTCGGCCCAACCAACCAGAGGGTTAAGCAGACCTCTATTTAGTGACTTTAATTGTTCTACTTGACAAGGGTCGAGATGATTACTTTGGAAGGGTTCTCACCCCTTTCAGCTTCCAAATTCTTACATGGATCCTCATAACTCCCTGTAATCCTGGAAGGCTTTCACGGAATACCTGTTGGGCAGCGAGTTCCTTGCCTTCCAGACTCCTGCAATTCAAAACGTGCTCCATTAACTGTCTTAAAACAGCATTCTAGGCCTAAGTTTATGAACTGAAGTCATGCACACAATATGCAGGACCTTTTTGAAGAGATTCCATTTCCCATGTGTTTCACAGTAACTGAAGGAAATACTCGGTCAGAAACTTTTGCTGTGCAGGTACATAACTTCTGGTTCTGTAACATGGTGTTACCCTTATTTCTTTGTTCAGCCACTGCTTTCTGTGAGGGTGGTATTTCAGTTGTCTGTTAAAACTATAAGGGAAAGTGCAGAAATAAATGATGAAAGCATATTCTGCCGAAACATGCCTGCTACATGCCTTTCGAGTGTGTGTATCTTCCCCTTTCCAGCGTGTGTGACTTCCCCTTTCCACGCCGTTCTCTTTAAGGTTTCACCTGCTCCGGTGAGGTATCCAGAGCGTGCTGTTCCCTGCAGTTCTGCATAACAGTGGCCCTGGGGCCATCTGTCACAGCAAACCTTGTTGCCCTTGTTATTATTGCCAATGCGGTATGATACTTTTACTGCTGTGTGTGCTGTTCTTGTACTTCTTGGTTTGTATTATTTGTGACAACCATTGGCAACATTGAAATCAAAGAAAGATGTTATACGTGTATCAGTGCACAGCCTGTTCTGCCAATGTTTCTAGAAGGTTCTTCTTGGGGTACGCCCATTTTCGGTCAGGGATCCTACCAGTCACTTCCATATCTTCAGATCATAGCAAAGCTCCAGCAGATCAGTTAAGAACACAAATCGGCACATCCATCAGCCAGTTCTTACAAACACTATAACAGGTGGAAGGTCTGGCGGGTATCTATATATAGTTTATGTTGCTTTGTATCTGCTAATTTGTCAGTTTTGATGGTTTAAGGTAGTTTTGGCGCAATACCACATTTTGCACTAGTCCTGAAAATAACAGTGTATATTTAGCATACCTTTTTTTATTTCTGAATTCTCAAATGGGGTTCTTTTCACTATATTTTAATTGTATCATTTTCAAATTGCCACTTCCTAATTGTGCTTGTAGGTTATTTAGTTCGGGTGTTAGTAATTAGTCAATAATGCAGAAAACATGGTCCTACTTTTATTTCATATACAAAGTGACAAGAGCCGAGAAGAAACGTAGATCTATAAATCAAAACGCTTCTTGCTTTGCAAATCTGGCTTTGTCTGTCCTACATTTTGGTCACTTCCTACTTGATAGATGAGAAATGTTAACAAAGAGGCTAGTGCAAGCAATACGGCGTGAAAGACGGTGTGTATCATCAATAAAAGTATAGTATTTCCTTAGGAATCAAGTGGCTTATTTATCCTTTTGCTGCACAGTGTGAAATGGATAACTCGGCCCCACAAAAAAAGTAATTTTAGTTTAATGCCTACTTTCGTTTTACTGCAATTGACTTATTTTATCGGAAACTATTTTTTCTAGACTTGGATGTTCAGTGTATCAGTGGTTGTATTGGTAGTATACTTTTTTGTTTAAGCTTTACATTAAACTATATACACTAATTATTTTACATAAGACATATCTCAGAATCTTTGCTAAAAAGTAGACATTAACAGTGATGCTGATTAGTTAAGTATTTGCCTGCCAGAGTTTGATGGCCTGCCTCATGAATTATACAAGATTACCCATCACGTATACTGTGCCACCTTTGGAGCAAAATAATACAGCATCTGATATTGCTCTTATCCCTTCTACATTAGAGTCTAGTAGGGCTGAACAGAGGCGCACCAAGGGCCCGATGTAGGTAATAGGGAAATACCGAATTCTGAATACCGAATTTTACCGATTCGGTATTTAGAAATCGATATTTCAGATGAAGCTAAGAATTCGGTAAAAAATACTGAATTCTTAAGGTTCGTTATTACCGAATCGGTAATTGAGATTCGGTAATAACGAATACCTACCCATTCATTCCTATGGGCTTGGAGGCCCATAGGAATGAATGTGAAGACATTCAGTATTACTGAATCGGTAATACCGAATCGGTAATACCAGGAGGTATTTCAAGGGTGTCCTGTTGCACCCCTGAAATGTGCATGTGTGTACATGGGGCGCACATCCATGCCCTAAGGGCATGGATGTGTGCCACATGGCACTTTAAAATAGCAAAAAAGTGCTTTTTGAAAGGAAATTGCTACTTACCACCAACTTGAAGTTGGTGGTAAATAGCGATTCCATAAGGCTGAGGTGCACTGTTTTAAGTGCTACCTATATTGCATTTAAGGAATCGGTATTACTGATTCCTTAAATGCAAGGCCAATATGGAATCAGTATTAAGGAATCGGTATTTACCGATTCCTTATTACCGATTCCTTTCCTACATCCCACATGGCTACATACCGGTCGGTAACGGTGAATGAAATTTACTGTATTTCCCCGTTACCGACCGATATTTGCCTACCTACATCTGGCCCCTAGTCATCAATAGACTCTGGCTGACTTACACATTATAGATGACGTGTTGATGCTGCCCTTCAATTTCCATGCACCAGCAAGAAGCCTTAAAAGGGAGATAAAGAAACCTAAATCGCATAAACACGATCTTATACTGGGGCCGCAGATTAAAATCGAGATAAGGTTGCCTTAAATTAGATAAGGTGTCCGTGGTGTATTTCCTATTCCTATATCTGGAGGTAGCGTCAATATCCCTACTCTGGGCTAGGCTTTTCACTCCCTTTCCCTTTTTTAACACTGGTTTATGCACTGTTCTAGGCATAGATGCTATTGTCGCCATCAAGGAGAGTTTATAATCTTCTAGCTTGTCTTCCTGTTACCTTTCTGAAATGCTCCTTCCGAAGATGTGCTAAATGAGTTGATGACAAGTGATGTTAAAGTGTGGGTTCCTGCCTCCTTGGGCGCCATGAAATACATGATCTGATTAATGTCAACTAAAGCAGATAGAAGCATCAAACGTAGCTCTTGCCCAAAGCTTTTTAGGGCCTCGTTTAGAAATGGAATACAAGATTACTCCTTTCCATGACTGTAGAACCAGGCCCAACTGTATAAATGAATTAAACATTGTTGTTAGGATCAAGCCCCCTTTTTGGGGGATTAAGCTTCTTTAGGGCAGCGGGGAGCCCTTTAAGATCAGTAGCAAGCGAGGATTTAACATTTTTCATTAGTTTCACAGTGCCTATGCGACTGATTCCAAGTTTGTTCATGTCTCCTTGATCTACTGAACTGTTCTTGCCCGGGTCAGTAATCTTGTACAGCACCATTAGGTGCTTTTTCTATTGATCGCATGTTATTTAGTAATCACACCCAACTTTCAAGTTTTCAGTGCCCCTACCATCTACAAATGGGCGGGAAAACTCAGCATAGATACTGGGTGGTTTAAAAAATCATTGGACCTGGGCCGTACTATACTGTGCTCATCCCCCATGCAGTCACAACACTACAAAACTATTTATTCATTGTACCATACTCCAGCTAAGATAGCTAAATGGGGAGGGAGCACGGGCATAAATTGCCCCCGATGCAATGCTAGCGAAGCAGATAGTATCCATATCTTCGCTACATGCCCTCAATTACACACGCTAATAAGGGACATCGAGGGTTTTCTAGATAGATCCCTGGGGATTCAAATCATTCTTAGTCCAGCTAGAATAATCCTAGGTTTGGGATCGGAAGGAGCTGACATACATCAGGAATTTCTGTTTGTCGCAATGTCAGTATATAGATTGACCCTAGCAAGGGCTTGGCTTGACAAAAACCCACCGACACTGCAAACTTGGTTGGCTAATCTCCTGAACGCGTATAATATGGAGAAGAATATCTATGCACGTAAAGGGAAAAGGGGAAGAATATTAGGCCTAAGAATATGGCAACCCATAAGTATTTGGAAGGAAGGAATTGGGTCTTAGGCACATCCAAGAAGGACTTAAGCTTTAATTGTATTAACTAAGAAACTCATAAACACTGTTTGTGGAAATGTGTAATGAAAAACTTGTATATCTTGTAAAAACAGTTTATTTAGCTATGAAGCATGAAGTATTAATGCTGGAAATTTCTATAATGTATAAAGTGTGTGCAACAATAAAAATATATAAAAAAAAAAAAAAAAAGAATGCTTTAATGCTGAGGCATGTTGAAGAACAGGCACTGTAGATTACAGTATCTAGAGAGAAGTAGGAATCGTGATATCAGTTGTGATATATTGAACCAATGATCCTCCCATAACGTAAGTTTCCCGCGAACAGCCATAACAAAAATAAATTTGCTTATTTAGAAAAGGGCGGATCTTTGCAACTCTTATGGTAGCGGTCTAATCATATAATTTTTTTTCAAAAAGACACACTGATCAGGTCTATGAAAGGTGTTAATTGAGACTTTTGATTAAATGGCCATTAAGCTTTGGAATGAACTAAAACAAACGCTTTCACAGTCTTGGTATATGGACCATTTGCCTGGTCTGAAAAAAAAAATACAGAACAAAGTTGGCAGTGGCATAGAACTTATTTTGAAATGAAGATTGGAATCCGTTCAAGCACTCTTGTTATGATTACATGTCAGTGAGTCATAGTTAAACAGGAATGTGTCCACAAACTACCCTATTGTTCTGTTGTTCAGGTTAGGTTCATGATTATTTTGCACACTGCTTAATCTGCTTAAAATAGATTGTATTGAGACATGATAACAATTTCTTTTTAGTTTTACTAAATGATTAGCTTAGTTATGGACGATGTTCCTTATATTCATTGTTGGTATTTCAGGCATGACCTGAACGGCGTAGATGTACTGGCCCAAGGTTGGTCTTCTCACACTCTTTGAGTCATCTTGCATATTGCTTGCTGTAAATGTGGATTAAAATTGGGACCTGGGACTCCTTACACACTGAGACTGGCTCTGTGATATGTAGACTCTTGGATCTGAAATGTCACAAAAAACATATGCTATATTTCGTACGGTGCTCCGCTGCTTCCTGGTCTCGGTCAAAATTAAATTCAAGATTCTTCACACTATACAAGAAGCTTTGAGGGCAAGGGCGCAGGGTACCTTCAGAAATTGGCACACAGCTGTGACCCACAGCATACTGTATTATCAACTGCTTATCAGCTCTCCCATACTGCATTTAACTAGTTAAAAAGCGGGAGGATATCCCTTGGAAGCTTTTAAAATGCCATGAGCCAAAGCTTAAAGTCAGTAGCAGATTACATGCGTTCAAGGGAGAAGCTGGAAATGGATGTTTTCCAACTCGTATACAACTGAACTCTTTCCCAAAGGAAGTGACAAAAAATAAAACTTCAGATTGGGGGCTCCCCTTCACTGTTTGGACTCTAACTTTGCTGCAAGTTCACACACAGCACTTTACAAAACTACACAAAATATTAAATAAATATTAGAATATTGGAATGTTGGGACCGCCACTGAAGACCACAGAGTACCGGATAGTAAATAATGGCTGGTACCCATTCTGTTCCATCACTGTATACTTGCCTTTCCATTTTTCCCTGTTTAATTTAGAAGGATGTAAACCCAGTTTGATGAATGTTGCGCCATACTCGTTATTAAAGGCGGTCAGCATTGTTTAGGCCCTTGCCTGTGGCTAAGGCCTATACACCTGTAGAAAGCTGTTAACAATCACTATAACCACTAAGTGGGCAATAATGTTATAATGTGTTCCCTTAATATGATTGCTTTAATGACCATTGCAGGGGGATGAGCCAGTATCATTATGCCCATCTGAAGGCGGTGGTGCCCTTAATCCAAAAGGGGCAGAAGCTTAACTTCAATTGCTATAACACAGGATTTATTTAGCTTTCAGTTGGCTCCAAAGATAAATTTACAGATTCTTTTCAAATGAGTTATGCATTTGAATTACAAGATGCATTAAATTAATTATAATCCTTATTTATAGCACACATTTTCATACTAAAGGATGATTCTCATTGTGTACAGCGTTAAATTAAGGGTACGATAGGGAGTTACATTGTTTGACACTACATTGCATTTGCATTCCGTAGTACCATGTTTAATTTCTTATCGTTCATGAAAGTCAGAACCACTTGAATTTACTAAAGATGATAACGTTTTGTTTTCGTCCAAGGTATGGTCTCTATAGTAGCCAAACAAATAGATTTTCTTTTAAATTTCACCTTATGTTAACTTTGATTACATGAAGTACTGCTTTCCATATTATTAATCTGTGTGGAGTGCAGCATAGACCTCTGTGGTGCATGGGGCCTAAACACAAAGGCATCTCATCAGCTTACTGGTACATCTCTGAGGGTGCCAGCAGATATAACATTTTAGGGTCCCCTCGCCAGATTTTGCTAGAGGGCAGACAATACTTGTGTGTAATGTAAATTGTCTTATAAAGCGCACTGCTACCCGGAGGCATCCTGGCGCTATAGACCGCCGGGGAACCCGTCCTGGCTTTCCCTGTGAGATGTTCCCTAATGGGTATCTCCAAGGTGAAACCAGGCATCCCCGGCGTCTGTGGGGGGCCGTTGTGGAGATGAGGCAAGCTAATGCCCAGAGTTGCAGAGTGTGATCCCTGGTTAGAGTAGGCACCGAGGCGAGAATTATCGAGTCCGCTGACCCTGGTTCACGACCCTGCCGCCTCGGGAATTGAACCCTGGTCCCGGGCTGTCCTCTGATTCCGGGTCTGCCGCCTCTAACCAGTGAGCCACACCACTCCACTATGTAATATCACGGTCTACCATGCAGTCCAGTGGAGAATCAATTATAGATATATCAAATGTGAGTCGTAAAAACTATCACCTTTTCAAGCTATAAGGGTTTCTAAAATACCTTTCTCAGTGCCACCATTCACCCTGCCTTGTTGCTGAGTGTTGTGCTTTTATAGATATAATAAGATTCAATGAAACTAGTGTTTTATTCTTCAGAAAGATGCATTAACTAAGCCGTGGACACTAGTAAATGAGCCTCTAGAACTGTACGCTGGCCTTCTAGCATCAGCAAGAAACAAGCAAAGTTTGTAAAAAAAAAAAAAATCCTGAACGCTTAAAAAGAAAAGTCCTCAAGGGTAACATTCTTAAAATTGCAACAGTGCACTTATTATTTTCCCTTGTAATCACAAATTTGGATAATAATGTGTGCTTTGCAAAACAATTGGAATAGCAGAAACTGATGAACACAAAGGTTTACTCTTACTACATTCTTCAATTGCCTCTGATTTACCCTTCTGCGTGAACTGTTTCTGAAAGGTAATAGATGTGTGCGATTTTACTTTTAGATATGGCATACAATTTATGTATTTTTTTTAAATTTTACACATTAGGTTGACAAGACAAGTTCTCCATCAAGGCGAAGACGGAAGAATGGAATTTTGCATCCTGAAAAAATTCAAACTGATCAACCTACATTGGTAAACACAAAAAGGCCCGAAACACGTGTTGCTGTATTTTTGTATATGTTTCTGACACACGCAGAAATCAATAAGAAGTGGATTCTTTAGATTGTAAATTAATAAAATAGGTAATCATATACTTTATTAACTTGGGAACTATAACCTCTTTAGGAAACTGATGTTGAGGATTTACTGTATCTCTGGTTACATGCTGAAGCAAAATTTAATAGGCAATTAACATACATTAGTAATTGGTGTTAGAGCACAAATAGAGATGTCCCATTGAGGGAGAAAGAGGCAGCAGTAGAATTGCAAAAATTATATGTTTTTTGGGTGGAGAGGGTGGTAAGGAAGGTGGCACTATTTGTGTTCAGAAAGGCATTGTCATGGACGTTGTCCTGGCTCTTTGTATTCTTTTGTTTGGCCAGAAACTGCACACACCACAGCTGTCATTTATTCGATGAGTAGCTGTATTTTCTATCTGCGGAGCGCAATGTCCAGCCGATAAATGAGATCTCTTGCTCTATAAAGATATTCGTAAGAGAATAGACCAACTGGGAAGTTACTGTGCCACTGAATGGAAGAGCGTGGTCTTCAGCGCCCTTCAAAATTTGACTAAATTGGTTTCCAGTTGAGGGACACCAGAAGCTAATTACACCAGCTCACACCCAGAACATGGGAGGTTTTGCCACCCCATTTCTTTTTATTGGCCCTAAAGGTCATCAGAATAAGCTTAGGGTCTGAACTCGTGAGTACTCAGTGGACTGTATCTATTAAAGTTGCTAGCTGTAACTGGCGATGGTCTACATGGACTATTTGAAGAAAGCAAAGAGCCTTGAAGGTGTTCAATTTCCTCACAGGCAGCCAATGCAAGTATTGGATATGGTTATAAACAGAGTCAAACATCCTCCAACCCAGACCCAAGGATAACATCTGCATCAGTACTCAAGATATGCTGCAGTTCGAGAAGTGTTTACTAGACAATCCTAAGAAGATCACATTCCACAATCCGGTCTTGAATGTATAAAAGCATTGACCAAAATGACCCTCGGATTGAACGCTCGAAAAGTAACGAGTCTCTGACGCTCCCTAAGATGGAAAAAACAGGACTTGGAAATCATAGTCATGTTGACGTAAGGTAAGGGCAGAATCAATATACACCTCATGCTATTATGTCACTAAAGCAGTAGTTGGAAAGACATCCAAAGTCTCAGTCCAAAGAATGCAAACCTGCAGAATGGAGCTAGTGTGGGTCAACAAAATTTCATTTTCAGGTGGATTCTGGTTCACATAATTTATGTTCCTCCTTTGTATAATAGTCTGCAGTGCTAGGTGTAGATCAAATACTCATCCCTTACTCACCGTGTATGAACTCAGCAAACTCTGTATATCATCAGTATACATGATGAATGACAACCCCATACCATATAATATATGCACCAGAGGCAACATGTCAATATTAAAAAGCCGATAAAAAGCATCTGGGCCAGCATAGAACCTGTGGCACACCCCAAGGCACCTATCTGCTGCCAGAGGTTATGGAACCAGGCTGAACCAGAAGAACTCTCCTTGTGAGAAAGGATTATTCCCACTGCAATGCACACATGAATAGCAAGCTCAGAAAGCTGAGAAAGTAATATCTTGTTTAGACTATGCCAAAAGCCACTGACCGATTTAGTAAGGTCAGAGCACCAACTTTATGCAAAATGCTTCTTGGGTAATCTGGATCCAAAAACACAGCTGTCTCTGCACTATGGTTGGGGCGAAAGCCAAGTTGAAAGGATTTTAAGAGATAATTGGGTGGGTGTAGCGTGATTCAAGGAGAATTTAGGGGCACACTGTGAGTTTTCAGCCAAGCAGATCTAACAGCCTGTTTCATCAACGACCCGTTTTGCGAGTCTATAATAGCGATTCATAAGGAATCGCTATTACAGGCTTGCAAAACGGGATTCATGTAGGAATCGCAAAAAAAAATGTGATTCCTACATATTCCTTATTTGCGATTAGCAATTTGCTAATCGCAAATAAGATAGCGATTTAAAAGGTATACAGCTAGGAGGTTTTTTGAGTCATCCAGAATGACTAGGCGCACAACCTGAGTAGCCGCAGAGTGAAAAGTAACATGAGGTAGTCAGTATAGGCAATAGGGCGAGCGGTAATCCCTCACAACCGCTCAAGGTTGGACCAAGAAGGTCCACACAAATAACAATAGACAACAAAGCCCCTGCACTATACAATATTAATCAATTCTTGGTAATGCTGGTGTCAATTGAAGTGGTTGATTATGCACATCAAAACTTTCAGTGTAACACTTCGAGAATGACAAGTCATCAAATAGACATATAAAAGTTCAAAAAGACGTTCTGTTCTTGGTGTAGTATATCAGTTTATTGTTCCTTTGTACAGGCCAACACGTGTTTCATCGCAGGGAACACACTGCGAATCTTCAGGGCCGGTTGGGGCGATACTTGGAATATATATATTTGACTTCCAAAATGTTCGAACTCGCTGTCCGCGTGATAAGTTGAATCTTAATAGTTAACGATAGGAGCTGTAACCGGGAGGAGAGGATATAGTGGTAGTGCTCGGGTTAGGTGGTCATGTTCAATGACAAAATGTAGGCGGGTACACCGCATTCGTTTAGTACTCCCTCTTGAAGTTCCCGGCGCCGTTTGACAATGACGGTCATTGTCAAAATATATATATTCCAAGTATCGCCCCAACCGGGTTTTGTGACCAACATTATTTCGCCCGTATTCACATGAGGCCCTGAAGATTCGCAGTGTGTTCCCTGCGATGAAACGCGTGTTGGCCTGTACAAAAAAACAATAAACTGATATACTACACCAAGAACAGAATGTCTTTTTGAACTTTTATATGTCTATTTGATGACTTGTCATTCTCGAAGTGTTACACTGAAAGTTTTGATGTGCATAATCAACCACTTCAATTGACACCAGCATTACCAAGAATTGATTAATATTGTATAGTGCAGGGGCTTTGTTGTCTATAGCGATTTAAAAGGTGCTAGGGGTGTCCAAAGGACACCCTGTAGCACCCCTTAAATGCAAATATAAACAGGTGTTGCGCACACACATGTCCAAAGGACATGTGTGTGTGCAACATGCAACTTAGGAAAATGCTTTTATAAGCATTTTTCTAAGTTTTCGCTATTTACCACGAGGTTTGACCTCGCGGTAAATAGCGGGCCGAAATTGCTAATTCGCTATTTAAAAATGGATGATGAATAGCATTTAAGGAATCTCAAATAGAGATTCCTTAAATGTAATTCCTCGCAAAATAGCGAAATCGCTATTACCGATTTTTGCATTTGGGATGAATCTCAAATGCAAAACTCGCACTCGCAAAGGGCCAGATTCTCAGAATCTGGACCTTTGCGAGCGCAATTCAGCTTGATGAATCCGGCTGTTAGACAATTACAATTTTCTTTTGGCGGATCTCAAAAGATGGAAACTGTTGTGGAGTAGACACTTTTATAGCACCTTGGTATCAGAATCAGTGGTTCTCCACCAAGCAATCTTCAGAATCCATATGTGGTCTACTTGTGGTTTAGTAATGTAGAATACCATTTGCCAGATAGAGTCTTAAACTTTGTAAATCTTGGATTCTATGGTGAAAGTTGTATTTGAAGTGGCATCCGTGGCCCATATAATATGCTGAATAGGTGGGGTAGGGTTTACGCTCAGATAGGGCTGATTTAGCGGAATGGTTTTGATGAAATGCCAGCGTTTATTTATGTATGAATTTGACCCATAGTCTAAGAATGTATTTGACATGAGAAGGATCCGTGATTGGTGGTAGACAACAAAACCGCAAATGGAAATGTTGTTCGGTAATGATAACTCCAAGGAAAGGAATTATTTCTCAATTGCTATACATCACTCAGACTGAAAATGAAATCCATTGTGTTCAATTACCTGAGGGAGGCCAGGAACACTTTGAACAAAGTTGAATCAATCCAAGAAATGTGATAATTGAAACTAAATACAAGTAATGTTGTCTGATGAGAATATTGTGTTGGGAGACGAAGCCTTAGTCTGTGGGCAAAGTGCAAAGCTACATGAGTTTGAATGCCATCACAATGAGTCATTGGAAGTAGAAAAATATAACCTAGCTTACCTGAAGCTGAAATATTTGCCACACCACCAGTAGTAAGACCTGAAACTAATTTCACCATGAAGGCAACTCAAAAAATCGACATCAGACGAAGTTTACAGTCCATGGACATGGCCCTGATTAGATGGCTATTCGTGATGGTGGAGCATTAATTAAGGCGGAGGGGGAGCATGTAGATAATCCAGCAAATTCGAAGCCAGAAAGTGGGAGGAAATGCTTTAAAGAAGAAAAGAATTACAAAGATTCTCTAACCACAGGTCAGCGATGGTTTGATCATTTTGCGTATACTAAGGAGAGAAGATTACTCATGGATGTTTTTTTATTGGGATTCAAAACTGGCCCCTGGTCCCAGGCAGTGCACGGATGTGCACAGCAGGGTTTGCCATAGACATTCATGGAACGTGCTTTGGCAACAGTCGTTATTTTTGGCTGGGCTGTCAGCCAACTTCAGCAGAGCAGGATAGTGCGAAACTCACCTCCATTCTGGGACAGGCAGGAAAAGGTGACTGGCAAATGAGATACTGCAGTTAGAACATTGGAATGTTGGGAGCTACTTGAAGACCATGGAGGAGCTGCGGGCTTATGAAGGGCTGCTGAAAAGCCCGGAGCTCCAACATGCCAATGTTTTGTTTTCAGGTTTCTCCTTTTTCTATTTAGAACATTCTTCCCTTACTGGGTGAAATGTTCTACTAGCCTTATAGCCCATCTTCTTTGGACTACACTGGTTGTTAGAGGCCCTCTCGCTTGTTACAGGCCCTCGCCTGCGGCTCTGGCCTATACCTCTATTTCAGGGCCTTTAACAACTGATATAGCCCTCGGCAGAGGGCTATAAGACTGTAATAACAACAAAAGAGAAATCCTAGCAAGGGCCAGATAGCACCTCTATCACAAGGCTAGAAATAAACAATAAATATAATGAAGTTAAAATACAATTTGTAAATGGAGGTCCGGTGATCCCTCCAGTCACTGAATTCAAGGAAAAGAAAACCGGACCAGGTGAATCATAAAAGTGATATAGGAATTGTCTATTGTAAAAGCCACAGAGACGGTTAGGCATTAGTTATGCGCCCTGTAGCGGTTTTCATTTATAGCTATGCTGTCAGCTGGCTCCAAAGGAGCACGATAGTGCCTTGCCCACTTCTAGACAGTGACAGACAGTTGTATTGGGACTTATTTCATTTGGCAATTTTCATTATTTGTCTTTTTCCTAAGTGTGGCTGGAACTTGCAGAGTTTCACTCCGTGGAATTTTGCGGAGTTACATAAAAACTCTGTGAGATTCCGTGGAGTAACGTGGGCGGAATTCAGCACGTTGTGCTGCTCACGCTGATTTTTAGCACCGGGAGCTGATTCTGCACAGTAAAATCGGCACAAACGACACTAGGCTGCCCAGCAGGGGGCCCTGTTTCTTTCTGCCGCCTGATTAGATTTTCTACTTGAGCGGCAGCTTTCTTAATGCAAACGATTGCAGTGTTCTGCAACCGCCCACGTTGAGAAATCTCACGAGTTGTTCTTTAACAACCCTAAATATAACACTAACATGGTCCTTACTTTTAGCACTTATCACCTTCTTCACTCAATTCCTATCCAAAATAGACAAATTAATGATGTACATCAAATATAATTCCATTGAAAAGCAACACTCTTATCCTGATCATTCACAGGTCCCAAATCTCCTAGATGGCTTCTCTCTCCGCAAACCAGCCACATGCAGTACAAACTCTGTGAACTGGTGTGCAGTTACTTTGGCAGTATTGTGCACAGATTCGATAATTGTTGAGGTGGTCATATTTATGCATGCATTTTACAGCAAGAAGGAGTCCCTCTTGTTTTCAATCCTGCCTGCATTGATTCTTGGTCTAAAAACAACAAAGTCTGGTCTTGCAGACTTGAATTACAGACCTAATGGCAACATTAATTTGTATCCTTACAATCTTAACATACCTAGCTACCAAACATTTTCAAAAGTAGCTATATTTCAACATCTTATGGGATCCAAGACAGTTAGAGTCTTCTCCATTCTACAGTGCACAGATGGCCACATAAGTGCCTTAATATCTTTAATTTATTCAACAAAAAAAACTCTTAACAAGTGTGTATCCTCCTTCACCTACATGTGGATTTGGACACAGCAGATCATTTTTCTACTCTGGCTTGCAAATAAGATGAGGTAAACAAAAGGGTAGTAGGTGGAATACTTAATTAATGACACCCACTGGTAAATAATCTGGGCTTCATTTCAGTCCATCATTGTTTTCTCACTATGCAACTCCAGTGGTGCATGAACTACCAAGCCAGGACTCCTCTGAACAGGAAAGAAGCCACCTCGGATGGTTTCAGCCTGTTTAGGTCTCATGAGGGAGGTGCAGCTTGATTCTTATAGCACTATGACTAAGGGACTGACACTTGGAAATATCCATCACCCATATGGTTTCAAATTGAGGAAACCAAACAAGTCATAGGGAAATGCTTCCATGATTCCAAACCACTGGCAAATACTCTGGACCGCATTCCTATGCACATTTTTTGTGCCCTCTTTGACACTTCTGAGAAGAACTTCCCACGTGCAAATTATGCGTGGTCTTCAACCAGGAGGAACTGGACAGCGCCAGGCTGTTTACCCTTTGAATGGGTAACAAGCAACTGCAGAACAGAAAGTTGTGCATCTGCAAAGCAATCATAGCATGGATAACTTTTTCTATCAAACAGAACACATCCATTACAAATACACAGCGGAACAGCTTTGTTATCCAAAATCTTGTTGCAAATATTCTTCAATATGTATGTACCCAGTTTACTGGGAAAAAAACCTTAGAACACTTTTATCACATGTATTCACAGGGCACTAATATTAGTTAATATTATACATCTTTGACAATATCTAGTCATGAATTCCAGTTTGTTCTGTAAACCTTTAATCCTAGATGAAATATCCCAATCAGGCAGCATGTAACATCACCTTCTGGCCAAAGAAAACCATTTTTAGGATATCATAAGTCAAGCCTAGCCTATTAAAATGTCCTACTGCCAGGTCTTCTCAGTACATTTATGAAGAAGAATAAACTTCCTTAATACAAGGCTGCCATAATCCTCTTCCAGTAAAGAACAGACAGGCACCTTAATGTACTGCATTGGATACCGTTAGCAGGCAGAATAAAATATAAAGACCATCTGCATCTTCTGCTCGGTCTTCTGAAAGACTGGACCAAAATGTATACACTCCAATTTCTTGAACGTAGATAACATCAGACCCATGACATCATGTAATATAGCACTTGCCAGCTTGGTTACGAACAAAAAGACGTGTTAGCATGTGGAAAATTGTGTTTCACCAGTGTAATCTTGAGTAATTACCAAATTTCCCTTTATGGCAAATGTGTGAAATGTTCAACATTTAACATCTCACCAAATCTTTCATGTTTTTTTCTTTAACTCCTTCGCTGCTTCTGACGGCCAATGGCCGTTGCACGCACTAACTTCGTAGTGCTGCGCACGTCCGTTGGCCGTCGCGGCCCCGCCGCTGAGCTAAACCGCTGCACCACGCCGGAATTGCCGATGAGGTTAAGGGCACTAGTTTGAATAGAAAATGCCTTGCAGAGAGACCTTTTCACCTCTAATGTTCCCTGAATGTGTTTCCTACAATACCATGTTTGACTCTTCTGATCCAGGAATAGACAGGCGGAAAAAAGTTACTCAAGATGCTTATGAAGTGCATTTAATGGATGTGAAAATGTTTTTTATTAGTTGGGATGGATTGGTGTCTACTACAAGTAATACATTCACTACCTTGCTAGGTCCAGTCAATGCATTAAGTAATTTATACCTGAGCCTAACTCAAAGTAATTATGTAAAGCATTTAGAAGTGCCCAAAGAGTAAAAAATTCAAAAACACATCACAACACAATAAATCCATAAAAATAATGACACCAACATGACAAAAATCCAATTAGTGGGACTGGAGGTATGATTTTTAGGTGAGAATAGTGCCCAAAAGTGCAAAGTGCCAATGGTAGTCGATGCTCGCAGTAGACTTGAATCTAGGTGTGATTCAGGTCCATACAACTATAGGAGTACACTGCCAAGGTCCCTAAGACCTCAAATAGAGCATTTAGAGACTCTCAGGGAGCGTGGCGAAAGGCAACCGAAAAGTCCTGTCAGTTGCAGTTGCCACTGTTCAGCTAGTATTCTTTACAGGAATGTCATCTTCAGCCTTTTTGTGTTTCTTAAGCCACTCAGGGAATCAGACTATGATCTTTGGACTCACATCCTTCTCACAGTTCACAGATGCTAAGGGCATGTGGGGTGTACTATGGAAATCATAGTGTTCTCCCATATCTAACACTAACATCCTGTTTGAAGATGACACTGTACCCACAACAAACCCAAGGACACAAGTCTAGTAGTACAAAATCGGGATCCTTCAGCAACCAGATAGGCAGAACCAAACAATTGTTCTAGCATCCTGTTTGCTTCTTTTGAAGGGGGCAGAACATTTACATGTTCTTCAGACAGACCTGTTGAGCAGGATTTGACACTTGGTTGCCAACAGGAGGGGCACAGCCCCAACACTGCACATTCTATCAAGGTCTGAGAATTCACATCTACCATCCAGGTCAGCCTATTGTGTGTTCCTGGGGGAATTCCATACCTCAAGGATGAGAGTAGCTGGAAAGCTAATACAAATTAGTCCACTAAAATCGTAGGCAGGTAAAGGGTAACTTTCTAAAAGTTACCTTTTCTTAATATATATTAAAAATCTAACATACCATTATTTTTTCTTTTTAAATTCTGTTTATTGAAGTCAAGCAAAGCGTACTTACACATCACTGCAATTATAACAATAAAGAAACATCACAGATTAGGGAGGGAAGTATACTAGAGGGGCATAGTTCTACCCATCGAAACAGTCCCCTCCCATCAAACAGGGTGAGTTAACATAGAGCATGATATAGAGTCCTCCCAGGGCAGAAGCCATAAGGCCAAAGGGCCAGAGTCAGAGGGGGGCTCATGAGTAAGATCCAAATAAGGCTTTCCATACTGAGTCTGAATGACCAGTAAAAAGGTGACACAGCAATGTGACTGAGCATGCAATAAAGGTGAAGTGACTTGAACTCCTACATTCTGGGTGGTATCCCAATCTGGACAGTAGCTATATTACATTGCAGTATTAAAAAAGACAATCGTTGCTTCATATTAAAACAAACAAAGATAACCAAACAAAGGAAGACCGAGACAGTAAAGAGAAGAAGAGCAGAATAGAAATAGAAAAAAAAGGATTCAACAAAGGGAGAGAAGAGCCCTCTTGGCAAGGGGGGGGGGGGGGGGGGGCGAAGAGGGCTGTGGGGAAAAGGGAGTCACTGCCAAGTGCGCCATGGGGAGACAGTGACCATTTATTTTTAATACCTATTGAAAATAGTGGTTTAACTATTTTTAATGGGTCCCATTCCTGAGTTAGCAGGATTAGTATTTTAATCTGCACCTCTACATAGTACAGTTAAGCTTGCCATAGTGAAAATAGCTGTATGGGCTTTGTAACTTTGCCCAATGCATTTCGGGGCTTGCCCTTCTTCAGGGGACTTTATATATTGTGTGAATTCAATCCGCTTGTGTGTTCTTAATGGGTTCACGAGGGTAGATATCCACGCGTGCACAAGAACACGGGAGGTATTCATCGGTTAAAAGCAATGGCTGGTCCCGATGAGGAATGCCACTATACCTCTTGCAATTTGTAAAACGACATCGGACGGTACGGAACCGATCCATTAGAAGAATACCTCCCGTGTTTCTTGTGCAAGCGTCAATATCTACCCTCATGAACCCATTAGGAACACACAAGCAGATTGAATTCACACAATATATAAAGTACCCTGAAGAAGGGCAAACCCCGAAATGCATTGGGCACACAAGGAAAGATTATGATGAAAGCAATAATAATGATGAAGAATCAAATGCAGTAATAAAATAACAATAAAAGAAAAAAAGCATATCTTGAACTTTTTTGAAGTGGAATGACCTTATTGAAAAGTACCCTAGAGTGCAGCTAGGTGACGTTGCCCACTGTTGGGATAACGCATTAACAGAGTTTACTCACCACCCTCAAACTCAGGAGGGGCTACCCAGCCGCACCTACCCACATAATCACCTGGATTTACTACACAAATTGACCCAAGGAGTGCGATTGTTCATATCCTTTGTAACTTAGGGACATATTGGCATTCATTTTCTACATGTTCCACTTTTAAATACAATGCCCACTGCCTTGTCTGCTACAAGACCTACAATTGGGCAACTTAATAATATTTAAAACAGGGGGTTTTTACTGTCATAAATGGTTATTTTAACAAGTCATACTGCAGGTTTAACTGTGGCAGTGAGGGTACAATGGTACACCTGAAGCTATGTTTCCTAGTCACGCTAGTAGATGGCACATTAAGTGATGCAGTCCATAGGTGTCCTTTAACTTTCCATGCAGCTTCTACACCGTATACTATTGTGTTATATGCTAGCTAATCCCTGAGTAGCGTATTTAATTAATTTCAACATGTTTTATGAATAAGAGCAGACACACTGGGCACTGGACAGCTGTGCCCCAGTGTGCAGCGTCTAAAAACCAGCAATAAAATTCATCAAAACATTTGGGTTGACCATGCGAAAAGGAGAGATTTTCTCACAATGTAATATGCATAATTTTGTGAAAAGTGTGCATATTTAATAAATATTACACATAATCCCCACTCCGCTCACCAAAAATATCATACATGTTACTTGTACATCAGAGGACAACTCTGCAGTGACCTTATGTATGGTTTAAGGACAATTCTGAATTCAACTCAAAGAAAACATTAATGGCGGATTCAAAAATGTTAACCGAAAATGGCCTCCTCATCTCTCCCTGCCTTGCCTCTTCCTCTTTATCATTATATCCACAACTTTACATGCCATTTCTCACCTTGCTGGTAGAGCCAAATACATTAAAGCCTCCACATTTAGTACCATAAAAATAATTACACACAATTAAATTAATTGGTATATTATTAATATTTACAAAGCGAATCCCTTTCTCCTTCCTGCAGGAGATTAATTTTTTTTGTCTATTCACAAATTGATTGCTGAAGTATGTTATATTTTGTTTGGTTGCTATATTCATTTAACATTTATTTCTTGGTTTTGCAGCACCTATACACAGTACCAAAAGAGGGGTCCTCATCCAATTCACCTTCTCATGGTATGGTATATGGCGTTGTACATCGTTCGGACAATAAGCATCAGAATGAAGTCGTTGTTTATGAATGGTCTACTCATCAGCTAAAGGAAGAGATGAACTACATTAAAGATGTGAGTCACATAATTATTCCAAAGCAAAATTCATATATAGCTTGTAATATGCAGATGTCTGTATAATGATAAACTTCTTCAAAAGAAAAATATTCTAGGGTTTTTATGCAACATTCGATTCTTTTGTAGGAGGGCATGTGGTGATTTTTAGTTATCTGTACATAGGAAGTAATGAGGCACATGAAACCCAGGAGTATATAATTGAAGGATCAACTATAAGTGAATGACATTAAGCATCTAAAGTCTAAATCTGTATCAAATATGTTCAAACCAAATGGGATGGTTGTGTCATTCATAGACTGCTTAACAGAAGCTATTCGCATAACTGATGGTGTCTCACATGGAACGCATACATTGAAAACAATGTGTGTAATTGTGACCTCTTTCTCCTCAAGATCATTAGGAAAAACATCAATTGTAGCTATGAACACATAATCTAAAATATTTCCTATATTAATCAATAATCATGTTTGTTGCTTTTCCTTGTAGTCACATTTATGCATTGCTCCACCACATAGGAAATTCCCTTTCAATGAAACAGCAATCCAATAGGCCTTGTTTTTTTAAAAGTGTTGGACCTGGCCCTTTCTTTGTAGGGCTGTTCCCAAATCTATTGCCCTCCTCCTGTATTTGTTCTGACCTGTTTTTGTGGCTTTAGGACTCTGGGCACTTTACCAATTCTAATCCGTGCTAAGGTACACATGCTCTCCGTGTAAATTGTAATGGTAATTGATTATCATATTGATTTATTGGTAAGTGCCTAGTACAGTCAACTCTATGTGCAGAGGACCTGTAAACCAAAGGTATGCAACTGTAGTGTATGTGCTTGCAGTTTTAAACTGTCATATCGAACTGGTAAGTTTACCCACTGGCCAGGCCCACCTTGCCTTTTCTTACATGGAAGGCACCCCTAATGTAGGCCCAAGGATGCCCCATGGGCAGGGTACAGTGTATGTGAAAGGCAAGACATGTACTGGTTTGTTTTACATGTCCTGATTGTGAAATACTACCAGTTTGGTTTTTCACTATTGTGAGGTCTATCTCTCCCTATAGGTTAGCATTGAAGCTGCCTTGTAACATTTTACAGGTGTAAATTCCCATTGGGAAGATCTAGAGAGTTGGAAAATGGTCTCTCGGAGCTCAGGATTTAAAACCACATCTAAAAATCCAATTTTTAGAAAGTGGGCATTTTTGTGCTTTATAACAACAAAAAGTATCCAGGAGTCCTGACTCAGTGTTTTACTCGAGGCTTACCACTATGTGACTTAGACTGTGTGAATTCAAGTGTTAACCAACATTCAGTATGCAACTTAGGGCAGGAAATATTCCCATCAGTTGCCGCTCTGTACCACCATTTTTTCATCATTTGGGTCCTCCATACCCTGGAGTTTATACACAGAGCTGGTCACACTGTGAGTGGTGTGAGGACTGTGTGTGTAAGAGGACCGATGTGGGTGGTATCTTAAGAATGATGTCGACAAGGTTTACACTTGAGGGAAGCAGTGCAGTGAGGGATGAGTGAAAGTGAGTAAAATTAGGTGGACCCGAGTAGAAAAATGATTTATTGGTTTCTCTCGGACCCCTAAGACTAAAAACAGGTGCAAAAGGTAGATTTGACAATATATCTACATGCAAGTGGTCAACATGTTTCTGCATTTACCAGGAGTGTTCCCTATGCATTCTTCAGGACCATGATATTGCTACTGCTTGCTTTCATAAGTGAGAAATAAAATTTAAAATGGAAAATTTCACCTGAAAAGCAGGTGTAGAATCTCCGCCACAGTCTAAAAACAAGTCACATAAGAAGAAAGGAAAAAAGAAAAACAACATGGAATTATGGAATGCACTACAAACATTGCGCTATTCCTGTGCTCACGTATATGCAATTTGCACGAACATGGTAACACTCACCCAATACTTGTGGGGAAGGCGCCTCACCTCACCTGGCTGGAGCTCAGGTAAAATAGGAGCACTGCTCTGTTAGCAAAAGAACAATAACAGGGACATTCAACCGTGTCAGTAGGACAAAGCAAGAGAAAACTAAGTTTGTACCAATATACTCGGTGTCAGACCGAGACATCTACGTGTAACAATAGGGGCCGTAGCGAGGTATAGCCATGTACGATGCCCGTATTGTTGCTCGAGGAGGACTACCACAGGCACTCACCTCTCCGTCAGTGTCTCCAAACGTCCCTCTGGGCTCTTCTGGGGAGGCACCGAACAAGGGAAATGGGCGGGTATATCAGTGGAGGTTACTGGGCGAGTGTGATGCATGATGGGAATTGTAGTTCCTCGCTAGACGGTAAACAGTGGTATTGGAATTTTTGAGGAAGACTGTGTATTGTTATAGTGACATCCATGGAATAGGTTCGTTAAGACCATCCTTGTCACTATTCAGTTTGTACACCCATTTTTGATCAATTCTGAATAGGAATTTACCGACATCTGGACAATGATCGGGTATTGTGGGTTGCTCTAAAATCGTCCATTGGAATTCGCTCGGCCCATGTCCTTTCTCTAGGAAGTGTGCTGTTAAGCGAGTAGCTTGTTTTCGACAGCGGACTGTGCTTTTGTGTTCTCCAATTCTTATTTTTGTTTTGCGGGTTGTCATGCCGACGTACCTCTTTGAACACGGGCACGTGATCATGTAGATCGTGTTTTCGCTGTTACAATTGGTGAACTTGCGCTGTTGCCAGGGGCACGATGTTCCGATGTCAACACTGGTGGTTCTCGTGGTTTGAGGGCATGCTGAGCAGTTGCCACAGGGGTGGTGTCCTTGTACAGGTGGCATGTCCCATAATGTTCCGATTTGTCGGGGTGTTTTATTTTTCGGTCTGGTATGGACCAAGTGGTCTCTTATATTTGGTCCTCTCTTGAATGCAAAAAGGGGTGGTGGTAGGGTGTCTCCACTGGTGTTTAGAATGGACCAGTGTTTTGTTATGATCTTTCGAACTTCATTTGATCTCGTATGGAACGTGTTAACGAAAGTCATCCTCTGGGTCTTCTCTTTCTGAATGGCAACCTCTAAGAGGGCTTCTCTGTTATTATTAGAGGCCCTTTTCTTGGACTGGCGGATAATCCTCGCCGGATATTTCTTTTCCCGCAAGAATTTGGAGAGTGTCCCGGAATGTTTCTCAAATGATTCTTTAGTTGAGCAGTTCCTTTTTAATCTGAGAAATTGTCCAAATGGTAAATTTTCTCTTAAGGACCTCGGATGGCAACTTTCAAAATTGAGCAACGAGTTGCGTGCCATCGGTTTCCTGTACAGTTCTGTGTTGAGCCCCTCTTCTGTGACTACAATTAGAAGGTCAAGGAATGGCAGTTCCCTCTTGCTACATTCCACAGTGAATTTCAGAAACTGATTGCAGTTATTTAACCAACTGTGGAATTCCTGAAGGCTGGTCTCAGTGCCTCTCCATACCACAAGGATATCGTCTATGTATCGCTTCCAAAGTCGGAGCGATACATAGTATGGGTTGTCTTGATGCAGGATTTTGGTTTGTTCCAAGGCATGGACGTATAAATTCGCCAAGCTCGGCGCAAAAACGCTGCCCATACTGGTGCCAGACGTCTGGAGGTAGATGGTATCCTCAAATTTGAAGTAGTTTTCCTTCATTGCTAGTTCTGCCAACTCCATAATGAATGAGACCGGAGTGATTGTTTGAAGGTCTCTTTCTTGGAGAATATTGCCCACCACTTCCAAGGTTTCTGTTTGTGGGATAGATGTATATAGGGACTCTACATCAAAGGATACTAGTAGGTCCAAGTTAGGGTCAAATTCTACAGTTGGTAGGAGTCGAAGTACATCTTTTGTGTCCTTAAGATAGGTTGGCATTTCCTTCACAATGGGATTGAGGAAAAAATCAACAAAGGTTGACAGAGGCTCCAGTATAGACCCAATTCCAGAGATGATAGGTCTACCCGGGGGTGGTCTCTGGGGTTTGTGCACCTTTGGCAGACAATAAAAATAAGGGATTGTGGGATGAGAAGTGCACAGAAATTGTCCTTCTTGAGGGGTTATCCATCCTTGTGATGTGGCCTCTTCGACCAGATGGTTGATTTTGTTTTTCAATCTCTCAGTTGGATCATCTTTTAAAAGTCGATAGGATCTATGGTCCTGTAACTGTCTCAGGCATTCCTGTCTGTAGGTGTCTCTGTCTAAGATGACAATCCCTCCGCCCTTGTCTGCAGGCTTAATTATGATCGATTCGTTGGTCGTAAGTGCTTGCAGAGCCAGTTTCTCTTTATTTGGTAAATTCACATAAGATCTCGGTTTCTTTGTTTTGAACAATAGGTCAATATCAGTTTCTACTGCCTCCTCAAAGGTTTGGACCCTTGTTGGTAATCCAATTGTTGTAGGATTGAAAGTGGAGGGTCTTTTCAAACCAGTGTTGGCAACAGATCCAATGTTATCACCTGGATTTTGTTTTGCAAAAAAGTAGTGCAGTCTCACCTTTCTAAATAGTTTCGAGATCTCAATTTGAGTATTGAATTGGTCACCTTCGTGGGTGGCCACAAAGCCAAGCCCACGATTAAGGAGATTCTCTTCATCACTAGAAAGGACATGGGAGCTCAAATTGATCACGAGGCTTGGTGGTCGGTTGTCCCGCTCGTTCCAGCTCCCTCTTGTGGTATCCTCTTGCCACTCCTCAGGTCCATGGTCGGTTGTTGTACCGGAGTTGCCCAGCGGACTTGTGGTCCTTGACCTTGTCTTCTTCTCCCTCTGTTGCTCCTCTGGCCATACCCTAAAAAAGGCTGCTGTCCTTGGATTTGTTGCATTTGTGGTGGGAAGAAGGGATGTCCCATTGGAGGGAAATTGGGGCCATACATCCACGGACCCGGTTGCCAAAACTGTTGGAAGTTATTTTGACCAAAGTTATTACCTCTGCGGCCTCTTCTGTTACCACGTCCTTTCGGAGGACCTCCACTACCTCGCTGCGATGTATCGGAATCGCTAGAATTATCATCCGAGCTAGAGGTGGCATAGTTTGAGCCTCTTCGACCTCCATTTTGATTGTACGTAGGTGGGACATATGAGTCACTAGTATATGGATATACTTTTTCTCTGGAGAACTTAGCTAGGTCTTTTTTGAATTTCTCCATTTTCGTGAAGAGAATTGATTCCTTAAACTCGGTATTTTTCTTATTGGTGTCGTCCTGTCCAGTTTTAAAGGCAGGATTTTTTAGGGTAGTTTTGATTTTACCTTCTAGGAGTTGTATCTCAACCAGAAGGTTGAGGAGGCAGTAGAAACTGATATTGACATATTGTTCAAAACAAAGAAACCGAGATCTTATGTGAATTTACCAAATAAAGAGAAACTGGCTCTGCAAGCACTTACGACCAACGAATCTATCATAATTAAGCCTGCAGACAAGGGCGGAGGGATTGTCATCTTAGACAGAGACACCTACAGACAGGAATGCCTGAGACAGTTACAGGACCATAGATCCTATCGACTTTTAAAAGATGATCCAACTGAGAGATTGAAAAACAAAATCAACCATCTGGTCGAAGAGGCCACATCACAAGGATGGATAACCCCTCAAGAAGGACAATTTCTGTGCACTTCTCATCCCACAATCCCTTATTTTTATTGTCTGCCAAAGGTGCACAAACCCCAGAGACCACCCCCGGGTAGACCTATCATCTCTGGAATTGGGTCTATACTGGAGCCTCTGTCAACCTTTGTTGATTTTTTCCTCAATCCCATTGTGAAGGAAATGCCAACCTATCTTAAGGACACAAAAGATGTACTTCGACTCCTACCAACTGTAGAATTTGACCCTAACTTGGACCTACTAGTATCCTTTGATGTAGAGTCCCTATATACATCTATCCCACAAACAGAAACCTTGGAAGTGGTGGGCAATATTCTCCAAGAAAGAGACCTTCAAACAATCACTCCGGTCTCATTCATTATGGAGTTGGCAGAACTAGCAATGAAGGAAAACTACTTCAAATTTGAGGATACCATCTACCTCCAGACGTCTGGCACCAGTATGGGCAGCGTTTTTGCGCCGAGCTTGGCGAATTTATACGTCCATGCCTTGGAACAAACCAAAATCCTGCATCAAGACAACCCATACTATGTATCGCTCCGACTTTGGAAGCGATACATAGACGATATCCTTGTGGTATGGAGAGGCACTGAGACCAGCCTTCAGGAATTCCACAGTTGGTTAAATAACTGCAATCAGTTTCTGAAATTCACTGTGGAATGTAGCAAGAGGGAACTGCCATTCCTTGACCTTCTAATTGTAGTCACATAAGAGGGGCTCAACACAGAACTGTACAGGAAACCGATGGCACGCAACTCGTTGCTCAATTTTGAAAGTTGCCATCCGAGGTCCTTAAGAGAAAATTTACCATTTGGACAATTTCTCAGATTAAAAAGGAACTGCTCAACTAAAGAATCATTTGAGAAACATTCCGGGACACTCTCCAAATTCTTGCGGGAAAAGAAATATCCGGCGAGGATTATCCGCCAGTCCAAGAAAAGGGCCTCTAATAATAACAGAGAAGCCCTCTTAGAGGTTGCCATTCAGAAAGGTAAGACCCAGAGGATGACTTTCGTTAACACGTTCCATACGAGATCAAATGAAGTTCGAAAGATCATAACAAAACACTGGTCCATTCTAAACACCAGTGGAGACACCCTACCACCACCCCTTTTTGCATTCAAGAGAGGACCAAATATAAGAGACCACTTGGTCCATACCAGACCGAAAAATAAAACACCCCGACAAATCGGAACATTATGGGACATGCCACCTGTACAAGGACACCACCCCTGTGGCAACTGCTCAGCATGCCCTCAAACCACGAGAACCACCAGTGTTGACATCGGAACATCGCGCCCCTGGCAACAGCGCAAGTTCACCAATTGTAACAGCGAAAACACGATCTACATGATCACGTGCCCGTGTTCAAAGAGGTACGTCGGCATGACAACCCGCAAAACAAAAATAAGAATTGGAGAACACAAAAGCACAGTCCGCTGTCGAAAACAAGCTACTCGCTTAACAGCACACTTCCTAGAGAAAGGACATGGGCCGAGCGAATTCCAATGGACGATTTTAGAGCAACCCACAATACCCGATCATTGTCCAGATGTCGGTAAATTCCTATTCAGAATTGAGCAAAAATGGGTGTACAAACTGAATAGTGACAAGGATGGTCTTAACGAACCTATTCCATGGATGTCACTATAACAATACACAGTCTTCCTCAAAAATTCCAATACCACTGTTTACCGTCTAGCGAGGAACTACAATTCCCATCATGCATCACACTCGCCCAGTAACCTCCACTGATATACCCGCCCATTTCCCTTGTTCGGTGCCTCCCCAGAAGAGCCCAGAGGGACGTTTGGAGACACTGACGGAGAGGTGAGTGCCTGTGGTAGTCCTCCTCGAGCAACAATACGGGCATCGTACATGGCTATACCTCGCTACGGCCCCTATTGTTACACGTAGATGTCTCGGTCTGACACCGAGTATATTGGTACAAACTTAGTTTTCTCTTGCTTTGTCCTACTGACACGGTTGAATGTCCCTGTTATTGTTCTTTTGCTAACAGAGCAGTGCTCCTATTTTACCTGAGCTCCAGCCAGGTGAGGTGAGGCGCCTTCCCCACAAGTATTGGGTGAGTGTTACCATGTTCGTGCAAATTGCATATACGTGAGCACAGGAATAGCGCAATGTTTGTAGTGCATTCCATAATTCCATGTTGTTTTTCTCTTTTCCTTTCTTCTTATGTGACTTGTTTTTAGACTGTGGCGGAGATTCTACACCTGCTTTTCAGGTGAAATTTTCCATTTTAAATTTTATTTCTCACTTATGAAAGCAAGCAGTAGCAATATCATGGTCCTGAAGAATGCATAGGGAACACTCCTGGTAAATGCAGAAACATGTTGACCACTTGCATGTAGATATATTGTCAAATCTACCTTTTGCACCTGTTTTTAGTCTTAGGGGTCCGAGAGAAACCAATAAATCATTTTTCTACTCGGGTCCACCTAATTTTACTCACTTTCACTCATCCCTCACTGCACTGCTTCCCTCAAGTGTAAACCTTGTCGACATCATTCTTAAGATACCACCCACATCGGTCCTCTTACACACACAGTCCTCACACCACTCACAGTGTGACCAGCTCTGTGTATAAACTCCAGGGTATGGAGGACCCAAATGATGAAAAAATGGTGGTACAGAGCGGCAACTGATGGGAATATTTCCTGCCCTAAGTTGCATACTGAATGTTGGTTAACACTTGAATTCACACAGTCTAAGTCACATAGTGGTAAGCCTCGAGTAAAACACTGAGTCAGGACTCCTGGATACTTTTTGTTGTTATAGTTGTACGATTGGGGCATGTATCCAGTGTAGAGTCATAAAACAGCCCTCAGACCCTCCCCTAAGTAGTGTTTTTTCGCATTTTTGTGCTTTGCCATCATGTGCTTCTGCCTGCCCGTGGAATCAGCGTCTCGTTTAGACTGACAGCTGGGTTTTTTGTGCATTTACTCTTGACGGTCACACAAAGGAAGCATAGGTGTGCCCTGCATATCCCGATGACCCATCACCAGTCTGATAGGCCTTTCTGAGCTAGGGTGGTGGGAGGAGCTGTCACTGACACCTGCATAGGGCTGTGCCCGACCTCTCACAATGCTGTCTCTGCATCCCTGTAGAGTGTCTGGAGCCAAGGCAGAGCAAGGCAGGATCTTGTGGGCAATAAAGACTTTTCTTTGAAGGATATAAGTATTAGACCTAAATCCCCAGACTTTTAGAACGTTTCTGGATTGAAGACGAGCTGAAGAGCTGTCAGGAGGAGTACTGCCCCTTTGCTGGGTGTGGATTTTATGGGCTGGCTTGAAGTTGCTGCTTCTGTTTGTGAGCAGCGAAGGAACTGGACTTTGCCGTTTTATCCTGCTTTCCAGGTTTCTCCAAGAGCTTCTGTGTGCTTGCCTCATGTTAAAAAGTCTCAAGACTTCACCTTCAACTACAGCACCTGAACTCCAGTTCTGACCTACCAAGAGGGCCTAACTCCTGTTCTGGACCATTGGAGGTGCTTGCTGGGATGTAACTTGAAGAAAAGGATTTCTGGCGCTGTCACCAATACGGCTGCCTGCACCTATGTCGTGGTCACTGCTCGCTGGGAGAGTGCAACACCAACCCTGACAACACCGCAGCACTGGTCTCAATAATGACGATGTGTCTCGCTGACCTGGATGCCGCTGCCTGCACCGTGGGCATGCCTTGTTGCACCAACTTCGAATGCACGGCAACATTGGGCTCACTGACGCATAAGCACTGTCACCAACACCACTGCTTACATCAATGCATTGGCCGCCGCCTCTCCACCTTCAAATATACTGCAGACATATGCTGACGACAACAGGGCCTTTGGCGCTAGTGCCCCAGCATGGATGCTACACCGCTGCCTGCGCCTAAGCCACAGACACTGCATCATGACGGGCACGACGCACCACCTGCAACAACACCGAGTCTCAGCCTTGCCAACGCCAGCACTCCTGATTTCGATCACATGGCGTTCGACCTGCAATGTCTGTGACTTCAAGGACTCACCAACTTCTGCTCTGATGTGCAGCACCGAGGCTTCGCGACTCCATTGGCGCCTCACCGCCGCATTTCACTGCAAGGTCCTCGAGGCCTCTACAACTCCAAGGTACTGTTTGCGGGTCTTCCCCGACACACTTACTGACCCTCGGCTCCATTGATATCAGGCTTAACTGTTGGATTTGTTGGTAATGATGACATCGTCATAGCCCCGCTTGTTGCTATCGACATCAAGGAACTGCATTTCTTTAGATATGCTTGTGTTAGCTGGATTTTTGTCGTTTTGGTCTTGTCGATTAGATAAATATTGCCTATTTTTATAAACTGGTGTGGTGTCCATTTATAGTGTTTTTACTGTCACTGTGTGTTTTATGTACAAATGCTTTATATATTGCCTATGGGATAAGCCTGGCTGCTCTGTCAAGCTACCAAGGGGGTGAGCAGGGATAATCTTGGGTGTGTAACTGCCATTACCCTGACTAGTGTGGTGGGTTCTGCCTGGCTTAGGTGCATAGGATTTTTCTTCATAATACTGTTTAACTATTTTTGGGCCCAGAATTTCCATATGTTTCATGTTCACTTTTCTGATTAGTAATAATAGGGATACAATTATATTCTGTACTGTCTCTCGTAAACCCATTTTTCTGCATCTCAAATCATCAATACTGGTCTCTGCTATAGACATGGTCAGGGAGGGGTCCATCTTCTTGCATCATTTGAGAAAGAGATCACTCCTTCACATGAGTCGACTCGGATAAAAGTTGGTTTGACCATGTCATTGCTAATTTTGTTGATTTTGTGAGGTAAAAGTAGGTGACGAGGAAGGTGAAAATTCTGCAGGAGGTATTTTTTCTATTCTCTGTTGGGAAAACCTTTCAAAGGGCGGATAAGGTGGATTTCAGTGTAGCTGAACTTAGATTTGATCCCTCTGGGTATTGATTTTCACAGTCACGAGTTTGACTCCTCTTCTTACCAGTGCCCTATGGAGACCTATATTCTTGCCCTGCCTCCCCTATTGAAATATTTGACTTATCCCATATATGCCATAACTGCAGTATGTTTCAAATGTTTTTGTTTTTCTACAGTGATAGCATACAACATTTCATCAAGGTGGGCTTGAGCAAAATTGGAACCCAAACTAGTGCACTAAAACATATGGAGCCTACTGGTTCGAGTAAAATAGTAATTGCATCCCTCTGCATGAAAGTGTTCTAATTTAAAGTTGCATAAATAGGAGCAAAGAAGGAGAATATAGCAGCAGCTAAAGAAATAGGCATTATTTCTGTGAACATGGGCTCTGTTGCACGTGGGGTGTTTTGTAGATATCTGGTTTCAGTGAAAGGCCTACAACATAGACAGCATGTAAATTAAACAACTCTTAGCATGTGTAGGAAAGTGCCCCTTCATGCATGGCTGCCCCTCCCCCACTTTTTGCTTAAATGTTGATGTACTTTCACTGAGTGTGCCCTGTGTTCCTGCCAACCAGGTACCCAGGGCCTATGTTCTTTCCCCAAACTGTACTGTTGCAAAACCCAACTGGCAACTCTATAGTCTATGTAAGTCCCTTGTAAAAGGTACCACGGGTACCAAGTGCACTGTGGCCAGGGAAGGCCTCTAAGGGCAGCAGCACTTATTGTGCCACTTTAGAAGCCCTGTACCTTTACACACACATGCTGCCATGGCAGGCTGAGTGTTTTTGTGCAGAACAAACTGAAGAGTCGACATGGCACACATCCCTGTTTGCCATGCCTACAATCCACTGCCCTGTCATAGGTAAACACCTCTGGCTGGGTGCACTGTACCAGTGGTGAAGGTACACGTGCATGAGCCCTGTACCCCTACAGTGTTCTTAGACATTGTAAGTGCATTAATGTCATAAAGAGTATATGGTCTGCGAGTTTGTCATTACGTACTCCACATCACCATAATGGCTTTACTGAAAACTGGTTAGTTTGGTATCCAACCTTTCAGCACATTAAACCCACACTGATGCCAGTGTGGGATTTAATGAAAAATGCACTCATAGGGCATCTTAGAGATGCCCCCTGAAAAACAACCTAAATCTAGAGTCCTGGCTGAGTGGCTGCTCGCCAGCTGCCACCACTAGACATATTTGTGGACCCCTGGGTCGAGAACCTCCTGCTCTCGGAGTCCTGAAACAAAGCACATCCTGAGACAAGGTGCCAAGCCTCCTCCCCAGGATGGGCAGGGTCAACAAAGGGGAAGCTTCAAAGGCTTGCTGCCCTTGTTATGTTATGTTATCTTATGTTATACTACTTTATAAAGTGCACAGCTGCCCGGCAATGAGGCGTCCCATCGCTAATAGCAAAAATTAGGAGGCTACTAACAAAAACAGGGCCTATAGCGGAGGGAAGAGGTGAGTTTTAATAGCCCTATGAAATGCAAGGTAGTTATTAATGCTGCGGATATGTATTGGAAGAGAATTCCAGAGTTTGGCTGTCAGTGTGCAGAAGGAGCGCCCACCAGCACACACCCTCCTTACCCTGGGAACAACCGCCAGAGGTTGACCCATCGAGCGGAGTTGCCGGTGGGTGTATATGATAAAAACAGATTGGCCAAGATGCCTGGAAAGCAATGCATAGGGACTTAAACTCTACAAGTCTGGCCACCGGCAACCAGTGTAGCCGAAGAATAGCACCGGTAGTAGAACAGGTTCTAGGGAGGCCAAAGAGAGTTCTAGCAGCTGCGTTTTGGAGCCTTGCAGTCTCAGAACGGAGGCCTGAACAATAACCTGCCTGATGGACGGATTGAAACAATCTAACAGCGGTTTCAACCCCTGCAATATACCAAAACAAGTCCCTGTCACTTTTTTAGATTGGACCTGGAAGCTAAGGGCCGAGTCCACCCAAACACCTAGATTTTTCCCCACCTGTTTAGGGGTGGGTGCACAGCCTAGGGTAGCAGACCACCAGCGTTCACTCCACACCTCAGAGTCTCTCCAAAGCAGCAAAACCTCAGACTTGCTGGCGTTGAGCTGGAGGCAGTTGGCAGTCATCCACTCCGCAATAGCAGCGAGATCGCTCCGAAACTTGTGAGCGTCTCGCACTGAATCATCAGAGAGTGCTGCTACCAACTGTGTATCATCTGCATATGACACTGATGTAAGCCCTCTACTCCTGGTCACAGCTGCTAATGGTTTGACATGCAAGTTGAATGGCGTTGGGCTCAGAGCTGAGCCCTGTGGCACACCTTGTTTAATAGTATGTATCTTGGAGGCGAAAGGTGGGGCCGTTACCTGGAAGGTCCTCTCAGAGAGAAAACCGAAGAACCAGTCCAGAAAAGAGACCACAATGCCAGCCTCTCCAACCTTTGCACAGGATCTGGTTGGAAACGGTGTCAAACGCGGCACTGAGATCTAATAAAATCAGTGCCGAAGTACGCCCTGCATTTAGTGCTACCCTCAGATGTTCGGTCACAGCTAGGAGAGCAGACTCCATGTTGTGGCCCGGGCGAAAGCCATTCTGAGAGGGGTCTAGTATGTTATTATCTTCCAAAAATCCGGTCATGATGGAATTTATGTAGGCCTCAGATCTTGGATACCCAAGGCAGGAGAGAAATAGGATGAAAGTTCTCAGGTTTAGCTGTATTGCGGGTGGGATTTTTAGCAGGGGAGCAACCCTTGCTTGCTTCCAAATCCTAGGGACGACTGCCACAGACAGGGACATGTTAATCACCTGACCCAGAGGTGTAAGAAGCACAGGTAGCAATTTCATAAATTGATCAGGCATAAGGTCAGCAGGAGAGCCAGATTTAACCTGGCTACATAGCAAGCACAGCACATCCTGGGAGATCAGTGGGAAAGCAGCAAGAGTGTGAGTAGGAAGGGGTCTAAACACAGGGTCAGGAAACATTGCAGCTTGAGGAAAGTCTTATAAATGTTTTCCACCTTGTTAACAAAAAAGGTGGCAAGAGCCTCACATTGCTCATCCAACGTTATCGAAGGCGCTGCAGATACCCCCTCCAATTTAAGATCTTTAAGTATAGAAAATATACTTTTGGTGGGGTAACTGATGCTCCTGATCTCATCTGCAAAGTAAGCTGCCCGTTCTGTCTAAATAGCCCTTTGATACTTCTTGATGGCTGCCTGATAGTACCCTTTCAGGATCAGGTCATAGTCCCGTCTCCATGCCCGCTCCAACCTTTTACATGCTTTACGCATAGTAGCAAGCTAGTCATTATACCAAGGACTAGATTTAGTATTACTGCACTTAGACCATTTAGCAGGAATAAGTGTGTCCTGAGGCAGGGGATCAAGTCCGATAGTGCTTTGTCTGCAGCATCCAGATCATCCGGCATGCTGAGTGTGTTCATAGAGAGGAGGGCATGGAATTGGTCAGCATAGAAAATACCCATTTCTGAGACATGGGGGCTGTCAAGATGCAGGGTCAAATCACCAATTACGCTAAAATTGGCAGATCTCATTGCCAAGGAATTAACTGTATCGATGAGTGCTGCCCTAAACGCTTTAGAAGGTCCTGGCGGGCGGTAAACCAGTAGCCCGGACATGGTATAGCTACTGTTAAAAGGAATCCCAAAGCGCGCACACTCGCAGCCGACCAGAGTTTCTTTAACAAAAGTGCAGGTGTAGCAGGATTTAAAAACTGCAATGCCGCTCCCTCTAGACTCTCTATTGAGAGTCACAATGCTGAAACCCTGGGGAAGCGCCAAAACTGGCTCAGCCACCATGTCAGCTGACAGCCATGTCTCCGTCAGAAAAAGGACATCAGGAGATAAATCCTGCAGCAGGTCGTAGACATCAGGAAAGTGCTTAGCTAGGGAGCACCAATTAAGGCTAAAAAGTTTGATATTCTGCCTGGAGCAGAGAGGGGAAATGGGGGACGAGGTGATGGTCCAGGAATTAATGCCACAGCTTTTACAGCAGAACGGGCCCCCAGGTATGTTACGTGGAGGATGACTGCAAGAGCTCACTACTTTCCTAATGGCAAGGAGGTCGCCACAGGAGTAAATGGGCTTACCGCTTGCCGAACTGGGAGCATGTCTGGCATCTGGTAACGTTAAGGCGTGCACGGGCGCATACGGGCTAGCCTTAGGCGTGCCTTCGGCACGCAAGCGGTGCGCCCACTGAGCTTCCGCGGTCTCAGCATGATTAAATAATGAAGAGCTAAGGAGCAGTACCGCCACCACCGACCCCGGAAGTGCGTCACCCCTTGCAGAACAGGGAAGTGAAAGTAACCTCCCTCCACGCAAACAGCACACAGCAGCGGTGGACCGGAGCGGGGAAGCTAAGTAACGCCAAGCAGGTAAGAGGCGAACAATAAGTGATTAAAACAAAGCGTACATAAAAACACACAGTTCAACCACACCAAAGGTCAGCTGAGTAGACTAGTAGATTAAAAATAACTGCCAGTAATGACGATAAGATAAATGAAAGCACACAGCCTCACCAATCATTTGTGAGCTACCCCAGCCATTTGCTGCTCCCAGCTACTGGCTCCCACAGGTTCTGACCCCCACTTTGGTTGGGAGAATCAGCAGGAAAACCAAGTTAGGAGAGGTGTGCCCACCTTTGCTTACCCCACCCCTCAAGTCGGGGGAGGCAAGGTGAAGCACAATTCTCAGTCCCTGCCAACCAGAGGGAGGCTTATGCCCCCCTCCCACTGGAGGGTGGCATAGAAAGGGGTGTACCAGCCCAAGGAAGAGACCCATTGGTCCCAACCTGTACTGCCACTAAATTTAGTATTATGGGGCAACCTTGAAACTTGCCTCCTCAGACAAGAAGAAACTAGAAGAAGAAGGACCGAAGAGCCATGTTGGAGAAGAAGAGAAGGACACCAACTGACTTGGCCCCATGCCCTACTGGCCTGTCCTCCCTTCAGACCACTCCAGCGAAACCTCGGTGTGTACTGCAGCCCTCAAGAACCAGGGGGACCCGCCCTGCCTTTGCCATCCAAAGACTTTGTCTCCCGTGAGCATCGGACTTGCTCCAGGCCAACTTACTCTAACAGCGTGAGTCCCTCAACACTCAGCACCCAACGCCCTGAGCCCGTACCTGTTAGACCTGGTACCATTGGCTTGAGTCTCCCTTCCATTTTTTGCTGTTGTCTCCTCTGTTTTTGATATGTTTTGCTAGTTAAATGCTTTGGGCACTGTGCCACTGCTATTCAGTGCCACAGTGCAAGTGCTCCCTGTTGTAAATTAGTGTGATGGATTAGTGACTCCATGATTGGCTTATTTTGGCAGACCTTATTACAGTGCACCTGTGTGCCCAGGGCCTGTAGATCAAATGCTGCTAGTGGGCTTCCAGCACTGATTGTGCACCCACAAAAGTAGCTTGTAAAGTGTGTCTCAGGCCTGCCATTGCAGAGCCTGTGTGCAGTCTAGTACTGCCCTGTCGACTTGGTAAGTGCACCCACTTACCAGTCCCTAAACCTTCTTTTTTGTACATGTTATCCACCCCTAACTTAGTCCCTAGGACAGAGTACATTGTATGTGAAAGATAGGACATGCCCTGATGTGTGTAGCATGTTCTGATAGTGAATTACAGCCAATTTCGTTTTACAATACTGCAAGGCTACATTTCGCCATAGGCCAGAATGGGCAGTTTGATTATAACATCTTATAATCCTAACTGACACAGGGAACATGGTAGAAAAACAAATTTGGTATGCCTGAACTCAGAATGATAAAAGACATCTTTTAGTGGAGTTGGTTTTAACATTCTGTGTTTGAAAATACCACTTTTAGAAAGTAGGTATTTTCTTGCCTAACCATCAGCCTGCCTCTGCTACGTTGTGTATTGCATGTCTGGTTTGTGAGTGACAGAGGCTGAGGGGGCTCCAGGAGGCAGTGTGAGTCTGCACTAGGCTGAATAGACCGATCTGCATTGGGAGTGGTGGGGCGAGTAGCACCTGGGCCTAAATAGGGCTGTGCCTGCTTTCCACAATGCTGGCTCCACCTCTTGTGATGCGTCTGATGTCCCTGGCCCACACTGACAAAGGAAGAAGTTGTGCACTGGCAGAATGCACCCAGAACTGGTTTGGAATAGGTACAGACACTCTCTGCCTTCAGAGACAAAGGATTTGTGTGTATAAAAAGGGGGACCCAGACCCCAGAACGTTAGATCACTATGGACATCAAGACAGACCTTTTGCCAAGGAGAAGATCGAGAGAATCTACAGGAGTTTTTGACTTCCCCTGTGCCAGTGTGTTGCTTTTTGGGGTTGGTCTGCAGTGGTTTCTTTATTGCCAAGGAAAGGAGAAAGACTTTTATTTGCAACTTTCATAATCTTGAAAAAGAATCTCTAAGGGCTTGAACTGTGCTTGCCTCCTGCTGAAGTCTCAGGGATACAAGACTTCACCACCAGCGCCCCCTGAATTTTCTTGCTGGGAATTCTGTCTGCTGAAGCCTGCGTGTTGGGAGCTGGTAGCGCGACTCAACGAGAAGAAGCGTGTCGCATCCGCAGCTGTCACAACATCAGAGAAGCATGTTGCCACCGCAAAGGTTGCCGTCTCATCACGAGAGAAGCGTGTCTCCGTCACAGCTGTGTGTCGTTGCATCACCAGAGAAACGTGTCGCAACCGCAAGGGTCGCTGTCGCATCACCGGAGAAGCGTGTCGCAGGTCCAAAGTTCCAGAGTCACTGCACGGCCGCCGGGCGTGCACACATAGTCTTCACGTTGTTGCGTCGCATCAGGGGCGTCATCTTCTTGCATCGCACTGGATCGTTGCATCGCAGCAAGGCGCCATTTTGTCGCATCGCAACCAGGCCACAGCTCGAGCTTGCTGCATCACCTCTTCTCCAGTAAGGAACAGACTCATCACCTACTTTGCTCAGGCACTTAGGAACAGATGCATTGCCTCGCCCGAAGCAAGGAACCGACGCATCTGTCTCCTTGAGCACCTTTTATTTCGCTTGACTCATCCAAAGGTACTTTGTGGGAAACTTGTGGATTTTTGTTGTTTGGGGTTTGTGTTAAGTCTATATAAAGAATACTTATTTTTATAAAACCTATGTAGTGTCAATCTATAGTGTTTTCACTGTATTACTGTATGTGTTTACAAATGCTTTACACACTGACTCTGAGATAAGCCTTCCTGCTCGTGCCAAGCTACCACAGGATTGAACAGGGGTTATTTCGGAGTGTAGCCCCCTTACACTGACTAGAAGCAAAGGTCCCTATTTGGAGAAAGCTGTAAGCCATTGCCAACTGGAGACCCCCAGTTCAAACAGTACCCGAGTGGCCCAACACCCCAAGGCGGTCCTCCATGCCATCCTAGCCTGTGCTGTGGTGACCCCTGAACCATCACTAGCTTCTAACCAGAGCCTGCAGCCTGTATCTGGAAGATCCCCTCCAACCGCGACCGAAGGCTACACCCCGACCGTCTCTCTGACCGAAGCAGTCCTTAGGAGCCCAACCACGACCGCCCGACTGACTCCTTCTGTGAGCATTTGCGGCCACAGGGTTTCAACTCCCAAAGACCCCATTCGCCGTACCGGTCGTGGACCACTTCTCAGTAATCCCCGACCAAATCTGCTGCTTAGACCAAGACCGAAGTTCTCCACTGAGAAACCTAAGATTCCTGACAACCGCATCCTACAGCCGGCTGCCTCTGTGCTACTGGCGGTGTAGTGCTTGTGCTGGCCATTGGGCCCTTCGGTGCCTGCCTCAACACCATGAGCTTTTTGTTCCCTCAAACAGGTGGCCTGCTCGTCTGCAGTTCCCTCAGCAATGACCTTGCTTAGCCCATTGGCTAACGTGTGGTTCCTACACTCTGCACCTGGCTGCCTATGTGCCACTCGCTGTGCGAATCGAGTGTCCATCTGACCGAGACCTACTCACGGACCGTAACCTCATTTTTGTTCTTTCAAGGCGAAGAGTCTTGTGAGTAACCCTGCAAAACTTTAATTGTATTACAAAACGCATTAATTTCCTTTCTTTCTCTTAGGAAATGTACCAGCGTGGTATGTAGAGATACCTCGCTGAGTAAGTAAAGTAACTATAAAGTAGAAAAATATATAGAGAGGAGGAGCGCCAAGAAACCTTTAGGTTCGTGTCACAATCAAATATCGAAAACCTTCTAATAATCAGTCCTCAGACAGTAGATTCAGTTCAAAGATCTTCTTCTTTATTATATATCAACAATTCATTTCTAAATCTAAATTATGGATCACAGTTCAGCTTTTGGAAATAAAGTCCAGCAAGCATGAAATGAATTGCTGTTGATATATAATAAAGAAGAAGATCTTTGAACTGAATCTACTGCCCGAGGTTTTCAATATTTGATTTGGACTTTCTTGGCGCTCCTCCTCTCTATATATTTTTCTAGTTTGTTAGAGTGGTCGATATGCAGTGGACCAGGAGGGGTGAACACCTATCTTGATTGAACATTTTCTTCAGAATTTAATAATCAACTTGTGCACTGTGGTGCTAAGCCCTCACCGCTGGAGCAGGGCATATTAACTATAAAGTAGTTTCAACTGTTTATTTACAAAGTTTAAAAACCTGTAACAAAAACCAGGTTAATAACAAATGCCTATTCGTGATACCTTACCTTTGAAAGTACGATTTTGCCTATGATTTGATTCTAGTAATAAACTAACACTAAATAATATTTTTACACAAACAAATTTGTCTGAGTTCAGTCATTGAGTGTGTGACATCATTTCTTGCCTGAGTGTGTACAATAAATTCTTAGCACAACCCTCTGATAAAGCTTTACTGCTCGCCCACACTACCACAAATAGAGAGTAAGGAATTATCTACTTTTACCTCTGCCTACCTTTCGGGATCCACTGGACTCTGTGCACACTATACCTCAATTTGGAATAGAATAGACAGCATGGTACTAATTGATTGAGAACACAAGAGTTTTAACTAGCATAATCTTTTTGTTACCGAGCATAAAATAAAGAAAAACAACCCAATGACGATGACTGTTTACAACGTACTCACCTGCAATGTCAGACCTTTGAGTAATGTAGCAAAAATATACAGAATATATTCCTATATTTCAAATGCGAGAGATTGATTTTGTGTTTCTACATGAAACTCCCATGTGCAAAATTACGGGGCTGAAGTAAAAAAAAAAAATACAAAGAAAAGATGGCAGGGCAAATGTATTATACAAAGTACTCAATGTTTGCTAGAGCTGCCCTAATAGGGGTAAACCATGGGGTGCACTTTGTGATAGTAACTCGACTCACGGGTTCACACTCTGCGACTCTGGGCAATAGCTTGCTTAATCTCCACAACGGCCCCTCACGGCGGGATGCCTGGCTTTCACCTTGTGGATACCCTGCCGGGGTATCTCACAGGGGAATACCAGGACGGGTTCCCTAAGCAAGCGCATAGATGCCTGCGATGTGGGCGATTTGCGCTATATAAATACATGTACATTTACAGTTACATTTACATAGTAATCCACAATGCATTCCTCTGAGACTAGATTAGATGGTAAATCAGTGCGGTTTCCAGCCCTGCAGGGGACCACAGCAAAACAAGCTTATGCCCAGATGCATCAAGCATTTTTGGAGTCGTAAACGGTGCGATTCCTTAAAATCGGCCGTTTGCGACTCCAAAAATGCTTTTTGGTATGCATCATTACTTTTTGTTGAAATTCGCTAATTTTGCGAATTTCTTAAATGCGATTGCATTTAAGGAATCGCAATTGTGCGATTCCTTAAATGGAATGCATCATTGTAAAAAAATTCGCGAATTTTAAAATTGCAAGTGCAAATTACCACGAGTTTGAACCTCGTGGTAATTTGCACAATTGTTTAAAAAAGCACAAAAATGCATTTTTTAAACTGTTAAGTTACAGACACACATGTCCTTAGGACATGTGTGTATGTAACTTACATGTAAAAGTGCATTTCATGGGTGCAGGGGGGGTCCTTTGGACCCCCCCTCTCCACCCTTGAAATGCTTTGTTGAATTCCGATTTTCAAATTGCGAATTCGCAATTCCCATTCATTCCTATGGGCATTTCAGCCCATAGGAATGAATGGGAATCGCTATTTGAAACTCGCAATTTTATTGCGATTCGGTAAAAATTGCGATTTTTACCGAATCTCAATAAAATTGTGAAATAAATGATGCATTGCCATTTGCGATTCCTTATTTGCAATTCCTTATTTTTCGCAAATAAGGAATCGCAAATGACAACGTTGATGCATCTACCCATTAGTTTCTTGTATGGCTGACAAACGTGAGTATTGCTTTTTTTATGGAAGGCAGATTATCCCCTAGATGGGGAGTACGCACATTATTATCATGTACACGCACTTAACACTGAGCATAGAGCGCTTTGTGAGTAAATCCCAGAAGCAAATCTTTATTGTTTCTGGTGTATATATGAACAAGACGTAATTGGATCATTTTTATTTTTATTTATTTATGTAGTTTGTAAAGCGCACAGCTACCCCCAAGGGGGTGTCCCGGCACTAGAACCTGAACCTCCGGGTGAGAAGAAAGGAGCAGAGAGGGAGTCAGCAGGATAAAAATCAGAGTCCAGAAAAGAGCCAAGTTTTGAGTCTGGCCCGGAAGATGGATTCAGAAGGGCAGAATCTAAGATCGATTGGCAGAGCGTTCCACAATTTTGCTGCGATAACACTGAACCCTCTGCCGCCCATTCTAGTGAGTCTAAAACGGGGAGAGACCAGAAGGCGGAGGTCGTTGGATCTCAGGGATCTGATGGAATGGGATATTGAGACTCGTTTTTTCAAGTAATTGGGTCCGAGGTCATTGATGGCTCGGTAGGCGAGGATAAGGATCTTGAACTGGATACGGCTGGCCACCGGTAGCCAGTGAAGTTCCTTACGATAGGCGGAGACTGACTGACGGTAGGGGATATTACCAATTAATCTGGCCGCCGCGTTCTGGACAATCTGAAGCCGGTCTATCAGATATTGAGGGGCACCAGCATAAAGGCTGTTGGCATAGTCCAGGTGAGACGTAATGAGGGCATGGGTAACTGTACGACGGGAGTCCAGAGGGAGATAGGGGAGTATCTTTTTGATCATGCGCAACTTCAGGAAGCAGGCAGAGGTCACTTTATTAACCTGAGTTTTGCATGAGAGGGAGTCATCAAACTGAAATCCCAGGTTACGAGCAGAGTGAACGGGAGAGGAAGCAGGATCAAGTGCCGTGGGCCACCACCAAGAGGAAGGGATGGAATTTTTCTGGTTAAAAAACAGCACCTCTGTCTTGTCTGCATTGAGTCTAAGGTGGTTATCAGTCATCCAGACACTGAGTGATCATAACTCACTCAAGCTAGTATTGGGTATTGGACACACATGACATGTATTCTGACATGGAGGCTTCAGCCGATAGCCCCACAGGATACCCCATACAAGGTCGCCTTGAGGGAGGCCCTTGACCATTTTGTTTAAAATCCAGTTGAGGGTTGGTTGATAATCCTTGTATCAGCTGGGGAGCCCGCAGGGTCTTTATTAGAGTCACCTGTATTGGGATGACGTATAGTGTTATAGGAGTGTTGGAGGACAGCCTATAGAAATTAGAACTAGAAGCAGTTACGTCTTTGGGTGATAAAAAATGATATGGCTAAGTATTTCAAGGTCACAATACTTGTAAAGTGGCATAATATAAATTGTCATAGGATGAATGCATGCATATGACAAATTATAGAATGGTAAATGTCCTATTCCTGCATTAATTACATTGTATTTCATCTCAGAATTGAGAATTTAAGACTTATCAAGATAAATACTTTAGTCAGCACAATTAAGGTTTCAATTGTTTGTAACGTAGTCAGGCTGATTAGAGGCCACCTGTGGGCCAGTTTGAATAGTCTTTTTATATAAACGTAGCTTTTTGGAGCAGCGTTGTTGGTGGGTCTTTTTTTGAAATTAGAATCTGGGTACAGGACTACAAGAGAGCTATCCTGAAGTCTAAAAGATTACAGTTTTTTTTCTTGATCTTGCAAGACTTCAGGCAGCCATCTTTGGGTCAGCCCATCTTAGGCTGTAAAAAGAATACCAAAAGGTGGCCATGTTATGTTTGTACTGACACATAGCTAGAAACAGGTTCCTGGATATTTGGTGAGTGAGGAGCCATAAAACCACATAATCATAATAATATCTTTATTCACAAAGTAGCCCCGGCCACATCCTGAAACCAGTGCACCTCATATATTGCTCTCGAAGCACTTTCTTCGAGGCAGAATCATACATCAAACAGCGCATATCATGATGTAAAATATGTAGGGGCGTGGCTTGACTGGGGACGATGGTGGACATTTAAGTGAAGAGCTCCGCACCAGCTTCCCATTATTCCTGTGCCCAAGCTAATTGGGGGTTTGCCGATCCGCCCTACCGCTGCAGCAACATCTAGAGGGCGGGGGCGGGGGGGCATCCTGGAGCAGGTTGCGTTGATCCCTGATACTGGGAGTCGGGAACGGCACTTTCCGGAGAGGCCTTCCGCAGGAGGAGCCGACCTTCCCGGATATCTGCAGCGGCCCTGCTGCCACACGAAGCCCTGGCTTGGAGCTCCATACAGGCCTCGGACTGCGCTGCTGCGACCGCCGGAGGCTCCCGCCGAGCGCGTTGACGGGGCGCTCTGCTGAGGAGGGATCGGAGGTCCTGGAGTGAGGGGACAGCATGGTCTGCCCTGTAGGAGGGGATCTGAGCGCTACGGCCTGCGCTGTTCAGAGGTGAGCCTTGGGCGGCTGTGGCTCTGCTTGACAAAGCCCGTCGTCTGCTATTGGAATAAGAGCGTACCTCCGTTTGAGGTAGACTGTGACGGAAGGGTGCGATCCTGGGAGCTGGGGAGCGGTGTGTGCCTGGACACTGGCTGCGAGTGGGCAACATGATCTTGTCGCCATTTTGGGATCTGGCCACGCACTAAGGACTGGGCAAGCTTCTTACCCATAAGCGGGTGACCAACCTTCGACACCCTGAGGGGCGGGAAAGAGGTGCCTAGTGTTATCTCCTTCGCAGGGTCTACCCCGGGGAACTGCTTTGCTTCAGCCTGATTGTTGTGACTTACACAGAGTGGCACATTGACACTTTAATTTGCATTTTTGCCTGTTGCTTGGACTATTGGCCGGTGAGGCCCAGTATGGCATGATTGTTGAGGCTACTGGTGACTAGTGATGGGGAGCATTGCCTACCCTGCTTGGGCCTGTAAGGTTGGTGATCCTATTGCCTGCTTCCACAGCAGTCAACAGCGATTTGGAGGAGGTCTGTGCCCATTAAATTGGGGATAAGAGCTTCCCTCACTCCGGTCTACACTACCATGGGGAAACCCAAGAATAAAGGAATAAAATCGCCGGGGCTGCGCAGGATCCCTTTGACAGCGCATCTGAGTGCTCACAGTCGGGCCCGGGCAACCCGATACAACAAAAACTGAAGCAAATCCTTGACGCCATCTCTGACACCAAAGCCACCCTTCACCAGGATATAAGTACAGTGGTGGTAGGTCTGGGTCTTTTACGCAAAGAACATAGGAAATTGTGGGACAGGGTCAACATAATGAGACTTCTATGGCAGAACTCTTGCTTGCGCAGAAAGAGACTGACCACCAGCTGAGTGCCCTCACAGATAGTCGGTGACCTGGAGCGTAGGGCTGAGGACGCAGAAGGCTGCAATCGGTGGAACAACGTCCGAGTGGTAGGGTTACCGGAGGGAAACGAAGGGAGTGATATGGTGTCCTACCTAGCACATTGGTTCAAAACAGTGGTGACCCCCGAGGGGCTGACTTCCTTTTATACTCTGGAACGTGCCCATAGAGTGCCGGCTCCACCCTTGGCTCCAGGGAGGCCTCTGCGACAGATAGTGGCCCACCTGCTACATTTCCGAGATCGGGACATACTGCTGCAGAGAGCTAGGATGGAAGGCCCCTTTCAGCTGTATAATAGTAGGGTCACTCTGTTTCCAGGTTATAGTCTGGAAGTTCAACGGAAGCGAGTTTACTATCTGGAAGTCAAGAAAGCCTTGAGGGATGAGGAGCTCCAATACTCCTTGATGTTCCCGGCCAGGCTGCGCATTGCGCTCAACAACACCACTCGCTACTTTGACTCGTCTTCTGAAGCGTGGGACTTGCTGAAAGGCAACAGTAGCGCAAAGGGAGGGGAGGAGTTCATGGACCAGGCCTTCTGGCTCCCGTGGACTGTGGAGATTCAGCAGGAGAGCCCAGGCGAAACCTAGCGGAACACAAACTACGAAGGAACAGGCTCTGCATTACAGACAATGTTATCCTTATCCCAGACTCTGAGTAGGACTCCAACGGATGATGAAGCGGGGTCTGCTATGGGGTCGGCAGACAATGACTTGGACACGTCGAATGGTAGCAGTTTTAAATTGCCAGTGGTAACACCCCAAAGTGTAGATGATATTGTGTGACCTAGCTATTAGTTCCTAGCACCAGTTTTTCAATTAAACTTTACTACTGTAACATTTTGAGTAGGGGCCTGGAGCTAGCTGTGATTCAATGCAGCTTGTGCTCCACGAGCTGGGTACACGTCCCTGGTCAGTTGCGTCCACTACTGCCTCTGAAGTAGTCGGAGATTTCACTTAGTTTTAGGTTATTAAGGTTTGGATGGGAGCTCGTTTTATAGTTACTGTCCTTGGAAGGGGGAGTTGGGGTTTTGGGGATGTTTTGTTGGGACCCAGGCGTGGCACGGCTAGCATATGGTACGACTGTTGGGCGCAATTATCACCATGGGATCATTGGTGGATTTAAAATGCATATTTTGGAATGTCAGGGGCCTGCATACAATGGGCAGCCGCTATAAGATGCATGCTTATTTAGTATGTAGGGGGATTCAGAGAGCCTTTCTCCAAGAAACACCTATAATGGGCCAAGCGGGTATTGCATTACAGCGGAGATGGAGAGGTCAGGCGTTTCATACTGCTTATTCTGCTTATACGCAAGCGTTTTAACATGTGTTAGAGCGGGGGTCCCCTTGCAGCTTGTGCAGCAGATCACAGACCCTGAGGGCAGGTATGTGATGGTGTTTGGACGTCTTAATGGCAGGGATATTGCATTGTGTAGCGTTTATGCGCCTAATATTGATCAAACGTCCTTTTTCGCTCAACTCTCATGGAAACTGGCACTTTATTTGACTGGCACTTTTCTCATAGGAGGGGATTTTAATTTGGTCACTGATGTCCTACTAGATAGATCCCATCCACCCCTCTCTACTGCCCATACACATAAGCTAGCAAGAGCCAGGCAGGAACTCCGGGGACTGGTTGACACATGGAGTGCGCATCACCCGACTGACCAAGACTATTCCTTTTTCTTGGCCCTTCACAAACTATAAGAAGTATATCACACGCGCTCATACTGAGCGAGACAAATCTGGCACCCTGCTGGCTTGGTTGGCCAACCGAGAGCGGCAGGGATTGCCTATTTTAGAAGTATATAGCCCGTCGAGAGAACTTTGTCGCACACAGCAGGGAATAAATGAGCAGCTCCATGCTTATTACACAGAGCTTTACCAGAGTAAGGATGTGCTGAATGAGGATATCCTTGGGGAGTTTCTAGGGGCGGCCGATCTCCCAGCATTCGCCAACTCCAAGGCTGAGTAACTTGGCCAAGACATCACATTGGGATAAGTGAGAGTTGCGATTAAACATATGGCACGTAAGAAGACTCCCGGAGCGGATGGATTGCAGGTCGAATTTGATCTTGCATGTATGGATCTGATTGCCCCAAAGTTAGTGACTCTCTATAATGAGGCAAAGACGGTGAGACATCTTCCTACCATTACCCGCGAAGCGATAATAATCCCCCTTTTGAAACCAGGAAAGTCACCCTCAGATAGAACTGCATACCTGCCACTGTCTATGCTTCCTACTGACTATAAGATCTTGAGTCAGATACTTGGTGCCTGGTTGCTCCCCCATATGACACAGTTGGTTCACATAGACCAGGCGGGATTCATTCCAAAGCGGAACATAGCGGTTAATGTGTGACTGCTACTCCACATACTGGAATCTGACACGTATTCAAAGACATCTGCTGCTATCTTTTTGGTAGGCATCGCCATTCTTACCGATTCTCCCTCCTGCACCCAATACTTGGTGCACTTCGAGGCTGTAAACATGTCCACGCTGAGCCTTACCCACAAAATCCCTGAGCCCAGAGATTGGAAGCCCGGTGATTGTGTTTTCCCTCTTAAGGACTCCCTGTATTCTGCCGCAGCCTCCATGCATTACCCCGCCCCTCACAACAGCCTTCCCACCTGGACTGTTAACACAAGACCGTGTCCCCCCTCCGCACTGCCCATCCGGCTACCTGTTCCTGAAGATGATCCTGATTCATCAGGTGTTGTCATTTGCTCAGCAGACAAAATCACTGAATTCCAAATGGAGGTACAGATAAGAAGAACACTCTGTTTCAGTAAATAATAGGTGGTTCCCTTTGTGTTTGTTGCAGTCATTTGTTATTAAACCCAATCTTAGAAAGCTGACCATTATGGTAGGATTGAAGGCAGATTGCATTAGAGTAATATGTAGATTATGCAGACCATGCTTACTTCTAAGCACTATTGTCAGGGGTAGTTTTAGTTCAGTCTAGGTTTTTGTCAGGGTATAACCAATGGGCTGCCTAAACTACTTTTACAAGTACCAAATATTGTCTCTGCCAGGAGAGGGGAAAGGGTGACAAAGTGTAATTGACCTAGATTACCTTTTCCAACACTTTATATTCTCAACAGTATGTTAAAAGCTCTAAAAATGTCACAATCTGATGCATGTTGCAAATTGGGTCGCCGGTTGAGAGATGTGAACTCCTACTCAAGCAGCAACCACAGTTTCTGTCAAGATGAAACGCAAATTACCCCCAAATTAAACTGCGCTTAACCCTCTGGTAGCTTGGCACAAAGCAGTCAGGATTAATTTAGAGGTGATAGAGCAGAGATTACATCAAATGATTTTATTGAAAAAAGAAATGATTGATAACTTTTACGCAAACCATGAAAATGGTGTGCTAAGTTCAACGGTATGAAAAATGATACAAATATACAATTTAGATATTGCATCATAAAAGCATGCAGGAGAAAAAGTAGATTGAGACATATTTGTTTGTTTGAAATTAATATAGATGTGATTTTTATTAAAGACTTGCTAAATTGCTCACTTATTTATGTTAGGAAATAATAGAAACAGCAAACTTATAATCACTTGGATATTCATATATAAATGTGAAATTAATAAGACTAAAAGGAAATAAATATGAAGTAGATTGATTTTCATGTGAAAAGTTCCCAAAAATGTGTTCAGGTTCTAACGTGTTACGTGTGTCAAATCCTAGGCAATTAGTCAAAAAAAAGGGGGAACAAGTAGATAAGGGAAGACCCATAGGAATCAGTGATTTATAAAAACATTATATTTTTAATGAATTCTTCATAGGAAATTGTTCTTTTATCTGAACTATGCAACACACATATAAATACATAAATGAAATAAAACCGTTGTTTGAAGGACAACCACAAAAAATTAATTTATAAAAATATCTATTAATACAGTGGCACTAATGTAATCGCACGTTTCGGCGTATTGAGACGCCTTCCTCAGGAGCCACACAAATTTCTGAAACGTATAAATAAACAGAAAACAAAATATCAATATATAAACACAATACATCATATTAGATTGCATAGTAAAAATTGCATCTAGTCATCATTAATCACATTCCATTTAACAATGCTTCCCTTAAAAATGTATCACATTCCCAACTGGTTAGATAATCAGTTTACAAGAGACATAATAAAACATCTGAGTATTCATTTGTACTTCTGTGCAACATAATTATAGCAAATTAGAATTCTAAATTCAGGGCCAATGGAGCCACTTCTGTATCACCTTTTATTTATGATGAATTGGTAAAACGAAAAGAGGTACTATCAAGGTTTTTTTTTACTGGTGTTGATGATCTTTGGTGAAAAGTATACATACTTAAACAACCTAGGACTTAGTCATCGATAGACAAAAAGAAAGTTGATGAAAACCTAGCCTTCCTGTACATGTAATGTACGGAAACTATAGTGGACCTAAAGAGAAGGAATTCTATTTGTGGCCTTCAGTGCCCCTTCTATTAAACAACTTTGAGTATCTTAATAATGAATAAAAACAATTCTTACTTAAAAACGACCAACCCAGGGTGTTTCGTGGTAATGATCCTCTCAATGGGGGATTCAAATGTAAGATAGAACAGTAAAAGAAATAAACAGTACCTAAAACAAAAATCAAATAAATCACAATAAAGGCAGAAACATCATTTTTCCTTATTTGTAAGGATATCTCTATATTATCAGACCCTAATAATTCCAACGTATTGGTCACTAGAGATGCATTCAGGTTGAAAATAACTCGCAGAACAGCCGATTCTACCCTGGAAAACACCAATTTTTCTGGGCAACTGTTTCAAAGAACGGGTGTGTTCAATTATTAGGTACATACATATGTCAACCTATATGATCATCTGCGTACCTACGTACCAGCGCTGTAGACGGTATAAAGGTCCAATGGAACCTGGCCACATCTATATATGCGATGAATGACATCCAGGGTACGCCAGTGGTTTGCCTTAAATAAAAAACAAATGAACATCTCTCAGAATACATCAATTGTTTATATAAGCTGAGAGAGTTTCAACTATTGAAGCAACTAACACAGCTCACCTCGTAAAAGAAACTTTTTTTCTTTGTTCCAAGGTTAAGAAACTGACCATAATTCGCCGACTATTTGCTTGGTGTAGATAAAATCAGTAAAGAATCAAGATATCTGGGTCTATAAAAGAAAGTAAACATAGAAGAATTTATTATTATTATTATTATTATTATGTTTCTTATATAGCGCCAGAATCGACCCCCGAAGGGGTATCTCCGCGCTTGCCTTGGGAACCCGTCCTGGCTTTTCCCTGTGAGATAGCCCCTAGAGGGCATCCCCAAGGTGAAAGCCAGGCATCCCGCCGCAGGGGGGCCGTTGTGGAGATTAAGCAAGCTTAATGCCCAGAGTTGCAGAGTGTGAACCCATGATTAGGTCAGGCACCGAAGCGAGAATTATCGAGTCCATGGACATTTGAGCTCAAGACCCTGCCGCGTCGGGAATTGAACCCTGGTCCCGGGTCTGACCTCTGCTTCAGGGTCTGCCTGCTCTAACCAGTGAGCCACACTTCTCCACATTTCCGTTCGATATTTTTACTATTGTTGACAAACTCTCGAGGTATGATTTTACTCCTAGAATTACTAAAATCACAAGGAATGCGCATCAGAAGCTCACCGTAGTTCAGATGATATCTATATTAGACTGACCAGAGGGGTGAAGGATGGCCACCAGCGTTCTCCGTTAGTCTAGAATTATAGTTAGCCGTATTGCAGGACTCTGCGTAAATAAAATCACCCGACTCTCAGTATATGTGGGTCTACGAACGACACATGCAAAGGAACGTTTCAGGATTTAAGTACACTCGATGTCCCAGAGTTACTGACAGACTCTTGTATAAACATTTTATCTCTAAATACAACTGGTGGCACGTAATTAGCTCACCTAGGTTTTAACAAAAGACTGCAACAAGCAAGTGAACCGGGCAAAAGATGGCTGCCGGCGTCTCCCGTCGGTTAGAGGAGGTATCAACAATCTGATGCCAGACGGGAGTTTAAATAAGTCACTCCGATAGTCACATGACCAACAACCAGCGACTTAAACACGTAGGGCGAAAACCGTGGTAATCACCCTAAATATATTGGCAAAGTTGATGTACAAGTTTCCGTTTGATTGCCAAATAGTGCCTGAGTCTAAGTTAAAAGTTCTCAGAGTAATAACTGCATTATTTAGCATGCAATAGAAGTGTTCAACATCGTGGATATAATATCTCGCAAAAAACGGATAAAACAAATATCGCCGTACATGCATTGAATTTAAAAGGGCGTGTCGCAAAATTTATATTTTAAGAATAGTCAGTGAGAGACAGAGGGAATGACAACCCCTGTACAACAAGGGCTCACAATAAGGATGACACATAATAAAACCTAGAAAAAGGACTCGCTTATTGACGTCCTGAATAATGTTAGAATAGATCAAAAGACCAGGATATAATCTAATTTATATCTTCAAATGTCGAGTGGAACGTACTACACTCGAACTCAATATAGAAGGTCATAAAATCCTTAACCAAATATTAAACAAACCTACTCTATATAGATAGGGCTATTGCATGATAAAGAATTCCCTAAGTAAGTACTTATCATTAAATACAGTTTGACTTTCCACACCTAACCAATAGTCATTTTCAGAATATTGCATTCTCCCAGGGATCTCACTATTTAATCAGTTTTTAAAGGTATCAAATACAAAAATCCAGTACACTTCTCTCTTTTTACGAATCGCACAACCTCCTTTACTGTCCGGTGTCCTAATCTTTTCTAAAATACGCCATTTGATATCTTCTGGCTTATGGTTCTTTTCTTCAAAACTAGTGGTGCTAAGGTCTTGCCCGTTCTAATGGCTGACCTATGTTCTGTCAGACGAACCTGAATAGATCTTGAGGTTTCACCAACATAACCGAGATTGCAGGGGCATAGAATTAAATATACACTGTTCGCCGTCTTGCAATTCCACAAGTCACACGCTTTAGAAGTAAAGCCATTGTGAGAAAAAAGCTCACCTCCTAAAATGTTCTCACACGATTTACAAGAGGAACACTTAACTGTACCCCGTACTGGTAGATTGCTAAACAAAGATCTCTGACTAGATCCTAATGAATTATTCTTTTCGTCAAATCTTGAATGAACAATCAAATCCTTGATATTCCTATTTCTCTTGTGTGCAAACAGAGGTTTCGCCAGTTTATTTTCTTGGGTCGGATTACAGTTAAGGATATGCCAGTTGGCATTGATAATCTGACTTTGTTGTTGAGAGTAGAATGTCTGGTAACGCAGACCAATTGGTCCTTCTCTTTACATATTTTAGATCCTAACAAAACTTTTCTTTTCCTGCAAGCTTTCTCGCCTTAGTCCCCTTCCCTCTGTCTCCCTGGTTTTTGCATCCCCCAGCGCCAAGAAACCGCCAGGTATATGTGCGCTTAATAAATGTTTTTAAATTCAAATTCAAACAAAGAATTTCGATCATAGAATCGCGCTCTTTTATAAAAATCGCTTACTAGTCAGTGGGGATAGCCTCTATCCATGAATTTTTTCCTCATTGCTGCAGCCTGTTTGTCAAAATCAGTGAGACTGGTACAATTTTATTTATTTATTTATTTATTTATTTATGAAGCTTACAAAGCGCACGGCTACCTCCGGCGGAGGTGTCCCGGCGCTGAGATTACCCGAATGCCACCCAGAGAAGGTACCAGAAGTAAATCCTACAGAAAGGAAATAAAAGAAACAGACATTATTATGAACAATTAGTAAACAGCCAAGTTTTGAGTTTTCGTCGAAAGACCGTCTCAGATTCAATGAACCTGAGTTCCACGGGTAGTCTGTTCCAGAGTTTGGCAGCAGTGACGGTGAAAGTTCTGCCGCCACATCTGGAAAGTCTGAATCTTGGGACGATCAGTAAACGAAGGCTGTTAGATCTGAGGTGCCTAACAGAAGATGAAATTTTAAGGCGTTTACTCAGGTAAGACGGGCCTGTTCCATGAGTAGCACGAAATGCCAAGGTCAAGATCTTAAACTCAATACGCCGAGCTATGGGGAGCCAGTGGAGCTCATCTCTGTACGCTCTGACTGAGGTACAAGCAGGAATATTGCCAATAAGCCGAGCCGCGGCGTTTTGGACTATCTGCAGGTGATCAATCAAATACTGGGGGGCACCCGCATACAGGCTGTTAGCATAGTCCAAATGTGTGGTGATAAGTGCCTGGACCACGGTTTTGCGAGAAGATTGAGGAAGATACGGGAATATCTTCCTAATCATGCGCAATTTCGCAAAGCAAGCCCCCGCAACCTTGTTGACTTGGGATTTACCAGACAAGGTGTTATCGAATGTAAAGCCTAGGTTGCGGGCAGTCTGAGCTGGCTTAGGAGGGGGATCCAGGACAGTGGGCCACCACAAGCTAGCCGGGGGAGGAGATTTCTGACCGAAGAAAAGAACCTCAGTTTTTGCGGCGTTGAGCGCCAGGTGGTTAGCAGACATCCACGTGCAGATATTGCCAAGGCAGTTTCTAAAATCAGAGAAATGGGAGTCAGAGTGGCCTCTGAATGAAAAAATGAGCTGAGTATCATCAGCATAGGAGACCACCCTGACACCCCAAGATTCAACTACCTTAGCAAGAGGAGCAACGTAGATGTTGAATAATAGAGGGCTGAGGGCAGAGCCCTGGGGCACTCCGCACAAAAGAGGTTTATCCTCTGATTCAAATGGGTGCAACGTGACCCTCTGAAACCTGTTCGACAAAAAGGAATTAATCCAGAACTGTGCCACTGATCCCGAGCTGATGTAAACGAGTTGCTAGTATGTCATGGGATACAGTGTCAAATGCAGCGGATAGGTCGAGGAGGACCAACATGGCCTCCTCGCCCCTATCCACTGATTCCCTAATAATTTCTGAGACCTCTAGCAACGCCGTCTCGGTGCTGTAACCCGCTCTAAAGCCGGACTGGGAGTCGTGTAACAGCTGATTAGATGCCAGATACTGGGCCAGCTGAGTCTGTACCACTTTCTCCAAGACTTTCGCAGGTTTAGGCAGAAGTGAAATGGGCCGGTAGTTGGTGAATTCTAAAGGGTCAGCACCAGGTTTTTTTAGAATAGGGATTAGCCTGGCCTGTTTCCAATCTGAGGGAAATTGACCCCGAGATAGAGAGGCGTTCCAAATCGAGAGGAAAGGTTTAACCAGAACAGGGGCAAGATTGCCCATGAGTTTGGCAGGGACTGGGTCCAAAGGAGAACCGGACTTCACTTTAGATAGTAAGGACAAGGCTTGGTCGGAGGTAAGCTCATCAAAATGATTAAATGAGCTATAACTGGAACAGGTTATATCAGGGGGGAGGCAGAGTGCAGCAGTATCAAAAGGAGAGGCGAGTTTGATAATTTTATCCTGAAAAAAATCCGAAAGTCCGTTGCAAAGATCTTGTGTTGGAATACATTGGGTTTTCGTGGAAGGGGGATTGACAAAGTCTTTCACGATGGTAAAGAGAGTTTTGGAGGAATTCTGTGCCTGATGGATAAGATTGGAGAAATAGGCTCTCATCGTAGAGCGTTTCAGCTTATGGAATTTGTTCCGGGCAGATTTATAGGCCAGTTTAGCAAGAGGGTCATAATTTTTTCTCCATTTGCGTTCCAGTTGTTTACATACGCTCTTTTCCTCGCGAAGCAAGGAAGAAAACCAAGGAGAAGAGGGATGAGATCTGGAAGAAGACAATGGAACAGCAGGGGCAACAGAATCAAGGGCCGAGGAAAGGGCCAAATTAAATCTTGCAGTTTCTTTGTCAAGGTCTTCTAGATGGTTAAATTGAAACTGAAGATGCGGTTCTAAAGACTCACAGGTCACTTTGGTCCATCTACGGCCACTGTCTCTATGAAGAGAGGACGGGGAAAAAGAAGAAGGGGAGGTAAGGGTAAAAGGAAGAAGGTAGTGATCAGTCCAGGTCAGAAGAGAAGGGGACAAAACAGATATGCCAGGATGATTAGAAAAAATGAGATCTAATGTATTCCTTCTCACTCTTAGGAATTGTGAAAAGGGACTACTCTGACGTTGGCTCCTAGGGTGGAAGCTGTTAAAGTGGAGCAACGTATTCCGTGCCGTGGGCTTCACGAATAAGTCCACCTCCAATTTATTATTTTGATTTTTTAGGACCAGATCAAGAAACTCCACTTTGTCTGTATTATATTGTGCAGTGAATTTCAGATAAATATCAGTCATATTGAGCCATTCCAAAAATTCATGTAGGGCATCTTCCCCATTGGTCCAGATAAAGAAGATATCATCTATTTATCTGGACCAATGGGAAACTAACTCGTAAAATGGGGCAATCTCGTTATACATAAATTTGCTCTCAAAGGTTGCCATGTATATATTAGCTATGGACGGTCCGACCGACGCTCCCATACTGACTCCCTTTATCTGGCGATAAAGTGTGACTCCAAATTCAAAAAGGGTTTCTGTTAGTACGATATATAGGCAATCAATCAGGAATTTTTTAGGGCATGCTATATTATGTTTATCAATGAACCAATCAGTGGCCAGTACTGCTTCTTTTAAAGGGATATTACTATAGAGGGACTCTATGTCCAAAGTCACTAGTATATCCGTATTTGAATTAAAACTTAGATTTTCAACTCTATGATCATGTCACCTGTATCCTTAATGTACGATGTGATCTTGGGTATATCTGGTCTTAAATAAAAATCAATAAATTTGGATAAAGGTTCAGTGATGGTTCCTATTGTTGACTCAATCGGCCTATATGGAGGATTATTCATATTTTTATGTATCTTGGGTAAACCATAGATACATGCAGTTTTACCTTTATTTGAATTCAGAAAATCATATTCTTTTCGAGTAATTTCCCCAGTAGATAAAGCCTCCTTCTTTAAGTGTTGAATTTTCTTAAAGATTACATTGAAGGGATTAGAATTTATTCTTAGATATGTAGAACTGTCATCCAACATAGAGATCATATTACGTTCATAATTATCTGAGTCAATTACAACAATGCCTCCGCCTTTGTCACATCCCTATATTACAAGTTTTTTATTATCAGATAATGTTTTTAGGGCTTGTGATTCATTTTTACTGAGATTATAACAAGGTTTAGGTATAAAACGAATTGTCCTCTCAAGTTTCTGTAGAACTACTAATTCAAATGCTGCCACCTCAGGACCCACTTGGTCCAGCGATGGGCTAAAAGTTGAGGGTAATGCCAATTGTTTCTGTGTATTCATCTGGGCGTTATGGTCCTCACTAGTCTGGAAAAACTTTTTTAAACGAATCTTGCGGGAAAAAAGAGATAATGTCTTGGTGCAATTCGAACACATTTGCATGAGCCTGAGGTACATATGACAGACCTTTAGAAAGTAAAGTCTCACTATGGACATCCAGCTCAAAGGAAGATAAATTGAAGATAGGGATCCCATCCCTTGTCTCCAGTATTGCCGATTGCGTGTCTCTCTGATGAATTGGGTGCACCGAAAATGATAAAGAAAAGTAGGTGTCCACTTGAACTGTGAACTCTACTTAATACACTGTTTTTATCCCTATGCACTGTGATTACTGTATATGTCCAGAGACTCCTTGCGCTACAAAGGTAACCAAATTAATGCTATACTGTGATGATTGCCACCTGTTTTGTCAATTGTTAATAAAAAGAATTTTTTTAAATGCAGGTGCTACACAATTATACTTAAATGTGTTTTCATGAAACTTCTTTAGCATGTATTTCACATGTGTTAGTCGAATAAAACATAAACGACAAAGATTAGTATGCATGTTCTTATATGTATAATGCTGAAAAACTTTTTATGAGTACGCTATACTTGTGTATTAATTATGATCAGATTGAAATGTTTATTTATGTATTTTGTCATATACACATGCTAGCTTCCTATTAATGTATAATTCACAAATTAACATGATCTAATCGTATATTGGCCCACATTTCATGTAGGCAGCATTTTCCTTTTCTGTGAAGTCATGGACTGAATATTTCAAAAGCATATGAGAACTACTTGCTATGTTGCTATGTTGCCAGTTGTATTGAAATAATAACAGTTTCCTCTGACATCTCCCGTCCTGAACAATGCACTTGCAACAAAGTTTGATACACTCTGGAACAGCTGCCTTGGAAAGGGACCTTTTGAACCATTATGTCATCTTCAATGCCTCATTGTTTAATGTTACATGACATAAGGAACTGCATAGTTGATTCACCTAATTTTTCCGGATTTGTATCTTCTTTCCTGCCACATCACACTCCTCTTGTTTGGAGTGCCCAATGGAACTGAGTTGTCAGACAAATTTGGTGATGCCAAGGGGTCTCACCCCCGAAACTGTTCAAGTATAATTGGTCATTTTAAGAGAACTTGTTGGCTTCTGTTTCCGACTGTGATTCGGATTCTGCTGCTGGGACTTGGACTCATTTCTGCTGACCGGTGTCCTGACTCAGATTGAATCTTTTTGGATGAAGGGTTCTTGTCATGTTGCTGTGAAGTGCTGTTACAACAGTGAACTGAGACAGATTACTGTCTTGACAAACTGGACTGGCTACTTGGAACTTTGCTGAACTTTCCTGAGAGTCTTTGCAGTAGACTCACCTAGCTACCTATTCCTATTGATACATATGCAGGATGTGGTAGAATCTGCCTCGGCCTACGAAGATTGGCCCATTCACTCATCTTATTATCCCTGAATCCCAGAGGCCTGTTTTTTTTAATTAAATACTTTACTAATTGATTATTAGAGCTGTATGCTACTTTATTGAAGGCAAATGTCTTTACCTTTTAGATTAAATAACGTAACTCTAACATTCAATCTGACTCTGCAGTTCTGTCTTGTCATTCCTTGTGAGTGAGCATTAATTATGTGTTGTCCATGCATTGGCAAAAATTTATCTTGGAGATATTGAATTTAGGTTTTAGTTAGTTGTTCTATTCCTTGTCCTCATTGAGCAAGTACATTTTGGAAGGGCCCAGTAAATGCTACAGCAGAGGCAATGTGTAAAGCATTTATTAAGAACTTCAAACAGTAATACGGTGAAAACGCAAGAAAAATCCCACACCAATTTAGAAAAATAAAGACTTTATTAAATAAATAACAACAACAAAAAAAATTTAATTTAAAGAAATCCAATCAGTAGGACTGGCGATATGCAATTTCAAAGTCTCAACTACAAATATTGCCTAGAAGCACAAATCACCAACTGGGGTTATCTGGTCGCACCAGACCAGGACAAAGTCACGAGTTCAGCCTGACCGCTATGGAACGTGGGCCGGATATAGGGAACCGGTTAGGTCCGCTGAACGAAGTACCTTAAATCCTGATTTGCGGAACGTTGTGAGATCCCACATCGAGGATGCGTCGCCTAACGGAAGTTTCGAGGAGCTATGATGCAGAATCTTGTGGAGTTGTTGAGGATACCATTGTGCACCAGCGGTTCCATAGAAGCTGCAGAGCTGCAATGCGGTATTGTGCATTGTCGTCAAGGATGCCGTTGATGAGTGCTTGTAATTCGTTGGCCTGCATCCGGGATACGTCACATTGCAGCAGTTGATATCATCTGTGCAATATGGTTGAATTCTGAAGCATGGTTCCTCTGGGGTGGGCCTATATTTAGAGTAGGCTGTTAATATTCCCAACACGTGTTCAGTGCTAACAGATTGTAAAACCCTGAACTTGTTATTGTACTGAGGAGAGCATGACTACGGCCAGGCTTTAGATTACATTTTTCAGTGCTTTGTGAAGTCCACGTTCTTAAGAATTGTTTCACACATCTAAATTGTGCAAATTTTTACCTCCAGTAACGAAAGCTGATTACGTGCAAAGTATGTGATTGCCAGCGCTTGGCGCACAGACTAGGACAGCAAACCGAGCTGACAGTATCATACACATTCTAGTATTTATATTAACATGTTGGGCCTGTTTCATAATGACATTCTCAAGAACACTGGAAATCCTTTCTTGCTCTCCTTCTCGGTTTGGAGTAGATTTTTTAATTTTGAAGTATTTGTTTCCACATTCCCAAGAAGATATTTGGACAAGAGCAACAGGATTTCCAGGAGTACTCATCATGTGTAAACATGCTGTAATAATAACACACATTAGGAAATCAAGCAGAAATGTGCATTTCTATATTTAACTTTTTTCTTCAGCACATGCAAAATAGTTTTACCTGCGGAGTAACCTGCAGAACCCCGCCCCCCACTTCCCCCCCCCACCACCACCACTCACCGTGAAAATATGAGGGTGGGAATTTCTCTATCCATATCCTCACTCAGAGCACACTTACTCCAACTTTGTGGAAGTATCTTGCATGTGTTTCCAGGGTGGGAAGCCATGCAAGTTTTTAGGAATATTCGACAATAGGGGTTTATAGGTGCCCTGTGTATTTTTCATGGCAACAACTGGTATGCCCCCTATCCTGCCTCAATAGATAAATTATGACTGTGGAAAATGCTCCATCGTGTTAGATTTTCTAACATCCTAAATGCACTTCTGAATTGTAAACTCAAATGTATACGAATTCTGCGAATCATGATGATGAATTTACGATTTGTAGATTCATTTTTGTGCAACCAACTTGAATTTAGGCGCACAAGAACAAATGTGATTCAGGAACATCATTTTAATTAACATAAAATATTAAACTCGAAAAGCAAGGACTCGAGCATTTCTAGGACGGCAGAAAGGAAAAAACAACAATGTTCCTTTCATGCCTCGAAATGCTCTAGTCGTCTCAAATCAGATTTCCGCTTTCCTACTCAAACCTTTGCATTTTTCACAAGATCAAGTATCTGATAAAATACACTTTTAAGGCGTGCCCCATTCTTGTTACAGTTGTTGAGAAGGCAGGCTCTGTTCTCTCGCAGTGAAGTTCGGACATCAGCATTCCGGAGAAGAGGGAGTGGATGCCCTGAAAGACCTCCACGTGCTTTCCTTTTAGGGTGCAGAGATTGTTGTGTTTCTTGTGAGTTTTATGTGAACGCTAATGGTCTATCATGGTTCAACAGTATCTACCCCAGTGAAAGAAAGCTGTAGCAGGCCTTAACAGGGCTGTGTTCGCAAGAGAGCAACAGAAGCATGCAAAAACCGAATCTGTGCATAATAGTTAGGATCTATGATGACCCGGTTTTGTTCAAAACTGAAATTTCGAGCCCAGCATGCATGAAGTTTCTGTAGGACTTCTTCTTGATCATTAGGTAGGAGTGTGAAACATTCTAAAGACAGGCATCTTACACATTTCCGGGTATCTTCCTTAAAGTTTTTGAGCATGGCTGAGAGAGCACTACTGGCACATGGCCGCAGTCCCCTCCCTCGGTCACGTCCCTGGTCAGGCCAAGGGCACGGTCCCATGAAGACCCTGGGGAACCTGTTGACCCCTCAGTTGGTTCACCTGGCATACCACATAACGGCCTCCCTCTCCCCATCTTGCACACGTGTTTGCATAGGACAGACTGCCTCTGGCAGACATTTCCTGACACAGGTTATACCTCGGGTAACTTAGCATTTGCAGTTTTAAAGTTTCCGACTTTGCAGACAAAGATTTCATCTTTACCCAGTTCTATCATTAGGACTGTATTTAAAAAATAAAGATTCAACATACATTGACAAGTGTTACTGCGCCAATTATCTAGTTATCCTCTAACTATCTTGGGAAAAACATTCAGCCAGAACATTTGGAAGACCTGGAAGAGTGTGCTAAATGTGGTCAGAACAGTTAAACTGCTCAAAGTGATAAGGGAATGCAATGCTCGTTTTTCAGCTGCTAATAAAATGGGATCTCCCATAGGATTGTTTATCTCCGTCTGTCTCTGCACGTCCGTTGAATGGACACTCTTCATATTTTTATGGCACAGAGATCTTTTTTGGTTTGGCAAGACCTGTTCAGAGGTTTTGGAGACATACGGCCAAAAGTATGGGTCTAGCATGCATTTCAGTTAGATATAGTCTAATTTTTTCAAACATCGTTTTCTCTGTCATTTAAAAATTCCAAATGTTTGTAGGCTTTCACCTTAGTTCGAGTAGCACACAGCCTATACTTTAAACACAGAAGCAACATACCTCCTACAACCGCCTGGGGCATATGCTCCACATGTGACACACCAAGTTGCCAAGGCATGTTTCTTCAGCTTTTGTGGCCATGCAACTGTAAAAGAAAGTCATTCAACTGACTCTTGGAGACAGTCCTCTTTCTGCTATCCCAAGGATCTGCAGGTATAGTCCAGGCTTAGTAGAGCCTCTTTGCACGTCCAGGGACCAGCAGGGCAGTCCTTCTTCGGTCCACCCTTCAGTACAGATGTAATCTGAGGTATGGGTGCCAGGGGTGCAACTTCTATGACAAATTAGTGCCCTCAGGGGATGTGGAGACTACTAGTCAATGGGCTACCAGATCCTAGCCCAACTAGTGATGAACCTTCGTTGAAATGCACATCTAGCTATTCCAAAGTGAACTATTCTGCCCACTCCCAAAATAGCAGATCCCTTCGCTTGGTGTACAGAGCTCCCTAGCCCACCCAGGAGTTGTGGCCACCTGGGGGCTTTATTCCCCTTTCGTGATCAGCAACTGTAAGCGTTCACTGGAAATCGATGAGCAACAAAGTGGCTACTTAACTAAAGTTGCCACTTGTGTAAAAGTTACATTAAATTCAACTTGAGCATCAAGTCAGTTTTAATAAAACTATTCTTTTGATACCTTGAAGTATCCTATTTAGCAGTCCCATTTAGAAGCTGGCACTGCTTAGATGACAGTGCGTAACTCTGTACTTGCCAATGGGGCAACTAGCCTTTCCACAGTAAAAATGATTATTTATATATATATATATATATAATAATCTTTCATAGGAAGGTTTGGGCTTTGCAACTACTATAAATGGCAAAGTAGAGTTAGAAGTTTAAACCAGCTCTATCAGTCTGCAGTGGTAGGCTGGGAGAAATGGTTTCCTTTATCACACTCTTGGTGGCACAATAAGTGCTGTAGTGCATGAGGGATACTTTAACTTAAAAGCCCTGGGCACACCTGCTACCATATACTAGAGACGTATAAATAAATTAACGTATGCCAATTGTTTATAAGCTATTTAAATATATACTTTTAACGGTTGGAGCACATGCACGGACACCTGGTCAGCAGGGCCCTGTACATTACAAAGTTATTGCTCTAGTACCTAATAGTCACAAAGTGGAGGTGAAACTAAAAAAGCAATTTCCTCATACCCCTCTAACATACATAACAGATAGACACACCTCATATCACTGGATACAGACCTTACAAGAGATGCACACTATGATGAAGATATTTGTGCACTCTCTTGAAACACTCATGACTAATGACAAGCTCATAAAACACATACTCCTGAACCTTCCATCGTTTTGCTTGGCTAAAGTGCCAGTATCAAAAGAAATCATGCTAGTACAAGTACATGGACTGAAGGAAAGCCAGTTTTCCTCATGCATTTAGATGAAAATTAAAAATCTTCAGAATATGATGACAAACGTTGTTAGTGGTTTGTGCAATAAAGTAATTTTGTTTCATTAATCTATTTTTAGATGAACTCCTTGACTTATAACTAGTGTTTTTCAGTTTACGCACTATACAGTGTGTACAACAAATCACCAACCTTCATACATGTGTTCACACATCATATACACCCTACAATGTACATGCATCCATCAGTATGCGCTGACCCCTTATAAGACTACTCAGCTATGTTCTATGCCCACACCCACTAAAATAAGACCATGCACCCACCATGAAGTTGTCACCCACCCACCATTATTCATCCACACAACCATCATACTGGTGATCTACATTGTTAGTCTAACAACTTAGTAACCCCATTATACAGCCATACAAAACACTCCCAAACATAAGCTATGTCTCTAAAAATCAGACCTCTTTGCATACTTTCTCATTTACTAATAGCAATGAGAGTGGAGGTTGACTATAGTGGATGCAATATAATGACATATATATGGGCTCAGGACTTTGGTGTGAACTTTGTCTACACTTTGCTCCCAGCCCTCTTATCTTCATTTCCCACTCTACACAGCCTTCACCCATGGAAAGACACTTTGGGTAGAGAGTCCAGCTCTGCAACCAAGCAGCTTTGTCACCTCCCTCAGCTCCCAGGCTGTGTGCCCCAAAACCGCCGTATCTTGGCGTTTGGCCAAGCCCAGCAGCTGCTGGGAGAACAGCATATGTAGCCTCTGGCTATGCCTGGAGCCGGATCTCCCTATGACCGCTGTAAGTTAGGCATTGCTTTGAGCCCACAGACTACTGACCTTAACTTTTGGTCATGTCAATCACACTCTGGGCACACCCTTTGGTCAGGCCGTGCACTCCGTCTCTCTGCTCTCAGTGCCATTGGAAAGGCCTTTGTCCCACATGTTCTTAAAGTAGTGGGTAATCTTTGAACACCCTTTGATACCCAGTTCCTCTGATCCCAAAGCATGGAGCAATTGGCCTGCAGCTCTTTCTCATTCGTGAATCCTTCCTCATATTGCCATGAATAACAAAAAGGATAGAACTTTGTGGTTTGCCAAACCAGATTCATAGGGTTCCTTGGCCCCTAATTATCCCATATGGGTAAGGTATAAGAACCTTTTAGACTCCTTAGACTTCTTAGTCTTGATGTTGACCAGATGTTAACTTGTTGACCCAGAAATGTGCATGCTGACTTGCAAATTGGTTCTCCCTCCTCACGAGTTGTAGTCCGTTATGGGTAGGGTTCCTTCTACTCCTTTCAGGCTGGCTTGTGTCTAGGTTCACATTAGAGAAATAACATTTTCATACATGCATACATATCTGTTAACAATCCCAATCTCCCTTTCTAAAAATTGATGCAGAAACCGGGAGCAATTCAAATGCTTTATTCGGTGGTCATTTTGTGTGCCATAATACGTTTCTACCGTGCGATGCGGTCCTGGTCACATTAAATGCATGCATTTCGTCACCACTTTTACGTATTGTGAAAGCGAAAACAGATTAGATCAGCGTCTTAATGCGTTGCTAAGGCGCTTGATTCCAACAAACACAGTTTGGTTGACCTGCATGCTAATTGTATAACACACTAAAATATGTTATCCAGTTATTGTTTTTTAATCTAAGTGCACAATTCACAAAACATGGAGCTAAATAGCAGTCCTGCTGAATAAAAGCAGACCAAATATATTAATATTCATACATACATATATACATTACAAGGGAAATTTTGGCAATTTTCTTGTATCTCCAAAAATATTTGTTTAGCTAGCAAAAACAAATACATTATATATGAAATTGTATGTCAACCGTGGTATTATTCGAAAACAATACATATCCTCTTAAATATGTACTGTCTACTTATATATAGGTGAGAGGGACCCTGGAAAACATTCGAGAGAGAATGTTTGGAGAGTATGATGAAATGAAGCAGAAAATTAAAGAGCTCAGCAAAGAGATACAGGTAAGAGGCTGCACACTTATCCTTGCACATGGAATCAGGTCATTGTGTATGTGCATGCTTTGTAATAATGGTTATAAGTTAGTTTTACCATACAAAACCTCTGTGAAATGTACTCCTCTTCCTTGAAGCTACTATTCATTCCAATCTTTATCCCTATATCCACTTCCATTTTGGTTTTCCTCTTTTTTTCCTGAAATCTGCTTCACTGCAGAATAATAAAAACCTCATATACTCGTAGCAATTTGCCACTAGTATGACCTAATTCAACATGTTCCTCTTCGATGCAAAATAAGGGAAGCAGATAGACCATCTCCTAACTCTTATAACATATATTTTCCTGTCCACATAATCAGCCCATTCAGAAAAATATGCCAATTTCATTCTTCAACTTCAAACGTTGCGTTTTAAGACCCTAAAGTAAACCCTTTCAGGTTTGGTTGTGAGAAGGTTGGCTCAATTTTTGACGCTGATATCTTTACGTATTTCTTCAGCATACCAACTAATTACCATCATTGACACATCCCACTCAGTTCACTATATAAATGCTCAGTACAGTATAGTGCAATTTCACCAATGATGTAACCCCACTAAACGGGAGGAGCGCCAACTTACCCTTCATACCTCTACAGTTGGAGGCTAATGACCAAACCTCGATTGTTAAGCAAGGCCTTTGAAAATTCGGCATTTATTAAAGTTTATGCCTACTTTATTAAGCAGTATATTGGGATATTAAATATAATGCATCACTGAAACTCCAAACAGGATAGTTGACATTTGTCTGTATCTTTTTCTCTCTTTCGCTTTCTTTCTCTCTCGCTTTCTTATTTAAAGAAACTACATGTAGACAACCCACCTGGTCCATAGACCAGTGTGATAATAATGACTCCAAAATAAAAATTTCTTAAAGGTGGTTATAAAATGTGGCTTTTTTGTGTACATAGAACAAGAACACCAGTATAATAAAAACACCAGTATAATGCATATTAGCAATATATGTTCTGTGTTGTGCGGACGCTCACAAATAGTTCAGCATCACTTTCTTTGCAGAAAGCATACTGCTTTGTTGAAATGAAGGTCATTTGTTGAAATTATCTAATTGATACATTAAATGCAGCTATAAAATGTCAACATTGAGATAATCTGCTTCAGCGTTTAAAGGTTGTCAACATTCCACTCGTAAAACCCTCATTCCATTCGGACCATGGTAATGAGCCGTCTCGATTACTGCAACTCTCTCCTGGTCTCAGCCAACGAGTACCCGCTCAGCAGGTTGCAGGTGGTCCAGAACACCGCTGCGCGCCTTGTAATGAATGCCCCGCTCAAAACTGCTTCCCTTCCCCTTCTTCGACAGCACTGGCTTCCAATTCGTAAGCGTGTCAAATTCAAAGTTTGCTGTATCGTCCACAAAGCCTTGTATAACAAAGGCCCTCTTTACATCTCTAGGAAACTTAAGCATTGCGCTCCTACCAGGACCCTTAGGTCAGGAAGCAAATCGCTTCTCTTAGTCCCCCGGGTCAGGAAAACAAGGCTAGGTGGGAAATCCTTTTTCTTACCTCGCTCCCCTTTACTGGATCCAGTTCCACATTCACCTGAGGCAATACCCTGACTATCTGCCCTTCAGAAAACCTCTTAAGACCACCCTATTTTAATATTGCCCATCAGCCCATCTAGCAGCACAGCCCAAAGCACAGAGATTCCCCTCCGGGGGTGATTCAGGCACTATAGAAAACCCATAAATAAATACATTTAAAAAACATCTTCTTGCATTTTGCACGTGTGCCTTTGCAAAGAAGTAACCGTAAAAACGTGGAACATGGCAAGTGCAATAAATGTAGCATACATTACATCACCAAGGCAGATCATGTGTTTCATAGGAAAAAAAGAAACAATTATCCAGCTCTATATCAATTTGTGAGTTAAAAGGCAACTTACTGGATGTCCAAATTCAACAACAAAGGTGACAAGTGACCTAGAGAAAAAATAAACAATGCAGAAACTGTGCTGCATTCAGAAATCTATTGACAAGAAAACAAGTAAGAAACTCAAGAAAGCAAACATAAAATAATTGCTGTAGACATAAGTGGGCATGGAGAAGCACTCTGGTCTCCGAATATGAGCGGGACTGAAAAGGGCCATTGGAAGGCATTAGAACCAAACTATAAGACTCCTTTAATTTCAGGACTAATCCAAATTGGGAAAAGTAGGGTTGTAATGTTTCTCTTTAGTTATTTCTTTGTTTATTGGTTCCTCTTTCCTGTGAGACACTATGGAAATCTTGAAACATCCAATAAGACCTCTGCTATATGCTGTATTAAGTTCAGAGTAGTGATTTTTAGATCTCGCCTAGCGACGCAGCGCATGCGCTGCTCACCTTGGCGAGTTCTGTGGTTGTTGGCTCCTGTGCATGCGCACGGCATCTCTTCCCTGAGAAACTCTGCTTTCGCGTGCTCTATTTCAGCGTGCACTTTTGCGGGTTCAATGCCCCCGCTGCACTCGTGGCACAGAGTGCTACGTTTGTATGTAACATCTAAAGGCATCGCTGAAATATTTTCAATTTGGAGGCATTGCACTCAATATTCTGAGAATGGGCTTCATGTTTTGTTTGCAAAGCCCTATACTGTCTCTTTATTAAATTTTGAGATGCATACGAAAAATATTTCTGTACTGCTGTTGAAAATAATTTTATTTGTTGCCTTTTAGTCCTAGTTTAGAAACTTAATCAATTAATATTTTTCGAGTTTTAAACACACTATATTTGTTGTTGAAATGAACAGTTTGGCATACTTGCTTCCCCTTACTACTGTGTGACTAATTTTCATTTCTCTTTTATACAAAACTTACCCACGTGGCTGAATTCCTGCTTTAAAGTTTACAATTTATGTCAATAAAGTTGTTTCATAAAACTGATGTTTACAAAATTGAATGTTTAGTGCAATGTATAAATAAAATACTAATAATCCATATATAGCACATACCTGGATCATATTGTTATGTTTTCGGTATGGCTGGATAGGGAAAGCTTAGCATTCATTTTGTTTATTGGAATGAGCTGCGCTTTTATGCTCAGAGGATTTGGGACTTGTTTCTAGAGAGCAGCACACAAAGGAAATATTTTTAGCCAGATAAAGTGGTTACATGGCGTCGGCATGAATCATACTTTTTTTTTTGCTACAGAAGAAAGGGCTTTTACCTAAAACCTGCTGCTTTAGGCAATCGTACAAATCATGTGTTGCCCAATGATAAAAAATAGGATTCTTTTTCAGAATACATGAAGTGCTACTGACAAGATGTTGGAGGTCTCTTGCCTTTTCACCTACATCTCACTCATAACCACAGCCGTTCATCAGAAAAGAATGTTTGTTTACAGTGTGTCTCATAAATTTCCTACCAAATATGGTGGTCAGGCCTATATGAAGAGGGCTAGCTATAGAGCAGAACACACATAGGAAGAGAACGTGATAGGTGGAGATCTTCAGGAGTCATTAAGGGTATGCTGAAGAACTACACAAATAACAAGCATTTGCAATGCAATAGGTCTCGCATTTATGTGAGTTTGAGCTATTGACATTACAAATGACAATGCCTTTTATTTCTGTTTCCGTTTTTAAAACCTAAATAAAAGGCATTGTTATTTACAACGCCAATAGCTTAAACTTGCGTAAATGCGAGACCTATTGCATTGCAAATGCTTGTTTTAGGATGTGTTGGACAAGGTTATCTTGTTATCAGGGTAAACTCGCTTTGCTTTGTATAGTCCCATCCACACATTTTGCCTTTTGCCCAAAAGGGGATCTGTGCATTCTGGAAAAAAGGCCTAGTGAGTATTCGGTAGATATAAGGAAACCCTCTCCAAATTAGAACAGAATGTAGGGGAGAGGGAGAGTGTGAGCCGAGTGAACCTAAAATCAAAGCCCTACTATACGTCAGCAGACCAAATCCCTCTTCTGGAGTGATTTGCTGCCACAGTGTAGGCTTCTTGCTCTTCGAAGGGAAGCTACATAGTTGTACTGTTCTGAGCCATTTTTCAGTGTGCAATAATGGCGAGCAGTATAGCTAAATAGTGAGTTTACCATTTGTGTATGTCCATATTAGGTTTCCTGTCCACTAAAGAATGGCTGTCTGCTTGGAATTGGTGCAGTGCAGATACAGTGGGAAACAATGTGGAAGAAAACAGAGGTGTCTGCCTTAAGGGGATCAAGAGCAAAGGTTGTTGTAGCATTTACACTACACCTACTGTGTCGGACAAACTCCATTGCCCGCGTACCCTCCTCTGTAGCATGCCTGCACAGGCAGAATATCCAGCCTATGCTACTCAGGGACATGGGGTTGTGTTGAAGGTACCTCCCTGCCTACTCTGAGGAACTGCCCTTGGCTTTCTCCTGGTCTTCATAGTTAGTCACAACCATGCTTTGTACGAAACCTGTACCCCCTCCGCTGTTCTGCCGGCATTGCTGGAGAAGGTGTCATGGAGCTCCATTGCTTTGCATCATGCCTGTAAGCATATTTTCAATCCTCAGACTCCACCTGCCCATATCTGCCCATATCTGGTACTGGGTTATTCGGTCCTCATTATTCATTCAATTCTCAGCTTAAGATTGGCAGGTGATGTCAAACCATAATCATTAATCTATTTGGTGGTAACGATGCTCTCAATATTTTTAATTATGGCAAATCTTGCTAGTACTCTTATATCAATCTGAGGATCTATATATAGTTGACAATAGCATTGATCACCAAACTCAAATATTGCTGACCCAACCCCAAGACACTGTTCACCTAACATTCAATTTCCGTTTTGTATTCTGCAAAGCTGTTCACCGTAAACAAACCTTGTGATTTATCTGAAAAACTTTATAATTGGCCTCTCAAAATTCTCTTACTCTTTCGTTCAAAGTCTGCAAGTGTTTGTTAATGAAATAAAGAATGAATCAGTGACTCAGAATCAGGCAACAGGGGGATCCTCTAGAGCCCTGATGAGCATAAAGTAATCAAAGCAGTGACAAAACACCCATTTATTTTTTCAGCATTTTGTCCCAATGTAGATCATGTGATGAGACTGAAAAAAAGGTGTTACACAAGTGTAGCATCTGAAGCCATGGGAGAGTGTACAAATAACCTTCAAAAACATACAGCTATGTAAACGTTCAGAGCTGAGCAAGCAATTCAAAAGATTCCTGCCTCTGATGCTAGGCATGAGAGTGAGGCTTTACTCATCATAGACGGGCTGCTCCCGAAAGATTTGTTTAGTACTGAACAGAAAGATGGCCTACAGTTAAAACAGAAAGGTTATTGTGAGAAGCTGGCCTGGTACATGATGTCCACTTAAGTAAGCTGGCACCGTGCACTAGTCCAAACAACCGTGCAATAGTCCAGACAACCCTTGTGGTGATTTAAGACGTCTTGGACAACCTCAGAAAGCTCTCCAAGTGGTAGTTGTGGAGACCAACCTTCAGGCTTAGTCCAGAAGGAGTGTAAAGTAGCTTGCTTTACCGGAATGCAATCTTATAGTATAAATTAAGTGGAAAAAAAACACACAAGGTATTTATAAAAAATATGTATTTATTAAATAATACTCTCCAACACATAGATATATCTCCTACCCAGAGATATGCACAATGCACACAATATTTTAGCAAAGAAACACAGTAAATAGCTTGAAATACACAGTGGACCCCAGGGGAGGACCAAACCATATACTAAGAAAGTGGTATAAGAACCATGACTTGGATCAAGACCGGGTCGAGAGGACGTAGAAGTGCTGGGGACCCAAGGACCCACCCAAGGTGAGTAGATAGGGACCCCACGGAGAGTGTCTGCAGCGTGGGAACACGACTGCATGCACCGTACAACTCTACGTGCAAGTTGCTGTTGGATTTTTCAAGATTAAGGACCCTTCCCAGTGGACCCTGAAGAAACTCAGTGGAAGACAGAAGTTTGGAGAGCCACTCTACCCGTGGATTCCCTAGTACCCATGTTACTTACACCAGGGAAGCCGAGTGCGTACGGGTGAAGTGGTGTTGGAAACAGTCATCGAACCCAATGGAGGACTTCACGAAAGTGCTGCTGCAAAAGAAGGAGAAAGTTTCCAGTGGAATCCAAAGGTGTATTCTAGATGAGAGGTACCTGCCAGCAGAGGGGACAGAGTCTGTCACTCAGGAGTGACCAGAAGACTTGGAAGCCGAATGCCCTCCTATGTCGGGTGTTGCAGGATGGGTGACAATGACCTTGACTCTGCAGCTGTGAGGACCAGGGGACGCTGAGGAGGACCAGGAGCTATGCACAAGCTGTCCCACAAAGGATGTCTAGTGCTGGGGGGTCGGTTTCCGGCGGGAGCACCAACAAGCCTTGGAAAATGCACCCAACACAAGAAGTGAACAAGGAGCAATGTCGGGACCAGCAAGGTCCAGGGGACACGCCACAAGTAGGGGAGTCAGGACAGACCCGAGCAATCGGGGCAGCCCTAAAGAAACATAGGTGTCCCTTAAATGGGCCCACATGCCAGAGACACTGGAGTTGCAAAAGGACCTCAAGCAGCTCACCAAAAGAAGCAGGCCACGATGCACATGATGCGGTGTGGCTAGAGATTTTTGTCACTGATGGTGCTCGGGATTGGGGCTGCTTAGAGCCTGATGATCTTCTTGGAAAGAAGTCAACAAGCCTTTGCAACTGCAAGTTGACGCAGTGCATAGGGGTTCGGTTATTGCAACCCACACAAGGAATATTGGCCTCAAACTTGGTGAGAGGGCAGAGCAGGCCTCGGGAGCTGTGGAAAACCACCACCTATGTTGCAGAGACTTTGGAGTCCGGAAGAGCTCAGGATCAGCAGACTGGTTGACTTAGTTGTGATGCCTGTGAATGCAGGGGAGTGACTCCTGCACTTCAAGGGAGATTGTTTTACGTGTCTTTGGTGCTTCACAGGCCTTGGAAGGTTCCTGTCTGATGCACAGATGATTCAGTAGACTGGAAGGGAAACTAAGTCAGACCCAAACAAAGCCCAGCAAAGTCCAGAGTGCCCAGGCGGTAAAAGAAATTGTGTCTGATCTGAATCTTATTCCACAACAAATCTAGGGACCAGGACCCAGATAAGCCCTTAAGTACCCTAGAGAAAGGGTTAGGAAGATTCAGGGGACCCCCTCAGGGGAGAAGTTACTCCCATGCCCTTTGTCCAGTTTCGCACCAAAGCGGGAGCCAAGGGCTCCCAGGACTGGTTTGAACTGGACTATGCACAGAGACACCAAATGTGCCCCTTATGCAGACTGAGTGGCTCTGGCAAGTGCACCCACCCCACCCCAATACACTAAATCCTGTCTGGGAGGTGGTCACAGCTCCCTGTGACAGGATACCTATTGTTCTGCCTACCCCTGCTCGAGCTGGCTCCGCAGCAAGAGGGCAGAATCGGGTCTCTGGTCAGCAACAACCATTTTGTGCTGTCTGGGTCAAGAAGGCTGGTACCGGGACGACTGAGAACCTAACTGAGGGCTCTTCCAGTGCTTGGAATCGTACCTCCCACATGGTTTAAAGTGTGGGAGTATAATTCCAACATGTTTGGTACCAAACATGATAGGATTCATTGCAGCTAGTTTCGAGATGGTCATTGCGTATTTACGCTGTGCCCTTCTATATAGTATATGGCTGCTTCACTGACAATCCGGGAGAATGGACTCCGTAGGTTTCAGGGGTGTCCTGCTCGAGCAGGGGGACCCTCTCACTTAGTTCCAAGCACCCTGCCTTCAGGGTTGCAAAGGCCTGCTATTGGGGTGCATTATAGGTTTTAAGCGCAGTGACCCTAAATATAGAAAAACTATATCTTTAGTAAGTGGTGCAAGCTCCAACTTACACAGGCTGCAATGGCAGGCCTGTAGTTCCATTTTGAAAAGTCTCTCATGGGTGGCATAATACCTGCTTCAGCCCATGGGAGACCTCTGGGATACCTATGTCCTGGGTACAGGGGTACCACATACTAGGGACTTATAAGGGTATCCCAGTATCCAATCTGGGATGTACCTAAGTATTGAACATAACAATTTAGGGAGAAAGCAGAAGGACTGTGGCCCTGAATAGTTAGATCCCAGTCAGACTAGTCCAGTACAGCTTAGCACCAGTCAAAAAGTGGGGTAACCATAGAAGCAGATCCTACTGTTATCAGAATGTTTAAACCGATACCGTAAAAGCTGAAGCGCAAAATTTAAGTAATAGGATTGATAAGGGACAGCCTTGCTTCTTGACTGTAGAAAGAGGCGACGATTAAAGTAGCATGATTACTTGTACAAATCTGGTTCCAAACCCATTCCAGCAAAAAGCCTGGATAAGAAATTGCCAATTTACCCTATCGAAAACGTTTGCTGTGTCTAGCTTTATCCCTGCAAGATAGTGATTTAGTTATATTTCTATTTTTTATGAAACCTAATTATTAAATGACCGCTAATTCTGACATTGTCATTTAATCTCAGAGCGAATGTCTTAGCAAACATTTTGCAATCTGTGTTTATTAAGGCTATAGGATGATAATTCTTACAAAGGAGTAAATCATGATCTTTTTCGGAATGAGGTAGATCATGGCTTCAGTAGAGGAGCATGAGGAGTTGTTCAAGGAAAGAAAATAATTTAAATAACTCAGGGGAATAGTAATTTAGAAAATTGTCAATAAAATTCTACTGTAAAACTATCCATACCTAGCCTCTTTCCAGTTTTAAGACATTTGACATCTGGAAACAATTTCTAAATTTGTAGTGGGAGTTTAAAAGAAGACTTATCTATGTGTGTGAGTTTGCAGGTTTTAGGGTGAGAGAAATAAGACTAAACTCCTTAGATGGGTGAGATTCAGGGGTGTATCAAGAGTTTGATAATAGTCTGTAAAGCACTTAGCGATGTCCGTATCTTGAAACAATTGGGTCCCAAATTGATTAGAGATAGATTTGATATTAGACTTTTCTTTCCTACATTTGAAATAGTTTGCTAACCAAGTACCCACTTTGTTCTTACCTATAAAATCTGGTGTTAACTTTTAGAATTGTACTGTGGGCTTTTTCAATTGAATCTTTGCTGCTATCAAAGCATCTAAATAAGCTTTGTTATTTTTAGACATGTAATATCTGTGTTCTAATCCTTTCATGTTCGATAAAATGGAGGTGGATTCTTTTTCCATTGCCTGTCTTTTTGAGGAGATGTATTAATAAATCCTCTAGAGAAGTTTCTGTACTTGGATTACAATAAAGAGTTATAAAAGCAAAACAAATCCTCTAGAGATAGCTTTAAATGCATCCCAAATAAAATGAATAGAGGTCTCCTATATAATTTTTCTCAAAATATTCAGTCACAAAGGTTTCAAAGGAAAACGTCCTTGTCAGAGACTTGGGTATTATTCAATCGGCAATGAGATTTGGAAGAGTTATCTGGAAGTATTTCAAGATCCGTGCAGACTGGGGTAATCAGAGATCAAAATAGAACCAATCTATGAATTACCCAGGCGCTCAGTCAGATTTTTACTTCTAAAAACATAATCAATTCTGGATTAGGAATTGAGGGGTTGAATAAAAAGAATATTCTTTTGGAGCAGGAGTAGATAAACTTCAGGAGTTTGAAAGAGCATGTAGCGTAATAGTGTGCTTGAATGCATTATGGGGCTATGTGTGGAATGAACCAAGCAGTGAATTGACGATCACGGTTCGGGGTCAAAGATCTGATTGCATTCACTACCCAAAATGAAGTTCTCAGTGGAGTATTGTGCAACCTTATGAGAAATTATCTTCCAAAAGCTTGGACCTGGGTGTGTGGGCTATAGACATTCAGTATTGTAGAAATAATATCAATTTTAAGTTGAATTTAAACCATCTGCTCTCATCCTCATTATGTGGGTAATAAGAGAAGTATCTTTATGGACCAATATAATCACACCCCCTTTATGATGAGCAGAGGGGGTGTAGTAAAGTTCACCCATCCATTGTTTTTAAGCTTACTAATATCTACGTCAGTTAGGTGCGTTTCCTGAAGTAATGCCAGCTGGCATTTCAGTCTAGAGATATGAGAAAAACACGTTGACCTTTAATAGGATTTTTAAAAACCTTTAACATTCCACGTTGTGATTCTAAGATTATTTTGGGGAAAAAGGTATTATTAGACACTAATATATTGTATAATAATCTTAGTTCTGAACATAATAATGTACAAAGAAGGAGATGGAGAAGAGTAAAAATTAAGAAGTACAGAAAGAGGAGGAGAAAAAGATGGGAAACAAAACCCAAGAAAAGTGGACAGAACAAGGAGGCAACACAGGAGGAAGTCTGTTAGGTTGCTAATATATTAATAATGACAAAAAGAGAACATCCCGAAGGATAAAGAGTTTACATAACACCTAAAAAAGAGGCGGGGTACAGCAATATTCAAAGACAATATACAAAATATTACTAAATAAGGGAGCGGGGAGTCTTTAAAGGACACCACAAAATTAAACAGTAATCTTGAATGGATGCAAGGATGCAATGTGAGGATAAATAACTCGCTACAGATTACATGGAAAACTTTCAAGTAATCTTGAAGAAGCATGGATGAACCAAACCATATCTAATGTTCAAAAAGTTTAACTGCGGGCGCAATTCAAGGAAACACTTCCTTATCCCTACTGTAGCATTGACGACATCCTGCTAGAAAATAACCGTGTTCCCAGACCACTGCAAGGTCCCTAATCACTTGGCAGAAGAAAGGGCTTGCATGAAGTCAGTAAATAGCAAAAAGAGAATAATAATCCCTTTATCTCGTGTAAAAGTGTATATGAAGGCGGCTTGGGACCCAAATGATGAGCTATGTCAATATTGTAGTAGAATGGAAGTTCTTTTTGGGTCTTTCGATGGAACTACAGGATTTCTTTGAAAAAGATCCTGGAGCACCACTCACCCCATAACCACTTGCGGACCGAGTCTCGGGAGAAAGGTCTCATTGGCTAACTGTTTTGCTGATGGCGAGTTTGTTGGAGGAGAGGAGACGTTTACTCACTTTCTTCTTTTAAAAAAATCTGCCCATAAAGGAGTAAGAAAGTGTAAAACTTTGCCATAACAATGTATTGTTGTCTATATAAAACTAGAAGTATAAAACCCTCTTCAACACCTCATGACCCCCCCCCCCCACACACCTCTGGCCGTCACCGACAGATCACATGGACTCAACATCAACTCTCCCTGTTCAAAGATCCCGCCACCACAAAAGGTAACTTCCACAGATGCATGATGAACGTTGTGGACTGGATAAAAGATAACTATCTCAAACTCAACTCGGTAAAAAAATCAGTCCTCATCTTTGGGAACAGCACCTCGCCATGGAATGATTCATGGTGGCTGGTGGAGCTGGGCACACTTCCTAACTCACCAAACCACGCCAGCAACCTCACAATCATCCTGGATAACAAGCTAGCTATGCAGTCTGTTCCACCTGCTGCCACCAGGGCGGGACTGGCCGTAGCAGGCACTGGGCATTCCCCTGGCGGGCCGCAAGGGTGGGGACCGGTTTTGGGCCGCTGGAGGGCCGTTTTTGTTACAGGGCCATTTTTGCAGCATAGCTGCAAAATCGGGCCTGAACAAAATCTGGCAAAACCGGCCCTGGGGGAGGGGTGGGGCAGGCCAAGCACATTCACAGTGCCGGTTTTATTCCCAGTCCGGTCCTGGCTGCCACACACTTTGCATGCTCCGCAAGATCTTCAGGTGCTCCCAGTCAACCCCAGAAGGACCGTAACACAGGCCCTCATCACCAGCAGAATATACTACGGAAACACGCTCTACATAGGAATCACTGCACACCTCCTAAAGAGACTCCAAATAATAAAGAAATCCGCAGTAAGACTCATACTTAACCTCCCCAGAAGAACCCACATTACGCCCCATCTCAAGAAACTACACTGGCTCCCGATTCAGTAGAGAGCACAGTTCAAGATGCTGACCCACTCCTACAAGGTACTGCGCAACGATGGACAAGTATCAATTAATGAACCCCTAAACTTCCACCTGCCCAGACACCACCGTTCAGCCTCCCTCTCTATCACAGACACCCCGTGGATCTGTTGCGCCAGCTGCTAAGGATGATCTGTCTCACACGTGGCAGCCTAGGCTTGGCACAATGTCCCCCTGCACCTCAGGACTGCACCGTTGTTCCAGCAATTCAGAAAATACCCGTTTTTTTTGTTAATCACCACCACGCAGCAGTGAACATCTCCGGTGCCTCGAGACCCTCACGGGTGATTTTGCTGTGCTCTATGACTGACTGACTGACTGACTGACTGACTGACAAGACCAAGTTAAGGATCCTGCATTGGAACCAGAGCATAATGAACATAGCAAATAGGAAAATTGGTGGTTGGGTTATATTTGCGCTGGGTAACAGTGATAATGGTCAGGATAAGAAAATATATGAAAGCTCCAAGGACAAAGTTTAGACCACCAATCTAAACACAACAGGCATGAACCAGTCAATGCCCTGATACACAACACAACAATAGTCCTGAGCTAATACGAAAATTCACTTTTCAGCCAATAGACAAATCACAAATCACTGTTTGTTTTCTTCTCTTCTTTCTTTTATTTCATGCGTTGATCGTTCATAAAACCTCCTAGCCGACACGTGTTTCGTCTGATATGGCGTTAATCCACAGACTTCTTCAAGGCTTAAAATGAATAAATTCGGCCTCTAATCTCCTGTTTAACACCCCTGCCACACCGTCAATGGGGTTTAGTTGTCCTCTTAATCTATTTTCCGTAGTTTTAGCCCGTGGGTAGTGGGTAAAATCAATCTCTCTCCAAACAGTATTAGTCGGGTATTTTCCTCCTGTGACAATATCTCGTCTTCTCCAGAGTCGGGTTCCTGGCGTTCAGCGTGAAAGCCTTGAAGAAGTCTGTGGATTAACGCCATATCAGACGAAACACATGTCGGCTAGGAGGTTTTATGAACGATCAACGCATGAAATAAAAGAAAGAAGAGAAGAAAACAGTGATTTGTGATTTGTCTATTGGCTGAAAAGTGAATTTTCGTATTAGCTCAGGACTATTGTTGTGTCATAATGAACATAGATGACCAGCAGGAATGGAAGATTGACTAAAAGACTGAGGAAAGTATTTAAGCTGCTGTAACAGGGTGAGGACTGCTTCTGCGCTGCCCCTGCAGGAGTTTGGTTACAACAGGGGGCCAGGCGCCTGCTCACCTCTCTTGATGAGATGCATGTCGGAGGGGACTTGGGCGGGTTGCTCGGCCTGGGGAGGCCAAGTGGCAGCGGTAAGCTGGTGCTGGGTGTCCGCACGGGTCTTCCTCTGGTTAGTGGAGTGACTCGGCCTGCTCTGGCGGCGGTGGTGGTGCTATGGCGTCTCTAACACAGGCTGTCCTTCGGGAACTGACTTGCCGGCTCCCGCTCAGCTGTCACCACACGTCTGACAACAACTGACTGAACCTGACTCCCACCAACGCTCACACCAAATTGAACAAGGCAGAAGAGACGCCGTTTGCAAGCGTGCATACACGCCTGACAACAACCGGCTGAACTCGACTCCCGCCAAAGCTCGCACCAAATTGAACAAGGTGGAAGAGACTCTGTGCGTGAGCCAAATCTCCAGTCCGGGTGGGCGAGCCGGAAAGGAGACCGGGAGGGCGCCAAAAAGCCTCTCTCCAAATGAAATGCGAGCGTTTTACATAAAGTATGAGGCGAGCAAATAAAAAGCGGAGGCTGAGCTTCCACCCCACTTCCGAAACAATACAGACAACAATAGATCACTGCCACGCTAGGCAAGACCTAAAAAGGGGTCTCTGTGGACAGTTTTTACCTGCTCAGCGCGCTCAAAAATATCTACAGAAAAGGCCCCAGAATCAGGGAAAACCTGTGTGACAATGTAATTCCAGGTCCAACGGGTTATTCCCCATTCTGGGGCCTGAAACTTGTAATCACTAGAAACTGGTGCAGACATATCAGCTGATTGATGTTGTAAGTGAACAAGTCCTAATCTCTGTACTGTAGTAATTAGGGTGCTGCAGTTGAGAGGTTGTGTGATTGGGTGATGTTGTAAGAGTGTAAAGGAGACTGTTATAGTGATTTGTGCCACAAGAGTCTGATGCGGTATTTCGAGCAAAGGATTTTACAGATGGCTTTTCATATTGAGAGCCAAGGAAGTAGTGTTTTGAGTTGCTCTGTTGTATTTGAATGGGTGTGGGTATGTGGCCTCAATGGCACAGTATACTAGAGCGATGAGTGACCTCAAGAGTTGCTTCAATGAGATATATAGGCTTGTAATTTTGACTAAATGCCATGCGTGATTGTTGTACGATTCTTGTTTTGAATGGCTGGGAGAATTGTGTCAGAAACCAATGTTAGTGGGGCTGGTTGTTTTGTGTCTGTTAAGGATGTGACTGGCAGGTTTTTGGTGGGTGATGGTAATTGGGATTACTTAATAGTTGTGGGTGAACGAAGTATTATGTTGTGGATGTAAGCAATTTGATGACCGAGTGTTGAAGTGAGTTTCACTGAGTGGCTGCATTCGAGGGTTATGGTGAGAAAGGTTTTGTGGGTGGTAAGTTACTGGGACTGGATGAAGAATACTGTGGAGTCAGTGGTTGTGGTTTATGGGGTGAGTTGTATAATATTGTGCATGTGTGGTAGACTGAGTGATCATGCTGCATGTACATGTTGATGCAAGTAAATGCTTGGTAACAGGCTGATGGCGAGTGAATTGTGTGCTTAATTGTTGCGGTCTGTGTTGTTCCGAGTATGTAACGAGGTATAGTGGTGTTCCAACTAGCAGGCCGATACTGCATATGACTGAATGTGTAGATGAGCGTATGAGGGCGAAAGAACAGTTTGGTGGTTTTGCAATTAGGGAATGTGCATATGCTGCAATTGAGTGTTATTGTAGCTCGAAGAGGGTGAGTGACTATTGCGGCGGAACGATAGGGTGAGTGAATTGACTGTGGAAGGAATAAGCAATACTGTGAATGGCTTCAGCAGTGTAGGAAGTGAGTTGCATATTTGGTAGTTGTGTTCTGCTGGTGGAGTTGAAAAGTCTTGCTCGTGAATGAGTGGCTGAATGTTTATAATGGTGTGGTATTGGACTGGTATTGCAAGTGAGGGTGTCACAAACTAGCGATGGCGCGTCAGTGGTGTGAGATTGTTTTTATTCTGGTAGATGCTGTTATGGGTGAGGGGTGCTACTTTGTTGTGTTACAGGTAGCCAAGCTATGTGAATGTCTAATTTGTGGTACAAGAGGCTGTGGGTGAATGCTTAGTATTGAAAGTGTGCAAAATGATGTAATTTGCTGTATGTGTGGTTGCAGGTGCAAGTGAGCAGAGTTGGGATGAGGGTGAGACTAATAATGAAATGGTGTTGTAAGTGGTATTTTGACTAGAATGTGAGTGCATGTGGCTGAGTAAGCGTTTCACAAGTAAACACGTGTTCAGGTAGTGGAGAAAGTTTAAGTATAAGGTTGAGTCATGACAGAGACCACGAGCAAGGGATGATTTATCTAGCTGTGGTGAGTGCTGATGAACAGTGCGATTGGTGATGTGTGGTGAAAGGGTGTTGACTGGATGTGGTTAAGTGGTTTCAGAAATTGATTTTGCGAGTAGCTGTGGATTATTATTATTCAGATTTGTAATGCGCGTGTCTGCTCTAAGGCGTCCCAGCGCTGAAGAGCAATTAGCATAACCCCTAGGGGGAATGACTGCAGGGAGTAATTACTGGGGGAAGTGCCCTGCCTTAAGCTTGTTTCTGAATCGAAACTTGTTTTCCAGGGACCTTAACGCTGTGCGTAGAGAATTCCAAAGTTTAGAAGTGTTTGGAAAAGGAAAGTGTAGGAAAAAGTTTGTGATGTTACAGAGCAGTAAATCATGTCAAGTGGCTCTGGTCTAGGCTTTAGTATGTGGTGGCAGTTCCTATAGCACAGTGGTAAGGTAAAATGGTAATGCATGATTGTATTATACGTGGGTACCATTTTCTACCGTGTGGCTAATGTCACTGGGGAAGGTTTTAAATGAGTAATGATAAGAATGACTAGAGATGAGTGCTATTGTAAGTGAATAGCATTGTAAGCAGGGCCACTGGAATTATGCTGCAGGGTAGAGCCAAATTATGCAGCCTGATTGAGTAAATTATGCGGTCAGAAAAGGCAAATTATGTAGCATAATGCGTCACATTTTGTAATTGTATTAGTTCGTTTATTTTGACATTTTAAAACTTGGTAACACGGTCTATGCATTAGCTGCAACTTGTTGGTATCAGTTTAACACCAAACTATAGCAATAAGCAGCAGAAGGTAACCAGTCCAGCTCTGTAAAGGGCCTTCCACTGCACAGCAATGCGTGTCACTGCATTTTTAGTAATTTATGAACAGTTTGAGCTACAAACTATTTTTTTGCGGCTTAAAATCTGCCGATTATGCGGTAGAGAAGGGTTATGTGGCTAATACATCAAATCTTTAACTATGCAAAAATCACCACATCGGCACAATCGCATAAATCCAGTGGCCCTGATTATAAGCGGCCATGGAAAGTTAATGGCGAGTGCGGTGGGTAGGAAAATGCTTAGGGAGCCTGCTGAGAGAGGACAAGGGAAATATAGGGGCGTGGGGAGAGGTTTTTAGGTCGAGGGACCTATAGGCTGCGCAAAAGCGCAGCTTCCGGTCCGGAGATTTAATGTTACTTAGTAGGGCAGTTTAGACCCGCCTCTCAGCTCTGTTCCCTTCCATTGGCTGGCTTTCTAAACAGAGGCCAGCCATTGGAAAAGAAGTGAGTCACTCCAAACAAGCCCCGTCTTTTTCGGATTCGGTGCTGCGCAAAAGCGCAGCTTCCGGTCCGGAGATTTAATGTTACTTAGTAGGAGAGTTTAGACCCGCCTCTCAGCTCCGTTCGCTTCCATTGGCTGGCTTTCTAAACAGAGGCCAGCCATTGGAAGAGAAGTGAGTCACTCCAAATAAGCCCCGTCTTTTTCGGATTCGGGGGCGTATGTTTTGCTGTTCTTTAGCTCGTGACGTCGTCCGTCACTCAGGACAGCAAAACATGCCCCCAAATCCAAAAATGTTTTGAGCTTTGAGGCCACCATTTTGCTGTTTGTTAAAGATGAGGTAGGTCGCCTGCTCCCGCTGTCCTCGTTCCCGCCCCCTCCTGCTGTGCGCTGCTCCCGCTCTCCGTGGCTCCCGCTGTCCTCGTTCCCGCCCCCTCTCGCTGTTCGTGTCCTCTGTAGCTCGTGTGCGCTGTGTATCCCGCCATCCCCGTTTGTGTAGTGTGTCCCGCGCCATGTGTCCTGCCATCTCCATCAGCCTTCACTCCCTCAATTCTACCCCCAGAAGGAAACCAGAGAGCACAAGCTGCCCACACTGCCCTGAAGGAGAGCTCGCCGGCCAGGGAGGAAGGACGCGCGCTGCCAGCTGACAGAGTCAGTGCGCGGAGGTCACATGTGGAGCAGCGGCTAGTGACACATGTATGAGACGGCATGTGTAGTATAGCACACTTCTAGCGCAGGAGCGGTCTCGCAGCGCTTGTTGGTTACCAGCTAAACCAGAGTTCGAAACCCACAAACATGGCACTGAAATCCTGGCTTCTCTGCATGCCATCACCGTGTGACCTTGCAAATATCACGGTACCGCCCAGAATCCCACTTTCCTTCCCTCTCACACACCGGCAGCGCCTCGTTCAGTTTGGCGTGTGCGCTAAGCAGCGCTATACAAACAAGTCATCTTGCTCCCGCTGCCATCCTGCTCGTGGCAAGTGAGTTATCCGCTCTCCAGGCCGCCCGGGCGTTGCCAGTGACAACGGTGCACCGCTGCCCCAGCCGGCTCTCTACGGTGCAGTGACTTCCAGTCAGAGTAAACTTCTGAGAGGCGCGCGGTCAACTGTCCGAATCTCTGCCGGGAGGAGGCTGGGACTGGCTCGGGCTGTGGATGCCCCTCGCCCCCGCAGGAGCCCTGGAGCTGCACGCCGCCCTCTACTCGCGCCTTGGCAGCATGAAGTCTGCGGAGGAAGGTACCGTGCGCCCCGTGCCAACCTTTGCGCCCGCACGGCGTGCCAGCTGCCCTGTCCCTTGATGCAGACCCCCGTCCCTCCTCCTAAGCTTAGAGCCCCGTGTCTTGGCAGGCGCCTCGCTCCCGTCAATTTTAAAAACAAAATGTGCACCGCCGCACATGCCCCTGAGTATGCATGGCGCCCAGCAGGGCTTCATGTTTCAAAATGGGACCTCGAGCCCTACCACGCCGCAACGGGGGCACAGGAGCCTCTAACGCCGCCTCAAAATCCCAGGTTTCAATTTTTTTTTTTAAACGGGGCCTAGAGCCCAAGAGCACCACCATGGAGACCCCACAACCGCTGTACATGCCAGGGAGCCCGCATGGCGCCCAGCGGATCTCCGGGGCTTTGTATTTAAAACGGGACCTCGATCCCTACTACTTTGCAACGGGTGCGCAGGAGCCCTCAACACCCCGAAGCTCTGCATGGAGCATCACGGGGCTCCAGGGGTTTCATTTTATCTATTATTTTTTTAAACAGAGCTCCGGGCCCGATATGGAACCCAAGGGTCCCGGAATCACAACCGCCGCACATGCCCCGGAGCCCGTCATGGAGCCACTCACAATAGACCCCCAAACAATAGCGGGAGCATAGGCCGCCCCTGTGTGTCCCGAAAAGACCACCGAGCCCCAAATAGGCCTGCACGTTTGGCGACGAAGAGACGAAGAGGCAGAACAAGCCGGCTGTCGGCAGGCCACTGTCCCTGGCCGCACGGCCGTACTTAAGTGCAGGGCTCTCAATCCGGCAGAACTTCAAAGGTTCCGGCCCTCCTCACAGCCAGGTAACTTTTAAGACATTTTTCTCAGAATAAGTCTATGCAAACTCGTTTTTAGGAAGTTGTCTGCAAGTTATTTTAATGGGGCCAAAGTACTTCGTGAAACAAGTAAACTTTCATTAAAAAAACATCTTTCGGCAATAATGAATGCTGATTTAAGGAGAAATAAGATGTCACTAAAACCAAGAATGAAAGGAGCGGTTCACATTAAGATACTGCACATGAAACTCTTACTCACATATTCTGGTGTCGTCCTTTTAGTAATGACGAATAAACAAAAGCCACCTGAGTTCCCGAGGGATTATCCTCAGACCAGAAATGTGAGGCATTATTTTGTGTAGGTTTAAATCAGCCCTCCCGTGTGTCTCTCTCTCCCTCCTGTGCTCCCTCTCCATCCCTCTCTCCCTCCTGCCCTCCCTCTCCATCCTGCCCTCCCTCTCCATCCTGCCCTCCCTCTCCATCCTGCCCTCCCTCTCCATCCTGCCCTCCTTCTCCATCCTGCCCTCCTTCTCCATCCTGCCCTCCTTCTCCATCCTGCCCTCCTTCTCCATCCTGCCCTCCTTCTCCATCCTGCCCTCCCTCTACCTCCTGCCCTCCCTCTACCTCCTGCCCTCCCTCTCCATCTCTCTATCCATCCTGCCCTCCCTCTCCATCCTGCCCTCCCTCTCCATCATGCCCTCCCACTCCCTCCTGCCCTCCCTCTCCCTCCCGCCCTCTCTCTCCATCTCTCTCTCCCTCCTGCCCTCCCTCTCCATCCTGCCCTCCCTCTCTCTCCATCTCTCTCTCCCTCCTGCCCTCCCTCTCCCTCCTGCCCTCCCTCTCCCTCCTGCCCTCCCTCTCAATCTCTCTCTCCCTCCTGCCCTCCCTCCTGCCCTCCCTCCTGCCCTCTCTCCTGCCCTCTCTCCACCCATTCCTCCTGCCCTCCTCTCCATCTCTCTCTCCCTCCTGCCCTCTCTCTCCCTCCTGCCCTCTCTCTCCATCTCTCTCTCCATCTCTCTCTCCTTCTCTCTCTCCATCTCTCTCTCCATCTCTCTCTCCTTCTCTCTCTCCATCTCTCTCTCCATCTCTCTCTCCATCTCTCTCTCCCTTCTTCCCTCCCTCTCCCTTCTTCCCTCCCTCTCCCTCCTGCCCTCCCTCTCAATCTCTCTCCCTCCTGCCCTCTCTCCCTCCTGCCCTCTCTCCCTCCTGCCCTCCCTCCATTCTGCCCTCCCTCTCTCCCTCCTGCCCTCCCTCCATCCTGCCCTCCCTCTCCCTCCTGCCCTCTCTCTCCTGCCCTCTCTCTCCTGCCCTCTCTCCTGCCCTCCCTCTCCCTCCTGCCCTCCCTCTCCCTCCTGCCCTCCCTCTCCATCCTGCCCTCCCTCTCCCTCCTGCCCTCCCTCTCCCTCTCCCTCCTACCCTCCCTCTCCCTTCTGCCCTCTCTCCCTCCTGCCCTCCCTATCCCTCCCTCCTGCCCTCCCTCTCCCTTCTGCCCTCTCTCCCTCCTGCCCTCCCTATCCCTCCCTCCTGCCCTCCCTCTCCATCCTGCCCTCCCTCTCCCTCCTGCCCTCCCTCTCCCTCCTGCCCTCCCTCTCCCTCCTGCCCTCCCTCTCCCTCCTGCTCTCCCTCCTACCCTTCCTCTCCCTTCTGCCCTCTCTCTCTCCCTCCTGCCCCCTCTATCCCTCCTGCCCTCTCGCTCCATCTCTCTCTCCCTCCTGCACTCCCTCTCCCTCCTGCCCTTTGCTTCCCCGCCCCCTGGCTGTGCTTGCTTCCCCGCCCCCTGGCTGTGCTTGCTTCCCCGCCCCCTGGCTGTACTTGCTTCCCCGCCCCCTGGCTGTGCTTGCTTCCCCGCCCCCTGGCTGTGCTTGCTTCCCCGCCCCCTGGCTGTGCTTGCTTCCCCGCCCCCTGGCTGTGCTTGCTTCCCCGCCCCCTGGCTGTGCTTGCTTCCCCGCCTCCTGGCTGTGCTTGCTTCCCCGCCCCCTGGCTGTGCTTGCTTCCCCGTCCCCTGGCTGTGCTTGCTTCCCCGCCCCCTGGCTGTGCTTGCTTCCCCGCCCCCTGGCTGTGCTTGCTTCCCCGCCCCCTGGCTGTGCTTGCTTCCCCGCCCCCTGGCTGTGCTTGCTTCCCCGCCCCCTGGCTGTGCTTGCTTCCCCGCCCCCTGGCTGTGCTTGCTTCCCCGCCCCCTGGCTGTGCTTGCTTCCCCGCCCCCTGGCTGTGCTTGCTTCCCCGCCCCCTGGCTGTGCTTGCTTCCCCGCCCCCTGGCTGTGCTTGCTTCCCCGCCCCCTGGCTGTGCTTGCTTTACCTGCCCCCTGGCTGTGCTTGCTTTCCCTGCCCCCTGGCTGTGCTTGCTCCCCTATGTGTGGCTCTGGGTGTGTGTGTGTGTGTGGCTCTGGGTGTGTGGGTGTGGCTCTGGGTGTGTGTGTGTGGCTCTGGGTGTGTGTGTGTGTGGCTCTGGGTGTGTGTGTGTGTGGCTCTGGGTGTGTGTGTGTGTGGCTCTGGGTGTGTGTGTGGCTCTGTGTGTGTGTGTGTGTGTGTGGCTCTGTGTGTGTGTGTGTGTGTGGCTCTGGGTGTGTGTGTGTGTGGCTCTGGGTGTGTGTGTGTGTGTGTGTGGCTCTGGGTGTGTGTGTGTGTGTGGCTCTGGGTGTGTGTGTGTGTGTGGCTCTGGGTGTGTGTGTGGGTCTGTTTGTGTGTGTGTGTAAATGCAATAGGTCATGCATTTGCGAGCGATTAACCTATTGGCATTGCAAATGACAATGCCATTTATTTAACGATTAAGCTATTGGCAGTGTAAATGACAATGCCATTTATTGAAGATTAAAAAAAAAAAATGTCATGAGCAATGCCAATAGTTCTACCTTTAATAATGCCGAGACCATTGCATTGTAAATGCTTGTTAGGTAGTTTGTTGTGAAGACACATCTGAATGCTGTGTGTGGACAAGGTTGGTGGAAGTCTTGTGAATGAAAAGTGCATGAAAAGCATTTTGCAAATGATAGGTGCAGAGATGCCAGATGACTGCTGTAGGCTTTGTTTGTTTTGGCTCAACTAATGAATTGGAGTTGCCAACCTGAGAACAGTGTTTTAGAAAAAGAAAGCTCAGAATATGAGAATACAACCCGATCCTTGGCTCATGAGTGAGTCACTAAAAAAGGCTCAGGGTGGTGAAATTGTATTGATTGTATTTCACTCTTCTTGATGTACAGTTTTACATATATAAATGGCAAATAATCAAACAGATCAAAAGTTACTAAAAATGTGGCAACGTGTTTTCTTGTGCAGAGCAACCCCTTTCGCAAATTGACTGATCATCTTTCTATTGCTTATTGCTATATTTGCAAGTTAAACTGGTAAAAATCTGGTGACATATTTACCCAGACACTATTACCATGTGTACAAATTACAAAACTATGAAGTAATACCATCACAAAACTTGCTGCACAATTCAGTCAACCCTGGTGCCTAATTTGGTCCTCCCAGATGTAAGTTCCATTGACCCTGGAGGTTGTCAATGTGAGCCCAACATGGAGGGTAGAAATCAAAACAGAAGGTAGTGTTGGAATATTTACAGGATGGTGATGCAGAAAGTGGAGCATACCCCTTGGCACATTTATGAACAGGGGTGACTCCTCCGCTAAGGCGGAGGAGTGTTATGTTATGTTATACGATCTTGTATAGCGCACGGCTACTCGAAAAGAGTGTCCCGGCGCTTTCCACCTGCGGCTCAGAATAAAAATAACACAACACAGCAAAAAGAATAAAAAGAACTGAAAGAGTAACAATAAGAACAACCTAAGGATTAAAAAGCCAGGTCTTCAGGCTCTTTCTGAACTGGAACAAATTGGCAGTGCTACGCAGCGAAAGAGGTAGCGAGTGTCGTCCCACTCCTCTCAGGCCGAAAATAATAAAATGATATCAACTGGGTTATCATTTTATTTTTCTTTGCTACTGCTGGGGATGGGTTAGGGCAGGTTTAGGCTGGTGAACACCGGGGGAGGGGAGGTGTGCACGCACCATGTGGGCTTGACTGCTTGGCCTGCCGTCTTCACCTGGCCAAACAGTCATACACCCTTTGCATGTTCCTCCCCAGGCTGCATTACAGAGTTCCCATCTGAGCGCCGAACCACAGCGCTCAGACCAGTCACAAAGCTGCATTGCAGTATTGTGATTGGCTTAGGGGAGGGAGCCTGGGTGGTTTCTGGTTCCGGGATTGCCAAGAAGCGAAGCAACAACAGTGAGATGGCGGCAGGAAAAAGGCAAGTAATTTTCTTTTATTTTTTGTTCACCCCCTCGCCCCATCACCCCACCCTGCCAGCCGCCACTATTTATGAAGATATCCCTTCAAAAGGCTTAGTTTCTAGGCGCTAATGGCAGGCCTGTGCATATATGTGACTTATAAAATACAAACCTAGCTACAAAACACCAGAGCACAGTTATAGATGGGGGTCGAGGGAGATATTTGCGTTATGTACAGCCGACAAAAACAGGACGTGAGCTTCAAAGGCTGAGGGTATTCTTGTGGGACTTAATATTCATGGTGCTCATTACTTTAATTTTGGAAAGATGAGAGGCCGAGTGGGAAGTTTGGTTTACATGAGGACCTCTGCAGTGGTTGCATTCGTCCGAACACTAGCTTAACGGATTGATTGAAAAACATAAAAATATTACCAAAAAAGGCCTTTAAACTCACCAATGTTGATGTCTACAACATCAAAAAACTGCTCCTAAAATAATGGATGGGTGGCTTTCACAACTAGGCCAGTCAGAGCATTTGCAACACCAGGACAAAATTCAGCACTCAAAATATTCCTACTAACGCTTCTTTTTTCTTTAATTTATTTCTACCAAATCATTATACCTCATCCTGTAATTCTTATGGGTTTGTAAATATACCTTGTTATTTTGCGCTCATTCGTCACCTGTTACCTGGACTTTTTTCTATGTATTGCACCATCCGGTCCCAATTAGCCCACCAGGGCTCTTTGTATCAGGCTTGTGCAACTCAAAATGTGACCCATGTGTTATACTATTGTTCCTTTTTTCCTGTTTATGAAAAATGCACTATAAAATACTCCTGAAATAAATAAATAATCCCATCATCAGAATAATTGAACTGTAGAGTCATAGAAGACCAGTCATTTAAAACACTTTCCACATCAAGATGTTTCACAACTTCAAACCTTTACAGCGTCAGTCAAAACACAAAAAAAATCAACAACTCAGTGCACCACTGCAATCAGCGTAGGTTCAGACCTACACAATCCAGACCCTCGCAAAAGGTGGGTATTTACAGCAGAAACCTTGGGGTGAAACACTGCCACCCTTCATCTCCAGTGCTCTCGATCCAGCGCATTTCACATGCTTCAAATTCAAACATTGAAGTCCCTATAGCACCTAGAGGCACAACAGTTTCAAGTGTGTGCCACAAACAAGAAAACGTACCTATAAACAAAGCTCTCATAAGACACTTGACGCGCATGCTTCTTAGAAAGTATGCACCAAGACAGACCAACAAAAAGCCTGTGCACAAATGATTTTGTCAACATATGTCCTTATGCACACAATCGTACTCTCCATAGTGTGGGAGCTGTCCAGTATCACACTTTTACACTTCTGTACTGTCTAGACAACTCCACAATCTTTACTAGTGAGCCATCTTAGGTGCAATTTTTGTGATGTAAATTGTTAGTATGCATTTATTAACTTATTGTCCCCTGTGCCCATCCTTAACTGCACATGTCATAGTTTGTTTTGGGCATTATGATGTCATTTAGAATACCAGGCATTAAGGCTGTGAGGAGCTGGAGAGAGGAGCCTGCTGTTCTGTGTGCTTACAGCTGTGGCCTTTACATATAACAAAGAACTTATGTGTAAGCAGCAATACTACAAATTTTGGCGACGAGCTGCTAGAGGCCTCAGAACCAGAACCCATCGTAATGGACTTAACATTTTGCTAGGTGCCACAGTAAACCGAATTTGCGCTACTACTACCTGCTGACCAGACAGTTTTACGGTCAGTACCAATTTTTTCCAAGAGTGCATTTCTCCGTGTTCAGTGTCTATCTCAAGTAAAGTACTAGTCAAAATATATTACTTACTAAAGCCGTTGATTTTGTTATGGCCAGTACTACCGCAAGCAGTGCTCGCACAGCCATCACCAGAAGAGAAAAGCTTTGTGATGTGTGACGTCCCATGACGTTAGTGGCCATCTTGAAGAATTCTAAATACACATTGAAATGCAAGACTGCCTTCTAGTACTAGGTCACTTTGAATGGTGAACAGGGGTGGTTTTGCTTGATAAACAGTGTTCCAGTGTTCAAACGACATGGGAAGACTCGAGCGGCCTCAGATAATAATAATAATAATAATAATAAGGCATTTATAAAGCGCATGGCTGCACAAACTGTGTGTCCCCGCGCTAACTGCTAACTAAAACTGTCAGAGGGAGAGGGTTGGAGGGGAAAAAGGAAGATGATTATTGTGGGAAGAGGTGTGTTTTTAATTTGGCTCTGAAAAGCGTTTCTGAGGGTTCCATACGCAGATGAACTGGGAGAGCATTCCAGTGTTTAGCTCCAAGGTAGCGAAAGGATCTTCCTTCCATTCTGGCTCTGAAAATACGGGGAAGTTTGAATTGTGTCATTCCAGAGGATCTTAGGTCTCTGAGGGGACGATGGATAGTCAGTAGATTTCTGAGATAGATAGGTCCTTTATTGTGGGCAATTTTATGGGCGTAGCAGAGGCTTTTGAATCTGATTCTTTCCCTAACAGGGAGCCAGTGAAGTTTGGATAAGGCCGCTTTGGAGGATGTTCTTCTGGGAAGACCTAGTACCATGCGGGTGGCTGCATTCTGTATGCATTGTAGCTGATGTAACTGCTTTTGGTTAAGGCCTAATAAGAGAACATTTCCATAGTCTAAGTGGGGAGTTATGAGCGCGTGCACTATTTGTTTTTCTGGCTTCAGTAGGGATGAGATCAATGATTTTTCGTAGGGTTTTTAAAGTGCCGAAACATTTGCCTGTGATTTTGTTGACTTGAGATTTTCCCGAAAGATCCGCGTCAATCATAAACCCTAAGTTTCTGACCTTTTCTACAGGGTGGGGGGGGATCTCCCAGAGCCGTGGGCCACCATGCCTGGGACCATATTGAAGATCAAGCGAATGAAGTGCAATTTCATCCGTAATTAATTTCTACAGAACTGGTACTTAGGAAGAAAGAGAACACCGGTGCTTCTACTTTAAATTCGCATCTGCCAAATCCAAACAAATCGCTATGAGATTTGTGTCAATTGTTTATAGCGCTACCTGCAATTTCTACTGTACCTGACATCTGCAACTACACACGAACCACGGTGTGCTTTGAGGCGATTTTGTGGATATAACTCCACCTTTATCGATCTGCTTAAGTAGTTCACAGGAAGTGTTCTGAAGATAGCTTTGTGTGTGTAATATGGCTTCAGGCAATGCATTGAATGTAACACCTCTTCAGCTTTTTTCGCATTATTCTGTGAACAATTCCTTAAAATGGCAAGAATGGAGAGAATATTTTTTGAATTATGTATCGACTCTAGTTGAAGATGATGATTTCAGTCCAGAAGAGAAAAACATTTTGTGACTCTTTTTTTTTTTGGACCTCTAGGGTTAAGAGTTTATAATCATATTGTAAAAAAAACCTAGAGGGCCAGGGGAAGGGGATGTATTTATTAATGCACTGGAGGATGTGGATATTTACTTTTCTCCTACTGCATATGTAGAAATTGACAGGACCACATTTTAACAACGGAAGCAGTTAAGAGTAGACTCTTGAGGAATTTGTCTCTGCTTTGAAAACCTGCGCTTTAATGTTTTGTTTTGGTCTCAATATGAGGAGTGAATAAAAAAAACAGATAGTGATGCACGAAGCTAACTCTCTGATACAAGACCATATTGGGGCCAAGGGTGAAGCACCATTATAAAAATGATAGAACTAGATAAGCGTGCTGAAATGATGGGTTGATGCGCTTGCTAAAGCATTGTTGGCTGATAACAAGAAGAATGACAATAAAGAGAGTGGAGACTGTGTTAAAATAAGTCAAAAGGCAACCCCTATTCTAGAAGAGAAAACTAGTCAAACTAAACTGGTTGTTAGGCAAAAATCAGACATTCAGACTACAGTACAGATATTAAATGCTAGAGATGTGCTTTCAGTGGGCATTTGACTAATGACAAAAAATGTCCTGCACAATATCAGAAATGCTCAGCATGTGGGTTGATGGGGCACTTCCAGAAGGTATGTAGGGACAAAAGTCATAGATGTGCGGGCGTGACAATTTTTGAGGAGGAATCCATCTGTACCCTCAAAGTGAAGACATAAATATGTGTGTTTTAAGTATTGATAATTCCCCAGAAGTTTCAGAAGTTCTAGGAGGAAATCGTAAGAAACCACAGTGTGATATAAATTTAAGAGGAGTTACCATAACCAATACTGCAGACTCTGGGTCACCCTATGCATTAATAAATGAAGGGAAAGGGGAGGAGCTACATGCCTGATGAAGATGGCTGCGTAGACTTTCGGCTCCGCCGAAACCGTCCGCCGGCCCCATCATCCTCTTATCTATCCTGACCCCCAAGCCTCGCAGCTAACACCGTAGGTCGAGCGGAGCACTTACAGCCTGCTCCGGAGTCCCGGGGACGCCGTGGGCCGGAGTGGCGCCCGCCGCGAGTTGGGGCCTGTGTGGGAGCTGGGGACTGGGATTTGCGACCCCGCCGCTCCCGAATACAATAACACTGGAGGCCCGAGCCGGAAGTTACCGGCCAGGTCCGCCAGAGGGGGAATTGCAGAGAAGGCAGGCACCTGTATAAAGAGCTGCGGCGGCGGCTGGATATCCCCCTTACAGCCCCCACCCTCCACAAAGCAAGAGGAGAAGTTGAGGGCCCCAGGTCCTGCGGGGCCCTCGGGATCGCGGGAGACGGGCGGACAGCATCCTGGTCTAAAAGGGGGGGGGGTGAGATGAAGTTGCGCGGTGGCCCCTCCCTAAACTCCTTATTGAGGCCACAGTGTAGCAAGCAACTGGGAGAGACCTGGTATATTGGAAGCCATCCTGTGTGAATCGGAGGTCCCGGTTTCCTTGCCCATGTGCTGAACCGGACACTGTAGCGCGCGGGCATACCGGATGATAGTCGCCTGGCTGGGTTCAGAAGGAAACATGGTGGCAAATCCAGCATTGTGTGTACAATTTGCCCTTGGGAGCGCTAGTAGGTGGAGGTGCGCTGGTGCTTGTGGCGATTGATTGCCACTGGGCAACGGAGTGTGCGGATGACCCCCTCTGGTGGGAGACTTATTTGAAATATCCTGCTGAGGGGTGTATCGTACCTGGGACCCTGGAGCAGTGGGCTCGCTGACACTGGGGGACTGGACTAAAAACCAAGCTGTCCTGTGCACAATACATGCAATGGCATCCAAGCAAGATGGGGAGAGGCACTCCTCTACAGGGGCAAGGTCACTAAAGCCGGTACAGTCAAACAAGCTTGACCGTTCTACTCTACCGAAGGGTTCGCCGTCCGGCCTGGGGTCCTCAACTGTCACGGCTGAGTGGTCCCCAGATCAGGGGGGGATGTCATGCTGCATGACATTATGGCTGCCATAGATGGTGTTAAATCCTTTCTAGGACAGCAAATGGGAACACTGGACGCCAAGCTGGACACAGTCTCCATGGAAGTTAACCTCATAAGAGCAGACCTCACTAAAGTTAATGAGAAGGTTAAATCACTTGATATTAAAACTTCCAGCCTGGTAGATGATGTGGCCTAACTGCAACAAGACGTAAGTGTGCTTAAATCCTCCCATGAACTGGCAGAAGGCAAGCTGTACGAATATGAAAGTAGGGCCCGGCGAAACAACGTTCGTATTTCAGGGGTGCCCGAAAGATCGGAGGGCCCCGCCCCGGATCTATTTGTGGAAGACATTGTCCTCAAACATCTTCAACCTAAAGGCCTCCGCAAACTTTTTACCGTTGAGCGTGCCCACAGGGTTCCAGGGGGGAGGCCGAGGCCTGGGGCCCCGCTGCGTCCCATGATCGCCAGGGTCCTAAACTTCAGAGATAGAGACGCTATGCTGCAAACTGCAAGGTCCGGGGACCCTCTCCAGTATGAAAATGTTGCCCTCTCCTTTTTCCTGGATTTTACGCAGGCGATCCAGAAGCAGCTACGCAACTTTTTTGGCTGTTAAGAAAAAACTGAGAGAGAAGGGATTGAAATACGCCATGATGTTCCCGGCACGTCTAAGGGTGGAGGTCAATCAGAGGGTCTTGTTTTTTGACATCCCAGATACTGTGACAGATTGGATAGACACTCTCCCTCGGGACGGAACAGGAATGCCAGACCGATCAGAAGAACATGAGACAGTGGAACGTGAATAATACTGTTTACAATTTTGATGTGTGGCTTGAACCTGTCAGGTATCAGTGACCGTAGGGCCATGGAACTGCCGCAAGACTCTCTGGGAGTTTGGTGTGTTATTGGGTGTAGAGGCTTAGGGGGGATTCACTAATACTAGAAGGGGGTCTGGGGTGGGGGCGGTGAAGCCGAACACTCCCTCCTTTCGTTAGGGGTGACAGGCACTCTTCATCTTCTATGGGCAGTTTGAAGCCCAGCGGGGTGGGGGGATTTGGTGGGGGAGGTTTGGTTTATATGTTGATTGTTTTGTTTGTTGCATCAACACAAAATCCTGTTTCAATAGACGGAAAGCAGGGCGCACTGGAAGTACCGGGTAGATTATGGTGTGTAGTGAAATAAAAGTATTACGTTGGAACGTTAACGGGTTAGGGGATAAGATTAAACAAAGTGTCGTTCTTCAATTCCTTAAACGGCAGGCACCGGATGTGCTCAAGGGGAGCGGGTATCTTAATTCGTAAAGCATTTCCACTGGCAGTGTCCTCCACATGGGAAGATGGGAGGGGCAGGTATATTGGAGTCACAGGCATGTGTGTGGGAGGGACAACATATAACCTTTTTGTCTGTTTATGTTCCACCAGGGTTACAAGGCACAACACTGGCAGATCTGGGGACGGTCCTACTTTCGCTCCCTGAGGGGCTATTACTCTTGGGAGGCGACTTTAACGCAGTCGTCTCTGGTATGATGGACAGGTATCTGTAGCATTCTCACTTTACTGTTCTTGTGGAATTGTTATTGCACGTTCTTACATCTCCATTCTGTATGTGTTCTCTAACAGATGTATCGATTTAATGCTCTTTCAAGGTGGTTGTTTAAGCTGTCTCTCTGTCTAATAAACTACCTACAACCAACTCTTCTGTCTACTGAGATACAACATAATTTGGCGACTATCGGGATACGTATGAAGGTAGAAGAAAGAATCCAAAAATTGAAATCTCATTTTTTTTTTAAAGAAAGACTTTGAGAGACAGCGTTCACCAGAAGAAGAAAAAATAAGGTATTTATTTCGTTCTGTGTAGTATGATTGCACCAGCGGCTGTATTTGTACTTTATGTGCCCTGATTGCACCAGCGGGAGCATATTTCCTTCATTTTCGTCATGTTAATAACATTTTCTAATCTTATTCAAACGATTTAATTACTTAAAGAAATCTCAGACGTTTTGAGACTTTAAATTGTGTTCGGAGTTACTTTCAACATTTTTTTTTCCGGTTTCACCGCATTTCATTTCAATTGCATGTTCTTGTTTCACGATGCATCTTTTAAAAACGTTCCTAATCTGTTGAGCAGTTCGGCACTTTGGATCCTTCGTACTCTAGCAGCGTCGCCTAGCAATCCTCATTGCGCGCTCACCGAGTATTCGTCATTCTGCATCTTCTACGCATGCGCATCACGAACTGCGTGTACTACGTATTACGTCATCACGCTTGTGACGTTTCCAGCGGCCATTTTGTCTCTTAAGACGACTGTTTTCTGTTTCCACAGCAACGAATATTTTCTTTCCATCTGTTTTTTGAGGAAGTTTTCCTATTTGTAAACTACTACATCGATATCCCTGAAACGATTGTTTTCTTTTCCACAATTAACAACTTTTGATACCATCTACTCCACAGACTACGATGACAACTTTTATTGTTTTAGACTATTGTTTTAAAACACATTTTACTGTTTCATGTATTGTGAACTTTCCTTTTAGGTATTAAGGGCCCGATGTAGGTAAACGCGATTTTCCGAATTCAAAATACCGAGGCGGGCATAATCGGTATTCTGAAATCGGAAAACGAGATGTAGGGAAAAAAAAGCAAATGAATACCGAATCGGTCGTCATCGGTAATGAGAATCGGTACGTTCCGAATCGGCAAGGACCGATTCGGGAAGTACCGAATCGGCTAACAACGAATCGGAAATTACCGAATCGGCCAACACCGAATCGGTAAAAGCCGAATCTGTAAAATCCGATTCGGCAATCATAGATTCGTAGCCATGAAAACACACCCATGGCGAAAAAGCCCATAGGAATGCATTGAAGAAACCGAATCAGCTTTTACCGAATCGGATAATACCGATTCGGATAATACCGAATCGGATTTTACCGAATCGGTAATATCCGAATCGGTAAATGCCGATTCAGCCAATGAGGTGGCTCCCCCTCCCCCACCCAAACAGGGAGTGGCAACCCTGGCAGGTGCAGCTAATTAAGAAGGTTCTGGAGAGCCAGCCTGAGCTCAACACTCACAGTTTGCAGCAGTTGGAGTAGGAGGTTGTCAACAGAACTGTAGAACATGGCAGAGCAGTGCAAAAGCCAGAAGTCCTCCCAGAAGAGGAAGCCGAAGTTCACCACCACCGAGCTTCAGGTGCTGGTCGAGGAGGTGGTGAGGGTGCACCGCCAGCGGTTCGGAAATCTGTCCCTCAATGTGCCAGACAGCACCAAGAGGAGGATCTGGGCCGAGATCGCCCAAAAGGTAAATGCTGCGGGTGTCACCCCCAGGTCCGTTGAAGAACTAAAAAAGAGATTCTACGACATCCGCAGCCTCAAAAAAAAGAAGATGGCTGAGATACAGAGGCAGGCTGGACTCACTGGAGGAGGCAGGAACCCGGCGCCACCCCTCACCGAGCTGGAGGAACTGGTCTCCAGCACCATTGAGAGGGAGAGTGTCAGTGGAATTGGGACCCTGGACAGCTCTGCAAGAGCTACAGCTACAGGTAAGAAGCATGCGCATCATGACACACCCTACCAGACACCTCCCCATTAGACACAATGCATAGGCAAACCCCAGCACAGTACTGTCACCAACATACAAGAGACAAGCATCATGGTACATGTAGTCAGCAGTAGTTAGCTAAACATGGCAGTGCAGAATCACAAGACAGGAAACAGTGTGACACAGTGTAAGGAGATGCAAGGACATGTGGAATGCTGAAATTGTACTGACTGTAATACATCGGCACTCAGTTTACAAATGCTTCTTTGTACCTAGGGGCCCCATCAGGCGGAACAACATTGACATCAGAGGGAGCAGCACCGTCTGACACTGCAGTCGCAGGGCCGAGCACCAGCCAGGCTGCCCAGGAGGAGGAGGAGGAGGAGGACGGAAACACCCTAGGGCTAGGTATGGAGGGAGACCTGGTCATAGACTTCGATGCACTGAACTCCCCACAAATGGCCAGCACACCCCCCTTGCAGTTCTCCCCAGAGAACTCCCCTACAAGGGACACCATTCCGCCTACACCAGCTCCTGCCACAACCATGGCCTTGCCACCTGTACTACCTGTCCTGGGAGCAGCGGCTCAAGGACCGGCCAGCACCACACCCCCACCAGTGGCACCCCAGCCCACTCAGCAGGCCGGAAACAGCAGTGCCCGGCGCCGTACCATCACCACCACTGCTGCACCAGCACGGGAGGGCAGTGTATTCCTGGGCCTCGAGGGACAGATGGTGAAGATTCAGAGGCAACAGGCTAGATCCACGATGGCCTGCCAACGCCAGCTCCTGCAGCACAACCTGCAGATGGGAGAGTTGGTCAAGGGATTCCAGGCCTTCGTGGAATCGAACAAGGAGGTGGCAGCAGGGTTAGGCAGGCTGACCACTGCCATTACCCAATCATCTAGCAGACAGGAGGAGCATGAGCTGGTGCGCAGGCGGGATGTCCGGGTGCTGAACCGCGCCATGGGCCGCCTTGCTGCGGCGACGGCACAACTGTGCCATCGCAGCGCGAACCAGGAATCTAGCCTGAGCCAGCATACGGCTGAGCTCACAAGGGGGATGGCCCGGATCACCACTGCTATGGAGGCCATGATTATTTCGAACACCGCCTCCAATCCTGCCCTGGACCTGGGTGATGCTGGGGACAGCAGCAGCCGCAGCAGCCCGGCCAGCGCTGCGTCTGAACCACGTAGGAGCACCAGGCGCTCCGCTGATGCTGCTGGGCATTCAGAGGGGGCTGAGGGACACCCCAGTGGGTCTGGCAAGCGGGCAAAGAAGTAGCCTTACAAGGGCGGGTAAGGCAACCTGAACCTTGAACTTTATTTTATTTCCTATTCACCATTTTTTGTTGCACATCAGTGCTGTAACTGTGTTGCAACAGTATTAAAATGTGTCTTTTCCAACCAACATTTTGCTGTCTTTGCATCTGTCCTCACTCAGAAATAGTTCTCAGTAATCTCCTCACGTCTGTATCTGCCATCACTTGGCGTACACACCCCAGCTGGCTGTGTCAGTGGCACAGCTTCGTTGTCGTCATGGTCCTCGTAGTCAGACAACTCCACCTCAGTGCCCTTCTTCACCGCAAGGTTGTGTAACATTGCACATACACCTATGATCTTGCAGCAGGTGATGGGGGTATACTGCCTTGCACCTCCACTCTTGTGCAGGCATCTGAATCTACTTTTCCAGATGCCAAAGGTCCGTTCGACAACATTCCTTGTGCGTATGTGGGCCCGGTTATACCTCCTTTGGCTGGGTGTGGAGGGGTTGAGGTAGGGGGTGAGTATGAATGAGCGGAGGGCATATGCACTGTCGCCTGGAAGAGAAAGGGGTCGGTGTCACTAACGAATCGGTACATGGACCGAATCGGTGATTTTCCGATTCGGTGTCACTAACGAATCGGTACATGGGCCGAATCGGTCTTTGCATCCGAATCGGTGTTTTTCCGATTCGTTACATATCCGATTTTCGGTATGTATGTATCGGATTCTTTCCCATTCGGTACTCATTCCGATTCGGTTTTCACTCCGATTCTTTATGTTTTTTGTTCCCTACATCTCGATGGCTGTTTACCGATCCGTAAGGGCCAAAAATCGGTATTTTCGGCCGTTACCGATCGGTAACGCCCTACCTACATCGGGCCCTAAGTACTTTAACATGTCGAATAATGTTATTTCTCCTGCACATTTTTTACCAATAGCTGGTGATCCCAAAGTGGAGTGGGATCTATGGATGGATGTTCGCCTAAGAGGAAACTAGCATTATTAAAGAACTGTTAAGGAGGTGCAGGGTTAAAAGAATTGGAAAATTTACCCCCTATTGAAAATGTAGGTGCTGGAGGCTTAAATATTTTTGAAATTGTTGTAAAACAACTTAGTATCAGATTTGGCAGGAAAATCAATACTGTCATGGAAAGATTTAAATTTTATTCCCGGCTACAAAAAGAAGATGAGTCTATCGAGAATTACGTAGCTGCGTAACGTACTTTAGCTGGATCTTGTTAGTTTGAAACTATAAATTCTGAACAGGTTTTGAGGGATCAGATTATGATGCGTACAAAAAGTAAAAAGATTCAAGAACGTTTATGGATGGGTTCAGAATCTTCTCTTAGTGCAGTGTTAAACATCGCTAAAGGCATTGAACAATCTGAGTTATTTGTGAGTGAAATCAGAGGTCAAGAAGTCAAAAGTAAAGTAGTTATTCCTGAAGTTTCATTAGTAAAGAATTTCTCTAATTTTAAGAAACCTTCTTTTTCTTCTGCTAAAAAAGAGATTTTTACCAAAGATAATAAAACCTTTGTGAGGAAATCCCAGATTATATGTTACAGATGTGGAGCTAATGAGCATGTAGGAAACTACAGAGGTTGTCCAGCTTGGAACAAAATATGTATAAAGTGTAAGAAACTAGGTCATTTTAACAAAATGTGTAAATCATCACAAAAGGTTAATTTTTTGTCTTACGAAGAATGTGAAGATTTTGAGCAGCCTTCTGAAATCAACACTTTATTGTGTGTTGGAGATACCAAATGCAAGGGTTTTCCTACTGATATTATTATCATCAATGGTGAAGAAATACCTATGCTTATTGATTCTTGTGCCTGGTATACTATTATAGGAAAGAATATTTTTAACAAGTATTGGGGCACAATGAGCTTGTTACCGCCTGATGTACATCCGGATGGATATTTAGGAAAAAAAATCAATTTGGAGGGGTACATGTGGGCTGATATCAAATTTAAGAACAAGTCAACTAGAGGTAAAGTATATGTTGCTACTAAAGGAGCATCTATCCTTTGTTGGCCTCACCAACACGATTTAGGTATTAAACTTGACCCAAATGCCTCACCTCCAGTTTATGTAGTACCACCTGAAAACGATTTTGTAGTTCAAATGAAGAACACATTTCCATCTATTTTTACTGATGATTTGGGGGGTTTTGTTAATTTTAAACATCGCATCATTCTCAAAGAGTCAGCTATTCCCATTCGACATAAGGTCAGGAATGTGCCTTTGGCCTATCGTGAGAAATTAAAGATCATTTTGTCTGATCTGGTTGCAAAAAAGATTTTTGAACCCACCGAATCATCGCCATGGGTTTCGCCAGTGGTTTTATCCCTTAATAGTAATGGGGAGCTTCGTTTATGTGTTGATTTTCGTAGTTTAAACAAGGAGATCTGGGTTGACAGGCATCCCTTACCCCATATTCATGAGCTTATTTCCACACTTGCAGGTGCTTGTGTATTTTTAACGCTAGATCTAGCTAGTGTCTATCATCAGGTGGTTTTACATGAAGAATCAAAGTTTTTACCCACTTTTATTACGCCTGAGGGTATGTTCCAGTTCTGCCGAATGCCTTTTGGCTTAGCCAGTGCAGCATCTGTATTTCAAAGACTCATGAAAGCAGTTTTGGAGGGTTGTGAAGGAGCTATTGCCTTTCAAGACGACATTCTAATTCATGGTAAAAGTTTTGAGGAACATGACAGAAACCTAGAAAAAGTTTTAGAATGTGTTAAAAAAAAAGGTTTGACATTAAAATTGTCCAAGTGCAAGTTTAGACAGAGCAAGGTTGAATATCTTGGCCATGAAATTTCTTCTCTAGGTATTAAACCCAAGTATCACAGTCGGAGTATATCAAAGGCACCAGCACCATCGAGAAAAGAACAGTTAGTCTCATTTTTAGGTCTCACTGAGTTTTATAGCAAATTTGTTCAAGACTATGCTTCAAAAGTACATCCTTTTAAGAATGTTGTTAAAAAAAGATGTTAAATTTGCATGGAATAATGAGCAACAATCTGCATTTGTTTTATTGAAACAAGAAGTCATCAATGCTCCTTTCTTAAGACCATTCGAATTGGGTAAAGAATGTATAGTATGTGTGGATGCAAGCAATGTTGGTCTTGGCTCTGTGTTAATGCAGAAGGACAAGGGTGAAGAATATGTAGTATCTTGTGCATCTAGGACCTTGCGTGGTGCTGAATACAATTATTCTACCATTGAGAAAGAACTATTGGCGTGCACTTGGGCTGCTGAACATTTCAGACAATTTATTTGGGGAACACAGTTTCGGTTAAGAACTGACCATAAGCCTTTGATAAACGTGCTGGCAGCTGGCGGTGGTAGGACTTTAACTGCACGTTTAGCACGTCTTGCTGCAAAATTGCAAGAATTTCAATGCATTGTTGAGTATGTTCCTGGTCGTTTAAATGTACATGCCGACTGTATGTCCAGGTTGCCTTTGATCAATTCTATTAGTATTGATGATTGTGTTGATGATTCAGATGTTATTTTCAACATTGATGATGTTAACGGCTTTGGTGTTGGAGATTTGCCTGACGGTATTTCGGTGTTTGACTGGAGAGAAGTAATGAGTAAGGATACTAGTTTATCTTTTGTAGTAAATTATTTACAACATGGTTGGCCTCAAGAGAGAAATTTGTCGGGTGACATCTCATCCTTTTATAAAGTGAAAGATGAACTTATGTTCGATCAAGGTTTCATAATTAGAGGTGACAAAATAGTTCCTCCTGCTATGTTGAGAGAAAGGATTATTTCCATGGCCCATGAAGGTCATATGGGAATGTCTAGCACAAAGAGGCGTATTCGTGAGTTCTATTGGTGGCCTAGTATTGACAAAATGGTTGATAAATGGGTTAGTTCATGTTCTCCTTGTGCTAAAAGTGACAAATCCGATAAAGCTTTGGCCGTAGGTATTTCTCCTATTGAATATGTCACATGTCCTTGGAAGAAGTTAGGGATTGACATTGTTGATCCTCTGGATTTGTCCACTCATAGGGAAGTTTTTGCACTAGTATTGATTGATTATTGTTCGAAATGGCCAGAGTTAAAGATTGTGGACAAAATTGGTTCTACTCGAGTAATTCAATTTTTGGATGAGGTCTTCTGTAGGGAGGGCATTCCGGCAGAAATTGTGTCGGACAATGGTCCGCAATTTATTAGCAAAGAATTTGTGTCTTTTCTTGAAAGGTGTGGCATAGTGCACAAAAGGGTATCTAATTATAACCCCCAGGCCAATGGTCAAACGGAACGCTTTAATAGGGTTGTCAAAGAGTCCATCCAATTGACCCTTAAAAGTAATTTGGATTGGAGAAGAACTTTACGTGCCACATTGTTATCTTATATCGAATTTCCCCTAATTCTTTTACAGGTTTGTCTCCATTTGAGATGCTTAGAGGTAGGAAGCCTGGTTCAAAGCTTCTTCCTTGGTGGTTGAACATCAAGTTTCCTTGTGAATCTTCTTTTGACTCTTCCGAGGTTAGAGAAAAAGTTTTGAAATACCAAGAAAAGATGAAGAGCAATTATTTGTCTTTGGACAACCGCAGTAGTAAGATCAAGGTTGGTGATTTTGTGCGTGTTAAGTTTGGTAGGGTTTTCGGCAATAAATGGAACAAATGGTTTGATCCATGCAAGGTCACTGAAATATTTTCCAAAGCAGTACGAGTTGAAGGGGGTAAATTTTGGAATTTCAGGAGGATTTCTTTATGTAAAGGTTCGAATTTGAACGTAGATCTTCATTTAAATTCATCTACTATCAAAAATTATTCTGTTGTGAATCATTCTGTAGACAAGTTAAAAAAAACCTGACAAGAAAGATGATGTATCTTATTCGGCCATGGTTGATACTTTTGGGTGTGAAAATCAAAATGTGGATGGTTCTTTTCCTATGATCGATAATCGTACTCCAGTTGATGTTACAAGGGTTGTTGACAATGAAAATGCTGATAATATTGCTGTACAGAATACTATTGTTCCAGATGTCATCTTGAGGAAGAGTGCCCGTGTCAAATGTATTCCTGTAAAGTTGCGGGATTATTTTCATTGAGTTTTTTTGTTTTTTTTTTGTTTTTTTCTTCAAAAGGGGGAAGGTGTGTAGCATTCTCACTTTACTGTTCTTGTGGAATTGTTATTGCACGTTCTTACTTCTACATTCTGTATGTGTTCTCTAACGGCTGTATCGATTTGATGCTCTTTCAAGGTGGTTGTTTAAGCTGTCTCTCTGTCTAATAAACAACCTACAACCAACTCTTCTGTCTACTGAGATACAACAGTATCCCCCACAGGAAACGGGGAGGGCGATGCGGTGGCTGCCTGACTTTATAGACGCAATGGGACTTGTCGATAGTTGGAGGTTACTCCACCATGATCAAAAACAGTACACTTTCCACTCTGGGGCACATGATAGTCTCTCACGCCTGGACTACTGTTTGGTCCCTGCTGCACAAGCCTCAAACATAGCGGAGGTTACACATTTAGCCAGAGGCATATCAGATCATTCTCCACTTTGGATTCACATTGTCATAACCCGGGGCACGGCGAAGAAGGGTGGCTCCAATAAATCCGTGGTATTTGCGTAACCCCAAGACCCGCAAATACCTCCTCACTAAGCTAGATGACTACTTTGCCAATAATATGGGATCCGGGTCTTCGCCTGGATCCCTATGAGAGGCCTTTAAGGCAATGATCCGGGGCCACGCCCTGTCTGTGATAGCGGGAACTAAGAAGGAGAAGCAGAGAGAAGTTGTGGAGTTGGAAACTGATATCAGCAAACTGGAGGGTGAACTGGAACAAGAAGTGTTTGGCTAAGCTTCACCAGCTAAGCCTAAAGCAGCATGACTACAGGGCATTGGTCACTGATAGGGCTAAGGCTCTTGGTATGGAGCAACAAGGTAGATTGTACGAGCTGGGGGACAAGGCAGGGAAGCTTATTGCATGGCTGGATAAAAGAGATTGGGCTTGCCGGTTGGTCCCGGAGCTCCTTTTGAAGGAGGAGACGCGACTCACTGAACCGCAGGAGATAGTAAATGCATTCGCTGCGCACTTCCAGGCTGTATATACATCGGTTTCTTCCTGCCCGGAAGCTGATTCCCACTTATTGCCCCGAGATATACAACTCCTGTGTCTTTCTTTTGACGATCGGCAGTTTATGGACAGTGCGATGACAGCGGACGAGATTGCCCTGGCCATCCGTTTGTTGAACTCCGGTAAGGCACTGGGCCCCAACGGGCTGCCCATTGAAATTTATAAGCTTAAACCGGATAAACTCGCGCTTTACTTGAAGGAAATGTTCATGGAGTCCAGGGACGCAGGGATTCTCCCTAGAGATCAGAGAATTGCTTCGATAGTTGGGATCCATAAGGAGGGCACGATTAAAACAAGCTGTGCCTCCTACGGGCCCATTTCACTCCTTAACGCCGAGCCGAAGATTTTGGCCAAGCTCCTGGCAATAGACTGGTAAAAGTCATCAGTTATCTGGTACACCCCGACCAGTCGGGCTTTTTGCCCCATAGGAACACTGCCCTAAATCTGCGCAGAATGCACGGGGTGTTAGTCACACTCTACAGGAGCCAGCTTTAATTGCGCCACTTGACGCAACAATGGCATTTGACACAACAGAATGGCCTTACTTGTGGGCAGTTTTGGCGGAGTTTGGGTTTGGCCCCGGGTTTATTGGATGGGTGAGTCTGCATTACTCTGAGCCTCTAGCTCAAGTAGTAGTGAATAATAGAGCTTCGGCTCCCTTCTTGCTGGGACGGGGCACCTGTCCGGGATGCCCGCTGTCTCCCTTTCTTTTCTCTCTGGCTCTTGAGCCTTTGGCCGCCTGGATACGCTGGGAACCTTTGATCAAAGGTCTGCTGTGGACCCCTTAATGGGAGGACCGGATATCACTGTATGCAGATGATCTACTGCTTTATCTGACCTCTCTGCGTAAATCTCTTATTGTGGTCTTTGATATCCTGGATTCCTTTGGGAGAAACTCGGGGCTTTCCATCAACTGGGAGAAATTTCTGCTGTTTGTATTGAAGGGAGACCCCCCTGTCTCTCCAAGAAACTGTCCTATACAGGTTAACACAGAAGGGTTCAAATATTTGGATATTTTTGTTTCACTGGATTCCTTGCTTAGTTATACTCGAAACCTTCTTCCTCCTCTCCAAAGACTTAAGAGTGATGTTTCCAATTGGAAGAAGTTTCCTCTTTCACTGTTGGGAAGGGAAGCCCTCTTTAAAATGATGGCCCTCCCCCATTTTCTCCATGCCCTGCAAAACACCCTGGATGTGGTGCCATCTAGATACTTTGGTGAGATAGAGACCCTACAGCGAAATTTGGTGTGGGGGGTAGGCTCTGTATTGCTTTGCACAAATTAACACTCTCCTGGTATGAGGGAGGCATATCCCTCCTGGATATCAAGAGATATTACTGGGCGTCCCAGCTGGCCGCGATCAACCATGGTACATATGGCCAAATTAACGGCCCTGGATATGCCATGGATAAATGGCTTCTCCCTGGGGGTAGGTATAGCAGACTGGCATTGACAGGGCCGACTAAACACTCAGTCAAGGTTTGGCATGTGGCCATGGGTGCACTGGGCTGGAAGAACAAGCTGACTATGGCCACCCCGCTGTGGGATTCGGAACAATTAGGCACGCTCTGGAAGACGAAAGGCTTTGACAAGTGGGATCTCATAGGAATTTCCACGATTTAAGATATCTGGGGCAGGTGGGGAATTAAATCATTCGGAGACATGCAGGTAGAATATAAACTTGCTGAGTCAGAGTACTTCCGTTATGGCAGATTCGTCACTCCCTTCTCTCAGTGCTTCCCGGGGAGTCGGAGCCACCAGAGGCGTCCCCCCTGGAGGACATGATACTGAACGGACACCTACCTGACAAAACTATCTCCTTGATTTATAAGAAATTGTTCAATCACAAGCCTGGCCCTCTGGAGGTGCTGAGAGACAAATGGACGCAGGACGGAATAGAGCTGTATGAGGACTATTGGCAAACAGCGGGGTCCTCCCCTAAGGAGGTCGCAATTCCTGCCCGCTTGTGATTAGTTCAGCTTAAAATTCTCCAAAGGATTTAAATCAAGGGACCGAGGCTGGTGCATATGGGACTCGGACAGGGGGCTATGCAAACGACAATGTGGTCAAGTGGGTACCTTTATACATATCATCTGGTAATGTGAGCTCATCAATACATATTGGCGCAATATACACGATACCATACATACAGTTCTTAGGGTCTCTCTTTCACTAGAAGCAATGAGGTGCTTACTTAATATCTGGAAGCCTACTGATTTGAATACCTCACAGACGCAATGGGCTACTTTGGGCTTCATGATTGTTAAACGAAATATTGCTCAATTGTGGGGAGCTGGCCAACCTCCCACCCTGGAAGTGTGGGAAAACAATTTGGACTGGTGCATGTTTAGGGAGAAAACTGCATATCCTGCGAGGGAATGCCCTCGAAAATGGTCATTGATTTGGGGGCCTTGGAATAGCTACAGAGGGGGAATTTTTACACCACCCCTTGCTGCCACTTTGGACGACCCCCCTTCTCCGTGAAGTTCCCATATAAACATGAACGTTGTTTAATCTGTTGCCCCCCGATGTATGCCCCGGTTGCTTTAATTGACCCTCTGTAATGTGATTTAACTGATGCTATTTCAATAAAAAGAATTATATTTAAAAAAATGAAGGGATATGGAAGGAATAATTTGTACCTGTTATGGGCGGTGACCTTGAATCACCTGATATTTCACCCAAAAGCTTCACTGGGGAACCTAGTGAACTTATAGGTTATAGAGAATTATTGTTTGTGTTTAAAAACAGGAAGGCAGATTGCAAACTTTACATAACTAAAACTAGAGCCTGTTTTAGGATGGTGGGACCAGGGAGAACTAGGAATCATTCTGAACCCCAACCATTCTGATTCGGTATGGTGATTCATGAGGATTTCAAAGATGTCAAGAAAATATTAAAAGATTTTCCTGTTTTTTTTTCTGGAGACATTCAGTAACTTAACGTGTTTCAACACAAGATAATTTTAAAAGACAAGGCAGTACCTTGTATACATAAAGCCCTTAACATTCCCATGACTATAAGGGACAAAGTGTCCAAAGCGTTGGACAAGTTGCAGGATGCAGGGATAAAAGAGGCAATTGAGTCTTCTGATTGGGGTTCTTTATTGGTGGTTGCTAAATGGGCCAATGGAAAACTTTGGTTATGTGTAGACTTACAAGATCTTAACAGGAATATTTTTGTAGACCAATTTCCTCTACCAAAGATTGCCGAACTGTTGCCAAGTGCATGATATTTTTACGACCTTAGATTTGACTGCGGCATACCACCAGGTACCCTTGCACCTTGATTGTCGCCGGTTGACGGCTTTTATCAAGCCGTTTGGGTGTTTCCAATTTATAAGGGTGCCTTTTTGTCTGGCATCTGCTGCTGCAATGTTCCAGAGGTTGATGTTCCAACTTTTTAAAGGAGGCAACCAGGTTATATTTTTATCAGGACTACATTCTGGTGATGGTAAAAACCGAGTAGGAACATGATTCTAAACTCAGATGGTGCTGAGGGTATTGCTAGATCATGGTTTGATATTACTTATCATGTACCCCAATTTATATCAGGAGTTTTTAAATCCTATCTAAAAAGTAATGGAGTGGAACCACTTCCATATCTCATCCCGTTGGAAATGGTACAGTTGAGCAATTTAACAGGGTGTGAAAGAACACCATTCAACTTTCTAAAGTGCCAAATTTATCATGGCTAAACGATGTTTGGTGCACGGCGTTGGCTTATCGCATTACACCATGTGGATCAACAGGGCATAGTCCTTTTGAGATAATGATGGGACGTAGTCCTATCATGAAAGAAATGCAGGTATGATTTCAGTCAAGTATGAGTGAATGGACACCTTTGGAAGTAAGAAAAAAGTCAGAAGTTCAGTAGAGAAAGGGGTATTATAACAAGAAACCCAATTGTAAAAACGTAGGAGAAGGAAGGTTTTTACAGGATTTAATGGCAAAGCAAATATTTTGTAATTCTGTTCTGTTGAGTGATGGCACATTAGTTGCATTTCCAAATGTAAAGGAGAGAATAGCATGAGAACAGAAGTGCAAAGGGACACTGGACCTTCCGTTGTTGAATGGTGATGTGAGCCAAGAAAGGGAGGTGAATGTGGAGGGAGGAAATCTGTGGAGGAAAATATACAGAATGATGGCTAATGTTCTATTCCGGTTCCTGGGATAAAAATGAGATTGGGAAGAATGGGCAGGAGAAGCACAGAACCTATAAAGTTAAAAGATTATATGTATGAATATTAGTGAAGGATAAGATTGTGTCATGCATAACATTGTCTCACCATATTAACTACCTATAGTACTTAAGATGTTTTGGTTATACTGTTAGACTCAGAATTATAAGTTATACAATTGGGATGTTATGTAAATTGTTAGTACTTATTGTCCCCTTTGCCCATCCTTAACTGCCCATGTCATATTTTGATTTGGGCATTGTGATGTCATTGAGAATATCAGGCATTAAGGCTGTGAGGAGCTGGCGAGAGGTGTCTGCCTTTCTTGGTGCTTACACCTGAGGCATATATATATATATATATATATATATATATATATATATATATAGATAGATATATATATATATATATATATATATATATATATATATATATATATATATATATATATATAATAAAGAAATTATGTGTATGAACTTTGTGTTAGCCGCATTACAACAGCAGTGTACTAGCATGCCCATACGACCAATGTTCGTAAAGCCCAGAATTATCATAGGTTCTGCAGTTTGATCAGAACCCCTCTTTTAAACTCAAATTCATCTACCCACACATGTCCAGCCATGCACAGCATGTGCAGACAGTCGTTTTTCAGGTCTAGCATAGCGCAGGGCATGCGCTGCACTAGGAAATCGACCTTTTGGAATCACTTCAGCTTTCTTCAAGTTTAGTTGAACTTGAAGCTAGTGTGTGTGGTGCTCACACGCGATTGGCCTTTGCATCTGGCTTCAGCACGCAATTGGTCAAAGGTGTGTGGATGTCCCAGCTTCTTGGCGAATGTTTACTCCCAGAGCGTTTTGCTCTCAGGAGCCAGCAGCGGTGCGCAGATGCCATCTGTTTTTATAAAGTGTGGCCGCGCTTGTCTCCCATGCAGTCTCTCCTCCCCCTCTTGTGCAACGCCTCTGTTGGCTCGCTCAACTATATTGACTCAGAGGGACCACTCTGAGCCCTGCTCACATAGAACGCACTTTCGACCCCTCAGAGCGCAGACTAGGGGCCACAAGCCTTTGGAAAGAAAAGGCAGTTCCCCGTGCTTGTCGGCTGTCCTCTCTGACTTCGGCCCCTCTACAGTCAGACTCAGACCCAGGTGAGGCAGAATTACACAGGCAGACCCCAGAACCTTGTGAGTGCACAGTGCACACTCAGGCTCTTCTTCAGAATGCTCCGTCCAACACACGGGCACCCTCATTCACCCTGTGTGGACACCTGTGCTCTTAGTGCTTACACTCTTAGGAGGACCTCTGAACAAGTGAGGGCCGCACGAGTGCACACTCATACACGGGTATCTGTAGCACACACTCTGACACCTGCATCTGTCTGCTCTGCAGTCACCTGTAGCTCTGGTGGTTAGAAGACTGCCATGCCTCTGTAGTGCTCCCTCGGACACCTGCACTTCAGTGAGCATACCCAGACGTCAGCGTCACTTACCCACAAAACTCTGGAGTGTGCACAAGTGCATAAGTGCTTTACACTGCACATTCTAACCCCGTGTCTCTGCAATGCACAAGTGTGTGTTTGGAGTGCACATTCCGACCCTGCTCTCTTGAGTCACAGGTGTGTGTTTGAAATGCACATTCCGATACTGTGGCTCTAAACTGCTCAAGTGTGAGGTTCTGGAGTGTACATCCCAAACCCAGTGTCTCAAGAGTGTACAAGAGTAAGCTTTTACACAGCTTTTCACTCTGATCCTAGTGTTTCTGAAGGGCACATGGGTGTGCTTTTTAAGTGCACATTCTAACCTCCGTGTCTCTGAAGTGTACAAGAGTAGGTTTTTTGACTGCACATTTCGGCCCCGTGAATCCGAGTGCACACTTGTGTTCTTCTGAAGCGCACTTTCCGACTCCCGTGCCTCTGGAGTTTAGATTCAGGTTCCGTGTGTCTCCAGTGTTCCCGCTCAGAGACCTGTGTTTCTGAAGTGCACTCTAGGACCCCAGCTCTCTTGGAGTTCACACGCACGTGCCAGAGGGGTCAGTGCTCGGGGTGATATACAAAGTTTTTGAGTTTATCGGAGAGAAAAGGAAGTACTTCAAAGTTCTTCTCCTTCCAGGGGTCCCAGAGAGGCCTACATGTGTTAGAACCAGTCCGCTCGGCTGTGTGCCCCGGAGTAAACCTAACTCGTGCGCGGCCAGCGGCTGAACATGCCTGCACCAGGTTTAAATACAGAAGAAAACCTAGCAGAGTAATATGATGTGTCCCATTTTTAAATAAGAGTCAAACTTTTTGTAAGGGTTGTTCTGTAGAGCCCGGGCCCTACTTGTAGTCCGGAGGTTTCATGTTGTCTTTGCTCTTGTTTCTTACCTCCCTCTCAAACCATGAATATTGATAAACCGTCCCAAGATTACTCTCTCTCTCTGACCTGTCCCACTTCCAAGGCATGTCCTCAGTGCTCGCATTCTACTCTAGCCCCTCTCAGCATCCCCTCGAACAATTGTCCCTGTCCCCTCTTAACTTCCTCTCAAACCCGTGGCTCTGACCCTCTCAGAACCGTTAGAGGTCGGTCATAACCCGCTCCAGATCTCTCTTAACCCTGTCATCGTTTCCTCTCTATTTCTGTCCTAGTTCATTCAATTCTAATCCCTGCCCTGGCTCTAACAACCCATGACCGAAATCTGTCCTAACTTCTCACTACCCTTCCTCCCCTATAACTTTGTTCTTCCTCCTCCGTCTGCTTTCCAATTTCCATTTTAGACCCCCGCCCGACCCTCCAACCCCCTCCTTACTTCTGAACTTGCTCCCTTGTTACTTCTGTCGTAAATCCCTCCTAAACACGGTCCTCGCACCCTACTCATACACGCCTTTGTAGTTCGTGTCCAACACTTACCTGATGACTTCAGCAGTTTGATGATGTGTGACTGTTGTGTTGTAGACCATTATGTTGTATATAGTTATCCTTTGCTCATTTATTATTGTTAAGGGGAAGATGTGTTGTGTTGTAGTATTCTTAGTTAGGAATGTAGAAGTGTTCTTAGAATAGGAATGCATGTGTGGGGTTCCAGGGAGGGACAGTTGATGGGGGAATGAGGACAAGTAGACATCGTCGGTGATGTGTTATGAGCGGAGTTGCCAATAAAGTACTTAGTAATGAAACTGGACTAAGAGCCATCTTTACAATTTTGGTGACGGAGGATTGGGCAACTCTGCGTGGACCCACGGAGTTAAAAAAATTGAAGCCTGAAGTGAAATGAAAAGAAGATACAGACGGAGGACGAGGATAATTGAAAAGAGGAACTGAGGAGTGAAATTGACAAAGACGGAGGTGAGCGAAACGACGGAGTATTCATGTGAGCAGTGAATGACTATTTTGTTAAAAAAAAAAGAAGAGGTAAAATAACGTGTTACCGGTGTGAAGCAGCGCGTGTCAGCTGAGAGGCGCGTGGAAGGAGGTTATCGCGTGCGGCAGCAGAAGCAGCTAGAGGCGCGAGGAAGGTGATTCAGACACTGCGCACAGCAGTGGCAGAGGCGAAAGAGGCAGCGTCTTTGTGATTGTGACGCATGTTAAAGGAAGCGAATGTGCACACGCTGATTGGCTAGCGTGTGACGTCATCACGTCGGCGGCCATTTTAACGAGTTGGGAAGACTCGTATTCGTTTTAAAGAAGGAAACGATTGTAAAGGATCAGAAAAGCAGTTTAAAAGTTGAAAAGTCCCTTTTGAAGAATGGAATTGCAACAAAAAGATTAATAAAGGAAAAGGAAGAACAAACATTAACAAAGGAGGAACGTTTATTAAAAGCGTAAAGAATACTTTAAAAAAAAGAAAATGTGTGCAGCGCAAACATTCACATTAACGCCACCAATACAATTCTTAACAGAGCCTGGAGAACCGAAAATAAGATGGCAAGAGTGGAAAGTATACTTTAAAAATTACATGTTCACTATTAAAAATGAGGAAATGACACCGGAAATGAAAAAAAGGAATATTACTGCATTCCTTTGGGCCAGAAGGAATTAGGCAATATGAACGGATGCAAAAAAAGGAAAGAGGTGATGAAGAAACAGATGTATATGAGAATGCGTTGGACGATTTAGAGAGATATTATGCACCAACAGTATGTGTGGCAATTGACAGATACAAGTTTTTCAGGAGTAAGCAAGAACCGAATGAGAAGATTGATGATTATTTGAGCGTTTTGAAGAGAATGGCAGAGAAATGTAGATTTGGACAGATAGAAGAGAAGGTAATAAGAGATCAAGTCATAATGCTCACAAACAATAAAAGGGTGCAAGAAAAATTATGGACCATGGGAGATGGAACACTGAATAAGGTGCTAACGGTAGTAAGAAAGGCTGAAGTATCAGTCAGATGTGCAAAAGCAGCCCTGGAAGAAGCGAAAGGAAAAGATGGAGAAGAAGTGTGTTGTGAGAAAAACTATAAGAGCAAGCAGCGTTGGTGCAGAGAAGAGAGATAAATATGATGAAGAAAAGTCGGAGAAGAAATATTTTCAAGCAACAAAAAATGAATATAGAAGAGGAAGCACAACTAATTTAGCATGATTTAGGTGTGGAAGTTATACACATTTGGCGAACAGCCAAGCATGTAGAGCAAGAGATCAAAAGTGTACAGTTTGTGGTTTAATTGGTCATTATGCAAGAGTTTGTTAAAGAAGAGTTAAAACTACAAGGATAAAGTATGTGACAGAGGAAGAAGATGAGTTGAGGAAACCAGCTAAAGAAGACGATTCAGATGAAGACAATGACATTTTTATGATAAGAGATTTTATTTTGGATGTAAAAAGTAAAGGAAGATGTAAACCCAAATGTGAAATTGAAGTGGCAGGGGTAAAAGTGATATTGGTGGCAGATTCAGGATCGCAATATAAGATAGTTAATTTGGATATGTGGAAGTAAAATTTTGAGAAGGGAATTGGTGTTGATCTAATGAAAAGTGACATAAATCCAAGAGGATTCACTGGGAAAAGCATTCCTATGGTGGGTTGTAGAGATGTGACATTTGTGTTTAAAGGGAGAGTAGCAGAGGGAAGAATGTATGTTGCGGAATATGGACCAAGTGTTTTAGGATGGAAAGATCATGCAAGCTTGGATATAATACTAAATCCGAATGCATAAATTGACAAAAAGAATGTGACATGGGTGGAGGAACTTGAAGTAGGAGATTTGGTAAAAACTAAGGAGTGGGGAATAGTGGCAAAAGGAGGAAGTGCATTTTCTAAGCCATGTAGAGTTGTGGAGTGTCTTAAGAACTCAGTTAGACTTGGTGATGGTCGGGTATGGCATACGAGTCGAATAGCTAAATGTAAAAAAGCGGAAGAGGAGGATGTTGGGGGAGCTACAGCTATGTTCTAGGATTGGTTGTGGGAAGATGAAGTGGAAGATGAAGTAAGAACTGAAGAAGATAATTGTATAGGAAATGAAGAGTTGTGTTAACAAACTTGTACAGATACAAGGGAACTGGGAAGATTTGGAAGAGTCAACCATACTCCTCACAGACTTAAAGACTATATGTTAGTTTAGTTTTGTTTACTTTTTATTTTATTTTATTTTCTTCTTGTAGACCATTATGTTGTATATAGTTTTCCTTTGCTCATTTATTATTGTTAAGGGGGAAGATGTGTTGTAGTATTCTTAGTTAGGAATGTAGAAGTGTTCTTAGAATAGGAATGCATGTGTGGGGTTCCAGGGAGGGACAGTTGATGGGGGAATGAGGACAAGTAGACATCGTCGGTGATGTGTTATGAGCGGAGTTGCCAATAAAGTACTTGGTAATGAAACTGGACTAAGAGCCATCTTTACAGTGACGTTGAGAAAATGACTTCTACATTAGTTGTATGATCATCCAATGACTCTGGGATGACTTCTAAAGTAATCCTGTTTGGCCTGGGCTCCTGGCACCGGCGGTGCAACATGAAGGAAATGAGCCAATGCAGCGTGAAAATAAAATGATAATATTCACAATGTACTGCACCCACCTTGCGGCATGACCTTTCGAGGAATAGGAGGGCAAGGGGCGCCTGGAAATGCCATGTCTTCAAGAGTCGTCCGGAGTCGCTCCGGAGAGCGGCCATGTTGTACCGCACGTGCGTAGCACGCCTGGGCTTATTCCAAGCTGGCAATAAGAAATGCCGTTCCAACTACTTGACGAATAGGTTGGCGAGTTGATCTGCATGTCACAAATTCGTAATTTTTAAATCACTGCAAAAAATTATTTGGCCACCAATCCTTCCAAAGATCGGTGAAAAGAGTACCATTAAACTGGATAATAGTAATGTCATTTACAGCGCTTAGCAACCACAGTGAGGTACAACGGAACGCACTGTATACAAATCGAGATATTAAAGTTAAGCTATTATTTTTTCTCAGGCTGGAGCGTGCTGTGTTGCCCCTTGGGCATGTGTGTACAACATAAGTGCCACAGATAAAAGGCTGTTTCCACATACACGTGAACATATGAAATGAATATTATAAGATGTGTATTGGTAAATAACACGTTCACCTGTAGGCATCTTGGCACTGATTAACAGATGTTTGTTTCCCAACTCAATGGTACTCAGTTTATCGACCTCAGATGGATGAAAGGCTGAGTGGACCCACCAGGATTTGAACCTGTGACCATGAGGTCGTACACAGGCCTTTGCAGTGGAGGCAAGGGCCTATGGAGTCCACTGAGCCACCGGCCCCGGCTTCGTCTCGGAGATCGGATTAGATCTGTTTATTGATGAGCTTTCATATTGGTAAATGACGAACTGGAGTAAAAGCAGGCATGATCTGTGAAAATGTAACGTTTTGTAGGTAGCTTTGGCGCATGGCCTTTCTGATGCAGAAGAACGAGAATTGTAGCTTTGAATGTCCTAGTCAGCACTAATTTCTTCAAAGTGTGACGCGTTGGCCTTTGTACTCGGTGCACTGATGTGCAAAACGTGCTTATTGGTTAGTTAGTGCACTTATAACATCCACCTGCTTTGGCTAATGAAGTGAGGCACATCGGGCTTTGAAGACTATGTTCCTGGAGGACAAATTCACAGGTAATTTCAGGGATTTTTATGAGATTTCAAAACGCAGTTTTAAAAATGCTGCCTGTATAATCTTTTTATTAAGCACTCATTAAAGGTATCCGTCGCAATCTGGTTGAAGGCATAATTGGAGCCTGACATGTAGCAGTATTTAAAATGTATTCAAAATCGGTCCAATAGAAAACATTGCACGAAGAACTCGTGATCTATTACGTTTGTCAGGCGTTCTATGTATGTGTTGTGTTAGAATGTAATGTTTGGATTGTTTTCTTTGCACAGATCTTCTGTTGCTGAAACAAAATGCCAGGCCCATCTTCTGTGCTCAGTGTAACAGTCAAAGCTAGAATTGAAAGTACACAGAAAGTTGGGGAATATATCGATTGTTTTACCTTCTTTGTTGTTTGTCCAGGTATCCACCGCCCAGAAGGAAACTCTTGAGAACCACGCGCAGGCGCAGTCCGCAGCACTTGACAGCTTTGGAGCCATGACTAGTTCTTTGACAGAAGCCTCAATTGATCTACAGGTGGGTCGGAAGCCAAGTTGTCAAATCCGAATATAGAGGCCCCGTTTGTGAAACTGGAGTTATTTCATGTCACGTCTAGCCATTTTCCAATGTTGTAATAGTAAAGTGCATAAGCGTGGAGTATACAGCTACAACTGCTTAGGCCGCCCCCAACTGCAACTCCCACCCACCCCCCAGTTCTAACCCCTTTTTGTGCTATTTGGGGTAGTTTGCGCTTTTTTTGATCCATAATTGTTTGTCCATATATTGTTCACACCAAATTAGCGTCCCTTTTTTCCAACATCCTGGTACTTCTAGAGGTTTGTGGATTCCCGTATTGGGACCGGGAAAATAGGAAAAATATGGCTGCACTTAGTTCTGTTTGGGAAAAATACCAAAAAAGAGGTTTGCAATAAGTATCTGTTTTTTCCCAAAAATGGCATCAACTAAAGGTTTGCGTGCCAATATCACCATGTTCCCAGCTTTTAGTAACCTACAGAGGTGTGTTTTTTGAAAAAAATAATTTTGTAATAACAGTTTTGACTTAGTTCAAAGAGGTAGCCCATTTTCCCTAATTTTTGTGCTTTCAACTTACTTCCAGTTTGTGGTGGGAACCGTTGTGAACCCCATGCATGATCCAGGAAATCTATAGATTTTTAAAAAGTAGACAAGATTCTGAATTCAACAAGGGGTCATATGTTTAGTTCAATCAATTTGTTCCCAAAGAAACTAATTATTGAAAGTAACAAATATACAATATTTGTAGGAAGAAACGTCCATTTGTGACGACGTTTTTAGGTTTTGCCTCGCGAAAAAGATGCGCTCTGCGCATCTTTTTTGCGCAGGCAAAAACCTAATGAGTACTGTGTGTGGGTTTGGGTCGGCCCTCGTCATTCATTGGCTTGCTCCATAAATGGAGCCTAGCCATTGGACGAGGGGCCTGTCCGTCAATGCCGGACCAGACACGGGGGCGTTCCCGAGATTCTTTGGCTTTTGCCGACATCACGCGACGTCAGGCGAAAGCCGGGAACGCCCCCGAATCTGTTCCGGCATTGCCGGCACCCGCCTTCCTGCTCCGGCCGTCTTTTGCGTCTCTCCTCCCCCATTCCCGCCCCCTCCCGCCCTCCCGCTCTCCCGCTCATTAATACCTGCTGCAGTTCAAGAATGCTTCCGAACCTGGAGGCCAAATTAATGACAGGCCATTCTACGAGAATCCTATCAATGGAGTGCTTAACTTTCTGTAGATTTAACATCTGAAAGCATTTGATCATATCACTGGGCAGTGGAGACAACGGGGTCCGGTTTGCAGAATACACCATTTAAATCAGAATTTCGCCTTTGACAATAAATTATGACGTAATGCAGCTAACACAAATGTAACGTGTGAAACTGCAGACTGTTATGTTCAGCCAGGATTTTAGGACTGTTACTCTGCACTGTGAAATACTTTTTTTCGCATCAGAGTGGAGCTTCAGAGTGCAGAGTGGAGCTTCAGAGTGCAGATTCAGAGTGCAGAGTGGAGCTTCAGAGTGGAGCTTCAGAGTGCAGAGTGGAGCTTCAGAGTGGAGCTTCAGAGTGGAGCTTCAGAGTGGAGCTTCAGAGTGGAGCTTCAGAGTGGAGCTTCAGAGTGGAGCTTCAGAGTGGAGCTTCAGAGTGGAGCTTCAGAGTGGAGCTGCAGAGTGGAGCTTCAGAGTGGAGCTGCAGAGTGGAGCTGCAGAGTGGAGCTTCAGAGTGGAGCTTCAGAGTGGAGCTTCAGAGTGGAGCTTCAGAGTGGAGCTTCAGAGTGGAGCTGCAGAGTGGAGCTGCAGAGTGGAGCTGCAGAGTGGAGCTGCAGAGTGGAGCTGCAGAGTGGAGCTGCAGAGTGGAGCTGCAGAGTGGAGCTGCAGAGTGGAGCTGCAGAGTGGAGCTGCAGAGTGCAGCTTCAGAGTGCAGCTTGAGAGTGCAGCTTGAGAGTGGAGCTTGAGAGTGGAGCTTGAGAGTGGAGCTTGAGAGTGGAGCTTGAGAGTGGAGCTTGAGAGTGGAGCTTGAGAGTGGAGCTTGAGAGTGGAGCTTGAGAGTGGAGCTTGAGAGTGGAGCTTGAGAGTGGAGCTTGAGAGTGGAGCTTGAGAGTGGAGCTTGAGAGTGGAGCTTGAGAGTGGAGCTTGAGAGTGGAGCTTGAGAGTGGAGCTTGAGAGTGGAGCTTCAGAGTGGAGAGTGGAGCTTCAGAGTGGAGCTTCAGAGTGGAGAGTGGAGATTCAGAGTGGAGAGTGGAGATTCAGAGTGGAGAGTGGAGCTTCAGAGTGGAGCTTCAGAGTGGAGCTTCAGAGTGGAGCTTCAGAGTGGAGCTTCAGAGTGGAGCTTCAGAGTGGAGAGTGGAGCTTCAGAGTGGAGATTCAGAGTGGAGAGTGGAGATTCAGAGTGGAGAGTGGAGATTCAGAGTGGAGAGTGGAGCTTCAGAGTGGAGCTTCAGAGTGGAGCTTCAGAGTGGAGCTTCAGAGTGGAGAGTGGAGATTCAGAGTGGAGAGTGGAGATTCAGAGTGGAGAGTGGAGCTTCAGAGTGGAGATTCAGAGTGGAGAGTGGAGCTTCAGAGTGGAGATTCAGAGTGGAGAGTGGAGATTCAGAGTGGAGTGTGGAGATTCAGAGTGGAGAGTGGAGCTTCAGAGTGGAGCTTCAGAGTGGAGCTTCAGAGTGGAGCTTCAGAGTGGAGCTTCAGAGTGGAGCTTCAGAGTGGAGCTTCAGAGTGGAGCTTCAGAGTGGAGCTTCAGAGTGGAGCTTCAGAGTGGAGCTTCAGAGTGGAGCTTCAGAGTGGAGCTTCAGAGTGGAGCTTCAGAGTGGAGCTTCAGAGTGGAGCTTCAGAGTGGAGCTGCAGAGTGGAGCTTCAGAGTGGAGCTGCAGAGTGGAGCTGCAGAGTGGAGCTGCAGAGTGGAGCTTCAGAGTGGAGCTTCAGAGTGGAGCTTCAGAGTGGAGCTTCAGAGTGGAGCTTCAGAGTGGAGCTGCAGAGTGGAGCTGCAGAGTGGAGCTGCAGAGTGGAGCTGCAGAGTGGAGCTGCAGAGTGGAGCTGCAGAGTGGAGCTGCAGAGTGGAGCTGCAGAGTGGAGCTGCAGAGTGGAGCTGCAGAGTGCAGCTTCAGAGTGGAGCTGCAGAGTGGAGCTTCAGAGTGGAGCTTCAGAGTGGAGCTGCAGAGTGCAGAGTGGAGCTTGAGAGTGCAGAGTGGAGCTTGAGAGTGGAGAGTGGAGCTTGAGAGTGGAGAGTGGAGCTTGAGAGTGGAGAGTGGAGCTTGAGAGTGGAGAGTGGAGCTTGAGAGTGGAGCTTCAGAGTGGAGCTTCAGAGTGGAGAGTGGAGCTTGAGAGTGGAGCTTCAGAGTGGAGCTTCAGAGTGGAGAGTGGAGCTTCAGAGTGGAGCTTCAGAGTGGAGCTTCAGAGTGGAGCTGCAGAGTGCAGCTTCAGAGTGCAGCTTCAGAGTGCAGCTTCAGAGTGCAGCTTCAGAGTGGAGCTTCAGAGTGGAGCTTCAGAGTGGAGCTTCAGAGTGGAGCTTCAGAGTGGAGCTTCAGAGTGGAGCTTCAGAGTGGAGCTTCAGAGTGGAGAGTGGAGCTTCAGAGTGGAGAGTGGAGCTTCAGAGTGGAGAGTGGAGCTTCAGAGTGGAGCTTCAGAGTGGAGAGTGGAGCTTCAGAGTGGAGATTCAGAGTGGAGAGTGGAGCTTCAGAGTGGAGATTCAGAGTGGAGAGTGGAGATTCAGAGTGGAGAGTGGAGATTCAGAGTGGAGAGTGGAGCTTCAGAGTGGAGCTTCAGAGTGGAGCTTCAGAGTGGAGCTTCAGAGTGGAGCTTCAGAGTGGAGCTTCAGAGTGGAGCTTCAGAGTGGAGCTTCAGAGTGGAGCTTCAGAGTGGAGCTTCAGAGTGGAGCTTCAGAGTGGAGCTGCAGAGTGGAGCTTCAGAGTGGAGCTGCAGAGTGGAGCTGCAGAGTGGAGCTGCAGAGTGGAGCTTCAGAGTGGAGCTTCAGAGTGGAGCTTCAGAGTGGAGCTTCAGAGTGGAGCTTCAGAGTGGAGCTGCAGAGTGGAGCTGCAGAGTGGAGCTGCAGAGTGGAGCTGCAGAGTGGAGCTGCAGAGTGGAGCTGCAGAGTGGAGCTGCAGAGTGGAGCTGCAGAGTGGAGCTGCAGAGTGGAGCTGCAGAGTGGAGCTGCAGAGTGGAGCTGCAGAGTGGAGCTGCAGAGTGGAGCTGCAGAGTGGAGCTGCAGAGTGGAGCTGCAGAGTGGAGCTTGAGAGTGGAGCTTGAGAGTGGAGCTTGAGAGTGGAGCTTGAGAGTGGAGCTTGAGAGTGGAGCTTGAGAGTGGAGCTTGAGAGTGGAGCTTGAGAGTGGAGCTTGAGAGTGGAGCTTGAGAGTGGAGCTTGAGAGTGGAGCTTGAGAGTGGAGCTTGAGAGTGGAGCTTGAGAGTGGAGCTTGAGAGTGGAGCTTGAGAGTGGAGCTTGAGAGTGGAGCTTGAGAGTGGAGCTTGAGAGTGGAGCTTGAGAGTGGAGCTTGAGAGTGGAGCTTGAGAGTGGAGCTTGAGAGTGGAGCTTGAGAGTGGAGCTTGAGAGTGGAGCTTGAGAGTGGAGCTTGAGAGTGGAGCTTGAGAGTGGAGCTTCAGAGTGGAGAGTGGAGCTTCAGAGTGGAGCTTCAGAGTGGAGCTTCAGAGTGGAGCTGCAGAGTGCAGAGTGGAGCTTGAGAGTGCAGAGTGGAGCTTGAGAGTGGAGAGTGGAGCTTGAGAGTGGAGAGTGGAGCTTGAGAGTGGAGCTTGAGAGTGGAGCTTCAGAGTGGAGCTTCAGAGTGGAGAGTGGAGCTTCAGAGTGGAGCTTCAGAGTGGAGCTTCAGAGTGCAGCTTCAGAGTGCAGCTTCAGAGTGCAGCTTCAGAGTGCAGCTTCAGAGTGGAGCTTCAGAGTGGAGCTTCAGAGTGGAGCTTCAGAGTGGAGCTTCAGAGTGGAGCTTCAGAGTGGAGCTTCAGAGTGGAGAGTGGAGCTTCAGAGTGGAGCTTCAGAGTGGAGAGTGGAGCTTCAGAGTGGAGCTTCAGAGTGGAGAGTGGAGCTTCAGAGTGGAGAGTGGAGCTTCAGAGTGGAGCTTCAGAGTGGAGAGTGGAGCTTCAGAGTGGAGCTTCAGAGTGGAGAGTGGAGCTTCAGAGTGGAGATTCAGAGTGGAGAGTGGAGCTTCAGAGTGGAGATTCAGAGTGGAGAGTGGAGATTCAGAGTGGAGATTCAGAGTGGAGCGTGGAGCTTCAGAGTGGAGCTTCAGAGTGGAGCGTGGAGCTTCAGAGTGGAGCTTCAGAGTGGAGCTTCAGAGTGGAGCTTCAGAGTGGAGCTTCAGAGTGGAGCTTCATAGTGCAGAGTGGAGCTTCAGAGTGGAGCTTCATAGTGCAGAGTGGAGCTTCAGAGTGGAGCTTCATAGTGCAGAGTGGAGCTTCAGAGTGGAGCTTCATAGTGCAGAGTGGCGCTTCAGAGTGGAGCTTCATAGTGCAGATTCAGAGTGGAGCTTCATAGTGCAGATTCAGAGTGGAGCTTCATAGTGCAGATTCAGAGTGGAGCTTCATAGTGCAGATTCAGAGTGGAGCGTGGAGCTTCATAGTGCAGATTCAGAGTGGAGCTTCATAGTGCAGATTCAGAGTGGAGCTTCATAGTGCAGAGTGCAGCTTCAGAGTGGAGATTCAGAGTGCAGAGTGGAGCTTCAGAGTGGAGCTTCAGAGTGGAGCTTCAGAGTGCAGAGTGGAGCTTCAGAGTGGAGCTTCAGAGTGCAGAGTGGAGCTTGAGAGTGCAGAGTGGAGCTTGAGAGTGGAGAGTGGAGCTTGAGAGTGGAGAGTGGAGCTTGAGAGTGGAGAGTGGAGCTTGAGAGTGGAGAGTGGAGCTTGAGAGTGGAGCTTCAGAGTGGAGCTTCAGAGTGGAGAGTGGAGCTTCAGAGTGGAGCTTCAGAGTGGAGCTTCAGAGTGGAGCTTCAGAGTGGAGCTGCAGAGTGCAGCTTCAGAGTGCAGCTTCAGAGTGCAGCTTCAGAGTGGAGCTTCAGAGTGGAGCTTCAGAGTGGAGCTTCAGAGTGGAGCTTCAGAGTGGAGCTTCAGAGTGGAGCTTCAGAGTGGAGCTTCAGAGTGGAGAGTGGAGCTTCAGAGTGGAGCTTCAGAGTGGAGAGTGGAGCTTCAGAGTGGAGAGTGGAGCTTCAGAGTGGAGCTTCAGAGTGGAGAGTGGAGCTTCAGAGTGGAGCTTCAGAGTGGAGAGTGGAGCTTCAGAGTGGAGATTCAGAGTGGAGAGTGGAGCTTCAGAGTGGAGATTCAGAGTGGAGAGTGGAGATTCAGAGTGGAGATTCAGAGTGGAGCGTGGAGCTTCAGAGTGGAGCTTCAGAGTGGAGCGTGGAGCTTCAGAGTGGAGCTTCAGAGTGGAGCTTCAGAGTGGAGCTTCAGAGTGGAGCTTCAGAGTGGAGCTTCATAGTGCAGAGTGGAGCTTCAGAGTGGAGCTTCATAGTGCAGAGTGGAGCTTCAGAGTGGAGCTTCATAGTGCAGAGTGGAGCTTCAGAGTGGAGCTTCATAGTGCAGAGTGGCGCTTCAGAGTGGAGCTTCATAGTGCAGATTCAGAGTGGAGCTTCATAGTGCAGATTCAGAGTGGAGCTTCATAGTGCAGATTCAGAGTGGAGCTTCATAGTGCAGATTCAGAGTGGAGCGTGGAGCTTCATAGTGCAGATTCAGAGTGGAGCTTCATAGTGCAGATTCAGAGTGGAGCTTCATAGTGCAGAGTGCAGCTTCAGAGTGGAGATTCAGAGTGCAGAGTGGAGCTTCAGAGTGGAGCTTCAGAGTGGAGCTTCAGAGTGCAGAGTGGAGCTTCAGAGTGGAGCTTCAGAGTGCAGAGTGGAGCTTCAGAGTGCAGAGTGGAGATTCAGAGTGGAGCTTCAGAGTGCAGAGTGGAGCTTCAGAGTGCAGAGTGGAGCTTCAGAGTGCAGAGTGGAGCTTCAGAGTGCAGAGTGGAGATTCAGAGTGGAGCTTCAGAGTGGAGCTTCAGAGTGGAGCTTCAGAGTGGAGCTTCAGAGTGGAGCTTCAGAGTGGAGCTTCAGAGTGGAGCTTCAGAGTGGAGCTTCAGAGTGCAGAGTGGAGCTTCAGAGTGGAGCTTCAGAGTGCAGAGTGGAGCTTCAGAGTGGAGCTTCATAGTGCAGAGTGGAGCTTCAGAGTGGAGCTTCATAGTGCAGAGTGGAGCTTCAGAGTGGAGCTTCAGAGTGGAGCTTCAGAGTGGAGAGTGGAGCTTCAGAGTGGAGAGTGGAGCTTCAGAGTGGAGCTTCATAGTGCAGAGTGGAGCTTCAGAGTGGAGCTTCATAGTGCAGAGTGGAGCTTCAGAGTGGAGCTTCATAGTGCAGAGTGGAGCTTCAGAGTGCAGAGTGGAGCTTCAGAGTGGAGCTTCATAGTGCAGAGTGGAGCTTCAGAGTGGAGCTTCAGAGTGCAGAGTGGAGCTTCAGAGTGGAGCTTCAGAGTGGAGCTTCAGAGTGGAGCTTCAGAGTGGAGCTTCAGAGTGGAGCTTCAGAGTGGAGCTTCAGAGTGGAGCTTCAGAGTGGAGCTTCAGAGTGGAGCTTCAGAGTGGAGAGTGGAGCTTCAGAGTGGAGCTTCAGAGTGGAGAGTGGAGCTTCAGAGTGGAGCTTCAGAGTGCAGAGTGGAGCTTCAGAGTGGAGCTTCATAGTGCAGAGTGGAGCTTCAGAGTGCAGAGTGGAGCTTCAGAGTGGAGCTTCATAGTGCAGAGTGGAGCTTCAGAGTGCAGAGTGGAGCTTCAGAGTGGAGCTTCAGAGTGCAGAGTGGAGCTTCAGAGTGGAGCTTCATAGTGCAGAGTGGAGCTTCAGAGTGGAGCTTCAGAGTGCAGAGTGGAGCTTCAGAGTGGAGCTTCAGAGTGCAGAGTGGAGCTTCAGAGTGGAGCTTCAGAGTGCAGAGTGGAGCTTCAGAGTGGAGCTTCAGAGTGGAGCTTCAGAGTGGAGCTTCAGAGTGGAGCTTCAGAGTGGAGCTTCAGAGTGGAGCTTCAGAGTCCAGAGTGGAGCTTCAGAGTGGAGCTTCAGAGTGCAGAGTGGAGCTTCAGAGTGGAGCTTCAGAGTGCAGAGTGGAGCTTCAGAGTGGAGCTTCAGAGTGCAGAGTGGAGCTTCAGAGTGGAGCTTCAGAGTGCAGAGTGGAGCTTCAGAGTGGAGCTTCAGAGTGCAGAGTGGAGCTTCAGAGTGGAGCTTCATAGTGCAGAGTGGAGCTTCAGAGTGGAGCTTCATAGTGCAGAGTGGAGCTTCAGAGTGGAGCTTCATAGTGCAGAGTGGAGCTTCAGAGTGGAGCTTCATAGTGCAGAGTGGAGCTTCAGAGTGCAGCTTCACAGTGGAGCTTCAGAGTGCAGCTTCACAGTGGAGCTTCAGAGTGGAGCTTCAGAGTGGAGCTTCAGAGTGGAGCTTCAGAGTGGAGCTTCAGAGTGGAGCTTCAGAGTGGAGCTTCAGAGTGGAGATTCAGAGTGGAGCTTCATAGTGGAGCTTCATAGTGGAGCTTCATAGTGGAGCTTCAGAGTGGAGCTTCAGAGTGCAGAGTGGAGCTTCAGAGTGGAGCTTCAGAGTGGAGAGTGGAGCTTCAGAGTGGAGCTTCAGAGTGGAGAGTGGAGCTTCAGAGTGGAGCTTCAGAGTGGAGAGTGGAGCTTCAGAGTGCAGAGTGGAGCTTCAGAGTGGAGCTTCAGAGTGGAGAGTGGAGCTTCAGAGTGGAGCTTCAGAGTGGAGCTTCAGAGTGGAGCTTCAGAGTGGAGAGTGGAGCTTCAGAGTGGAGCTTCAGAGTGGAGCTTCAGAGTGGAGCTTCAGAGTGGAGCTTCAGAGTGCAGAGTGGAGCTTCAGAGTGGAGCTTCAGAGTGGAGAGTGGAGCTTCAGAGTGGAGAGTGGAGCTTCAGAGTGGAGCTTCAGAGTGGAGAATGGAGCTTCAGAGTGGAGCTTCAGTGTGCAGAGTGGAGCTTCAGAGTGGAGAGTGGAGCTTCAGAGTGGAGAGTGGAGCTTCAGAGTGCAGAGTCAGAGTGGAGCTTCAGAGTGGAGAGTGGAGCTTCAGAGTGGAGAGTGGAGCTTCAGAGTGGAGAGTGGAGCTTCAGAGTGCAGAGTGGAGCTTCAGAGTGCAGAGTGGAGCTTCAGAGTGCAGAGTGGAGCTTCAGAGTGCAGAGTGGAGCTTCAGAGTGCAGAGTGGAGCTTCAGAGTGGAGCTTCAGAGTGGAGCTTCAGAGTGGAGCTTCAGAGTGGAGCTTCAGAGTGGAGCTTCAGAGTGGAGCTTCAGAGTGGAGCTTCAGAGTGCAGCTTCAGAGTGGAGCTTCAGAGTGCAGAGTGGAGCTTCAGAGTGCAGAGTGGAGCTTCAGAGTGCAGAGTGGAGCTTCAGAGTGCAGAGTGGAGCTTCAGAGTGCAGAGTGGAGCTTCAGAGTGCAGAGTGGAGCTTCAGAGTGCAGAGTGGAGCTTCAGAGTGGAGCTTCAGAGTGGAGCTTCAGAGTGGAGCTTCAGAGTGGAGCTTCAGAGTGGAGCTTCAGAGTGGAGCTTCAGAGTGGAGCTTCAGAGTGGAGCTTCAGAGTGGAGCTTCAGAGTGGAGAGTGGAGCTTCAGAGTGGAGCGTGGAGCTTCAGAGTGGAGCTTCAGAGTGGAGAGTGGAGCTTCAGAGTGGAGCTTCAGAGTGGAGCTTCAGAGTGGAGCTTCAGAGTGGAGAGTGGAGCTTCAGAGTGGAGAGTGGAGCTTCAGAGTGGAGAGTGGAGCTTCAGAGTGGAGCTTCAGAGTGGAGCTTCAGAGTGCAGAGTGGAGCTTCAGAGTGCAGAGTGGAGCTTCAGAGTGCAGAGTGGAGCTTCAGAGTGCAGAGTGGAGCTTCAGAGTGCAGAGTGGAGCTGCAGATTCAGAGTGGAGCTTCATAGTGGAGCTTCAGAGTGCAGATTCAGAGTGCAGAGTGGAGCTTCAGAGTGGAGCTTCAGAGTGGAGCTTCAGAGTGGAGCTTCAGAGTGGAGCTTCAGAGTGGAGCTTCAGAGTGGAGAGTGGAGCTTCAGAGTGGAGAGTGGAGCTTCAGAGTGGAGAGTGGAGCTTCAGAGTGGAGAGTGGAGCTTCAGAGTGGAGAGGGGAGATTCAGAGTGGAGCTTCAGAGTGGAGAGTGGAGCTTCAGAGTGGAGAGGGGAGATTCAGAGTGGAGCTTCAGAGTGGAGAGTGGAGATTCAGAGTGGAGAGTGGAGCTTCAGAGTGGAGATTCAGAGTGGAGATTCAGAGTGGAGCTGCAGAGTGGAGAGTGGAGCTTCAGAGTGGAGCTTCAGAGTGGAGAGTGGAGCTTCAGAGTGGAGAGTGGAGCTTCAGAGTGGAGAGTGGAGCTTCAGAGTGGAGAGTGGAGCTTCAGAGTGGAGAGTGGAGCTTCAGAGTGGAGAGTGGAGCTTCAGAGTGGAGAGTGGAGCTTCAGAGTGGAGAGTGGAGCTTCAGAGTGGAGATTCAGAGTGGAGAGTGGAGCTTCAGAGTGGAGCTTCAGAGTGGAGCTTCAGAGTGGAGCTTCAGAGTGGAGCTTCAGAGTGGAGCTTCAGAGTGGAGCTTCAGAGTGGAGCTTCAGAGTGGAGCTTCAGAGTGGAGCTTCAGAGTGGAGCTTCAGAGTGGAGCTTCAGAGTGGAGAGTGGAGCTTCAGAGTGGAGAGTGGAGCTTCAGAGTGGAGAGTGGAGCTTCAGAGTGGAGAGTGGAGCTTCAGAGTGGAGAGTGGAGCTTCAGAGTGGAGCTTCAGAGTGGAGAGTGGAGCTTCAGAGTGGAGAGTGGAGCTTCAGAGTGGAGAGTGGAGCTTCAGAGTGGAGAGTGCAGATTCAGAGTGGAGAGTGGAGCTTCAGAGTGCAGATTCAGAGTGGAGAGTGGAGCTTCAGAGTGCAGATTCAGAGTGGAGAGTGGAGCTTCAGAGTGCAGATTCAGAGTGGAGAGTGGAGCTTCAGAGTGCAGATTCAGAGTGGAGAGTGGAGCTTCAGAGTGCAGCTTCAGAGTGGAGCTTCAGAGTGCAGAGTGGAGCTTCAGAGTGCAGAGTGGAGCTTCAGAGTGCAGAGTGGAGCTTCAGAGTGCAGAGTGGAGCTTCAGAGTGCAGAGTGGAGCTTCAGAGTGGAGCTTCAGAGTGGAGCTTCAGAGTGGAGCTTCAGAGTGGAGCTTCAGAGTGGAGCTTCAGAGTGGAGCTTCAGAGTGGAGCTTCAGAGTGGAGCTTCAGAGTGGAGCTTCAGAGTGGAGCTTCAGAGTGGAGCTTCAGAGTGGAGCTTCAGAGTGGAGCTTCAGAGTGGAGCTTCAGAGTGGAGCTTCAGAGTGGAGCTTCAGAGTGGAGAGTGGAGCTTCAGAGTGGAGCTTCAGAGTGGAGAGTGGAGCTTCAGAGTGGAGCTTCAGAGTGGAGAGTGGAGCTTCAGAGTGGAGCTTCAGAGTGGAGAGTGGAGCTTCAGAGTGGAGAGTGGAGATTCAGAGTGGAGCTTCAGAGTGGAGCTTCAGAGTGGAGCTTCAGAGTGGAGCTTCAGAGTGGAGCTTCAGAGTGGAGCTTCAGAGTGGAGCTTCAGAGTGGAGCTTCAGAGTGGAGCTTCAGAGTGGAGAGTGGAGCTTCAGAGTGGAGAGTGGAGATTCAGAGTGGAGCTTCAGAGTGGAGAGTGGAGCTTCAGAGTGGAGAGTGGAGATTCAGAGTGGAGAGTGGAGCTTCAGAGTGGAGAGTGGAGATTCAGAGTGGAGAGTGGAGATTCAGAGTGGAGAGTGGAGCTTCAGAGTGGAGCTTCAGAGTGGAGCTTCAGAGTGGAGCTTCAGAGTGGAGCTTCAGAGTGGAGCTTCAGAGTGGAGCTTCAGAGTGGAGCTTCAGAGTGCAGATTCAGAGTGGAGCTTCAGAGTGGAGCTTCAGAGTGGAGCTTCAGAGTGGAGCTTCAGAGTGGAGCTTCAGAGTGCAGATTCAGAGTGCAGCTTCAGAGTGGAGCTTCAGAGTGCAGATTCAGAGTGCAGCTTCAGAGTGCAGCTTCAGAGTGCAGATTCAGAGTGCAGATTCAGAGTGGAGCTTCAGAGTGCAGAGTGAAGCTTCAGAGTGCAGAGTGGAGCTTCAGAGTGGAGCTTCAGAGTGCAGAGTGGAGCTTCAGAGTGCAGAGTGGTGCTTCAGAGTGGTGCTTCAGAGTGGTGCTTCAGAGTGGTGCTTCAGAGTGGAGCTTCAGAGTGGAGCTTCAGAGTGGAGCTTCAGAGTGGAGCTTCAGAGTGGAGCTTCAGAGTGGAGCTTCAGAGTGGAGCTTCAGAGTGGAGCTTCAGAGTGGAGCTTCAGAGTGGAGCTTCAGAGTGGAGCTTCAGAGTGGAGCTTCAGAGTGGAGCTTCAGAGTGGAGCTTCAGAGTGGAGCTTCAGAGTGGAGCTTCAGAGTGCAGAGTGGAGCTTCAGAGTGCAGAGTGGAGCTTCAGAGTGCAGAGTGGAGCTTCAGAGTGGAGCTTCAGAGTGGAGAGTGGAGCTTCAGAGTGGAGAGTGGAGATTCAGAGTGGAGAGTGGAGCTTCAGAGTGCAGATTCAGAGTGGAGAGTGGAGCTTCAGAGTGGAGATTCAGAGTGGAGAGTGGAGCTTCAGAGTGGAGATTCAGAGTGGAGATTCAGAGTGGAGAGTGGAGCTTCAGAGTGGAGATTCAGAGTGGAGAGTGGAGCTTCAGAGTGGAGATTCAGAGTGGAGAGTGGAGCTTCAGAGTGGAGAGTGGAGATTCAGAGTGGAGAGTGGAGCTTCAGAGTGGAGAGTGGAGATTCAGAGTGGAGAGTGGAGCTTCAGAGTGGAGATTCAGAGTGGAGAGTGGAGCTTCAGAGTGGAGATTCAGAGTGGAGAGTGGAGCTTCAGAGTGGAGATTCAGAGTGGAGAGTGGAGCTTCAGAGTGGAGATTCAGAGTGGAGAGTGGAGCTTCAGAGTGGAGCTTCAGAGTGGAGATTCAGAGTGGAGAGTGCAGCTTCAGAGTGCAGCTTCAGAGTGGAGCTTCAGAGTGCAGAGTGGAGCTTCAGAGTGCAGAGTGGAGCTTCAGAGTGCAGAGTGGAGCTTCAGAGTGCAGAGTGGAGCTTCAGAGTGCAGAGTGGAGCTTCAGAGTGCAGCTTCAGAGTGGAGCTTCAGAGTGCAGCTTCAGAGTGGAGCTTCAGAGTGGAGCTTCAGAGTGGAGCTTCAGAGTGGAGCTTCAGAGTGGAGCTTCAGAGTGGAGCTTCAGAGTGGAGCTTCAGAGTGGAGCTTCAGAGTGGAGCTTCAGAGTGGAGCTTCAGAGTGGAGCTTCAGAGTGGAGCTTCAGAGTGGAGCTTCAGAGTGCAGAGTGGAGCTTCAGAGTGGAGCTTCAGAGTGGAGCTTCAGAGTGGAGCTTCAGAGTGGAGAGTGGAGCTTCAGAGTGGAGCTTCAGAGTGGAGCTTCAGAGTGGAGCTTCAGAGTGGAGCTTCAGAGTGGAGAGTGGAGCTTCAGAGTGGAGCTTCAGAGTGGAGCTTCAGAGTGGAGCTTCAGAGTGGAGCTTCAGAGTGCAGAGTGGAGCTTCAGAGTGCAGAGTGGAGCTTCAGAGTGGAGCTTCAGAGTGCAGCTTCAGAGTGGAGCTTCAGAGTGGAGCTTCAGAGTGGAGCTTCAGAGTGGAGCTTCAGAGTGGAGCTTCAGAGTGGAGAGTGGAGCTTCAGAGTGGAGCTTCAGAGTGGAGCTTCAGAGTGGAGCTTCAGAGTGGAGCTTCAGAGTGGAGAGTGGAGCTTCAGAGTGGAGCTTCAGAGTGGAGCTTCAGAGTGGAGCTTCAGAGTGGAGAGTGGAGCTTCAGAGTGGAGAGTGGAGCTTCAGAGTGGAGAGTGGAGCTTCAGAGTGGAGAGTGGAGCTTCAGAGTGGAGAGTGGAGCTTCAGAGTGGAGCTTCAGAGTGGAGCTTCAGAGTGGAGCTTCAGAGTGGAGCTTCAGAGTGGAGCTTCAGAGTGGAGCTTCAGAGTGGAGAGTGGAGCTTCAGAGTGGAGAGTGGAGATTCAGAGTGGAGAGTGGAGATTCAGAGTGGAGAGTGGAGCTTCAGAGTGGAGAGTGGAGATTCAGAGTGGAGAGTGGAGCTTCAGAGTGGAGCTTCAGAGTGGAGCTTCAGAGTGGAGCTTCAGAGTGGAGCTTCAGAGTGGAGCTTCAGAGTGGAGCTTCAGAGTGGAGCTTCAGAGTGGAGCTTCAGAGTGGAGCTTCAGAGTGGAGCTTCAGAGTGGAGCTTCAGAGTGGAGCTTCAGAGTGCAGATTCAGAGTGGAGCTTCAGAGTGCAGAGTGAAGCTTCAGAGTGCAGAGTGAAGCTTCAGAGTGCAGAGTGAAGCTTCAGAGTGCAGAGTGGAGCTTCAGAGTGGAGCTTCAGAGTGCAGAGTGGAGCTTCAGAGTGCAGAGTGGAGCTTCAGAGTGCAGAGTGGAGCTTCAGAGTGGAGCTTCAGAGTGGAGCTTCAGAGTGGAGCTTCAGAGTGGAGCTTCAGAGTGGAGCTTCAGAGTGGAGCTTCAGAGTGGAGCTTCAGAGTGGAGCTTCAGAGTGGAGCTTCAGAGTGGAGCTTCAGAGTGGAGCTTCAGAGTGGAGCTTCAGAGTGGAGCTTCAGAGTGGAGCTTCAGAGTGCAGAGTGGAGCTTCAGAGTGCAGCTTCAGAGTGGAGAGTGGAGCTTCAGAGTGGAGCTTCAGAGTGGAGAGTGGAGCTTCAGAGTGGAGCTTCAGAGTGGAGAGTGGAGCTTCAGAGTGGAGAGTGGAGCTTCAGAGTGGAGAGTGGAGCTTCAGAGTGGAGAGTGGAGCTTCAGAGTGGAGAGTGGAGCTTCAGAGTGGAGAGTGGAGCTTCAGAGTGGAGAGTGGAGCTTCAGAGTGGAGAGTGGAGCTTCAGAGTGGAGAGTGGAGCTTCAGAGTGGAGAGTGGAGCTTCAGAGTGCAGAGTGGAGAGTGGAGCTTCAGAGTGGAGATTCAGAGTGGAGAGTGGAGCTTCAGAGTGGAGATTCAGAGTGGAGAGTGGAGCTTCAGAGTGGAGATTCAGAGTGGAGATTCAGAGTGGAGAGTGGAGCTTCAGAGTGGAGATTCAGAGTGGAGAGTGGAGCTTCAGAGTGGAGATTCAGAGTGGAGAGTGGAGCTTCAGAGTGGAGATTCAGAGTGGAGAGTGGAGCTTCAGAGTGGAGCTTCAGAGTGGAGATTCAGAGTGGAGAGTGGAGCTTCAGAGTGGAGATTCAGAGTGGAGAGTGGAGCTTCAGAGTGGAGCTTCAGAGTGGAGATTCAGAGTGGAGCTTCAGAGTGGAGCTTCAGAGTGGAGCTTCAGAGTGGAGCTTCAGAGTGGAGAGTGGAGCTTCAGAGTGGAGATTCAGAGTGGAGCTTCAGAGTGGAGAGTGGAGCTTCAGAGTGGAGAGTGGAGCTTCAGAGTGGAGAGTGGAGCTTCAGAGTGGAGAGTGGAGCTTCAGAGTGGAGAGTGGAGATTCAGAGTGGAGCTTCAGAGTGGAGAGTGGAGATTCAGAGTGGAGAGTGGAGCTTCAGAGTGGAGCTTCAGAGTGGAGATTCAGAGTGGAGATTCAGAGTGGAGAGTGGAGCTTCAGAGTGGAGATTCAGAGTGGAGAGTGGAGCTTCAGAGTGGAGATTCAGAGTGGAGAGTGGAGCTTCAGAGTGGAGATTCAGAGTGGAGCTTCAGAGTGGAGCTTCAGAGTGGAGATTCAGAGTGGAGCTTCAGAGTGGAGCTTCAGAGTGGAGATTCAGAGTGGAGCTTCAGAGTGGAGAGTGGAGCTTCAGAGTGGAGAGTGGAGCTTCAGAGTGGAGCTTCAGAGTGGAGAGTGGAGCTTCAGAGTGGAGAGTGGAGCTTCAGAGTGGAGAGTGGAGCTTCAGAGTGGAGAGTGGAGCTTCAGAGTGGAGAGTGGAGCTTCAGAGTGGAGAGTGGAGCTTCAGAGTGGAGAGTGGAGCTTCAGAGTGGAGAGTGGAGCTTCAGAGTGGAGAGTGGAGCTTCAGAGTGGAGAGTGGAGCTTCAGAGTGGAGAGTGGAGCTTCAGAGTGGAGAGTGGAGCTTCAGAGTGGAGAGTGGAGCTTCAGAGTGGAGATTCAGAGTGGAGAGTGGAGCTTCAGAGTGGAGATTCAGAGTGGAGCTTCAGAGTGGAGCTTCAGAGTGGAGATTCAGAGTGGAGCTTCAGAGTGGAGCTTCAGAGTGGAGATTCAGAGTGGAGCTTCAGAGTGGAGAGTGGAGCTTCAGAGTGGAGAGTGGAGCTTCAGAGTGGAGCTTCAGAGTGGAGAGTGGAGCTTCAGAGTGGAGAGTGGAGCTTCAGAGTGGAGAGTGGAGCTTCAGAGTGGAGAGTGGAGCTTCAGAGTGGAGAGTGGAGCTTCAGAGTGGAGAGTGGAGCTTCAGAGTGGAGAGTGGAGCTTCAGAGTGGAGAGTGGAGCTTCAGAGTGGAGAGTGGAGCTTCAGAGTGGAGAGTGGAGCTTCAGAGTGGAGAGTGGAGCTTCAGAGTGGAGAGTGGAGCTTCAGAGTGGAGAGTGGAGCTTCAGAGTGCAGAGTGGAGCTTCAGAGTGCAGAGTGGAGCTTCAGATTGGAGCTTCAGAGTGCAGAGTGGAGCTTCAGAGTGCAGATTCAGAGTGGAGCTTCAGAGTGCAGAGTGAAGCTTCAGAGTGCAGAGTGAAGCTTCAGAGTGCAGAGTGAAGCTTCAGAGTGCAGAGTGGAGCTTCAGAGTGGAGCTTCAGAGTGCAGAGTGGAGCTTCAGAGTGGAGCTTCAGAGTGCAGAGTGGAGCTTCAGAGTGCAGAGTGGAGCTTCAGAGTGGAGCTTCAGAGTGGAGCTTCAGAGTGGAGCTTCAGAGTGGAGCTTCAGAGTGGAGCTTCAGAGTGGAGCTTCAGAGTGGAGCTTCAGAGTGGAGCTTCAGAGTGGAGCTTCAGAGTGGAGCTTCAGAGTGGAGCTTCAGAGTGGAGATTCAGAGTGGAGCTTCAGAGTGCAGAGTGGAGCTTCAGAGTGCAGAGTGGAGCTTCAGAGTGCAGATTCAGAGTGGAGCTTCAGAGTGCAGAGTGGAGCTTCAGAGTGGAGCTTCAGAGTGCAGAGTGGAGCTTCAGAGTGCAGAGTGGAGCTTCAGAGTGTCAAGAGCAATGCCAATAGCTCTAACTTTAACAAAGGCAAAACCATTGCATTGTAAATGCTTGTTATCTGTAACGGTTTGTCATTCTGAGCAACAGCTATAAACTATGTCTGCTAGTCCCTTCTGGTTGCAGAGATGAATACCTGAACACCACTCTACAAAGGCTTTTCGTTATGTATCAAGTATAGACCAATTCATATGGCGAAATGTGTAGAGTGAAAAATGGGTATCGAGGAAACCTATGTATTTCTGAAAAAGGCAACAATATGAAACTCAGGAGCAGTGATTATTTGTACATCTCTGAATTTGCAGGTACCCATTCTAGCATATGATTGAGGGGGCATTTTTCAAAATGTCTTTGTTACACACTGGCTTTCACATGGTTGACACAAATGCAGTGAAATCCAATTGGTAATAAAACATGTTATGCTATTCTATGTTCCCACATGTCTTCCAATTCTGTTTGCTCCATTCAGCTTACTCACTCCATTGTGCTCTATTCTGATCTGCTAACCTTTTATGTCTAACCTACTGGCCGCTTTATCTGTCTGTTGAATAACTACTTGAGCAAAACAATAGAAAGAGTGGGGTTTGGGCCAGTCCCTTTCTGATGATGGCACAGCTTTCTTGCTTATCTATTTTTTTTTTCTGTTAGCGAGGGACCATTGCAAGATGGGAGTCATGAATACACGGTGTCCATCTTGGAATTATTTTTAAAAAATCATCCAAAGATGTCAATCACACCTGAGCATGCATGCACATTGGCCATCATTGGATGATTTTTCTTTAAAGCATAAAAACAATTATTCCAAAATGGCCCCTGGAAAGACATGCACTGCACCCATTTTTATATTTTTTTCATTCCAGGATAATTGCTGTATCTACCTACGCATACACGGTGGCAGTCTACTAAAAAAGAAATAAGCACTGGCAAGTCTCCTGGGCAAGGCCTATCGGCTACGCAATGCTTATTTATTTTATCTTACTATCTATTTAACCTTTGGCTCTCTTTTACACTCTCCTTCTGTTTTCTTCTCTGACTATATTTCTTACTGGCTCAGGTCAGCACTCGCACTACATTTCTCTCTCTCTCGCTTATTTAACACAGTTGTTTCTGCTCTCCTTTCTATGCTGTAATTCTTTTCTGCTTTCTTGCCCCCCTGCCCTTAATTGCGTCTATAGATTACTAATTTCATTGCCTGGGATGTGATTCGAAGTCTGTAAGGGTTTGCCACTGACTTCCTATAGTAAAGTAGAATTATCAGGCCAATTTGGTTATTAATTGATATTAAACAAACGTGTTCACAAATAACAACATAATCACCAAAATGTGTGCATGTGGAAAAATGCCAAATAATTATGCAACGTTTCAGTCTAAGCGTGCTCACAACGTGGCCTTGAGCATTCTAAATCACAAACCTATTTAAAACAAGTCTTGACAGCGAATTGCCGGTCTCATTTAATTTCCTTGAAGTCTGAGGTTGGAAAATCAGCTCAGGGCCTTTTAATGTGGAATTTCTGGAACATTTCGCAACACCCAATTGCTGTCTCTATGTGAGACAGAGGTGAGCTGTTTTTCAGTTCATCTATACTTATCACAGTATTAATAGAACACCTTGCCTGCCTTAGTTTTAGATTGAGGCCTTCTCAAGGCTCCTACATTACTGCTATGCTCTATTTGGTAAAAACAAAAATATAAAAACAAGTTAATTCCAAAATGAAGTTAACTACAAAACAATTGTGCAACTGTTTCCCAGCTGATTGTGCACTGCATGGATTGTAACACGGGCATTTCAATTTAAATCCCTTTGTCATCTCGTTTTTTGCCTAGAACATTACGTTAAATTATATTTTTACCTATAATAACAACATAAACAATTGACCCCTGGTGGATCTGAGTTGACAGCAATGCAACTGAGAAATTATTTGTTTTATGGTCACCATTCGAAATAAATGTGTATATAACAAACTATTTGTTCCCAAGTTGTGCGAAAATAGAAATACAATTATTCTTTACATCACTGTCTGAAGAGCTAGATTTGCTACCCAATGGCGTGTAAAATAAAAATGTTATGACTCTTTAAAATGTCTGTTACTATATTTGACTCTTCTAAAAGTTTTGCTTGCAGTCATAAGCATGTTCATTATATTTTTGCTTTTTGCTTATCTTCTAGAAAACGCTGGTTGATGTGACACTGGAGAATTGCGATATTAAAGATGAGATCAAAAGTTTGAAACTTTCTTATGAAGAATCCCTGAAAAAATTAAAGGAGAGGCAGAGAGAGCTGGAAACTGCCCAAGTGGAAAATTCAATGCTGAAGCTTAAGGTATACTATCAAGTTATCTTGTCGTCTTATTTGGTCTTGGGTTTAGTGTGCCTGCCAAGTAACATTTTATTATCACCTAGGTTATTCAGTTCCACAATTAGTGCCTTTACAATTGGTGCTGCCACAAGCTGGTGCCTTTACTAGCTGGGCTAACGACAGGGAAAAAACTAATTTCTAATGCGACGGCACAACAAGATGTAAGAGTACATCAACCGTGTCCTAGAATTACACAGTTGTGCACTACACACGTGTGTTGATGAAAGTAAGGTGAACATTCATGGAAACTGCATTCCTTTAAACTTTATGACCCATTTGCATGGGTGTATTTCCAGCTGTTAATCGCCTCTTATTAAATATGAAAAGGCAAAAACAATGTTATAGTAAAAGACGTACAACGAAAATGCTGCTGCCATACCAGTGCTTTCCACCACAGTATTCTGTCACATGTCCAAGTGCTCCATGTGTCTCTGTGCCAGTCCACCTGTTGTGCTTGTCTGTCTTGGTTTATTTCCTTTCAGTCTCTAGCACTCCCCATACTCCTTTCCTACCCTTTTAATCCGCCTTCTTGCTGCCAGTTTCCATACTCCTGATACACCTTTATCCCACTAGACTCCTCAAAAGCTTACTATTTCTAAACATGTAGACCTCTTTTACCCTGTGGCTTAGTCTCTTACTTTTGTCTTGCACATGGGATTGGTGAACATGCTGAAAATAAGTCCTTAGGCTGTTTTCCATATAGCTCAGCTTATAGTTTTTAGATTTGATTTGACGCAGTGGGCTGTACACCTAATTTGACCAGTTCTTTAACCTTCACATGGAGGGACCTTTGGCTCTGCCCTGAAGGAACATTATCCGCTGATAGATGCATTGTTTAAAGAAGCCAATCTTTTCTATTTCTTTTTCCCACATCTACAGTTATCTGCCAGTACATTTGGTGCACTGGAATAGTAGTGTGTGCTCTACACCAAGACCGGGCCGGACTGGCCATAGCGGGCACCCGGCTTCTCCTTGGAGGGCTAGTGGGATGCTGCCGGTTTTGTGCCTGTGGGGTCCAGATTTGTCACTGGGGGCAGGTTTTTGCAGCAGTGATGCAATATCGACCCCCTGTTACAAAAGCTAGAGTAGTGCTTCTTGCTAGCACCACCACCTTCCTCATTTCCCTTCCCCCTGCTCCCAAGGCCGGTGGTGCACCAATCTGCCAGGGCTGGTTCCTGTTCCCAGTCGGCCCTGCACCAGGAAGAACACACTGCATGTGAATTCCTTGAAATATATCTTTTTACTTGTGACAATCTACATCACCTTCGAGTTCACTAGGTCTTTGCAGCTCAGCTCCCCAACGCCTTCTACCTCTCCCCACACATTCCATTATAGAACAGAATGCCCAGTAAGGCACAATCCACCAGCATGCAAGATCAAACCACAACAGATTTCTCAAAATAGTTATTAATTCTATGTTCTCATGCAATAACTCAACTTTCCGATTTCCGTGACAGGTAATATAAATGTTATTATTTATGAGCTCTTAACCATCATAGGGAGACTCTACTACATAAAATAATGCTGTGTCCCAGAAAGACCTGCAAAAAAAGAGGTCGAATTTATTTGATTGTTGGACAATGCCCAAAGCAAGCAATACATATTTTGAAGGAGGATATGGAGAAAATGATTCCGTAGATGCTTAAAGTCATACAGGAATTAAAGCGAAGTATCATGTTCCCTCCTGCTGTTCTGGCCCACAGAGTTAAAATCCCACTCGGTGGCAGCACACCACGAAATGTACAGATAAATACTTGATTTGGTGTTTGGAAAGCTTCAATGACATCTGGCATAAAGGTTATGGGGTAGCCTGTGACTCCTAAGTAGACTCCTCAATTCAGGTTTGTTTTTTCCATGTAAAGTTTTTTTTAACCTCTTTATTTGTGATTTTAAGTTACAGCAAATAATCAACTTAGGCACCATTTGCAGGAGAAACCTCTTAAGTGCTACAGTACAAGCTAGTAGACTTCATGGACACAACTTCCAATGTTGGGCAGGAACAGGATCACGCCCTCCCTCTGCTTGGGTGGACCCCCTCACCACCACTCTCTCTGTCTGCTCGACTCAGTGTTAGGATGAATTTTCTACTGTATACTCCCGGGTCAACACGTGCTTGTGTCCTGTGTGTCCCAGTACTCCTCCGCCTATGTTTGCACTTCCAACATTTCAGCCTATATCTACAATCCTCCTCCTGCATATGTCTTTTCACAGCTACTGCTCATTCTTCCAGATCTCTCCTCCATTGCCTCAGCATGGGATCAAAGTGAGCTAAAGAATGATGATTGATTCAACTAGGGGTGGGCGGAATTTGTGTAATCGCGTTACGCAAATCTCCGCAAAACAGTAAATAAATCTCTGCGAACACGCAGAAATTCCGCGAACACGTGGAATTGCTTGTTCGCGATGCTTTTTTCCTGTTCACAATTGCTATCTGCATGCTCAGTGGGAAATATTTCGCATACATGCGTTTTGAGAACGTGAACTTGCAAAAAATTTTGCAAATCCGCTGAACGCAGAATTTTGGGCAATTTCGCTTTATCCGCGGAACGTGAAATTACCCAAATTCCGCAAGTTCCACGGTCGGAACGGGATTTACCGGCCAGACCTAGATTCAACCCAGATCTGTAACTGGGGTTGAGTGTCTGAAAAGTTTCAGCACTCCGTCCATCTTCTCCTTGTGTTTGCTTTGCTCACCGTTAGTTGGCAAGGTATGTCCAGTCGTGGAACCCTTGCTCACTTTGCCACTGGATTCAAGCTAGCCTGGCTGATGAGGGGTGTTGCCCCGAAACTGGTCCCATGAGGCACAGGGTCAGACACTCGCCTCCAGTCGCAGGTCTCTGTTCAATGGATGTATGACGGTACCACGCGTACTTTTACAACGCGTACTGTTACAACGCTACTTTAACCACGCAAGTCGTTACAACGACTTGCGTGGAGGAGCGCTGGATAGTAAATTTTTTAATTTACTATTCCAACTCCAGTCCCCGTGGACTCTAGGGAAGGAGTTGGATAGTAAATTAAACTATTTACTATCCCTCAAGGATCCTCGCTGAGCCCTACCCTCTTCAACGTCTACATGAGCCCCCTCGCGGCCATCGCACGCCAACACAACCTCAACATAATCTCCTACGCCGACGACACCCAGCTGATCCTCTCCCTGACCAACGACCCCGCCGCCGCCAGAGCCAACCTGCACGAAGGGATGAAAGAGGTAGCCGAGTAGATGACGACGAGCCGCCTGAAACTGAACTCAGACAAGACGGAGGTCCTCATCCTGGGCTCCTCGCCCTCCGCCTGGGACGACTCCTGGTGGCTCCCCGCCCTGGGCACCGCACCCAAACCGACGAACCACGCACGCAACCTGGGCTTCATCCTGGACTCCTCCCTCTCCATGACCAGGCAAGTCAACGCCGTCTCCTCGTCGTGCTTCAACATCCTGCGCATGCTTCGGAAGATCTTCTGGTGGATCCCCACGGAGACCAGGAAGACCGTCACCCAGCCCCTCGTCACCAGCCGACTGGACTACGGCAACGCACTCTACGCCGGAACCACCGCCAAGCTCCAGAAGAGACTCCAGCGGATCCAGAACGCCTCAGCCAGACTCATCCTCGACATCCCACGGAACAGCCACATCTCCGGACACCTGAGAGACCTGCACTGGCTCCCCGTCAACAAAATTATCACCTTCCGGCTCCTCACCCACGCACACAAAGCCCTACACGATCAAGGCCCGAGCTACCTCAACAACCGAATCAACTTCTACGCTCCCAAACGCCACCTCCGATCTGCCAGCCACGCCCTCGCCGCCGTTCCACGCATCCGTAGAGCCACAACAGGAGGAAGGTCCTTCTCCTACCTGGCCGCCAAGACCTGGAACTCCCTCCCTCCCGGCCGACCTGCGCCTGACCCAAGACCACCTCTCCTTCAGGAAGAAGCTCAAGACCTGGCTGTTCGAGCAGTAACGGCACCCCCTCCCCCTAAGCGCCTTGAGACCCTACGGGTAGGTAGTGCGCTCTATAAATGTCATTGATTGATTGATTGATTGATCCTGGAGCGCCCTCCAGCGCAAATCGTTGTAACGACTTGCGTGGTAAAAGTAGCGTGGTAACAGCACCGCGTTGTAAAAAATGCGTGCTAACCGTTGTATACCCTGTTCAATCCATCATCGTTCTTTAGCTCACTTCGCCACCCCAGTTCAGACCTAGCCATATTCAAATCAGTCTTGACCCTGTACCTTTTGAGAACAGTCCAGGTCTTCCCTGGACAGGCAACCAGCATCCTGGCACTGGTTTCTGGGTAACACCCTTCATCGCCAGGCTAGCTTGAATACAGAAAGATGACACCAGGCCTCCATGAAGGAGTTATATACTATGTACAAAAGGATAAGTAGAACATTCTACAAAATATGGCAGTGAATTAAAGGGGTCTTTTTCCCTCAATACAAAAAAATTGGGATTAGGGCACTGGAGGAGTGTAGGATATTGGTAAGATGTGCATGGATGGGTGGATTTTGTGGATCTAGCCATCTAGATTATAGAAAAGTAAATATTTAGGTTGTCAGAAAGTATCAAGTCAGAGACCACAACTTGTGTAATTAGGAATGTTGATAAAATTGAACCAAAAATAATTATGAAGACAAATGTGAACTGATATGAGTGCATTGCTTTGCAAGTCTTTACAATGCCAACCTTTACATGTAAGAAAATCAATACAAAACGTTTGTCAAAAGAATGCTGGAAACCTCCAGCTGGCAGGAAATTAAAGAAAGTGATCTCAAAACTGCATGAAAATGTAAGCATAGCCAAACTTGGGAAATGTTTACAGCATAATTTCTACTGCATACAATAGGTTGTAAAATCTTTTATACACACCAGATTGCAACCTTATAAAGCACAATAGGTAAGACAAAATCATTAAAACATTTTTTTGAACAGCAGTGCGATTTTGTTTTTCTTCTGATGTGTGTATGGGCAATCAAAATATAACTCCAAGAATGGTGTGAGACTGTATCTTGCATTAAACATAGTGTGTTCTGTAGATCTCAGATTGAGTGACACATATCAATTTAGAGTTAGCTGTAGGATTTCAAAACATCAACTTTATTGACCAGGAATATAGAAACATTAACCAATTACTCAATGGTGCCTGGCCAATGCATTGACCATAGAAAAACAATGCGTCATTAGACAATCGGACATTGGCATTATATGAAAAATGGAACCAGGAAATGCTGAAGAATTGAACAATGTGAGGTGAAGAGTACAATCTTTGCAAGGAAGATCCTATTTCACGTCTTAAGACAGCTCAATCCTTTGCGTGATATTACGTTTTCGACTTCCATTTCTAAGATGTTGTATTCAAGATTCTTAAACAGCCTTTCTCAAAGTTTGATGTATATAATGTCACATGAAAATATTTGTCAGGGAAAGTAAACGTTGATGGAGTTATGTTTTATCACATTAACTGTAGCTCTTATAGAGGAGTATTGAGAATGTTAACAATGTAAAGCATGAGATTGTTTAGTCAGTGTCATATTATCAAGATATTTCATTTTCTAAATATACATAATAAGCCATATTACAAATCACACAACTGTGCATGACCATACATTGTTTCTTACATATTTTCTTTGGTAGGTGGAATCTTCACAGGAAGCGAATGCTGACGTTATGAGGGAGATGACGAGAAAATTACACAGACAGTATGAAGAGAGGCTACAAGAAGAAGAAGCAAAGCATTTTGCTGAGAGAGAAGCTCTAGTAGTATGTACATCTAGTCTAGGGAACTAATTTGGCATATGTTCAAATTAGTTTTCTTGATGTTTTGCCATTGCTATTATTTTCAGTACGCTTATGGATATATTTGAACTTTCCCCCCTGTCTAAATGTCATCCATGAAGGCTCACAAGGTACTGGAAGTCCAGTCTTTCTGCTTCACAAATTCTGGTTTGGTGTAAGGGCCCATTCTTGTTAATTATTTCCAGGCCCCACAAATCCTACCAATGCACCTTCTGCTGAGTTCTATTTTTTCTGTAGATTGGAAATGACTTAAACTCTAAGTTATAGATTTCTTTTTTTAAATGCAGATTGTGTTTCATGCTCACGGCTACATTATTTAATCATTGTGTAAGTACTATTAATGTTATTTGTTTTCTAATTATAGAAAGCATTACCTTGTACAGCCTTATGATACAATCTAGGATGCCTGTTTTTCCAACTTCTTAATTTCATGGCATGCATCTCTCTTTAGTTAGTAATCCATTGTCGTACATTTTCTATTCCACATATTCCTCAAAAGACTCCTCCAACATTACTAAGCAGTGATCTATTGACACTTAAATTTCATTCTAGGCTCTGTGTAACAGTGGGATTCTGGTATCTGTGCCTCCAGTTCCATGTAGATGAAATGTCAATATATAGTGTTTTTCACCTTGTACTAGGTAACAAAAATGATTATTTACTTTAAGTCCACTTGGTTATTTTTTTTACTTCTTTGCTGCAAATGTCTGAACTATGGCAGAGCTGGTTGAATACCTTCTGTTAACCCTTTCTTCATCACAGGTCCAATATTGAAGTTACTACATTGAAAATGCCTCTGTTTTGATCTCCTCCTTCATTAAATATATTTTGGCAACTCACTTAAGAGCTAGAGCTGCATGAGCTAGGAGCTTTAATCTTGGATTGCTTTTTCTTTCTGTACTAATTGGGCTCCTCTGGCTGTTGCAGTGGCAGGCAAGCTTTTTAATGACAATTTGTTCACATGTATTTATAATTGTGAAGGAAGCTTCTTATTTTGAGTAATCAAAACATCAAGAACACAAGCAATATTTCATGTCTTATCCATTAGCTACCAATTAGCTAGAAAGTGAAGAGAATGTGGCCTAATGGTTAGGGCGGTTGACTTGGTAGCTGGGGAACCGGGTTCGAGTCTTTGCAGAGACACTCAACATTTTGTGATTCTGGGCAAATCACTTAATCTCCCTGTGCCTAACAAAAAAAATGAATGCATCTGTCTGTAACGTAACAGATGCTCATGTAAAGCGCTCTGATACCTTCGGGTCTAGTGTGCGCTATATAAAACTCCACATGAAAATAAAAGAAAGCCCTTATTATTCTCCTACCTCTGTGGCATCTTGCTAACCAGTTAAAGCTATGAGGGTGTCTGTAACAGCAGGGGAACAGTGGCTCTACTAGGGTCCCCCTCATCTCCTGTCAAGGGTGCTTATGGTATTACCAAGCTGACTTTCTTTCTTTTGTCACATTCTGTTTTTTTCTTTCTTTAATATTCAGCCATTAGTCGCTTGCCCAGATTTTAGATAAACTATTTTACAATTGCTTAAATTATTTTCATCTGCCTGGTTAAATTAGGTTTCTAAAATGCATGTCATGGTATTCCTATTTAGAACCAAGGCAACTAATGATTAATTATGTAGATTTTGAATACAATTATGATCAATCAGGGATTTATGAAGTGAGCTACTCACCCGTTGGGGGGAGGTCGTACAGCTGCGTGCGGCTCCATTTTACTCAAACAGCCAGGTCTTTAGGCTCTTCCTTAAGGCATTCACACTGGGGGAACATCTGATGCAGAGCAGTAGCTCATTCCAGGTTTTTGCCGCAATGTAGGAGTAGGCTCCTCCACCTGTTCTGGCTCTGTGGATGCGAGGGGTTTTGCCCAGGCGAGGTCAGCAGAGCAAAGGGTTCTCTTGGTTGCGTAGAAGGAGGCTCTCTCATTAAGGTACTGGGGTCTGATGTTGCGGAGGGATTAGTAGGCATGAGTGAGTAGCTTGAAGGTCACTCTCTTCTCGACGGGGAACTAGTGGAAGTCTTGTAGGTGGTGGGTGATGAGTTTTTGTCATGGGGGGCCTAGGATGAGTCTGACAGCTGTGTTCTGGATGTTCTGCAGTGTTCAGAGCAGGGATTTGTTGATTACGGCGTAGAGGGAGTTCCCGTAGTCCAGTCTGCTGGTTATGAGTGTGTGGGTGACTGTATTTCTGGATTCGGGGGGGATCTATTTGGAGCTCTTGCGGAGGATCGTAGGGTGTTGAAATATGTGGAGGAGACTGCGTTGATCTGTCTGATGCAGAGTGAGTGAGTATGGTCCTTTCGAGTGGGGGGGGGTCGCAGAGGGCGGTTGGTCACCAGGTGCGGCTCATCCAGGAAGCAACTTCTTTTATTCCTTCTGAGAAGCTTAGTCTGGTGGTGTCGGGCTCCTTTGTGAGGGAGAGGATTAGCTGGGTGTCATCATCTTAGGATACTATGCTGAGTCCATGCTGTCCGACGATGGCAGCGAGGGGGGTCATGTAGCGTGGCGCTGAGCAATGATCCTTGGGGTACTCCGCAGCTGATCTTTGTGGGCTCTGAGATGAAGGTTGGAAGTCTGATTCTTTGGCTTTGGCCAGTGAGAATGAAGCAGATCCAGTCGAGGGCCAGCATTGTGGAGTCTGGCGGTGAGTGTGCGTTGGGAGACTGTGTTGAAGGCTGCAGAGAGGTCTAGTAGGATGAGGGCCCATGCGAAAGCCGCTGTGGTGGCTAGGAAGGGCGGTCTCAGTGCTGTGCCTGCAGTGGAATCCGGATTGGGCGGAGTCAAGGATGGAATTCACTTCAATGAAGTTCATGAGCTTGCTGTTGCCGATCTTCTCAGTTGCTTTTTCTGCGAAGGGGAGGAGAAAGATGGGTTTTAGGTCAGTCGGCAGAGTGCTTCTTGAGGAGGGGTTTGCCTTATGCGCGCTTCCAGTCGTTCGGTGATCTTGCTCCAGTTCCTGCACAGGTGGCGTGGTGTAGGTTTGTGTGCAGTGGGTTTAGAGAAGAAGTGATCGCAGTGATGGTCTGTCCAGATGGGTTGCATGGTGTCACTGAAGTGGATGTTGTTCCCTCGAGGGTGTGTCCTGCCTTGTGGGTGGGAGTGCTGACGAGCTGCTTCAGTCCAATGTTGGCTTGGTTGCCCTGGAGGGCAGTGGAGTTGCGGTTGACGTTGTTGAAGTGGAAGTTCAGGTCTCAGAGTGGTAGGTAGTCCATGGAGGCGATGGTGTGGGGTTTGGGGTGCGATGAGGTCAGTGATGGTTGTGGCAAACGTGTGAGTGGTCCGGCAGGTCTGTAGGCTAGTGTGCCACGTAGGATCGTTCTGTGGTTGGTCTAGATCTGGAAAGGGAGATGTTCCCTAGAGGTCCGGGAGTCGGTAGTGCTGGATGTGATGAACCAGAGGGAGTTCTTGTGTGTGATGGTGAGCCCTCCTCATGGGTGGTTGAGGTGGTCCTTCCTCTGGATCGTGTATCCTTCTGGGCTGGTGGTAGTGATGTCGGGGGCAAAAGTGGCGCTGGTCCAAGTTTCTGTGAGGAAGACGACGTCTGGTGACAGGGTGTTGAGGAGTTCCCAGACTTCTATGGTGTGTTTGTGTAGGGAGCGTATGTTGAAGAGTATGCAGTTCAGGGTTTTGGGTGCTCTGGCGTCTAGTTGGTACATGGTAGCTGCGGGTGTCAGGAGGTGGGTGAAGGTGCGGCGGCAGTCTCTGCAGAGGAAATGGCCGCAGGTGGTGTTCCGCGTCAACAGCAGGCAGTTGTTATTTCTTCCGTGGTTAAGTGCGTGGAGGGCTGCTGAGTCGTAGCGTTGGGCGGTCGGAAAATAGGTGCACCTTTAAACAGGGACCGGGGAGGAAAACGCAGCTGATAGGCGGGAATAGGCTGGAGGAGAGGGGCTGTGGGGGCAGCAGCGACGGTAAAAAGGCGAGAGGGACACAAACAAGGCAAAATAGGAAATAAGGACACAACCAGGCACAAAAAGAAGTAAAAAGAATAAAAGGCAGCAGATAGACAGGCACAATATACAAAAACCAGGTAGACAGAAAAAACAGAGGCAGAAAACAGAAGGGCTGGCCAAGCGGACCCGCAGAATAGCAAGTCTCTCCCACTGGACCACCAGGAATGTGGCCGGGCAGGAGCCTGCGGGTGGAGTAGGGCCTTGAACACCTACCAGAGACAGGTGCTGGGGGCAGCAGCACAGAGACAGAGCTAGATAAGAAACATTACATTAAAGCAATAGCTCAGTGTAAAGCAGTTGTATTTACTTAAATAGGTGCACAACCACATTTTTGTTCACATTTTTAAGATACTGGGGTATTTATGTCAGTCCTGTTCACCCTATGTGGGAAGGGTATGCCCAGACATGGGTCCCGTGCTCACTAAGCCACTGGAGTCAAGCTATCCTGGCTAAAGACTGCTGATAGCCTTAAACCGGTCCTAGGATGCTTGATTCCGGTCCAGGGAAGACATGGCTTGGTGGCTTGGCAGTTCAGGCTGGACTGTTCCCATGAGGCACATGGTCAAGACTGATTTGCATATGGCCATGTATGAACTGGGGTGGCTTGTTGAGCAAAATAACGATGGATTAAACCCAGATCCGTGACTGGGGGTGAGTGTTTTGCCATTGTGCAACATTCCATCCATCATCTTGTGCGTTTTGCGGTATTTATGTCAGTGACATTGCTTCCTTTGTTTTCTAAGGTAAAAACAAACCAATTTCTCAAAGCCATTGAAGATGCCAATGAAAAGGTGCGAATTGCAGAAATAAGGATTGGGGAACGTGATCAGCGAATAGAAGAGTTGGATCGGTTGATCATTTGCATGGAAGAGGTAACACATATCACTTACCTGTTCAAATGTGCTTTTATGTATCTTTTTTTATGATATTGGTTGAGATAAACCTGTAAACAGACATCAAAGGATTATAATTTTATTGTCTAACAATATTTTACTTGTTTGTAAATCAGGATAAGGAGATGGATAAAACGATACTGCTGGTAATTGTTTTTTAAACACCTAATCCTTCACATAATAGGTATGAATCACTTTTGAATATGCACAGCATTGGGATAAGGATGACATTATGCAAAATCTGAGGATTTAGGATCATTGTAGCAATGGGCATTCTGACACAAGGTTAAAGTCCATTGTAATTCAAGAAAACTTTTAGAGTGTATGGATATTTCACTACTTTGAGTTTCCTTTATTTTCTGTTTCAACACTGGTTACTTGCCTCATTGAGCGCTTGTTAAGTTAGATATGGGCTCTTAAAATATTGCTTGTTTAGAGATTAGTGAAGCGTTTCAAAGCTGAGTGCGTGGACATTATGATGAAACCCCACAATGAAGAACACCCTCCTGACAAAATCAGGATGGCAGATCTCCATTTTTAGGTCTCGCCTGAGCTAGCGCATGCACTAGCTCAAGCGAGACCTTTAGTAAGCGGGTTTTTAATGTGCTACTAAGGAGGCTTTTGCTGGCCTCAAGCTTGTGTGCACGTGCGTGTGAACATGCACAGGTCATCTGGCTTCTGTAATGGCTCATTAAGCCTTACAATGCTCCTCCACCCCCTCTGTCTCTCTGCTCTCACTACCCCCTCCCTTCTCCCCCTCCCTCTTCGTCAGCTTCATTTTCAGGCACCCTTACAGCGCGCGATATTACTTTCATGTTCACAGGCGTATCAGTTTCATGCCGCGCGGCAAAAACCTGCATGTATTGAATCATATATTTGCTCACTATGTTGTTTAATATAGTGAACTTATTTGGAAAATTGACACGTTTGTAAACCTGGTGACGGAGCAACGCTTCAAGGGTAGGCATCGTGTCAAAGTAAGAAGTGGTGGTCAGAAACTTTACAAACTGTTTTTTGGACTTGTTCCACGTTCACCAGGAGGCATTCGTTTTTTCCACTAAAACTTGTGTTCTCTGGTGTGGCCGTTCACAATTGCAGTCCTTCTCCGTTTTAAAATAGACTTTTCCAGTTTTGGAGTCTGGCATAGTCCTTACTCTGCAGGTTCAAAAGTTTACTCTGATTTCATATGGCTTGCCCTCCTCGGTATTGGATAGATGGAGTTGTATTAACACTTCGTACAAGGACACTTCAGCTAACCAACTCGATTAGGTTTCTTTACCCGGTCCAACACTGCCCTCTACTCTTTGTTGAGGATTTGAAGTGTTCAGTTTCTTTGCAGTAGATGCTTCCTTTTCACAATAATTTATTCAATTTAAAATGTAATAGAAACGTATATCCTATTTACGATATACATGCACAGTAATTCCGATTAACTAATCACTTGGCAAAAAGCACACTCGGTCTCAATAACAAACTATCCCAATATCTCACACTTACTAAATAACTCACTCTATCTCACTCACTAGATACATAACTCATCAACTCACTCTCAGTTATAATCTATCTCACCCACTATGTCTCACTCACTAACTGTCCCACTCGTCAGACTCACTAACTCGAGCACTTTCTATCACTAACTCCATCACTCTCAATAAATAAACAACTATTACACTCTTTCTCAATAACTAACTATAGCACACTCTAACCCTAACTAAATAACTCACTGACTATCACTAATAAACTCACAATACAAACTCTCTCTCTATCAATAAACTACGTCTCCAAAAAAATATCACTACCTCTAAACGCTCTCTCAATAACTAATTCTCAAACTCTACCTCACTACCTATCTCTACTACTCTCTCTCACTAACTAATGGACACACTCTCATTCGCAATAACAATCTATCACAAACAAACTCTCAATCACACAAGATCAATAACACACTCACAAAGTCAAACTCCCAAAAAACACCTTCACTCTACCACTCTCTATCACCAACTTCCACACTCTCAATCACAAAATCACTCACTCAATGACTCGGCCACTCTCTCTCAATCACTAACTCACTCAATCGCAGTCACTAACAAACTATATTTAAAACAGTCTCTCTCACTAAGTCGATCTATCTCAATCCCACAAACTCACTCACACACACTTGCTCTTACTCACTCTAAAACACTCTATCTTACTCACTCTCTTATAATCACTATTACAAACTCACACTCACTTTCTAACTTGCATGAACAAACTCACTTAAAAACTTTGATTAATTCTCACACTGTCTATCACTTACTACCACTCTCAATAACTGCCCCACTACCAAAAAAATACTCTAAATCACTCTCTCTAACTCACTCACAATTTGGCTCTCACTAATTCAATATCGCCAAATCACTCTCGATTACTCATTCTCAATTACTCAGTATAAATAACTCACTAACATACTCTCTTATAAACTATCACTAACAAACTAACAATAATTAACTCTCAAAAATACTCGCAATAGCTTACTCTCCCAATCTCTCGCAATAACTCAATCACTCTCACTAAGTAACTCACAATCTCACTATCACTCACTCAATCTCACTCAATCATTCATACTAACTCACTGTCACTAACTCGCTCTGACTGACAAACTGTCTAGATAAAAACTCTCACTTAACTAATATCGCTAACAAAGTCTCATTTGTACTAACTCATTTACTCACCATCACTAACTAAAAACGTAACTCTTCCAATCACTCTCAATAACTATATCACACTCTCTCTCAGTAACAAACTCTCACACTATCTTTCACAAACTAACACACTCACTCAGACAAAAAAATAACTCTAACTATCACATACACACTCACAGTAACAAACTCTGTTACAAAAAACCCTGTATCTCTCAGACAATAACTAACAAACTCACTATAAAAAATAAATCATTCTCAGTTACATACTCTCACTAATAAACGTTCTCACTCTCTCACTAACTATCACATTCTCACAATAACTACATTAAAAAAACACTCACAAAAAAATCCAAGAGGTCTAGCCTTACACACATTATAACTGTTTAGACTATTCAGTTATGCAGCATAATATCCTTGCAGCAACAACTGCAACCATTACATAGATAAACACTTATAAGGTCCCAAAAGCGAGACCTATTGGCGATGCCAGTGCTTGTTGAAAATTGTCATGACAACAAAATAACTATTCCATGAAAATCCACAGATTTTCGTGATAAAGAGGAAAGAAGCAAATGTCAATAGGGGAAAAAGGGGGTAAGGGCTGGAAAAGATTTGTGGCAATGGAAGAGACACCCCACGCCATTGGTGTGGACTTCCACCATGAAAGAAAAAGAATAGAAGAAACTAAATGTGTGCCCAATGAGGAAACACCCCATTCAAAGAAAAAGATGAGATAGAACAAGGAGCAGAGAAGGGTGGGATTAAAGTAAGCCCCCTAAAGAAAAAAGAGCAGTATTAGAAAAACATGTTGAAAGATATTTTTCACTAAGGACATTCACTAGGTTGGTTTCGTCAGTCTGGTGAAAGCTGATGTAGGTAAAAGACATCTCCATTAAAGGATCGACAAAGGTTTGTCAGAGCAGGTTTCTTTAGATGTTTTCTTTGAAAACGCATACAACTTTAAACATTACTGTGAGTATGTAGGAAGGCAGCATGAATGCATTTGAGATCTCCATTTAAGAGAATGCAAGTCGGATGCTTCGATGTCACACTTCCGCAAATAATCCCTCAGCTAATACATATTGGAAATTATGCTCGAATAAGATTGTACCATGATCTGAAATGGATAGCAAATTTGAAGATCCACTGTATTATTATCACTTTTTAGCAGCTGAATCTGCCCTTTCAAAGAATAAAGAATGAGACTGTTCGGCATTTGAACAGATTGTATAATTTTAAAGTTGCAGATATGTTTTGATGAGCAGAAATAAACTGGATATTTAAATCTGTGACAGGCTAACAAGACCATTAAATGGTAGTCAAGTAACGTTTTAAGGATTTGATAACATCAGTTAGCAACACTCAAAACCTGAATTCCTAGTGGGAGGAACCAAAGCCTTTCCCCCACTTTACAAAGCCCATATCTGTTTTACTGACTGATCATTCTCGATCTGTTCCTGCTACTCAAACAAATGATGGACGGAATGCTGAATAAATCATACATTCACCCCCAAGTCAAGGGATTTGGGTTAAATCCATCATTCTTTTGCTCACTATGCTACCCCAGTTTAGACCCAGCCATATGCAAATCAGTCTCGACAGTGCCTCATGGCAACAGTGCAGACCGAACTACCAAGCCAGGTCCTCCCTAGACCGGAAACAAGCATCCTGGGACCAGTTTCTGGGTATTACAATTCATCAGCCAGGATAGCTTAAATCCAGTGGCACAGTGAGCAAGGGACCTGTCCTGATGTAGGAGCTGGAGAATTGCAGTTTCACCCAAGGTATTTAAAGTTAATGTTCAAGAAATACCAAATATCTCTGTACCTAGTGATCAGGCCGTCTAAAGCATAGTAAGGTTTACTTTCCAGTGGACGTTGAATACTCTTACATATCTGGGCATACCAATTGTGCAACACATGTGCAAGTGGTGAAGCAGGGCCAGCAAGTATGGCACAGTGGTGTAGTAGACTAGAGCTCTCAATATGACATACATATCATCTTGAGAGCTCTGAAAGAGTCTGAAAGATGAGGAAATACTCCTCATCTTTCAGGCTCTACAGTTACTGGCTCCATTGATGGCCCTGGCCAAACTCCAAAGAGCTATTGACGACTGAGCTAGGAAGCCACATAGATTGGCCAGATTCACAACGCACAGAATACCTAAAAAGGGTTGTTGGACTTTCCTAAGATTATGAGCTATTATCAAGCAGCAAACCTCAGAGACCAGAGTTTGAGATGCACTAGTACTTTATGAACCAGATCGTCACAGAGACACAGATATGGAGGGCATCATGGACAGTAAAAACACATCGGGCATTGTGACTCTACTCATCTCTGACAAGGCCCATATTTAAGATCTGGTGTAAAGGAGCACAGCGACTGGTTCTCTCTACATGCACACATTTTGTTCACCCTGATACTGGAAAAACACAACTTTATCTCAGTGACAGGGAAACAATCATTTGACATTTGCAGTGTCAAATGTTGCCAAAGAGTATGGCTTTTTGTTGAACTAGGCATCAGTTCATTCAACTCTTGAAGGTAATATTTGAGACTCTGGAGACAGATCAATACAGATATTGCCAGATCCTCCTCTGGCTCATGAACAACTCCATTAACATTTATGTGAGTAGGCCCATTGACCTGTTTGAAAAATGGTTAATCACACAGTATGGAGTTAAGAAATTAATCTCCGATATATATATATATATATATATATATATATATATATATATATATATATATATATATATATAATATATATATATATATATATATATACCCTTCGTAAAGACAACAACCAGAGATAAACTCTCAAGACAGTGAATGCGAGAGACTGAATTTTATAGGAGACACTCGGTGAGGAAGAAGGAGCAGATACACTATAGAACAATCCAGGTGCACCACGGTAAGGTCAGTGATGAGTATAATCACATATTGGTTTCACACACTGACCAATGCACATGAGTGGGACCCTCAAAGATCTAGTGAATGCTGTCGAGGTTGTCGGGCACATTCACATCTAGTCACCTCTGCTATGACTCTACCCCAAACTGCACTTATGTTAGGCACGTCTTGAATGCCAGCAACTTTATTCATGTTTGAGGCCAGTTTTCTGCCCCCTCCTGTATACACATTGCTGGGTCTACCCAATGAGCGGATCTTTCCTCTGTACTCTTGTAGGGGCAAACAGACGGCAATGGCACTAGGTGAATCCTGACAGGCTGACAAAACCCTGTGAAACTAATATAGAACACCAGAAAATAGGCAGCGAACATACTGACTGTGGAACCTTTCGGGAATTGATAAAATCCCATTGTTGGAGCACAGGGGAGAGGTGCTGGAAACACTATGTGGGCAATCTCTGAGCTATCTCTCCACTAAATCCAGGGAGCTTAAATGCCTGCTTTACCTCAGACTGCAGAAGAAAATCACAAACGGAGCACCATAGTTGGCTTAACTCGTGGGCGATGGTGCAACAGCAGGATGGGGGCTAGCTGGGAATGGGATAGGTAGTTGCAGGGGGGTTTTAAGGATAAGGGATATGTGTAGGGGTGTAAAGGGCTGCAGTAGAACCCTCCAAAATAACCATGCTGGAGTTTAGAAGGCAAATAAGCAATAACATAAGTATTTGTGAAGAGCATGTTCACCAAAGGGTATCCTGGTGCTGAATTACAGATGTTTGTTACCCAACTCAATATTACTCATTTTATTGACCTTGGAAGGATGAAAGTCTGAGTGGATTTGCCGGGATTAGAACCTTTGACCATGAGGTCGAACATAGGCCCCTTTAGTGGATGCATTAGTCTACTAAGCCACCACACCCGGCTATACAAATGCCTCAACGTTTTTTTTATCTTGTCTCATTTGTGTGCTTTGAAAGATGGAGATCAATTGTCAGGCTGGCTCTTCTGCAAATTGCTGCTTATTCTTTTAACAGTGAGTGTGATATTTCTTTCACTGACTGCAACTGCAAACTGAGAGGAACCATGTGATTAGCTTGATGGGGGTACAAGGAGTATGGTAGTAAAGGATTAAGGATGGCATTTATTTTTAATACACAACAACATTTAAATACCTGTAATTAACTGTACAAATATTTCAAAATCTATCAGTATTTAGGAAACAACAAATGAAGCACATTTGCCTCTAACTCGGCAGTTTGATGGAAATAATTATTTTTATGGGGTCAAGACACTTTACTTGATAATATTCAAAAGATAGATTTTAACTGAAACTCAATGTCCGCACATTATATTTGGTGTGCTTTATACTTTTAGTATTATCATTTTCTTTCCATACAAATTTAGTGACCATTTCAATTGGAAATATGCTGCCTGTAAATGGCATTGTGCTAGTATGCCATGCTTTAGTAATATATTTGTGATAGTGCTCCATAATGCACCACTGGCTACAAACTACGTTCTTACCATTCTTTGGTTGAATTTGCATGGTTTATTTGCCTTACTTGTCTTTATGTGACGTCTGGAGATTTCACAATCCCTATGACTTCAATTATGTACTTTGATGGCAGCACCTACACTCTTAAAATTATTCCAGCTACACTGGTTTACATGTGCCATTTATAAAAAAATCCTCACCATCAATTAGTTGTTGGCAAGTGTATGTGTCTTCTTAAACCGTAATAAGATTTGATCCATAACATAAGCTATGGGGTAGACGCTACAAAACAGATTACCTTCCCTCCCCAACTAAAAGATGTAAGAAACAAAAACATGGCAATGATGAAATGAAAAATCTGTGGTTTCAATTCAAAATGTTAACATTGGCCAATGTTGCATTTTACCTTCCATTACTGTGAATGCCACACTTTGTCTGAAAGAAAATACATCTTACCAGCTACCCTGGAGTCCCTTGTTCGTCATTGCTTAATGGGGCAACAGTGACTGATTTCCTATTTCTTTGTCTGCTTGAATTATAGAAAATTATTATCTTGTATTTGGCTGTATTGTTTTTTTACTTATGGTTATGCTTAAAACAGAAAAATGTTATATTTTATCTAGAATGCAACAGATAGAGAGGTTCATTGCTTTAGAAAAAATGGTGAATTTGTCTGAACACAGGTTGTTGCAGTTAGGTGGAAATATGGTGCACTTTCTAATTTTATATTTGAGTGGCTCTTATATTCTGACCTACATTTATATTGACTCTCATATTATGGATATTTGAATGAAATCTGGACTTTTACTTAAGATTGCGATGACCACAATACTGAGTTTTGTCTAGGAGGATGTTAATTCTTCTGTGACAACGAGAACTGGGTAAATACAAATATGTATTCTTTGGATGGTAAACTGGTGTGGTGATTATTTCCTGTTAAATGTTGAAATTGAAAGTACTGTTGCAGGGATTCTGCTCAGGAACAGAACTATGCTTGGGACCATAGAACATCAGTATGTTGGGGCTGAGTCACCATACCACAGCATTATCTATGAGTCTGAGTCCGACTAGCTATAGTGCCTGACTTCAACTCCTAACCTTTCCAGAAACGCAAGTGATACAGCACCCCAACGCTCTTAACCCTCTCCGGGAGCTCAGTAACATGACACACCCTTTCACTCTCTCAAATGTACTTGTCCACAATAAGATAACAAAGAGACACGAAGGAAGTTTACAATGTTTAGTTAAACGATTGTGCTCCAAGTTGCAATAATTGTGCCACAATTAGAAAACAAACACATGTCAATATTATTAGCATGGTTAATGAACCGTATACCATTAAAAGACCTGTTATGTTATCCCCTCCCGTACAACTGAAGCAAATTGGTTATATAGTATAGATCTCTAGGTTTAGTTGCAGAGCCCGTACCTTAGCATGCATAGGTTGGTGTTCTGCATCCCATCTGACGCTGCACTCTTGTTTCAGGACCTTTGCTCTGGGTATTTTTTCGGAACCCCCATCCTTAGTTGTATGACAAGATATGCTTATTCAAAAACTGCCGCTGCATTCCTTTCATATGTCTAGGTGTTAGTGTCTGACCAGAGAGAATAACAAGGGAGCAATTTTGTTTGACCTTGCCTAGGCTATTCAAACTAAATCCCAGGAAAAGAATAAAATACAACAACATGTGCTGGTTCCATGTGAAAATATTATGTGGCATAAAGGCAAGCGTATTATTTAGTAATGTGTGCAAAACCATAGCGACTTATAATGTGCATGATTAGGCTAACATAGGGAAAACGACAATGGGCTATAGGAGAAACACATGACCGCTCTTGTCAAGTAGTATTACGGTTGGCCAAAAGTCTCCTCAGATTTGAGTGGCTAGAAGGTGTATTTAGAGGAGAAAACCTTGGTCTAATCCAGTGCTTTGGAACTTTTTAGAACACTCGTCCAAATTTTAGAACAATCATTTGCAACCTACCTGGATTTATTAGATATGAGTCAGGCCATTTTTTAATGCAACTTGACCATGACCTAATAGCACACTGTAATTTACAGACAGCACCTTTTCCATTGCAATGGCCACTAAATCTGCACACACATTCAGTTTTACTGATAAAACTATATTACAAACACATGATGATGTGTGGAAATCTGGTTTCAGTGAATATTAATCATTTGTGCATTATCAAGTAAAGTTTCTTGATGTGTTTTACAACAAAAATATTAGCTTAATTTATCTGTTCCTAACTCCTGAATAAGTACAGTTAATTTTCAGAAATTTAAATTTTGTTGTTACAAAAAAATTACATTTTACAGCCTTTCTGTTAACACTCTGCCACATAATTCAGTTTACTTTTCTTTCACTGACTGCACAATGAGAGGAATTTGTAAACACCAATCCCCATGTTGAACAAGCATTTGCAATGCAACGGTTTCGGCTTTAGTTAAGCTTAAGCAATTCTGTAATTAGGTCGCTTTTAGCGATCTCCCGAGCAAGTGCCACATTCCAGGTGGTAGGGAAACCGGGCCTGTTGAAACCATCCCTCCCTCCCCGCACCCTCATGATTCCTACTGCTGCGTAGAAGTAACTCCGATGACTAACTTCTTTCCTGAAAAAAAAAAAAAGAAGAGGAATGCTCTGTTCTTGACTGGGCAGCACAGGTACACAGGAGTGCACGAGAGGCCTGCCCTGGGTCTCCAAAAACCAGCTCCAAGCCCCGTGACCGAGAATAAAATTGATGACCATTCTGCCCATTCTGAAAGTGCTTTTTGTCGCTAATGCTCTAATGTGAAAGTAACCAATCCTGCAAACCAGTGTAACCAAACCCAGTAAACGTTCTCGAAGATGCAGGTTTTTTATTTAAATAAAACATGTTAATTTAAAGATCGCGCAACGCTTGCCTCCTACCCCTTGCCTTTCTTAACCCCTTAAGTGCTGCTGACGGCCAATGGTCGTCAGCAGCGCTACCTCCCCAGTGCTGCGCACGACCATTGAACGTCCATTCAGCACTAGTTCGAATGGACAGCGCAGCACTGGGGAGAAATGTTTACAAGCAGCTAAGGTGTTAACAAGTTATGTTGGTGCATACATCAACAGCTACTCTGTGATTCGTTTAACAAAAGATATTTAAAAAATATAACCATCACTCGTCAGCGATGGAGGTGATCGACATTTAAGTAATTGGCAATAAATTCAGTTCTGTACAAGAACCTCCTATGAGTAAAAATTGTAAAAACGGGTCTAATATTTACATGTAAGAAAATAAAACTGTTCTGAATGTGCCAAGGCGTATGCTGAAAATGGAAGACCTTCTTCTGTGTCCTGAGAAAGATAAATACATGGAAAGTTATGTACACATTCATTCCTTCAAACGAAAACCGTGTTTCGCCCCCAAAAAAGGCCAACGCTTGCAGGTACGTCCCTGCATGTCTCCATTATTTCCTTCCTACTGTTTCCACGGAGGCTAGAATCTCCTTCCTACATGGCAGAGCAGAGAAGGAGGCTGTTTTTAAACGCATGCCCTGGTTAGAATCATGCAAACACCCATTTCGGGATCATGCCTGACATTTCCAACCAGTGGAGTACATGCTGGTCCATATTAAATTTCTAAATAGAGGGTATAAGATCTGGGGACAACCCTGCACCTTCCGTTCAGTGCCCGCCAAAGTGCCCAACAAAGGGGCTCCCTTTTCACAAGTTCAAAATCTTACTAAACTCGCCCGTGGTGCGTTTGGTATATTAAACCTTCCAGCACGGCCTGGTCTCCGAGGTAAAGCAGCGTGAGGATGGCATACCAAGAAGCACAGCTGGGACTGGCCATAGTAACCGAGCACGTCAGAGCTCTGAATGGAAACCAGCAGCTGGAAGTGTGACCTCCGTCCTACACGGGGAAAACCGAGCCCTCTACGGGGGACACACCCATCGTCCTCAAACGTTTCATCTGGACTGTGGCACCCATAGCGGTAGTAAGGGATAAGAGCAGTAAATACCCCCTGCGGAAAACATGTCTTGGGTACAGTGTAAGGGCAGCTAATGTGGGTGGAAGTGGCGCCCTGCATCCGTCTACTGCACCCGGCCGTTTCGGGGCAGGGAAGGCTTCACCACTGACTGCTGCCTCAGCGACAGCGCCTCAAGCTGGATCTAGACAAGCATACAGGGGCTATGCAAATGAGGTCGATCTGCCTGTCCAATCCGGTGCAAAGACTTTGCGTGTGACGTTCCACCATTTCCATCTCTAGAGAGTTCCCATAGGCTGGCAGATGTGCGTCTCCTTGAAGGTGTCCTTTTGTAAACATATCCCTGCAGTGTTATAAGGCAGCAGAATGCTTCAACTTGTAGTACTTTCTTGTCCGCACACACTGAGGGCAGGATGGTACTCCGACCTTGCAGGGACCATGGAAGACCGTTTTACATTCCGTTCACCTGAAATAACATAGTCCGGGCTTGTTGCTGAAGCGCCGCGCGCCTCTCTGCAGACTCCCCCTGCATTCCAGAGAGGCGCGCAACGCGATCCGGTCAGCCCTGGAATGCTGTGGAGACAAGACCTGGCCGCGCGCACAACGTTATCCTATGGAGAAACGCTGCGCGCGGCCAGGTCTTGTCTCACTTCGGCATCTCAGACTGCTGAGACGCCGACAATAGCTCTCTGGCGAGAACGCGCTTTTCAGCACGTTCTAGCCGAGACCTAAAAAGTAGTAAGCAACAATTTGTCAGATGACGTAACCTTACATTTGGCATCTGTCTTTAAAGTGTAGCAAATGTGACAAGATAAATACAGAACTTGAAGTCCTTGTTATTTATTTCATGGACTTTCAGGACCTACCGGTGGGTCGCGACCCACACTGTGAGAAACACTGGTCTAATCTATAATCTGTTAAATTACCACACTATCTATGTAATTGATATTATGGTCTCAAACTAAGTGCCCGATTTAGATATTGGCAAGTGGGTTCCTAGTCACAGCGGGACGGAGTATCCGACCCTCCGATTTGTAGATCAGGCCCTAAGTCTAATTACTACCGATGTGGTTAGATGAATGTGTCAATGAAAATGAGAAGATGACAGAATTGTTAGCTGACTGTACGGGTAGTGTGAATACCCTTGAGCAGGTTTTTTATGTGAAGATAATTGTAGTGATGTGTGATATTAGAAAGTTTATGCTGTCTTTCTCTATATGAAGAACGCATTTGTTAAGCTAAATAGAGAAAGTCTAAAGGCTATTTTAGAAACAATGAAATAACAATGAATCAGTTGTAGGGACTCGAATCCTTTTATGAAGACAACTTTGCATTGGTTTGTTATAATATGGATTGGAAGCTCAAGGAATATATAGTTATATCTCAAGAGGTTCGACAAGAGTGCTTTGCTGCCAAATTTGTTTAATCTTTACATCAAAGGCATGGTATGAAATCTTTAAATTTCACAAATGATGATCTTAGGTTAGATACCAAGTCTATTCCTATTTTATTATTTGGTGATTCTTTTATCAATCACAAATCCACCAAAAAGGGGCTGCATAATCTGTTAGATCAGTTATACTAGGTATTAAAAAACAAACTATTGGGGGCGTGGCTTAACACGCAATGGGGTAGGTCGTGCTTCTGAGGAGCTCCGGCAGGCTGCCCTTCTTTTAAGCAATTATTGCGGAGCCCGGGGGCTTTGGACACCTCCTGTGGGGCGAACACACTGACCAGGGCTATCGGTGGACGGACTGCACGCCGCCCGGCTACAGCTGGAGATGCGGGGGACAGCGGAGGCCTAAGACTCGGCAGTGCGAGCTGCCATCTTACGGGCCCTAGATGGAGCCTTCTCTGGGTCTGGCTGGTCCCCCAGGACATTAGAGGGTCGGGAAACCGGCAGCCTGGTGACCGGGATATGCGGCAACGCTGCGGCCCCCAGCTGTCCGGTGGTGGCGGACGGGCCAGAGCTGGTGCCGCTCAGTGACTCACCCCAGCGGAGCCCACAATGTTGATGGCCGGAGGGGGTGGCAGCTACGAAGCCTGGCGGAGACTGCCTCGAGGTGCCTAGTGGCGGTGTCTGTTGCTAGAGCGGCGCCGTACTGCGGAGCTCTGGGGAGCCGGAACCAGGGAGCAGGCTGCCTGGCCGTACCCTGCGGCGAGAAGGAGGATCTGCTGCCCGGGGCCTAGCGGAGTGAGCCGCCATCTTAGGTGAGCGTTGGCACCTGAGGTAGGAGGCGGCGGGGAATCTGGTGGCAGCTGCTGGGAGCGGTCCGGCAGTCTCACTGTGTGGCAGCTTTGGGTGGAGGAGTGTGCCGGGCGGCGGACTCCCGACTTGCAGCGATCTCCGTGGGAGAGAGTCAGGGAGTACGCTGCGGCCCAGAGGCGGGAACTGCCATTTCGTGAACTGCTCGTAAGCGCCCCCCCTTGCGGCCTACCTGGGCCTGGAGATCCCCGTGCCCCTTCACAGCACTCGGGGGCGGCTCCTGATACTGCCTCCAGTCCGGGCGATGCCTAGCCTGCTCCTCGGTGGCACCTTGGAACACCGGTGACTGCCTAGGTCTCTGCAGGACCCGGGTCCTGCAGCATGGTGATGGAGAGGGTTTGCCTGCCGTGATTGAGAGTCTGGCGGCTGGGGCACCACCTTTAACCCCCTGGTGGTGACGGGGGCTTGGAGGCACGTAAGGTAGAGGCACAACAGGGTGGTGCGGACTCGAGCCACAGATATGCTCACCCCTCTGACCCGCTGGTCTGTGCAGTGGTGCCCGGGACTTTGCCTGGAGCTTGCCGCCTGAACGCCGCGCAACTACTGGTGGGGGGTCCGGGTGACCGGCCCGAAGCGGAGGAGGTGGTGAGAGAGCGGTGAGGCTGAAGCGGTACTGTAGGACACCCGAGGACTGCACGACTGGTGGCCTCTACGCCGTGGAGCAGCTGGGCTTGGAGGCGGTCGGCACTTCAGGTGAGAAGGGGAGTTGGAGTGTGCGCCCCTTTCCGCCATTTTGACTGCTTCCCCATGAGGACCTAGTGCTGCTGGCCCCTAGATGCCCTGGCACACGGAGCTTCATACCCCTGCTGCGGTCCCCTGTTCTACTTTGTCTTGCTGCTGTGGGGAAATCTGAGGAGGACCTGTGAGGCTGGCGCGAGGAAGTGCTGGGCGGCGGCGCCATTGATTACCATTTTAGGTCCGGACCTATTGGTCACCCAGGCTGACTGCATTTCGCTGCCTGCGCTACGCGGCTTAGCTGCTCAGGGGGTGAGTGAACTTTTGAACTGCAACTTTGGCAATTAGAAGGTGGTGTGGGGGTCGGCTATTGGGGGCGCCGCCGGGAAGAGAGGTGGAGAAGCCGGCACATCCCCACTCTTGACTTGGAGGCATTGTGGGGCCTGGCGTTGCTGCGGCTGCCCATCCTGCGCCCTGTGTCTTGTGTGTTCTAAAGGGCCGAGGGGTTAAACCCTGCTATGGGGGTGTCCTGTGGGGGGACCTGCGGGCCGGATCTGGAGAGGTGTGACTGATTGCATTGCCTAGGCCCCTTTGTTCCACCGAGGCCCTTGCCTGTCTGTCACCGGGGAATTGAGAGTGCCCTCTGTGTCTTACCCTGCCGTCTTAGACGCTATCCTGACGAACACCAGAAGCTGGTGCCCCTGGTTGGTGGCTCCGCCATCTGGCTCAGGCCTCGGAAGTGGAGGGACGGGTCTGATTGAGGCTCATGACGCCAAGGTGCTGACGACTAGACGAATAGGAAACTGGTGACCGTTACTTTACATATTGACCTGGGGCCGAGGCCTTGGGCCCCCACAAACAAAAGTTGCTACGTTGGAGAGCGGGAAGAGGACCCTCTAAACGCCTAGCGCTGGGCGTGCTGTGGCTGCATTCTTCGACGGCTTCCGAGGCACTGCGGAGATGGCGATGACAAGATCCAGAGGGGGCAAGGCTGACCTGGCTGCATCCCCCAGGGACAATACTTTTGTGGCAATGTGGGCTAAGGCGGGGGCGTCGACTGCTATTGAGGGATCGTCCCAAGCTACCGGGGACTCAATGCCGGTCACCCAAGTGTTCATGACCTCTTTCATGTCAGAGCTCGAGATGGAGATCGGCTCCCTAAGGTCCAAGGTCCACACCTGCGTAAAGGAGCTTCGGAGGGAGGTTAAGGACTTGGGGGACCGGGTGGATGGACTGGAGAAGACGATGGATGCTCGTACTGAAGATCAGGAGCAGCTGTGGCAGCGTCTGGCGGTCTTCGAGGAGCAGAATATAGAGCTCCAGGTGAAGCAGGAAGACCTAGAGAATAGTAGCCGCCGGAACAATCTCCGTATCTGAGGGGTTCGCATCGGAGAAGAAGGGAAGGACATTCTAACGTATGTGGTGCAGCTCCTTCATGAGGTGTGGGGTGATGAGAATGCCTCTCCGCCCGCTTTGGACCGAGCACACCGAGTTTCCGGGCCCGCGGGGAGGACAGGACTCATCCTAGATATCTTGACACAGGTCCACTTTTTTGCGGAGAAGGAAGCCATCTGGAGAGTGGCGCGTGATAAACCGGACCTTAGCTACAAGGGGCACAGGATACAGATATTCCAGGACCTGACGCCCAACACCTTGAAGAGGCGGCGAGCCTTCGGGCCTGTGACTGAGAAGTTACGAACCCTAGGCATCTCCTATCAGTGGGGCCATCCGTTCGCTCTCATTTTCCAGTGGGAAACCAAGTGAAAAGTGATACGGACCTACACGGAGGCAGCGCAACTCCTTCATCTGTCCACGTCGTCGCCGGCGAGCCCATCCCACCCGCAAAGACAGGAAAGGATACCAGCCAAACCGTCCTGGACCACTGTCCAACGCCATCGTTGCACAGCTCCTATGGATGAACGATCAGCCTCCCAGGCCAAGCAAGATATTATTGCGCACATTAGATCCCTAGAAGGGGATCGGGAGGAACCCATCTCGCGTCCCTCGACTCCATGATCAGATGAGTGGCTGCAACTTACCTAACGGGTTGAATGCTCTTGTAACATGTGTACTCACTCCCCAGTAGGAGGCCTTCTGCGCAGTATTTCACACTATACCCTGGCTCCTGGCAGAGGGGCTGTGGGGTGGCGGGAGCTCCCAGATGTCAGACCTTCGAGACTACCGCAGGCCTATCCCGGGCTGTCCTTGAGGGAGTGACATCCCTGAGAGTATCCAAACCCTAGGGTGTAGGATACTCTGTCCCTGGGACAGTGTAGTATGGCCCCGTTGGCCGATATTGTTGTACACAGATTTGTGGCCTGTTTGGTCGCTTTTTGCCTTCTCGATCTATTCTACCTCTTCTTGTTTCTTACTGGTCTTTTCCCCTCTTTCTTCTCTTTCCTCTAAGTACGCTTGGCTGGGGGGCATGTGGCTGTGGTGTGATATGGGGATTGCACTGGGGGACACATCTGCCAGCGAGGGAGGGGGGGCGTGGGTGGCTCCTGATTGGAACCGGTCATGATGGCGACTTTACCTAGCCCTTTGAAGATTTTAACACTTAATGTCAAGGGCCCTGACATCATATTCTTACAGGAGACGCATCTCTTGCAGGCGGATACTAAGCGTATGGCACATCCTAAGTACCCTCTCCAGTTTTGGGCTGCAGCGGACACCAAGACAGCTGGGGTAGCGATATTGTGCAGGACTGGCATCAGGCGGGGGGAGAACAAGCCCTTTCGGAGTGGGGATGGCCGTGTTCTTAAGGTGAGTGTGGAGGTTGGACGACGCCGCTACACCCTGTGTAATATATATGCCCCTAATCAGATGCAAGACCGCTACCTCCGGGATATCCTGAGAGAGCAGGTCCCGCAGGGAGACCCCTCGTTCATCCTGGCAGGGGACTTCAACTTAGTCTGGAGTTTGGATGTAGAGCACAGCAATGACTCCTATAGTGGAGTAGGGGTCATGTCCTCTGCCTTGCGTATGCAGATAACAGACTTAGCGTTGCTAGATGCATGGCGCTACCATTCCCCAGACTAGAGGGACTACTCGTTCTACTCTCAAGCACACCGCTCATACTCCCGTATCGACTATCTATTTATTTCCCACGCCCTCTCCCAGGACATACTTGGGGCCGCTATGTGGGATATTTTGCTTTCTGTCCACGCGCATGTCGAGCTGCTCCTGCAGGACCCGGCCGCTTGCCCTGCCTGGGAAACGAGGTGGTGCCTGCTGCCGGATATACTCCGGGATGCGGCCGATGTAGAAAGCATTGACTCTTACTTTGTTAGTAATGATCTGCCAGAGACACCCTTTCCAGTGGTATGGGATGCCTTTAAGGCCACGATACGGGGTCATATAACATCCCTTTCGATTGCACGGGTGCGCGAGGCTCGGTCACTGGAGGACAGACTGGCGGGGGATATAAAGAAAGCAGAGTCGCAGGATCAGGGCCATACCTCCCTGAAGTCGAGGAGGCGGCTTGCCAATCTTAGAGGGCAGCTCCGGCTCCTGCCTATTAATAAGGCAGAGAAATCCCTATTGGCGTTGAAACAGAGATATTTCGAGGGGGGGGACAAGGTGGGGAGACTACTGGCGGGACGGCTGATGGTGCGGGCAGCCAAAGCGCATATTACCAATGTCCAATTGCCGGGCGGGACGAGGGTTACAGCAGAGAGGGATAAGTGAGGCATTTAGGGCTTACTTCTCCGCATTGAACCAGGCGGAGACACCGCCCCCGGAGGTAGTAGTGGAGGTCTTTAGAAACTATACAGGGATATCCACACCATGTAGAGTCTCTGGAGGGCCCTATCTCTCAAGAGGAGGTAACAACTAACCCTGGGCGGGCAACTTCGCTACGCCCACAAAGTGGGCGTAGTGTTGTCTACTTCGCCCTTTGCAAAGTAGGCGAAGCAGGCAGCACTACTCCCACTCCTTGGGCGTAGCGAAGTTGCCCGCCACACGCCTCCCTCCCGCCCTCCCGAACATGCCTAATTTAATTAAATGGGCACAAAAAAATAAATAAAATACACTTACCTTGTTTGCGGTGTCCCGGGGCTCCCTCTGCTCGTTTACGGCACCGTCTGCTAACCAATGCGCATGCGCGGGTGGCCGCGCATGTGCATTTTTTAGTAGGTGCAGTTGGGCGTAGTTTCTCGCCCACTTTACGTAGCTTCAGGTAGCCCCACTACGCACATTACCCCCAGGGTTAATAACAACAGCTATGCGCCGTTCGCCATCTATAGGAGTACCAGGCAGGGATGCCCGCTTTCGCCGTTATTATTTGCCTTTGCGGTGGAGCCCTTGGCGGAAATGATCCGACGGACGCCTGGAATCCATGGTATTCCCCTGGGCGGCCGCGAGAACAAGGTGGCGCTGTTTGCGGACGACCTTATCCTTACGCTTGCGAGTCCTTGAGAGTCTCTTCCGGCGCTGCACTCAGTGTTGTGCCTATTCGAACGTGCCTCCGGCCTGAAGATAAATCATAGTAAGTCTTGGGCCCTTAACCTCACCATTCCGAAGGATGAAATACCCCTTCTAGAACAGCTTGTCCCATATCAATGGGCGGATCAGCACATCCGTTACCTTGGCCTTCAGCTGACCCCCTCCCTGGACGAGTGGACACAAGTAAACTGGCAGGAATGTCGACGTTCGGTTCTTGATGATCTGCGGAGGTGGAAGTCGCTTGTACTGTCGTGGCTGGGCAGACTCAATGCTATCAAGATGTCCATCCTCCCCAAAATTCTGTATTTATTCCAATGCCTCCCCACACCCATCCCGCTGCACTATATAAGAGGCCTCCAACGAGATCTCACAAATTTTATTTGGGGGAGGAGGCGGCCTGGGTTCTCCAAACGCTCCTGATGGCACTGAGCAACAGGGGGGACTGGCCTGCTACTTGGTGGCGCACCTCCGTTTTGTAGTGACGGGGCAAACCATCTGGGATCTTGCATGGCACCATAGGGCAGCGCGCTCTTGGAGCGCCTATATGGGGATACCCACGAAAACGGTGCTAGAGAACTGGGATAAGATAGCGGTGCGCAGGGGCCTCACGATCTTCCCTTCGCCGCACACTCCGATAGAGGGTAACCCGTCCTTTCCACTGGCCCATCGCACGGGCACCTTCAGCAAGTGGGCGCGGGGAAACTGCAGGGTGCTTACTGATCTGTTTGGAGGGGGCGCCCTTAAGTCCTTTGCTCACTGTAGGGAGGAGTTCTGCGTCTCTCCGGCAGCGGGGATGCAATACGCCCAGCTGAAGCACTGGGTGGCCGAAGAAGAAACATATCAGGCAGTTATGCGCACCTTCACTCCATTTGAGCGACTGGCCCGCTCTTTTGCAGACTCAAAGGGCTTGATCTCACGGATCTACCAGATCCTGCAAGACCCGAAGATGCCACCCTCACATCCATATCCGCAACGTTGGCAGTCAATATCAGGTACGGACATTGCCCCCGCGCAGTGGTGTGGCCTGTGGCAGGATATCCCCAAAGTGTATCGTAGCATCCCACAGCAGGAGAATGCCTATAAGCTCATGACCCAGTGGTACTACATGCTCCAGCGTCTACACAAGATGTTCCCAGCCTCCTCTCCTACGTGCTGGAGATGCCGGTCTGAAAAGGGGGATTTTGTTTATATTTGGTGGGCGTGCCCGTCACTGACCCTCTTCTGAAAGGAGGTCCTAAGCTACATCAGGGGGAGTGTTGGGGTTCCCTCTGCCTGAAGCCACAAGCACACTCCTACTCGGTATCAAACCTGCCAGCCTTAGGGCACCGACTCAGAGCAATTGGACTTTGGCGCTTCAAATGCTGGGAGCAGCCAAGCAGCTTATTCCCTTGTATTGGAAAAAGCCCGGAGCCCCTCCAATCACGGCCTGGTTTGTGCGCTTATGGCATGTTATTACGAGGAAGCTATTTACAGCTCGGCTGCAAACCCGGGACACACGCTTTAAGGCTGTCTGGCGACCCCTAGTACAATATTTATGTGCCGTTGAACATGCGCGCCATATGCCTGCCAAGCTCCGGACGCTGCGTCTATTCGAGGACACTGTTGTCCCACCTGATCCAGATAGGCTGCTACCATAGACACCCCCGAGCATTAAGCCCTGCCTAGCGGCTAAGAATGCAGGACTGGACTTGAAGTCCTGTAGACCCCTCCACACTGTGCACGCTCCATCTTCTCCGGCTGTCTTCTCCTCTTCCCTCTTTACTTATTCCCACTGTCTGCTCTGTCCTACTGCTTCTCTTTCCAAGATCTTGTAGGGTTTTGGACCTTGCTGGTCCGTCTGTTCCATTTAGGCTGGTTGCCTGTTTGTATTTGACCATAGGGGTCAGGCTTTTTTTGCAAGACTGAATGGCCTGTGCTTGATATCACATGACGCGGTCGACCCCAAGGGGTTGTGGGTGAAACGCTGTGTAACATTCAGTCCTTTGCCTGTTGCTTGTTCTGGAAAATAAAGATTTGAAATAGAAAAAAACTATTGAAAACAAAATTGATGGTTAATAATCCAGTTCCGTGGAAGCAGTGCATTGTTATAAAATTGGAAATTGGTTGTAAACAAGAGGTCCCACAACTGAATACTATAGATGGCATGTATTTTGTGCATCTTTATATGAGACAGAATTTTAAGGTCACACTAATAAAGAAATTCTTCAAGGAAAGAACATCTAGTCCAAATACAGATTTGTATTAACCCTTCCAAAAAAGGATTTAAACTCTAAATCTGAAATTTTTTATAATTAGGAATATACATTTTGGGATATCAGGACACAGCACATCTGTTTAAAGGTGTTTATTGAAGTTAGGTACATCTACTCCAGCAGCCACTCTCTCAGCTCCACTGCTGGCTTCCACAGACCGGATTCCAGCAGTAGAACTCTGTTGCTGGGTGATGGAGAAAGCTACTAAGAAGAAGAAAACTGAAATGAAAACATAACACAAAGGCATTGGCTTAGACATAACATGTAGGCTGCTAGATTTTGGGGTATGATTATGCATCGTGAATTTCAAGAATGGTCTAAAGAAAAAGTCGGGTTTTCTGGAACTTGTGCCCTTTCCTATCTTAACTGCTTCAAGCTTACAATTTTATTCTGTGCCAGATAATATACTAAAGGCAGAAATTGCATTAATAAAAACGCAATATTGGTAATATACTAGAGTTAATGGATTTTCCTTGTTCCTTTTTTTTTTTTTGTCCTCATATTTGCCACCAGAATATATTTGCTCTAGATGGGTCTCATCGTTGCCTCTTATACTGTTATTTTTCGGGTCCGCCATGGAGACAGTATCATAGCATACAGGGAAGTCCCAGAGGTAGGCTGCTTTCCTTATCCTACTCCTCCAGGCCTATATTAGGCACCCTAGGCCTGGTGGAGGACAGGACCGACTCAACCTCTGGCATAATCACAGGACCGTTCACCTATTTATCCAGACCACCAGTTTAGACCAAACGTTCTCAGTGTTATCTTTTCGACCAGCCAAATCCATTTTACAGACTTCCATTATATACTTCAGACATTCTGCAAAACTAGGAGGAGACACTGACTTCCACTCCATACAGATTTGTCTCCTAGCAATAATTATTATATAAAAAATAAACTGCGAGTCCAGACTATTGATATCATAATCTTTCGATAAACCGAAAAAAACAAGTCTACGTGAACAAATAATAGTCGTTGAGAGTACATCACACAAAAAATCCATTACCGCTTTCCAGAAGTCTTGAATGACTGGACAATCTAGAAAGATATGAATATCGTCAGCTGCATTATGCTTACATCGGGGACAATAGTAGTTGTTTCGTGTGATCTTGTGCAGTTTGGCCGGAGTCCAATATACTCTATAAGCCGTAAATAGATGGTTACGTCTTAAATTTGCTGGCTTCATTAGCCTTGATGACAAAAAAAAGGAATCTAACCATACTTTATTAACTTCATCGGGGGTGTCCGGTATACAATGTCCCCATACATTTATAACCTCTGAATTGGTTTTACTCTCCTCTTCTTTGATCAACAGTTTGTACCAAAATGAGAGTTCTTTTACCCATTTCCCCCTCCTTCCTATAGAGTCAAGAATATCTGTGTCTTTCTCTTTTTGCATATTTTGACTGGACCACCAGGAAGATAGTTGATAGTATTTGAACCTAGTCAACTGCCCATCAGTAAGTTGTGCTAAAGAATTCCAGTTCACCAGGCCCGAATCCACCCATGTTTTTACCCCAGCATTTCTTAAAGGTTGTGACAGATGATCTTGGAGGCTTAAAGGTGTACCAGGAGAGTCCCATATTGGGGTATATGTATGGTAATATGGGATATCAAATATCTTCCTGATGAACCCCCAGTTTTTTAGTGCGGTCAATAGGATTTTAAGGCAGATTTTTAAAAAAAAATTCTGGTCTCCGAATTTAAACAACAAATAATCATGGTCATAGGGTAAATCAATTAATAAGGCTTGAAACAAGCGGCCCTGTGATGATGCATCTAACTTATTTGCAAGAAGCCTAAAATTTCTGAAATGAAATGCATGACAATATGACAGAAGATCTGGGAGGGATAGCCCTCCTATACTTAAACCCCTCCTCAGTTTCTTCCATGCAATTCTTGTAGATTTACATGCCCATATAAATGATCCAATTTTACCCTGTAAGGTATTAATGTCTTTCAGTGAGAATGATAAGGGGATACAGTTGAATAGGAAAGTCAATTTTGGGAGAATAGTCATTTTAATGAGGTTGACTCGACCGTATATATTCAGGGGCAGGTTTCCCCATCTTATTAATGTTTTATTAATATCTTTAACCACCATATTCCAACTAAGTGATGTAATATCTTTTAATGATTGGGTTAAGTAGATCCCCAGGTACCTCATTTTCTGATTAGCGCCTGATATAGGTGTATTGTTATTCCATCCCATGATCTCAGTTTTCTCCTTATTTATCTGGTAACCTGACAATTTCCCAAATTCTTCCGATAAATAAAATAACCTCGGTATTGCTACTGAATGGTCGGAAGTGTATAAAAGAAGATCATCCGCGTACAATGCCACCTTCAGGGGCAGATTTCCGAGCAAAAAAGGTTGGATAATATTGTCCTCTCTAATCCCACAAACAAAAGGCTCCATATAGACATCGAACAAAAGAGGGGATAAGGGACAGCCCTGTCTAGTGCCTCGGGATATATCGAACCATTCAGATAGAGTTCCATTAATTAAAACCTTTGCCTTTGGGTTGTAATATAAGGATCTAACCGCCTCTATGAAGATCTGAGGGAACCCAAATGCCGCCATAGAGGCCCATAGATACTTCCAATTAACCTGATCAAAGGCCTCAGCTGCATCTATGGCGACCAGGGCCAGTGGGAGGTTTTTAACGATGGCGTAGTCTATAGCTCCTATTGCTTGAAATGTTAGTTTATTTAACTGTCTCCCTGGGATAAAGCCTCTCTGATCAGGATGGATTATAGACTTAATAACCTTCGATAATCTGGTTGCTAAGATACCAGAGTAGATCTTCATGTCTGTGTTCAGCAAAGAAATGGGTCTATAAGACTCTATTCTTTTAACATCCTTATTTGGTTTTAGTATAAGCGTTATAATGGCTTCTCCCCATGAAGGGGGTGTTGAGAAACCTTGAATCAGTAAAAGGTTGAAAAGTTCCTTTAATGGAGATATTAATTGGTCTTTGTTATCCAAGTAGATCTCCACTGGCAACCCATCTGAGCCTGCCGCTTTCCCTCTTTTCATTTTCTTCAATTGACCCAGGATTTCCCCTTCTGTTATCTCACTTTCCAGGTATACCTTATCCGTTTCGGGTATTTGCGGCAGATGTTTTGTTGTCAGCCAGGATTCTAAATCTTCCCCCTTAGGATCTTTATCCTCAGTATAGAGACTTCTCATAAAAGATCTTGCTTCTTCTCTGATTTCTATGTCTGTTTCCAACAATTCTCCTGTCTGTCTTTGTAATAGGGCTTTGACGTTATTTCTAGTTCTCTCTTCTCTGGCTTTCCAAGCTAAGAGGGCTCCACATTTTTCTCCGTACTCAAAATTTATTAATCTGCTAGACTCCCATTTTTCTTTAAGAATTCTCTCATCCGATACTTTTAATTGAAGCTGTAAATCGATGAGTTCCTTCTCTATCAAGTGTGCTCTACTGGAGTTTTCTAAAATTGCATTCTGTAATTCTTGATCCTTTCTTGTAATTACTGCCAAATCTTCCCTTCTTTTTATTTTTATGCTCTTTCTCTTATAACTCATTAGGGAGCTTAGAACTCCCCTCAAATAGGCTTTATATGTTTCCCATACAACCTGGGGGGAGGAAGATCCTAAATTCATCGTGAAGAAATCTAGTGTTTTTTCATTAACTTCTTCTTTTAATTGATTATCTAATAGAAGTGATCTCTCCAGTGTCCATCTAGGTTTTAACGAAGTTATGTTCAATTCAATTACCATTTCCAGTACAGCATGGTCTGATAAACCTGTAGGTGTGAAGGAAAGGTAATTAATATCCTTAAGGAAGTGCTGATCTACTAGGAGATGATCTATTCTAGAGTAGTTCTTGTATTTTTTGCTGTAAAAAGTGAAGCCTGATTTATTTTTGTATTTTTTCCTCCAAACGTCTACTAGGGTGAAATCTTTCATTAGGACATCTAAGGTGGCAAGTGACTTTAAGGGAGCATGGTATTTCACCTTAGAAGTTCTATGTAATTTTTGGTCGAAGACTAAGTTGAAATCACCACCTAAAATTAGAGGACCAGTTGTCGTAAATAGTGCTAATTCCAGTTTAGACAGTGGAACCGGATTGTCCTCATTTGGACCGTAGTACACTGCAATTGTATAGGGGGTATTTTGAATAAATACTTCCGCAACTAACCATCTTCCAGATTGATCTGTCTCGAATTTTCTCAGGCTTATCCCGCTATTCGCTCGAAATATAATAGAAACACCCCTTGTAACACCTGATTGCCTAGAGCTGATTGTCTTGAACCCACCTTGATTTCTTAAAGAGAGAATTGCATAGTGCAGCCTCTAAATGTGTTTCCTGTAGCATTATAATTTGAGCATCTGAGTTTTTTAAGAATTCACAAATTCTATTCTGTTTTATTTTTTCCCCTATACCGTTAATATTCCATGACAGGACCTTAAGTTTGTATAGATTAATCATGGGTCTAATATAGATTCATGCCCATCCAAGCCATTGTTCAGTATACAATTATTTATATATGAGGATTTTTTGTTTTTTATTTGCCCCCTTGAACCCCCCGCCCCTTGAACCCCTCCCCCCTGAGGAACCCCTCCAACATACCTGGCGATGACTTCGCCTTTCGGAGCAACCGGGTGGTGCTCGTGACCTATAACTGTATTTTGGTGAGACAAATTAAATCACAAATAAATCATCATGTCTCTCAATTTTATCATACAGCATATTTATATTTACCTAACGTTTCCCCCTTTTTTTTTTTTTTTTTTTAGTTTTGTTTTATTAAATTCATCCTTCAAAGTAGACGCCAGTTCTATCCGTTACTATTCCTCCTGCTCGCTTTTTATTTGGTCCAAGAAATTATCGACCTCTTCTGGTTGTGTGAAACTGTAAGTCTTATTTTTCCACATGATCCTGAGCATAGCCGGGAATCTCATCTGAACATGCGCTCCCAATAGTCTTAAATCCGGCATTCTGGTGCCCAGCTCCCATTGTCTTTGTGCGGTTCTTGCACCAATATCGGACCTTATAATGTAAGGACTGGATTTATAACGTAAGTCTGATTTTGATAGGGATCTTCCTAGAATAAGTTCCTTAACGCTATAAGTTTGAAAATTTACTAGGATTTTCCTTGGTGTTTTCCTATCCGAACGTCTCTTGTATGGATCTCTATGTACCCTTTGGATTTCTGCCTCCAGGTTTATATCCGGGCGATCTTTTAAAACACCATCCCTCAAAAATCCACAAACAAATCCCTTTAGGTCCTCCAACTCTTCCCCTTCCGGAATCTTTAGGATCCTTAAGTTATTCCTCCTAGCTTGAGTCTCCAGCCGCTCAATGTCCATAACCAGTGATCTGTTTTGGGTTTTAAGAAGTTCTATGTCTTTTTGGTTACTATGTACCGTTTTATTCAAAACCGCTGCTTCTGTTTCCAGGTTCCCTGTACGCAAAATGACCTCCGCTAACTTTGACTCTAACACGTCGAATCTATCCTGGATTGTTTTTTGATTATTTTCAGATATTTCAAATTTCGACATCATATCACATCTTAAGGATCGAAAAAGATCCCCTAGCCGATCACTCTCCTGCTCACATGAGTCCTCAGACCGTCTCCTTATTCCTAACGTCATTTGGACAGAGTCTGATGGATTGTCTTTGCTTACATCTTTTCTTCTTGTCCCGTCTTCACCTTCCTTAAAGCTACTATGTACAGCCTGACTCTTGGGTCTAGTATCTTGCTTTCCTCGCGCTTTGTCTACAGGGGGTGCTTTATTTGGGCTGGCCTGAACATTTGGTCCTAGAAGTACCTTTGTGCTTTCAACCTCTGATGGATTTGGCTGACCCTTGTGCAGCCCTGAATTCGCTATATTTGGCCTTTCTGTTCCCTCCTCTGCATTTTCCATATTTCCCAAATTCTCTAAAACCCTGTAACGGTTTTCTGAGGGTACAATGCCAATATTATCCTCCAACAAAATTGGGGAACGTTTAGCCAGATCCAGGACTTTAAAAAAAGATTTAAGGGAGGGGGTACTTTTCACAGCTTGACTCTCGTGAGATACTCCCTTAAGTTTTTTGATTAAAGTAATCTTTTTCTTTTTACTTTTACAAGGGGTTAGTGGCATAGGTCGCTCCCTCTCCTCAAATTCTAAAGCCCCCTTCCCTTTTAATTCTACCCTAGATCTCAACTGGTACCTGTTTCTCCTTGCAGAAGGGATATTTCCTTGTTTTACCAGATTTGAGCTTATAATAGCATTAGCTGACCCAGTAGTCTCAGGTGTGACAATTTCCTTCAACTTCAGCTTTTGCCCCTCAGACTCCAAGCATTTTAATACAACCCGCTCTTGTATTGGGGCTTCACTGTTCTTATACGCTGGAAGATCGGGCTGCGTTGGATCCATGCAACCCCACCTCCCGGTGGTAGATATTTGAGTTTCTACTGCATTACTCCCCCTCTCCCCACACCTAAGTACAAGAGAGTACAACTTCTTTCTTTCAGCCTCCGTTTTGTGGGGCTGTTGCTCAGGTATGTGTGTTGCCAGACTCCCTAGCTTGAGCCTAGGTAGTACGGAGCGGAATCTGCTCCAAAAATACCGTCTACGTTCTTCCAGCATAGGTAGTAGAGGGCACAGGTCTGTGAGTCTGTGGTCTGTGAGAGTCCTGGCACTCTTTTTTTTTTTTTGCCTTTGGTTAAACCTACCCCGACCTCAGAGGAAAGTCAAGTGAATTGCGAGACTCAGCTGGCTTGAAAGTATAGTATAGGGGAGATTGTTGCCATTACTCCCCCCCCCCCTTATTCTCCACCTTACCGTGATAATTTACTCTTGGACCGAGGCATATTTAAATCAGCCGCCTGCTGACCTCTCAAGCAGAGTTTAAAGCCGGGTTAGGTGAAATATGCATCCAGATTACAGCCTTCGACAGCAAACTCCAGTAAAGCTGTTTTTCCACTCGCTTGCATCAGGTGATTCGGAAGCCCCTTCCGTTCCTGGGTCCTGAAGTGCGCAGGTCCTAGCGCCGTCCGCTGCAGCTGCAGCGTCCACAGAAACGGCTGTTTACCTCGGTAAGAGAGACAGAGGGATCGACTTAGTTGTGGCTCGTGTGATTAATGGGAATGGCGCATCATAGGCTCACCTTCACATAAGTATGCAGCGTCTTCGCTTGGTCATCGGGAAACCACCTCGGTGCTACCGCGACCGGCACTCAACCCGCCGCCATGTTCCTCGTGGGCGTGGCCTCCTGTGTAGCCTCGGCAAAATTAAAGACCTGGTATCTGGAGATATTGTGAAAAAGCATATTTTGAATGAATTCACTTATTTATTTTCAAATTGTATATGAGATTTTTGCAATTTTATTTAAAATTTGAGATTATACATTTTACTTGTTACAAATGTTACTGCGAGGTGGGGATGAAGTCATATTCTTCAGATAAGTGACCATGTTGTGACAAGGAAGGTAGAATATTGAGCTCTTTCTTGTTACACTCTTTGTACTGTAGATATAGAAACAATCGGTTTAAACATACATTAGTGAAGACTCAGACTAAAATGGTGAAAGATATTATATATCTCTGTATTTCAACAGAAAGTTTTAACTATATCCATCTCTAATTAGAGAGGTAAGGCATGGCGTCAGTGGATGAAATATCTTGCTATGGCAGTATAGGAGACCCAGTAATGAATTTTGTTTTAATTTTTTTTTTAAATGGTACCTTTCAATTTAATATTTGTTTAGGCTGTTCGGAATATGATATATGTGAAATGTAATGTTAACAAACATAAAAATATATCTATTTCTTTGTATTACAGGCAAGTAATGATAGCTTAGTTTGCGATTATAATTGTTGTATATGATCAATTAATTGTTTTTATCCAACAAAAGTTATTTTTGACTGACTATATTTTACTTTATAAGGAACGGGACCAACTGCTAGAACAATTACAGAGACGCGAAGAACAAATTGAAAGAATTTCCACAAAATCTCAAAGTACTTTGGTCGACAGAGAAAGGTAACAAAATTTCTCTTTGTAATTAGCTCCTGTGTATTTTAAGGTGTCCTGCCTTGTATTTTGATGCAATTTCGTAATTGTTGTGTTAGTAAATGTCCTAAACTTGTTTCCCAGTGTGTGCATAAACAACAAATTACCCTTTTGTCTTTTGTTTAAGATGAATTACAAAGACCTTGCCTCAGCTTTGATTGTTACCTAAATGTTTTTGAAAATTCTTGAAAATTCTTCAGAAACCACAGTTGCTACAGATATAACAAGAGATCTTCATAATGTATATTCTTGTTACATTGTGTGGTCTTCCGTCATTGTTATCTGCCAGTAACTAGGCATTTGTTGCTCTTCCACCCAAGAGTCTTCAGATTATAGTGAATAAGTCTGAAGTATCCGTGATTCTACAATAAGTACATTACTTCTGGCAAAAACGCAGTGTACCCCTTTAAGTACTACAAAAATTCATGCAGATAGGAGTGCCTCAGCGTTCAGTGTTTGCTACCTAAATTGTTTTGAAAATCTATCGGAAACCAAAGTTGATCCAGATAGAGATGAGAAGGGATCTTCTCAAACATATTTTTCTTTCATTGTGTAGCCTTCTATCATTGCTGTATGCCAATTGCAAGGCAATTATTGACCTACCACTAAAAAGTCTTCAGGATAGATTGAACAACGAAGAAGCATCATTACTGTTAAAGTACTTTTAGTGTAATTTTAAAATTCATATTTCACTTCTGGCAAAAACACATTTTAAGGTAGAACTCGTCACGCATTAGTTAGATTAATGAAGGGTCCTCCAAAATGTAAGTAGAGTGATATGTTATCTAGTGCGTGTTCACTGTCTCTCCTGCTCAGCGATTCTGTGTGATATTGTTGATTGGAACGTCGTGCCTGTCTTTAACTGGGAGATTGGTTGCTAGGCTAGAGAGTGTACCTGTATTGAATCAGAAGATCCGCTGCTTCTGGTGTGATGACTTCTCCTCCTGTAAACTTCAAAATAATAAATAAGAAGCTTTGTTTTCTACAGTATCTGCTCGTGAAGTTGAAAAGTGTGAGGGCATAAGACCAAACCATGAATTTGGCTTAGTGAGTGAACATTTATCAGATACACTGGTATCCCCTCTACTTTGAGCATGCACTGCGAGTTGAATCAGAGAGGGGATACTGACACCTGACAGATAAAGCCTTTGCCTTTGAGTCAAAGAGCTGCAACTAAAAAGAAGCATTTTCATGTACCATTAGAATGCACAGGATTGTGCTTTTATTGGAAGGGGGCTGAAATACATAAATATGTATGCCAAGCTCACACAGCACTGAGTAGCCAGTGTCTAAAGGTGCCTTATCTGGCAGAGAAAGGGGCAGAGGGTAAGGGAGATCAGTCGATCCACCCAGGATCATACAGTGTTGACTGATGGCAGCGGTAGAGCAGGAACTGGAAAGCAGAAGTGTTGTTTTCATCAAAGTTCATTTAGCTACCACTTCTCATCTCAGCTAAACATAATGGAAACTTGATATGTTACCAGGGGAAATTAGGTTTGTAGTATTCAAAGCAAGCAACCAGCTATTACCAGCATGAGAGCAGCACCAGGATTGGTCTGAGCAGCCGGGTTTGGCGCGTAGATAACGACTGGGAGCCTGTGTCTCTTCTCCACCCAGCTGTACAACACAGCACGAATTTGAGAAAAGCTAGGTGCGCATGTCGGTTTGCCTGGCTTAGACAGCTGGCCAAACCCACATGCGCACTTAGTGCCCACTGCCCTCCTCCCTGTTGATGACTGTCAGCATGACCCCTCCCCCCAAGACTCAGTCATAGAGAAGAAAAGTAAAATGATAAACTTGTTTTATTATCATTTTATTTTTCCTGTGTGCACTGCTGAAAGATCAGTGGGGCGATGCTCCTCTGCCTTAAAGGAGGAGCCGCCTCTGCCTATCATACCATAGCAGATGGCAGCATAGCCCATGTACTGCACTGACATAACACACCAGCCCGGACTTCAGAGGGTCGCATAGCCTTGAATGCTTGTACTATATGAGTGGCAATGCAGAAGGGACAGAGTGTGTGTACTTGTAGTCTGGCTCCCTGTTTGCCAGAAGGAAGGTGCCCTGGACTCTGAGGGGGAGGGTGTCTAGGGGCCATGTACGCCACCGGACTCCCTCTGCTTCACTTTCCGGGCCTTTACTGCATCAGCAGGTACTTTACTTCTTTACTGGGCTGTACAATCATCATGTTACACATTTGAGGGGATAGCCACTTTATATGAGGCTTATAATTCATACCTATATCTGGCTCTTGTCCTTCTCCCTTGCCAGTCTTTTATTGCACCCTTCAGACTCGGATCAGAAAAGATGCTGGACTGATATTATTCTTTTGCAGTTTTTCAATTGAATTGCATCGTCCTGGTATAAATGAAACTCCACGATGACCGCCCAGCAGGATGTACTGTCGGTTGACTCGTTGATCGACAGGAGCCCTTTTAAAGGTCCGTGTTTTTGTCTGATAAGACCTTCAGTCACTATGAGCTCGGATTCGAGTATGTCGTTGGTGGTGAGCAGCAGAAAGGTTTGCTATTCTGTCTAAAATTCTCCATGTACACGAAACGTTTGGGACTTAATGGCCAGGCACATTTAATTTTATACACAGGAATCGCACAGCTCAGCATCCAATACCATTGAATAAGTATCTTCCGTGCTTTTAGGTCTGCATGCTCGGCTGTCTGAGGTTAAAGTGAAATCCGTTCTATCAAGGGCCAACCAACATTGCCAAAATGTAGAAACTATTCTTATTTGCCATTCACTGGACGCCACAGATGGAGGAGTTTATACTGGCAGTGGCTATCTTTCAAATACATGGCGCGCTGGCAGTAAGCAGGAGTCTGGATAAAGACTGAGTGGAGTGGAGTGGTGTGGCTCACTGGTTAGAGGCGGCAGACCCGTAAGCAGAGAACGGCCCGGGACCAGGGTTCAATCCCCGACGCGGTAGGGTCGTGGACTAGGGTTAAATGCACTCGATAATTCTCGCCTCGGTGCCTACTCTAACCAGGGAAACACACTCGGCAACTCTGGGCATTAGCTTGCCTCATCTCTACAACGGCCCCCCACAGACGCCGGGGATGGCTGGTTTCACCTTGGAGATACCCAGAAAGGGACCATATCACAGGGAAAACCATGGTGCCTACTCTAACCAGGGAAACACACTCGGCAACTCTGGGCATTAAGCTTGCCTCATCTCTACAATGGCCCCCCACAGACGCCAGGGATGCCTGGTTTCACCTTGGAGATATACCCAGAAAGGGACCATCTCACAGGGAAAACCAGGCAGGGTTCCCCAGCGGTCTTCAGCACCAGGATTCTCCTTGGAGTCACAGTGCGCTTTACAAGTACACCCACATTTACAACACCTTCTCATGCTCCAATGTGTCATTTTCTGCAAGCAGCCTCTCCTGCAGTAACCCCACTATTTTTCAGCTCGTCATAGGGTCAATGGGATTAGCTGACTCCACCCTTTGACAAGTTGTGAAAGGGAAGGATGGCTGAGGCTCCAGTCCATGATTGACATGCGGCTTCAGAACTCGAGCCTGATGCACCCTGGGCTAACTTTGCTTTCAAGTCATCAGTGGGTGCAGCAAGCTGCAGGCTGACGATCACACACGTGTCGGGGACAGGCACATAAGTGGTGACTGGACTTCAGAGCTGCCTCTACAGCATTACAAACATGGGCAGTCAGTCGGACAGGCTGATATCAGTACCTTTTATTAAATAATTAATCTTGTTTACTGCTAATTAGCCAAACTGCATGCACATAAGAAGACTGAAAAGAAAAGAGGGCGTAGCCCCTTAGCCCTTAATGACGAGCCATCCCTATTATACCTCCTGAGTCGCACCTGATACATACATACACAGAAAGCTGCACATGGGGCAGCAAGAAAATAGGAGACGCCACACAAGTGTGTTTTGCATTATATAGCCACGAGGCTAACAATCTCCTGAGAAAAGTGCAGTGGTCTATTGAAGCTAGAGGAAATATGTGCTGACTAGTATTCATGAAGAAATACTGTCCTGCTAGCTGCCATATCATGTCTATAAGCAGAAAGCTTCATGTGTGCCCAGCAGAAAATTAAGTAAGCCAGCAGTATTGTGGGTATATGGGTGAAGCAATTCAGATGCATAGTTGATCTCCAGAAAATCCAACCTCCTGCACGAGATGTAAAACCGCATTACATTGGAAATAAGAACTTCAATATTGCACTGAACTTGTGGAAGACAAGCAAAATGTAAAAAATAAGTTACAGAGTATGCAAAGCAAATTTTATTTGAACATTTGTGTGAAACAGATGAGCACTGTCAATGTTTCTATGAGAACTTCTGTGAAGGGCTTGTGGATGCTGTACCTGTAGATGTACGATTTGCAGGTGCAGCATTCAGTCTTGTGTGGTGAGTGAGACGTGTCAACATTCACAACCTCTCAACAGACTGGTGTTTTGTGGCCTGTGAGCAGGAGGCACAGGTTGTGATCGCCTAATACATTTTTTTGTGTTATGTAGTTTCACCTCTATTGAACTAATTAGATCAACACACTTGAAATCAAATATTTGTAGGTGAAAAGTTCAGGACTGCAGACCGTGTTCATAATGACCCGGTGTGAGGTAGTCACCCTAGCACAGGGGTGCATTGCAATCAATTGCAGGAGAGTTTGGCACACGCATGCGACATACATTTTGTAATGTTATTATATGCAAGTATTTCATGCTGCTTTAAAGTACTGTGATATGAGCATGGTTTTTCCAAAGCCTTGGTTTGACAAATAATGATGGCCCAGTGAGTGTTTTTACACCCCATGACCTGCCATGCTTTGTTCCAGATGGAGATGCCTGCTCCTGCTACTCCTGTGTGTGGTGGTGATGATGTTGGCCAAGAGACAATTGTTTTGGTTGAGCTTACCGTGCATATCATATCTTATGTGCTCGGTTTTATGTTTTCTTAGGAACGCACAGGTTTAATGTAAATAGACTGAGAACATGTTTTCAAGTGGGCCGTTTCACTGTTGCCAGGAGAGGTGTTTGAAAGTAACCGAATAGTGTGTTGAGCACTTGTTTACATTGTTTAGGGACATGCGAAAAAAATGATTCATGGAAAGGAAAGAGGAGTGAAAGACACTTATCCGAGGAATGCTCAAGTAATTGAATATTATGAGCGGTTTATTATTATTATGATATATTATCATTTTTAGTGTTATCATTCATAATGACAATAAAAGTAATACTAATTATAACTGTTTTAATATTTTGCTGTACACCACAGTTGTGTATTTCTAAGGTTTGTAGATAACACTTGCGATTACCCAAATTATGATGCTCAATATACTCACGTTGGAATGAGGGAAGACTGGGTCTGACTCACTTGCCAGCACTTGACTTCCAGATCACTGAATTTGTCAAAGACCAGCATTTAGCTTACTGAGCCATCTAGGGCCAGATGTAGGTAAAATCAAATTTGCGAGTCAATAATAGAGAATTTTACCTATTTGCTATTAAGGACTCGCAAAATTGAATGTAAGTAACAATCGCTAAAATATTAGCTATTCCTTAATAATGAATCGCAAATTGAGATTTGTTAATAAGGAATACCTACCCATTCATTCCTATGGGCTAGGAGGCCCAGAGGAATGAATGGGAAGATATTCACTATTTGCGATTCAGTATTAAAGAATCGCCAAAAGCGGGAGCTATTTCAAGGGTGCCAGGGTGTTAAAAGTGTTATAGGCAGGGGAAAACCAATAAACCCTTGTAGGCTTGGGCACCTTATAGTTAAGGTCAGAGTATGCTACAAGGGACTTATTTCAGAAATTAGTCGGTCTGAATTGTACATATGTAACACACTCAAATGTATCCACAGGATATCAATCTCAGTACATAATCGAAGTAAATCGGTGGAAGGTACGAGGAGAACACACAGAGGAAGGAAATATATTCAGAAAGTTTATATTTACTCAAGTAACATAAAGTTGGGGAAACAAGTACAGAAAAATGAATTCAAGCAATAGTAATGAACAGATATGAGCAATAGTGTCTCTACAGTTCACAACTAAAAACACCAACTCCTAGTGGATATAGCAAACAACCAAAATTAATCAATAAAGAATGGTCGTGAGTTTGTGCCAATGCAACGTTTCCGGAGATGATGGTAGTGCCACTCATTGCCAACTGAAAACGGCTCTTTTTCAGAATTTCCAGGGAGTTTTTTCGGCATTGACATACTCTGTCCTGATGATGGTCTGCATGACGACTGCTCTATAGACCGAAACGTCGACACTTCCATCATCTCCGGAAACGTTGCATTGGCACAAACTCACGACCATTCTTTATTGATTCATTTTGGTTGTTTGCTATATATATTACATTTTTAGAGCACATTATCATTCGGTAAGGTTTCCTGGCACTGAGCAGATGCGAGTCTAGCCACACCTACAGGGCCGGACTGGCCATAGCGGGCTCCGGGTGTTTCCCAGTTGGGCCACCAGGGTGGAGGCTAGTTTTCGGCCCCTGGGGTCCATTTCTGTTACCGGGGGTCAGCAATATTGGCCCCCAGTAATTAAATCGGCTGAAATCAGCCCTATTAAACAGCACGGCCGCAACCCCCCTCCCCTCCCAGGGAGGCTGGCCAAGCAGTTTGCCAGGCCCTGTCCGGCCCTGCACACCTAAGGCTTAGTGGGACTACTCAAAAGCCAGGTCTTAAGCTTCTTGGGCACTTCAAGAAGTGTGAGGAGTGTGAGAAGTTGGCCTGATGTATCAGTCCAAACAACCCTTATGGTGATTGGTTGTAAGTCAACCTTATAGACCAGCTATCCTAATGGTAGCATGGACAAAGCAGTCTTAGGCTAAACTCTTTTGGCATGTGAAGCCAGCTGTTTTACCATATATAACCCCCTTGAATACCAAATGAAAGGACACCACACAGGTAGTTATGAAAATAAACAAGATATTTATTAACTAACAAACACCTCTGAACTCTTTATGAGATCAGAGGGCTAAGCACATGACAAGACTCTTAGGAAAAATACGTTTAAGTTGCACAGTTACAATGTTGCCCTAGGGGCACAACAAACCATATACTAAGTAAGTGGAATGTGAAAGTCTATAGAAGAAATGGAGCTGTCCAGAGGCTGTAGGATCGCTGGGACCACGCTACCCTAACCTTAGGTAAGTAATAGGAGGCCCACGGAACGCGTGTGCAGAGTGTGAACTCGCACGCGAGATGCGTAACAACGTCTATGGACAGTACAGTTCAAGTAAAAGGTGAGTACGGACAATCCTGACTAGTTAGGACTAAAACGACTGTGGAACTGGACACTAGGAGAGTCAATCTACCCTTGAGCACCGAAATGCTCGTGTCACGCCGGAACGCTCGGAAGTGCACACCACACCCCCCTGTTACGGAGAAGCGCTCACAGTTACGAGATCTCAAACCCTGAAAAAGACTATCGAGTTAGACCAGTCCTCTCTGCATCCTACAATAAGGAATGGTTCTAGCGAAAAGAAAAATAAAGATGACATAACCATTGCGATAAAAAATACAACTTATCAACTTATCTATATCAAGATCACAATGTGGATCTAACTTGGAGAAAAATAAGTTGTGAACAAAAGCCTATGAACCGCCACCTCCCGTAACGTGCTTATTCGACCAAAGTATATATCCTAGGAGAAACCCGACAGAAAATAAAAAGTAGAAACAGAAAATATCAGTGCTACATAGTTCCTGCTGAAGCCTTTTGAATATTAAAAACAACTGAATTTCCTCTATATGAAATAACTGGAATCTACTCTACAGGATAATAAATTAAAGATTTTGTTGTACACCTGTCTCTGTGTAAAAAACGAATGACGGTCTCTTGATGAAGGCCTCAGGCCGAAACGCGGTGTGTTCTATTCTACCGCATTTGCCTTCATAAACTTTACATCGACCGAACATATTGTATAGCACCTTTTTGTATCTATATGTAAATTGTCTTGTTTCTGTTCACAATGAGTACTGCATGTTATTTATTGTCACTGTAATGAATTATAAGTGTTTGTCTATGAACTAAATCAATACTTTTTAAAAAAGAAATATAGAACTTTTTCTGTCCAAAATGGAAAAAAAGATATAAAAAGTAAATAAATAACAATAAAAATAAAATAATCATATATTTTTCATACATTGCTGTCTAAGCGAATTATTACTGTCTATGTAAACAATATGTGAAATGAGGTTGGTATAAGGGCACTCTTATTAGTTTGCTATTTTCTTTCTCAACTTATGTCTATGTATTCCCTACGATTAGCAAGCCACTAGTATGTAGGGGTCCCCCTTCTTTCCAAAACGACTGTGGAACTGGACACTAGGTGAATCAATCTACCCTTGAGCACCGAAATGCTCGTGTTACCTCACCCACAGGTTGCGGGTGCATAGGTGCGAAGTCGTGTCGGGTTCCGGCGTTGAAGTCTATGGAGCCTGGAAGAAAAGATGCTGCAGGCGACCAGGAGGAAGATGTCCGCTGTGATCCAAGGGTGGATCAGTGAAGAGGAGAACCTGAAAGCAGAGGGGACAATGTTCAAAGTCACTAACCAGTGACTGGAGTGGAACCAGGAGTGAGACCAAATGTCGTCGTCGCGATCAGGTGAAGAGTGGACGCTCGTCTCTGTAGCCACGTGGACCAGGTGGTGTCTTCGACGACCAGGATGGAGGCACGAGCTGTCCCACGCAGGCTCTCGCTGTCGGCGGTATCGGATCTGGATTTGGCGTCAACAGGCCTTGGCAAAGGCAACCCACGCGGTGAGTGGAAACGGCGTCTGGAGTGGACCTGTAGGGTCCGGGGTACTTCTCCTTTGCAGGGAAGCAGGGGCCAGTCTGGAGCAACCAGACCAGCAGATTGGATTTCAAGGTTCGTCGTCTAGGAGGTCACTAGCCAGCCGGCAAGTGACCAGACAATGCGTCGAGCAGCAAACAGGCATAAGGGCCCCACGCAGATCTCGTGGATGCTGGAGGGCTGGTCTTCGATGCAGGAGCTGCTCGGGGTCGGGGCTTCTCAGTCCCCAAAGTACTTGGTCGAGGTTACCTCAGAAGTCGTGCTGGAGCGAAGTGCTGCTTCTTCTAAGATGGCCGGTCCCACGTGTCTCGTCGCACCCACGGATCTCAGCTGTGCTGCAGATGTAAGTAGAGGTCGGAGAGGTCTGGGAATCCGGGTCTCGTCGGGCTCTGAAGTCTGGATCCTCGAGGGAAGATGACAAAGGGAATCCGCTGGACGCTGATGGTGCCTGCTTGTGCAGGGTGGACACTCCTTGCCCACAAGGGAGATTTCTTCAGTCTTCTTGGCAGAAAGTCGAAGTCCAGAGTTTCTTCTTGTAGAGTTTCAGTTCAGGATTAATCTAATTTGGAATGGGACCCGCTCCTACCTTTATCCTGCTAAAGGGGGCTGTACTATCACTAGGTCCCTCCTATGGGTGGGACCAGGAAGGGGGGTGGTTACACCTCCTATCCTTTGTCCGGTCTTGCGCCAGAGCTGGGGCTGGAGAGCCCCAGGAACTGGTTTAGACCGGTGTATGCACAGGGACACCTTGTGTGTCCCAGGCCTGTCTCATTCCTTTCAGCCCTGTCCTACCCAATACACAAAATCCTGTCTGGGGTGGTGCTAGCACCTCTCAAGGCAGGAAACCCTTTGTCCAAGCCTCCCTCGCTGGAAGGACTCCCAGCAGCAGGAGGTCAGACTTGTGTCTGTGGTGGCAGCATCCATTTGTGATGCTGAGGCTCGGGTTAACTTTAACCGGGGTTCACAGTTAGGTACATGTTGTGCCCCTCTAAAATGGTGGAATGCTACCCCCGTCGCCAGAACTGGCGAGGGGGTAGTATTCCAATTCGTATGACACCTTACTCGACATGTTTTGATAATGCTATGCCAAAGTTAGCAATAACCGCAAGGTTATAATACACTTAAGAGTATATGGTATAGCGTTATCATGAAAACAGCTAAAGGACTTGGTTCCGAAAGCGGTAGACAGGCTCAGCTCATGCCAGGGCACTCTCTCACATAATTCCAAGCACTCTGCCTCCAGGATTGTTAAGGTCTGCCATAGGAGTGACTTATAGGAGTATATGTGTCCATTTTAGGGTTAGATATAGAGATACTATATCTAAGGCAAAGGGTGATTACACCACCTTGCCCCAGCTGATTGATCAGCCAGTTTTCTCAGATTTGGATGGCCAGCCAGGGGTGGCATAATACATGCTGCAGCCCCTGGTAGGCCCTGGGTGCACTTATGCCTTGGGTACCTAAGGTACACTGTACTGGGGCTGATAAGGTGACTCAGTATCCAATTAGATATGTACCTAGAGTACATGGAATCCATTTTACAGAGAGAGCAGTGGGCCTGGGGTCCTGAATAGCAGGGCCCAGGTCAACTAAGTCGAAAAACCAGCTAAACACCAGGCAAAAAGTTGGGGGCAACCATAGTCCGATATCCACCTTCCTACAAGGAGGCTCTTATGTGTAGTGGGATTTTGTTTCACACTTTAGATACGGTGTAGGAGAAGGCTCGACTGCCTGCTCTGGTTTTCCTTATTCGTGGGATTGTGTGTCCACTTTTGAAGGTGGGCTGGAAACCAGCAGAGTGTTTAACTGACTAGAGGTCGTTTTAGAGGAATAACTGAACACTTTTTTTTTTTTTACTGTATAATGGATACATCTGAGGTGCGGAGACAGAGGTGGCATTCTTGCCTCAGTAGTTAACATTGACACAACACCCAATTGGAAAAGCCATTTTTGCATCGCTAATAATTTGACTCTCTCTTTTAACGGTCTGTACCAGACTTTACAAGCAACCTCGTGGGAAATTCATGTTGATATTATCACATTTGTTGCAGGTTGATCGGGGACGCCACAGTTAGAAGGTGGGCCCAAAAGAAAATGGTTTTATGCGTAAGTTTGAATTCCAGTATAAAATGTCTCAGTGAAAAGTTCAAATATGGCTAAATGAAAGAGCACCAGAATTGGAAGGCACCTAGGGCTCTGCCTCATTTGGGTGCTTAGTTTGGTGAACTTTGGTTCAACCATTTTTAAGAAAAAAAATGAAGGACTTTGCACAGTGTGTATATACCCAAAAAAGGATGCCCTGACACTAGCAGGCCTAGTATAAGAAAAAAAGCTGACCGAGTTGAAGATTGTGGAACATAATTGTGCAAACGATTTTGTGATATTCAGTGGAGCAGAGATCATGCAGTAAAGGATTGCAAGCTTTAGAATGAGTTACAGAGAAGGAGTAACCAAATGCCTGTGCTCTTCGAAGTGCAAGAACCACTATGGGATTTGCAGAGTTGTGAAGAAAGAATACAAATGTTATGATACCAAAAAAGCTGATTTCATGCATAATATAGCCTATGCAAATAACGCTTTAGGGTAAGGACAAACAGCCAGATTCATGAAGCTTAATTGCGCTCGCAAAGGGCCAGATTCTCAGAATCTGGCCCTTTGCGAGCGCAATTTTTGCATTTGGGATTGATCACCCCAAATGCAAAAATCGGTAAATGCGATTTCGCTAAATTGCGAGGAATTACATTTAAGGAATCTCTATTTGAGATTCCTTAAATGCAATTCATTAACCATTTATAAATTACGAATTCGCAATTTCGGGCTGCTATTTACCGCGAGGTCAAACCTCGTGGTAAATAGCGAAAACTTAGAAAAATGCTTTTAAATGCATTTCTCTAAATTGCATGTTGCACACACACATGTCCTTTGGACATGTGTGAGCGCAACACTAATGTAGATTACATTTCAGGGGTGCTACAGGGTGTCCTTTGGACACCCCTAGCACCCTTGAAATCGCATCCTTATTTGCGATTAGCAAATTGCTAATCGCAAATAAGGAATAACTCCCCATCCATTCCTAATGGGCCTTTAGGAATAAGGAATGTGTAGGAATCGCATTTTATTTTGCGATTCCTACATGAATCCCGTTTTGCGAGTCTGTAATAGTGATTCCTTATGAATCACTATTAAAGACTCGCAAAACGGGTCTTTGATGAATCCGGCAGATAGTACTATAAAATACATAATTTGCCAGTGGGAAGTCAATGGAGTGGTTTTTGATAACTAGCTATCCTGTAGGAGCAATTTAGTCCGAGCAGAGTCAGGATGAGGCATTTGAATGCGTTGGACTTTAGCCAGTGCATACGAACTTATACTTCAATGAAGGAAATTGCAACAGTTCAGGCGAGAAAGTGTGGGTACCTAGATGAGTTTTACAGGAATGCGTGGGTAGTGTAGAAATAATTTCCTTAATGACCTGTGTCATAAAGAAGCAGATACAAGAAAGATAATAAATGCGAAAGGTGAAAGTGAGTTGAGCATCAAAATTAGTACCCCAACCAAAGAAGGCAGGAGTGAAAAACGAAGGGGGCATTACGTAATTTTACACTAGATGGTTATGAAATATGGCTTATTACCATATACACCCCCTAATGTCAACTACTTGAGTTCTTCCCTGGGATCCTGAGGGCAGTGGCCCCTTATCTGGGCACAGCTGACTTGCTTGACTGAGATTGCAACTGTGTTCTTAGTGAGGGGTTCGACCAAGAACAATAGTAAAACCTGTCTCACCGAGTCACTCCAGGATATGTTCGCAGTCTCACACTATTCGATTTCTGGTAGGAGCGACAACCCCTGCAGAGATGATTCTCTTGCTTTACCCCTGCGATGGGTACATTTAGTCGATTGGACTACTTTTTCCTTTCCTATGACCTGACACATGTTTACAGACATCACTCACCTTGCCCGATATCTCTCGGATCAATCTCCAGGTTTGGTGTGTTTTGAGGGGGGCCTGGGTACCTGGCAATTCTTCCCTGGTACATTTGCACCAAGTCGCTGATATATCCTCCGTTTGCAGCAATGCTTGCTGACACACTGACTCACTACTTTGAGAATAAATGGGGCACAGCAAGTAATAGGGCCCTAGACTAGGAAGCAATGAAGGTCATTCTGCGATGCGCCTAGATAAAAACGTCTTGCGGGTTATCCATCTTCTATAACTGAAACTGGGTAAGATAGAGGCAGGGGTTCCTGCCTCCCCCATAATTTGATGGATAGGCGCACGCTGAAGATGGAACTTTTGGAGAATTGTGGCATGCTTTAAAAATATACGTATGCAGCCTACAGACAATGGCTGCATATGGAAAGGGATAAAACAGGAGCGACGCTGGCCCATTTAGTTCGGAGGGATTCTCCCGAGTCTCCCAGATTGTTGTTACATACTGTGACGGGGTCTTTAGTTTATACACAACAAGCGAGTAATGAGGTGTTTTGTGCCCATCTTTGGAATGCTTACACCGAGCGACTGCGCCCCTCCCCGGCCGATTTCCAAGAGTTTCTTCTGGGTGTCCTGCTCCCGTGTCTTGAGCCAGAGATTAAGGAGACCTCGGATGACCCGCTCACCAAGGAGGAGGTTACTTGCTGCCATCAGGTGTTTGAAAACCACAAAAACCCCGGGTAGCAGCTGGTTGCCCATACAGTTTTATCATAAATTTGCTGACGTGAAGGCCGACTGGCCTTTGGAAGCCTACAATGAGGCATTAGTTCTGGTGTTTTGCCAGCATCTATGCATGAGGTGCTGGTTCTCATGATTCTGAAGCCGAGCAGAGATCTGGAACTCGCCTCGGCATATAGACTAATATATCTTTTGAATATTGATGTGAAAATCTTAGTAGAGTGCTGGTTGCATGTCTGCTACCTTATTTGTCGACCTTGATACACCACGATCAGTTTGGCTTTATTCCAAGACTCAACACCCTTCACAACTTAAGACGTTTAGCTCGTGTTTACCATGCGCCACATTCCTAACTAATGAGAATGCTTAATCATTCTTAGATATAGATCAAGCTTTTGATTCTCTGAATTGGACGTATTTGTGGCACGTACTTCAGAAGATGGGTTTGGGCGCTCAGTTTATTGGCTGGGTTTGTCTTTTACTCTGTGCCATGCACCAGGGTATGGTCATCTGGAGTGCTTTCTGAGTCCTTTCCAGTGAGTAGGGGTACCTGGCAAGGATATCCTCTCTCGCCGCTGCTCTTTTCCATCGCCATGGAGCCATTGCTGGAAACTTGCGACAAGCATTGTGCCCGTGGGGGCCATTGCTGGCGGAGAATAATCACATGGTTTCTCATAATGCAGACGATGCGCTGGTGTATCTGCAACAGCTGGCTTATCCAGCGCTAATTTGGCTTAATGATAATCATGTCTTTGGTGAGGTGTCTGAGCTATGCATGCACACAGCTAAATCCAAAATCTTCCCGTTGACTGTTGATGGGGATTCCGGTCGACAGGTTTCCGGAGGTGGGTATTCCCTGGGTGAAGACAGATGCTCATTATTTGGGGGTTCGTTTGACACATATGGCCAATGCCTTCCAGTCCCTTAATGTAGGTGGGGTGGTGGACGGTCACAGAACCTTGATTACTACCCCTGTCCCTTATGGACAGAATTGCTCTTGTAAAGATGATCATTTTAGCACGCTGTCTATATGTCCTCCAGAGCACTTTCTATACACTATTTTCACACCTTGGATAGTTTGATTGTTGACCTCATTAAGGGTGACCAGCGTCGTCCTGTTATACTTGCCACATTGACGAGGACATGGGAACAGGTGATGTTTGAAGTTCCACATCTGGAGCTTTATTATATGGCAACCCATTTACAATATGGCGTCTATTGGCTCAACCTGGAAGACAACTGGGAGAAGCAACTTTTGTGAGGCACCCATGGGGGAGGTCGCTGCCGGTTCTCCTCATGTATTCCGACTGGTGGCAGGTGCGTGGGAGGATGGTCCGTAGAGTCTCCGGCAGGTGCCTCACGTCCGGAAATTCCATGTGGTACTACAACCTTTTTGCAGATTGCCGGTTCTATATCGATCCAGATATGGGGGCTGGAGGCTTTAAGGTGCAAGTTGATCTCTAGCCCGGAGGGCTTTATCATGAGGGAGGAGGCTGTGGACTCCTTCTCTTTGGGCTCGGGTCAATACCTCCAGTATATTAAAATTTCAACCACGACTCAGGAGGTGTGGGCTTCCTTCTCTGATGAACCACCTCGGTCCAATACATTGACTACGCTGCTTGATATGGCCTGGGCCATCGGCTAATTTTCCACCTACTCAAGGCTCTCGGGGATGGCCTACCATCGGAGGTGCTCCCAATTCACACCAAATGGGAGACCATTATTGGGGAACCAGTACAACCTACGTCCTGGTTGTAAGTGCATGATGTGGTGAGGATAGTCCGTTCCAATGTGCGGTTTAAACTTATACATTATAATTTCATACATCAAACCTGCCTTACTCTACAGATCCTGCATAGTATTTATGCCACTCGCTCAGTGAATTGCCCCCGATGCAGGGCCTCGGTGGGTGACTTTCCCCACATGGTATGGCACTGCAGGACCCTGGTCTCTTACTGACACATAGTGATAAGAAATCTCAACAGGCCTCAAGGTGGGATGTACAGTTAGCGATTAGTCGGGTATTTATTGGGTTTGCTCCCCTCCCCTCCTAAGAGGAAACTAAGCAGGAAATGTGTTCTGCTTGGTCGACTACTGACAAAAAGGTGCATATCGATAGCATGGCTTAGTCCGATGCCCCCCCACGTATGCAGCACAGTTGAAAGATGTTTGAGTGGGCGATTGCGGAAGGGGAGCGAATGAGGCACGTCCGTAGAGATTAGCTTGAGGATGATCTGCGGACTTGGTCAGCTATGCTAACCTACTTGAAAGAGTCCCAGGATTGGAGGCATCTGTTGATGGGGCTTTGAAGAATGGCGCCTTTGCTTAGGGTATGAGGGATTGAGATTGAGGGAGACCTGGGATATGGGTCGATATGCCGTGACAAGATGGAGCTTACTTGTTGTGATCCCATGTTGAAAATACTGTAGAGACCTGGCACGAGAGTGGATAAGTAGGATTGGGGGTTTCAGTTTATGTTGGATCCAGGGACCCTTGGACTATAGACTTTTTCCTTCCGGTGTCATTGTTTGTATAACCACCAATGTCAGTTTGTATTTTTCAGATGAGGGGTCTTTTTGGCCCTGGATACCCGAGGGGGAAAATGGCAGGATGCTTACTACAAGACTACTCCTCTGTAATGTCTATGTGGTATCTCTGTAAATCAATAAAGTTTATTTTTTATTTTAAAATGTAGTGAGTTATAGATATATCAGGTTGTCTGCAGATACAGGACACCTGGCCATTTTGAGCCCTCTATTTGTACGTCTGGGACAGTGTTGATCCTCATTACTGCCTTGGGCCTTTCATGTTTCATAACTGGGGCTAATGATGCTCATCACTGATAGGGTTATTGAAGATCAATGAAGCACGGTCCCATTTATTGTTATTAATACGTGCACCGTTGTTACTCATCATTGCTCCAAGGCTTTAATACTCCTTAGTATGTAGGACCAATGAGACACATTACTGCTTGAAGCCACTGATTCTTCTTAATGCTTAGGTTTACCAATACACATTATTGCTTGAGAACATTAGTATTCATTACTTCCTAGGGGGATTGAAGTTAATTTCTGCCTGTGACCAAGGGCCATTGATATTCAATGCAGCCTGATGCCATTGTATTTTATTACTACGTGGGCCCGTTGACGGTCATTACAAGATGGGACCATTGATGCTCATCGGTGCTTGGGGAAAATGAGGGCAATTGGTGTTTTTGAATTTGAACTAAAACCAAATTTTCCCTTGGATTTTAGTAAAAGTCTAAATTAAGGTGTATTGTGGGTATAATGGAAATTCTAACAATACAGGACATTCATGATATTAAGGTTACAATACTACATTCACCAGTTAATAAATGTTGTTTTATGGTATGTACTAAAGTAACTATTGTCTCCACCTGCAAATCTTATCCGTACCTACAATAGCTAACATTTTTTAGCTTCACATTCAGTATTACATTGTGAAAACAATATGTACTAATGGCATCACTGTAGCCCCATGAACCTCTTGCACATCTGTTTCTCCCCTATACTACAATCCCAGTAGCACTTCATGTAGTGTCCTCTGTTCCACATTTGTGAATGATTGCTTTCACTACAGATGGGCATATGCTCTGTGACCCCCTCCGCACCAATATCATCGTACTTTGAAATACCATAGTTGTTCTCTTTGTCACAACTCCCTTGATTTGCCTCTCCTACCACACTAACTTGAGGGTGTTGGAAAGTGGGTTATTGTTAGGGGTAAGTATGCACTTGCCACAAGTAATCAGGCCACTAACATGGTATAGGATCCAATAAAGGTCTCAGTAAGTGGCCTAGGAGACAGGAGTGTAAAGCATTTAAAAACAACAATACATCGAATAAGTAAGACACAACATACAATAAAAATCCCACACCAATTCATAAAAATAGGAAATATATTTTAATGAACAAATGGATACCAAAGCTACAAAAATCCAATGTAGGGAACCGGAGAAATACATTTTTAAAGATTAACCACTTTACAGTGCTCAATAGCCTTTAGTGCCAGTCTGGGACATCTGTTCGCTCTTGACCGGGACAAAGGCAAAGTTTGAGCCCTGGTTCTCCCAAATTCTAGAAGTGCTTCTTGTAGGTCTCCTTGTAGGTTCAAAGTGTTCAAATCACCAAAGATCTAGAATCTCCTAGATTGTCTCTGGGATATCTGGCCCACAATTCTCTCAATGCACCTAACCAAATCCTTAAAAGTTGTCTGGATGCACTCCAGGCTGTACACTCTAGGTAGAGATGATGCAGGTGAGCTCCGTTCACCTGTAGCTCGCACGGATTCCACTCCTTAATATCCTCTTAAAGCAATTCACAGTCCCCAGTGCTGTAGTACCAGATTGTGCAACAGGTACAATCATTCAGAGTGCAGGCCTTTGGGTGCAGACCCAGATTTCAGCAGGATAGTCCTTGCTTTCCTTGTAGCTTCAAGCAGCAGGTCTGAGAGACTATGCAGCACTTACGTACATATTCAGTGTTCTGTGGCGACAAGCATGGAGCACCTCTGTCCAATGAGATGCTGGGTGCCACCCAAAAGGTGGCACCCAGCACAACTTCCTCCAAAGTGTGCCATCTTCTTGTCCTACAAAGCACTGCACTTCCAAAATCCAACATGGATGATTTCTCTCTAGCGGAATAAGAGCTAGCTAAATCAACCCTCAGTTTGGTTCATTTCTATTAGCTCTCCTCACCCTGACCTCTGATAATTCCAGGCCTAATCCTGCAATCTGGCTGGGGCACAGAATGTGGGGGTAGTTATGCCTGGCATTACTTTACGATCTGCTCTCTCCCTCAGCTCAGTTTGATTTACTCAGCTTCCTCTGCAGGATCGATCCTCCCCAGCTGCAGAGCTCCCTCCATCGGAAAACCTATGCTCCTGTTAGGCTAGTTTTCACCAAATCCAAGCAGTCTGGCTACACCTATTAAAGCTGACCAATAAGACACCACCAGAAGGCTGGATTTTGTCTTACAGAAGGGAAAGTTCCATAACTTCTCTTCTGTACTAGTTATGATCAATTCAACAGTGGCAAGTTGTTGCATTTATCAACACCTATCTTTTAAGTCCTAGAATTATATTTTTACTCAAGTGTGTTTCCTGCATGGCCCATAGTTCTTTTCCTTATGTTAGCCTGATTGTGCACGTTGTAGGCGTCATTTCCTTTGCACACTTTACTACATAAACAAGCTTGCTTTTGTGCCACATTTTATTTTCACATAGAACCTGCATACATTTCCGTGTTCTGTTCTTATTTACTGGGATTTAGTGTGAACACCATAGACTAGGTCAAACAACCATGCTCCTTGTTATTCTCTATGGTTGGACAATAGCACACAGACATAACAAGAAAATGCAGCTGCTGTTTGTGAGCACAATTCTTATCAGATAACTGAGGACAGGTGTTCGAAAAACACACACACTGAGTGAAAGTCCTGAAGCAAGATTACTGCGTCCGCTGAGACGTAGAACATCCATCTATGTATGCTAAGGGATGGGGTACGGAATTAATCCCGGAGATCTTCGATATATAATCATTTAGCGTCAGTAGGAAGGGCGGTTGGGGTTTAGGCTGATCTGTCTTCTAATATTACAGGGCTTTTATGGTATGTGGTTGCCTAATCATTCTAACAATATTTTGGTATGCATTTGTTTTCTAATTGTGGCACAAATACTGGCTACTTGAGCACGATGGTCTAAAAAAATATTATAAACTTCCTTCGTGTTTCTTTTTTATCATATTGAGTATCGAGTGAGAGAGCGAAAGGGTGTGTCCTGTTACCGTGATCCCTGAGAGGGTTGAAAGTGTTTTGGTCTGGGATGCCACGTCTCTTGTCTCTCTGGTAAGGTCAGGAGGGCAAGTAAGGCACTATAGCTAGTTGGACTCGAGTTCATGGATACTGATGTAGTATGGTGACTCAGTCCCTACATGCTGTTGTTCTATGGTCCCAAGCATAGTTCTGTTCCTGAGCAGAATCCCTGCAACAACTCCTTTCCTAGCAATAGCTATATCTACTGAAAATATTGCAATGTTATAGTAACATGGCCAACCCCCCCCCCCCAAACCTGGGACATCTACGAGAGACCTCAGTGGTGCCTAATATTTATAACCTAAGGTAGGTTATCACTTTTACAGTGCCCATGCCAAACAAGTAGAGTTTGCACACTTTTACTTTTAAAAACACTCTGCAAGGCCAGGCTGCCTTTAAAATGACAGGAGACACTTGACAGTGCACACATGCAAGTGCAGGAAATCTGCTGGCCTCTAAAGTTCCATGCCCTATTACATACTAGGGATTTATAGGTAGCTTACACCTCTAGCCCTATTATATACTCAGGACGTATAGGGGCTGTCCATACTAATTGTGAGAATTTACTTTTAAAGATAGGTTGCTAGGCAGGACTGCCTTCAAAAGGACAGCAGGCACACATCAGCGCAAACATATACTGCAGGAAATCTGCTGGGCCTCTAAACCTCCATACTAGGGACTTATAGCTAGCTTGCACCCCCTGGCCCTATTATCTACGTGACTTATAAGGTCTGCAATTGCCAGTTGTAAGTGCACCCCATTATATATATTGTTTTACACATAGCACTGTCCCAGGGCCTGGTTAGCAGATCCCAGGGTACAATCAGAGTCAGTTACCACCAGTATCATTTAGCAAAGAGATGGTGGTGGATAGGGCAAAAGGATGACTTTCTAAAACAGGGGAAACACTTGTCATGATTTATTTCCCCAGATAATTCATGTGTGCTGTGCCCCCCTTAGCCTCCTATGAGCACTTCACTAAGTGGCGATTGGTCTTTTATCCATAGTTCCCAATATACTTTTTCTATGTTGCAGTGCAACAAGAATTGGTCTCTTATGATCTCGTCGGTAATTGTTCCAATATTTGCCTGTTTCCTCAGGGACATTACATATTCCTCGACTGATTCACCCTCTCCTTGTTCTCCTTTCCCAAAATAGGAAAGGGCTGGGATTGTACTACCCTTTGAAAGGTAGTGTGTGTTAATTTCAATATCAAGCTTGTTAAGATCTCTTTACTCTTCCCAGCAAAGAGATGGAAGTGTTTCCAACACATATTGCCCTTCTGCCCCTAAAAAATATTGAAGTAGGTCCAATTTCCTTTCTGTCTCTACATGGGGGCCACAGACCATCGCATAATTCAAGTATACCTTCTTTTATTTATTCAATTTCAACAGAGAGAATGTGGCCTAACGGCTAGAGCGGTCGACTTCGGAGCTGGGGAACAGTGTTCGAGTCTCAGCAGGGACACTCAACATTCTGTGATTCCCGGCAAATCACTTAATCTCCCCGTACATCACAAAAATGAATGTGTCCGTCTGTAACGTAACTGGTGCTCATGTAAAGCACTGTGATACCTTTGGGTCTAGTTTGCGCTATATAATAACTCCACAAAAAAAATTAAAAACAGAGATTTTCCTGGTGTACTTGGGAGGAAAGGTAGTATTGTGATGTTCTGCATGTCTCAATCAATCCACAGGAATCTCTCATATAGGTGATAAAGCAATAACCAGAAACTATGGGCCTGATTTAGATGTTAGTGATAAGGGTATCCCGTTGCAACGAGGACGGAGTACCCTTTCCGTCAATCTGAAGGTCTGTCCGCCTCATTTATAGTCTGCCAGATCTTCAGTGTTTAGCTGGTGAAGACTACTCCATCTCTGCTGCTTACATACATCTCCGATGGCCCTATAACGTCGGGGCTGTTGGAGGTTTGCCCATGTGTCCACCCGCCCAATTTAGAGTGGGCGGACAAATGGCCAGATTTCACTACATGCCAAACTTACAATGCATTTTCAGCAACTGCCGTAATGGCGGTGCCTGGACTTGCAAGAAATGTTTGCCAGGGTGCGACCTCTTGATTTTACTTTAATCAAACAAATGACCTACATCCTCCATTAAATATAATATGCAATCATTTAAACATTTGTTAATTGATAGTTGTTTATTCGTGTGTGCTTCACCCATAAAAGATAAGTATTTCTAATGTACATTCCGTTGATACCACATGTAATACCAGGTGTCTTTTACAAAGGGTGCCTGAAAAGATGCACTAAAACTCGAGGTCGGGAGCTTCACATGGGACTTAGAAGGCTTGTAGAATTGTAGCATGGAAGAAGATGCTCGAGGAACGGAGATCTTGAGCGGGGCAGGGCGGTCTCATAACTTTATCGCCTTTCTATGGAACAAAGCAAACGCAACAAGATAATGGATAGAATGCTTAAATTAATATCAGCCACTGGCGAAAGCTCGGGTTGCATCCCAATCCATCATTTTTTTCACCCACTATGCCACCTCCGTTTGCAAATCAGTCTTGACCCTGCTCCCCATGGGAACAGCCCAGCCCAAACTGCCAGTCCAGGTCCTCCCTGGACCGGAAACAAGCATCCTGGGACCGGTTTTGGTGTATCACCCCATTTCAGCTAGGCTAGTTTGAATCCAGTGGTACAGTGAGCCTGGGACCCACGTCTGGGCATATCCGGCTCAGTTAGGGCTGCAAATGCAAAAACAACTAGGTGGTGAATGGAATGCCTGAAGTAATCTAAGCCACTGGCAATTGCTCGGGCCGCTTCCCAATCCATCGTTTTTATGCCCAGCATGCCACCCCAATTTGGACCCAGCCATATGCAAATCAGTCTCCCCATGGGAACAGTCCAGCTCGAACTGCCAGGCCAGTTCCTCCCTGGAGTGGAAACAAGAATCTATCCCAGCCATATGCTCACCATGCCACCCCAGTTTTGACCAAGCTATATACCCATCCTTCCATCTTTTTTTTTTTTTTTTTTTGCATTTGTGCCCTAAGTAAGAAGGATATGCCCAGATGTGGGTCCTGTGGTCGCTTTGCTACCGGTTTTAAGCTAGTCTGGCAGATGAGGGATGATACCGCTTAACTTGTTCCAGGATGCTTGTTTCTGATCCATGGAAGACCTGGTTTGGCAGTACGGACTGGCCTGTTCACATGGGGAGCAGGGTTAAGACCGATTTGCATATGGCTGGGTCCAAACTGGGATGTCGTGGAGTCCATTTCTGTGAAACAATGGTATGAATCCTGACACTGCCATGGAGGGCACCCCAATCCCTTAAGAATTTCTGCAAAGTACCCTTTTCAGTAATTGTTTCAGTAATTGGTTCTTAAAGTAAAGACTCCGCTGGGCATTTCTCCAATTTCTTCAAAATCGTGTAAGCCTCTTTTCGGAGATCACAAAGGAATCATTGAAAACCATTAGAAACTCTTGTGTGAACCGTGAACTCTGACCAGTGATTTATTGAAGAGAGGCCTTTGCTTGGTCTTTTCATGCTTTGCCATAGCTGCTAGCACCGAGGGATGTCAGGGTTAACTGTTCTGTGCATATAAATGCTATTTGAAAACAATTTTAGAAACAAGAGGAATTGGCGAGTGGAATTCCTGTGCGTTTATGTTGGGACCTCATGAAATGGTACACGCCGCACGGTAAACCAGATACAAATGCGCAAAGACTGTTTGGGGGAAGATGTTTTAAGAATTAAAATCGGCACCGTCTGGAGCTTCAATTCAAGGCAGATAGCTAGACTATAAGAATCTCAAATCTTGGTTTTCCTATTTTTTTTCACATATATATGCAACATAATCGCTTCAGCTTGTATTTTGACTAAATGAATGCCTGCTGTAGTCTAAAATCATTTTGAAGAAACCAAGGAGTTAGGCCCTTTTAGGAACGTGGTTTAGGTTATGCCTTATATACTCATTAAACATCACAATTACCAATACCACAATTATTTCAAGCTCTTATTATTCTCGCTCTATGACCAAACACAAATAGTTTTTGTTTGCACCGGTATTTTATTTATACCTTTCAGTTCAATTTTTCTTTACATTTTTCTTTTGACAAACTTTATATATGAAAAGAAGAAACAAAATTAATTCTATACAACATTTACAAACATTTACAGAATTATTTACAACACCTATTTAGATCCATATTTTCAATGTGACATACTTTCCACGTTACATTGAAAGTACAAAAACTTTACACACACACTCTACACAAGAAAAAACTTGACACTAAAAAAAATTGACATAGCTTTGATTATTACTGAATAAATCAAACAGTCGAATTTTGCAATCTGACGGAGCAGTTTTGACTAAATATTATCAAATTTTCTCAAAACCAGGGTATAATTTCCAATTAATACGCTCCTTTGTTGTGCCGACGCGTTTCGAATCTGAGGAATTTATAATTCCGATTTTCATCAGGGCTTACTTAGTTTTCTGTACAAAATGTACAAAACTAAAGTATTTACATATTTGGACAGCTGGCTCACTTTCTATATATCACACCTTGTTTGTATAAATAATTGTACCTGGAACTCTTCTTTTGTTTGAGCCTCTGCTCAAAAATCCAGGCTGTATTTGAGCTAACTTTCGCCTCTTAAATGTATGCGTGTTTCTCTATATCATCAGTTTGTTGGGGCGCCTTTTGTGATCCTACAAAAGATACGTATTCTTATTTAGAATCATCTACATATGTCTCACTTAACAACACTATTCGTGTCCTATTCAGTGAAGTTTACCTCAATCTTTCGTTCTCTTTATTCCGCTGTGTACACCACTTTACTTCTCACCCACCGCGTTGGCTCGTTATCAATTGCCTAGCGAGGAATGAATCTATTTTTAGTTTTGTTCACTGCTGGTGCGCGCTATTTATTATTACATTCAGTGCAGCGTGAGTGAGAAAAGAGTGCCACATACCTTGCGGGTTGCTGTGCGGTGCACGAAACAATTTTCGCCCCGTATTTCAAAGGCGCGTTTTTTCTCTTCACCGCGTTATTTTCAACCCGAGCTGGTAAATAAATGACACTCGGTCAACGGCTCTGAGTTTCACTGTATCCGATTGTTAACTAGCTCAAACAAAATGATACACAAGCAAGTACCTCTTAAAGAGTTTTCTCAGGCGCCGCTCTTACTCGTGGCTCGCAAACTTTTCTTACTTAATTTCCTGAAGTTGAAAAGAGGTTTATTATATTTGTATTCGTGCCTACTGTTATTACAAATGTGGCTAGGTGGGAGCAAGCTTTTACCTGCATCTTGACTCAAACAGTCTGTCGACTCCTCATTCAATGCTGCCACCTACCACAGCACTGAACAATGTGTCAGCTCTCTTTAGCCTTTGGTGACCGTCTGGTCACGTGCACTCACACCTGCAAAGAAGTGCACTCTGTGGTAGTACTGGTGGAACAATTTTGTTACTTTGTCGATATATTTTTTTTCTTTCCATTTTCTTCTTCTGTATTTTGCTACTCTTCCCCATGTGTTTAAACGGTGTACAGGTTACACTAATTCAGTCAACATACGGTTTCTTTGAGCTAATATATAATAATATAGATGATGGCTATTTTCACATTAAAAAAAATTATATTTATTTTATTTTTTACTTATTTATAGAGCACTATACACATCCCAGAGGAATATCAAGGCGCTAATAGTGAATAGATTGGTTAGGCTGATGGGAGGGACGAACACAGATTATTCTTAATATTTAGGGAACAGATGAGGCTTTAGTTTTTTCCAGAATGATAGATAGTTGGATGTGAGCCGTAGATCCAAAGGCAATTTGTTCCACTTCTTGGCTGCCAAATATGAGAAGGATCGCCCTCCAGTCCTAACTTTCTTAATACGCTTTGTTCTGCCCAGCTCTTGATGTAGTGACCGCAGACTCCTTTAGGGAATATAAAACTCAATTTTATCCTGGAGTATTTTTGGGCCGCTTTGGTACAATGCTTTATGTGCATGTCTGAGAAATTTAAATACTGGTTGTTGACGCATGGGTAACCAGTGCAATTTATTCATGCACATTGAAGCTGAGCTCAACCTGCTTTGGTTGCAGACAAGTTTGGCAGCGGCATTTTGGAGTACTTGTAACCTCGTGAACAGGAACTCGGTCATGCCTACAAATAATGCATTCCCATAATCGAGCTGACTTATTAGCAGGGCCTACGTGACTGATCTCCGACAGTCCAGCAGTATCCAAGGGAAAAGTCTTGCTAGTAATTTCAACATCGCAAAACCCTTGCCACAAAGGATCCTCACATGGTCCTTCATGGATAAGGTGTCGTTGATAATGATACCCAAGTTTCTTGCACATTGTTTGGGAGTCGGGGCAGTGCCAAGTCTTTGTGGCCACCACGTGGCGTCCCAGAATAGCCTGGCACCTCCGAAAAGCAAGATCTCAGATTTCCCCGCATTCAGCTTTAAGCAGTGTTTGTGCATCCATTGAGCCATCTCGGTCGGGCAGTTATGTAGTTTTTGTTTGGAGACTTCAGGCCTTTCTTCCAACGCTACCATTAGCTGTGTGTCGTCTGCATAGGAGTTGATGCCGATTCCCCACTTCCTACTTATCTTGGCCAAAGATGAAACGAAGACATTGAATAGAGTGGGGCTTAGCGATGCCCCCCTGCGGGACACCGCAGCTAATGGTGCTGGATTTAGATTGAAATTGTGCACGATCTCATGTTGTCCAGCACTGCCTGCAGCGTAGCCTCCGTGCTGTTGGTAGCCTTGAAACCTGTCTGTGATGGATCCAGTAGATTGTTTGTTTCCAGGTAGTTTGATAGTTACCTATTTACCAATCTCTCCAAAACGTTGGCGAGATAAGGAAGGTGGGAGATTGGGCGATAGTTCTCGGGGTTGAGAATATCTGATCCAGCCTTTTCAATAGGGGGATTACCATGCCCTGTTTCCAATTATCAGAGAAGGTGGCAGTTTTGAGAGAGTTGTTAAACAGCTGGGTTACATATGGACAGAGGATGGAGGCAGTCTGGACAAAGATAAAATGGGGGCAGGGATTTAGGGGGGAACCAGATTTCACTTAGGCCATTGCCTTTAAGACCTCACTTTCTGCCAGGGTGGTGAAGTTGCTCATTTCTGATGGGGCTTCTGGGTGCGGGGTCTGAAAGTCCCAACTAGTTATGTCGGTTTTTGTAGTGGGACTAAACGTGGAGTAGATCTTACTAATTTTATCCAAAAAGAAGTTTCTTATTTTTTCGCAGGCTTCCATTGATGGAGGTAAAATTTGAGACATGCCAGCTGGTTTGCTAAGTTCTTTAACTATTTCATATAGCTCTTTCGCTGCATTGCAGTTGTTGTTAATTTGTTGTGCATAGTAGGTCTTTTTTGCATTTTTTATAGCGTGGTTGTAGGATTTAAGTTCGGAATTATACCTCAGTCTATATAAATCCTTTTTTTCACAGTCTCAATTGATGTTCCAGATTTTGACACTTTCTTTTAAGCAATTTGAGTTGTGGTGTGTACCACTTTTACGTAGCTGGTCTTTGCAGTTGCTTAGGTTTTAGTTTGGGGGCCAGTAGGTCCAATGTTGCACTAATTTCTGTCTCAAGAATAACTGCTCCCGAGCTTACAGGGAGATCATCCAGGGCCTTTATATTCTGATGGGAAAAATAGGATTGGAATGATGTTTCAGTGACTAGTCTCCAGGCACGTTTTGTCGTCAGTTGCAGTTTGCAAGGTTTAGTTAATTTAGCTGGTAGACAGAGTGTAAAAGAGACAAGTGAATGGTCTGTCCATAGAAGTGGTTTTATCTCTTGGATAAGAGTAGCTTCAATATTGGTAAAGAGTAGGTCGAGGGTATGTCCTGCTATGTGGGTGGGTCCCTTGATCCACTGCTTGAGTTTGAGAATTTGCATGTCGCTCTCCAATTGAGAGACAACCGGGTTATCATTGTTTTCATAGTGTACATTGAAGTCCCCTATCACTATGTAATTCTTGTATTTCATACATACTGGGAGGAGCTGAGTAAGTAGCCTCGTACTGAGATTAGCTTGGTGACCTGGGGGATTGTAGATCACTGTACCCGCCAGAATGATGAGACCGTCCTGAAGTATTTGGAAGGGTAATATTTCATGCTTTTTCTGTGGTGCTATTTGAACAGGCTGGCAGGTCAAATGTTCTTTAAAAATAATTGCTACCCCCCCCCCCTCTCTCCCGGCCGCGCCTATCTTGTTTTACAATTTTATAGTTGGCTGGTAATGTATTGGCGACGTCTTGTCGTCCAACCAAGTTTCAGTAATGAAAACAAGGTCTGGGTTGCTTTCATTGAGAAGGTCCCAAATGTTGGGGGAGTGCTTTGGGACTGATCTTGTGTTAAAATAAATGCTGGACAGTTTGTTTCGGTCTGGGGTAGCCTGCCTACCTGTCAGACTTCGACCCAGACTGCACCACTTACAAACATGGCAGGATATCGGGCCATATTTGTGGCCGGGGTGCGCTGAAGCACATGTAGTTGGTGCCTCTGGTATGCGAAAGTGCTAGTAATTTATCTTGCGTGTATCTGTAAGTGGTGTTTGGGGCTGGTTTGTCACATGCAGGGGTTCTGGCCACTGACTGGCCCCGGCGGGCCGCGGATGGGCGCAGACGGGCTTGCTAGGCGCGCCAGCGGCCACTGGCACATTGGTTTGAAATAGTGGAGAGCGCGGGAGCCTTGCTCTGCCCTCCCAGAGACTGGATCTGCCCAGCGATTGGTCTGCCTGCTTCCTGGTACATCCTCAGTAACTATCGGCCCATATCACGCCTCCTATTTCCAGTGGAGATCTTAGAGAAGCATGTGAACTCAACACTTTTATGCTGTCATGAGAGTAATGAGCTGCTGGATGCTGCCCGGTCAGGCTTTCTTTCAATGAATGGTTTGAAACCACATTGGTATCAGTCTTGTATGATCTGAGGATGGCTGTTGTCCAGGAGAACTTTGTAGCCCTGGTATTACTGGATCTATCGGTTGTGCTCGATATGGTTTCTCACGTGATACTAATTTCGAGATTATCTGAAATTCGCATAAAGGGTATAGCTCTGAGATGATGTGCGTCTTATCTGAATTGAAGAACTCAGTCGATCCATCTTCCACTATAACATTCAGAACTTAGACATACAAAAGAGTAGATCCCCAAGACTCCGCATTGAGCCTCATTTTATCTTCTTACGCCTTTTGGCAAAGCTACTCTATCATCTAGGTGCAGTCTTTATGAATTATGCATATGACACCCAACTAATGATACCTGTGGATCCAAAGACACCTGCACTGTATGATAAGTTCCATCAAAGTATGCAGGCAGTCACTAAATGGCTGACTTTGAATTACCTCAAATACAAGGAGTATAAAATTGAGGTGCTTTATCGTGCTGCTAATAAGATTGCACGGGCATTGCCAGAAAACTTTAGGCCTCCTCACTCCAATTGTCCACAGCATGCCTCATTGGAGGTCAGGAATCTTGCCATCTTCTCTGATAGAAATCTGTATTTCACTGCTTAAGTAAACTAGTTATCCTCTAAGCTCTTACCTCTTCTTCCGGGGCAACATAGATCTTTGGTTGTTCAGCCTTCTACATTGAGTGTTTTGGATTACAGAAGTTGATTGTTTCTGGGTGCCTTAGATCCATTGGTCAAAAGTTTTGGCACGTATACAGAATGCTTCTGATACTCTCTCAATAACACTAACACGCAATCAAAATTATTAGAGAGCCAAAAGGCAGAAAACATGTTTTTCAGAATAAAAGGTAATCTCTTTTTTTTGTTGTTGATTTTTTTCAAAAAACTTTAATGAGAAATTAGCACAATAATGTTACAGGATTACACCATGTCAACTCAACCTGGACATTTATGCAATAAGTCATAGCAGAATGTTAACACTTAAAATCAGAACAGAGACAGCAACAACCTTGGAGCACTGAAACAGTGAAAGGGATCGCAAAGAAGGCATTTTATGTGGTAGGGGGAGGTTGGGCGAGCGAAGGGGGTTGAAAAACAGAAGGGGGACAGCTCATTGACCTTCAACATCGGCTGCCGCAGGCGGAGCACCGGTGGGGAGCGCGGGAGAGGTCGCAGGGCGCTGGGAGTCATGGCTCAGAATATAGGACACAAGCGGACCCCATATATCGAGTGGGCGGGATCTGGCAGGCATAAGGTTCCAGAATTCGGACAGGAGTGTCTGCATCCTCCAGCCAAAGGGCCACGTAGGTGCAGACTTGCGACCCCAACACATGGAAACCCTACGCCGTGCAAGGACCAGTAGCATGGCAATCAATCTGCGTGAGATGTATGGGCAACATTTAACAAAGCCGAAGAGGCTAAGCAGAGGATCAGGTTGGACCAGTGAGGAGGTGATCTCAGAAATAGCAGCGCAGACCTCACGCTAGTATGCGGAGACCTTGGGGCACAACCAGGCAAGCAGCGCAGGCATCTGTCGTTGGCGATGAGCCCCATCTTGTGCAGCTGGACGGAAGTCCGATAGAGCCTATGCAAGTACTTAAAGTGAATAAGGCGCAGACAATAGTTGGGGGATAGACGTTTAAACTAAGTGCAACAGTACAGCCAGTCAGCCTGTGAAATCTCAGCGCCTAGATCCTCACCCCGCGCTACACGTGCCCGGTCAGTGGAGATGGAAGACACCGCAAGTGTAAGAGCATTGATTTTAGTGACTAGCTTCCTAGGGGAGGGGGATGTATAGAGGAGGTTGAGAGTGGCCATCGTATGAGGAGGCTGGGAAAACGAGGGGTGAAGTTTCCTGCAGACAGCTGTAAGCTGATGGTAAAGTAGGGTATCCATGGGGCTGAGGTCAAGAGCAGGTGCGAAGAATGTGTTCCCAGGGTAGAGAACGGACACTGTAGATAGTCCCAGATGGGTCGCATGTTTAACCATCCCAGAGGATTGGAGGTGGGGAAAGGCCGGGTGATGAGCAATTGGCATTGTATCTGCGGAGAGCATGTCTAAGCCTGAAAGTTTACAGAGTCCTTCCCAGGCCCAGTGTAAAGTCTCAACAGTATCAATATCGGCTCGTGGGGTTTTTGCTGGGTGAATAAGGCGGTCGTGAGCGGCCAAGGTGCGGCTAAGTCAGCTTCCACCGCGACGTTAGGCTGAAACGGAGTTGGTTGGAGCCAAAAGTGGAGAAAACTAGCCTGAGTGCTGAGAGCGTAACTTTTAAAATCAGGGGCACCAAGCCCACCACGCAACATTGGGAGGGTCAGAATATCATAAGCCATCCTGGGCTTTCGGCCAGCCCAGATCAGAGGGATTAACAAATAGCGGACCGTATGGAAAAAGTGGGAGGTAAGAGGGATTGGGTTGTTGACAAACAGATATAAAAACTTCTGTAGCACCGCCATTTTGGCAATGGCTATGCGACCGGCGATACAGTGGCAACCGGCTCCAGAGGATTGAAGCCAGTCCACTGCGTGACTGAAGTTAGCCCTCCAAAGTTCATCAACGTCCCTGCTCAGCCAGATACCTAAGTATCTAGTGGGCTTGGACGCCCACCAAAGGGATAGCCCAGGTCAAAGGGTGTCATGGCATTGGTGAGGGGAAACAGCACAGATTTGTTCCAGGTCACCTGGATGCCGAAGTAACCGCCAAAGCGTATTGCCTCACGGACCAGTGGGCTGAGGTTTTCCTGGGGGTTGCGGACATAGAGAGTGACGTCCGCGTACATGGAGACAAGTAGAGCGCGAGCCACAAATCCAATGCCCCTCTGGGTGTGATGTTGGCGAAGGCAGGCTGCAAGAGGTTTCATTGCGATGGCAAAATAGTATGGGTGACAGCGGACAACCATGTAGAGTACCACACGCGATGGAATGGGCTCAGAAATCTGGCCATTTATCCAGAGACTAGCGGTGGGGAGGCAGTGTAAAGAAGCAGCACTTTGCATATGAAGACCGGGCTGAAGCCTAAGCTGGGGATGAGGTGTAACAGGAACGGCCACTCTAAGGTATCGAAGGCTTTGGGCTCGTCAAGCAGGGCGGCCTCTGCCGGGAGAGTAGGGTTTATTTAAGGAGGACAGAGAAGATGGTATGGAGATTGTGGGAAGTCGCGCGGCACGGGATGAAACCGGACTGGTCTGGGTGAGAAATAAGCAGCATGAGGGGAAGAAGGCGAGAGGCGAGTAATTTGACAAAACCTTTACTGTATGTATTAATGAGCAACAGGGTACGATAAGAATCATGCAGCTCAGGTGGTTTGTCCGGCTTGAGGAGTAAAGTGAGTAATGCCTCGCGAAGCGATGGGGGAAACTGACCTGTCTCAAATGATTCATTATACATGGTGGCTAAGTGAGAGACCAGGATGAGGGCGAAGGCCTTGTGGACGGAAGCTGGTAGGCCACCTGAGCCAGGGGCCTTGTCACCGGGCATGCTATTAATCGCAGCTAGGATTTCCTCCTTGGAAAAGAGTTAGTCAAGAAATTCTCGATGGGAAATTGCCCAGCCATAGGAGCTGAAGGGTATTGAAATATTGATCAAGGACCTCATGCAGAGTTACAGATCCAGCAGTGCAGGGGTGTGAGTAGAATGCAGTGAAGTGTGCCTTAATTTCTTCAGGGGAGGTGGTCTGATCAGGGCCGCCATCCTGGAGTGCGGTAATGAAGGATGCAGCCCGTGGTGGGCGAAGGAGGTTGGCAAGGGTTTTTCCAAGGCGGTCGCCCTCGCCAAAGCGGCGCGCCCGTGCCTCCCTGCCAAGGAACGAAAGTTCCCTGTTGGCCTCGTCGACAAAGTCTGTGCGTTTCCCTCAAATCTGGGCAAGCATCTCGGTATTGGGATCCCAGGAGTGGGCAGAGTCAAGATCCTTAATCTCCAGTTGTAGTTTAAGAGTACCGTGGATCGAGCGCAGGACCCCCTACTGTTTGGAAATATATTTCCCACGGATGACTACTTTAAAACCCTCCCAAAGCGTGGACGCAGAATCGACAGAGCCCTCATTAAGCTTGAAGTAATGCGTGAACGCAGTTTGTATCTAGTCACAGAAGACCGAGTTGTGTAGCGCATTAGGAGGAAGCCACCAGGAGAAAGCACAGCAAGGGGAGTGCGGGAGACGGAGGCATAGTCAGACAGGAGCATGGTCGGAGAGGGTGCGTGCCGTGTGATCAACGGATGCAAGCCATGAAAGGGCATCCGGGGTAGTAATCCAAAGGTGCAAACGGGACCATCAGCCACAGGAGCTGGTGACGCAGGTGCCCTTGCGAGTGTGGCGCCATGCATCATATAAGGAGTTATCCGCGAGAATGGAGCAGAGGAGTGCAGTGGCGCGTGGATGGGAGATGCGGGGGCCTGACTGATCAAGGGTGGGGGAGAGTGTTAATTTGAAGTCACCCCCCCAGAGGGGCGCAGCGGGCCCGAGGGCCAAAATGTGGCGCCAGACTTGCGCAAAAAAATCAGGGTCATCACTATTGGGCCCATACAGTGCAGCGAGCGTCTGGGGCTGGGCCTCTAGGGTGCCATGGAGGAGCACAAAGCGCCCTCCGGGGTCGGTGACCACCTGAGAAGTCAGCCAAGGGAGCCCCTTGTGTAACAGGATTGATAGCCTCGAGAGTAATTTGAATAGGAGGAGTGAATCTCACTCCAGTGTCGAGCCAGAAGTCTGGAGGAGGTGGCTGGCAACAGATGGGTCTCCTGTAAAAAAGAGACGCCTACCTTATGTCTAGTGAGGTGAGCATGGACTAGGCTCGCATTTCGGTGGTCATTGAGACCACGGACGTTCCATGTCCAGAGGACAGTGTAAGTCATGATGCTGTGTCGAAGAGCCAATAAAAGGATTACCTTTAAGGAAGGGGAACGTATTGTGCAGATGCGAGAAGAGGTGCCATGAATATTGGGAGGAGAAGATCAGTGCAATCACCATGTAGTCTCAATGAGGGAACATGGTCCAAATAGCAGCAGAGGCCCGCAGAGGGGCGCCGACGCAAACAGCGCAGCCTCCACGGTGGAGGTTGAAGGGCCAATGTTGAGGCTGAAGGGCCAAAGGTGCATTGAGGAAACCAGGCGGTAATCCAACATGGTGCAATGGCATAGTTGGAGTGACCTGTCCCAAACAAACCAATTGTGCATAACAGTACAAAAAACAACCACATAGCCTCAGAGGGAGGCAACAAGCCCCAGAGACACCATCCCCAAGAAGCCCCCCACCCCACACCCACTCCAACCCCCCAATCAGGCTAAGATACCACCCCCCAGGGAACCGTAACTTGGGAAGGGGAAAGTCAATTTCCAAAATAGGAATCATCCCGTGGAGGCATGGCGTCGCCCAGTATACAACCCTCGCGTGAAGATAGGGCTGCCAAGCCGTAGGTCATAGCAGACAGACAAGAAAAGATAACTAATAACAGCAAGCCCAGAACACAGATTTAGGGATAATATGCCCAGGGAGGCTGCAGAAGCCTGAGGGGCTAGCTAGGAGCATGAACGTTGCAACGTGGAATAAAATTAGCAGACATATAGGAGTAGGCAACATTTCACTTATTATCACTGAGGTTGTCAGCCACGGAGGCCTAGGATTCGGCAGGTGAAGAACGATGAGACCAGTCCAACTTCTTAGCAAAGGCAAGAGCCTGCTTGGGATCTGGAAAGATGAGTAGTTTGGAGCCCTGCCGGACACGCAGTTTGGAAGGATATGCCAGAGAGTAGGAGACCTCATGTTTTTGCAGGATCCTCTTCACCGGAACTTCCTGGCCGCCTGGACCACGGCGGTGTAGTCTGGGTAGAAAGACGGGGAGATGCCCTGGTGACGAATTTCGCCCTTTTCCCTGGCTGCATCGCGATCCCTGAAGTTCATGATTTTAGCAATGATGGGCCGAGCCGGTAAACCGGGGCCTGGACGTGGGCCGAAGGAGCGGTGAGCCCGCTCGACAATGAAGACAGGAGAGAGGATGTCACCAAAGAGGTCTCTGATGAGCTGCTCGACAAAGTCCTCCATTCGAGAAATATTGGAGGATTCAGGCACTCAAGTAATGCAGAGGTTGCTCCTCTGGGAGCCCACCTCCAAATCCTCATTTTTATTCTGAATTAGATCAAGCACCTTGTCCATCTGTAGCAATTTTTGATGATCCTGAGTGGCAGCGTCCTCGGCGTCAGACCCTGGATTCAACATGTAGAAGGCGGGCATCATGTGAGTCAACTCTGGCCTTAACTGTGTCTAGACGGGCTGACAGCTGGTCAAGTTGGACCAAATGCCAGTGACTGTAGATTTGACGTCCAACATGACTGCATTGAGGTCGTCCTCACGTGTTGGGGCGCCTCCAGTAAGGTAGTGGGGTCCCCCCATCAGAGGTTGCGCCCTCCTGGCTCGTCGGGCAGTGCTGGCCGAAGGCGATCTTTGGCTGTTTTGGTCAGTTCTGCCCATGGCCGGCAGCAACAGGTGAATAGCGCAATCGTGCAGCAGAGGGGAGGCAACGGCGCGAATAGAAGGCAACCGCTCCCAGGGGCAGCTGAGCTGTGCTGCAGCAGGAGAGTTCAATGTTGGAGACCAGTGTCCGTCAGCGATGTCCTGGGATGAGAGCAGGCAGGAGGGGGCCAGGCCAGACTCTAGAAAAGTGAGGCAACACAGACAGCACCCCCAGAGATGACAGGCCGAGGCAGGTGATCGTTGGGCCCAGGAGACCAGCGGAGAGGTGGCAAGATCAGGAACAAAGTAGAACCTCTAACCTGGCGACTGGGCAGGAAATCAGAGGTGAGCATCGTAGTCGCAGCGGAAAGACTCTGAGGCCGTGACGCTCACAAAGCTGAAGTAGGTGCCCAACAAGCTCAGGGGCTCCAACTGAGGACATCAAGGCAGGAGGTGCGAAGAGGGAGGTAGGCCCACTAGGGTGATTTAGAGACTCGGGGAACAAGGGCAGCCAAGCGCGACCCAGTCACGTCCAAGTGTAGGCGACACTGGGCAGGCACGACCAAGCAGGCACGGGGCCAACGCAGTGGGCCGACTGGTGAGGAAAAGGCCAGGGTGACCATGCAGCAGCGATAAGTAAAAAGGCCCGCAGCAAGGCTTGCATACCCCCAACACCGCCGCATGACCCCTGGGCACTGAGATGCTGCTTATTAAGAAAAAGAATACTAAGTTCCCCGGGGATGGAATATGAAGAAGGTGTAGGAATATGGAGACCAAACGCAAACAGGGAAGAAGGTGTTCCCTTATTGGAACTGAGAGACCTCACACACCCAGAAACCTAGGTGTCATGCTTCATCATTGGTCTCCTGCTCCTCGTCAGACTGGGGCTGCAATGTCTGACGGGCGCCATAGGCGCTCTTTGTTGGAGATCTTTTGTTCCAGCCAATAATTTGAGTGGGTGTGAGGGGTCTGGGGACGGTGTAGTCGTGAGAGAAAAGTGAATATTAAAAGAAGGTGAGTCAATCCACAGGGGACTTTATTCATGTGGCTGACTCCCTTGTTTAAAATGGTGGGAGGGGAGAAAGGAACTGCTAACTCTACAGTAGGCTAACTCTACCCTCTCAAAAGGTCGACATGTTTCTTGCCTGTCTGGCAATTCTTCAGGACCTCGAGTGTTGGGTACTACACAGTGAAAAAATAAAGGTAAATATTAAATTTAAAGATACAACCTCACTGGGTCAATCAGGGAGCAGGCCAACTGGTCCTGCTCTAGAGGGGAGATGCTGCTATCCGGTGGGCACAGCAGGCAGCCGAAAGTGCGTGGGGAGCAGGGCGTTGTAATGTCCAGCACTAGAGGGGCCAAGGCCAGAGGGCCCACTCAAGAAGGCAATTGGAACGGAAGGGGGCCCATCAGGGGGAGCGGAGAGCCCGCAAGGTACGGCCCCCGCACAGCCCAGTAGATAGGGAGCCGCAGCAAGGAGGATCCAGAAGCATGCAGCTCGATAAGGTTGCAGCTGTGAAGACCGGGACCAGGCCCAGGAGTCACAGCAGGCTGCAGGACAGAGGAGGCTGAGGAGCGGCAGAGGACATCAGGCAGAACGCTGGGGGGAAGCCAGGGATCTCGCCAGCAGAAGACCATGCACAGCGGGGAGTCGCAGGGGATGCGCCACCCCGGTCACCAGACCCAGGAACTATGGGCCGTTACAGCGGGCACCAAGGAGCAGGGAAATTACGCCCGTGCCGCAAGAAGGCCCTGGCCAGACGGTGAGGCTCGCACGCCCCCAATCCCTCCGCAAGGAGCCCCAACGGCAGGGACACTCACCGGCTTCAGCAGACCCGGATCTTGCGAAGTCCCCAGACCAGCCACCCAGTTATGGAAGGTCGCAGCAACGGAGCAGGTAGGCCGTGTCTCTCAAGCAGCGGAGCCCGATGGGAAAAGTCAGACTGCACAGCACGGCTCCATCGCAGCCCAGGAGGCCAATAATTGCATCAACAGGAGCCCCGGGGCGAGGTGAGTGCAGATTTTGGGGAGCTGGATGATACGTCACAGTTGTCTGCAGGATGATTGCAGATTATAGGCTTGGCCGGCAGAGCCCACTTAAAGTGCGGCCATCTTGCAGCTGGCTAAGCCACCATAAAAGATAATCTCTTACTACATGAGTAGGTCAAGCTTTAAATAGATCTATAGCTCTGTGTTAGCATTTGTTTATGCTTCTTTGCCAATGCAAATGTTGTAGAAACCTGCACTGGTATTTACTGTGCTGGACTGTTTGTAAAGTAGAAAGAGAAGATATTTAGTAAAGTAAGGATTAGCATCCAAGCTATCCTTTTTAGAAGTGCTATTGGCTTATTCACAACACTATTTATGACCTTTAGGTTCTTAACAGAAATCTTTCTCTCTTTACATTATTACACACACTGTCATTTTGTATTCCTTCTTCTTAGGCCCATGGCTCGGTATTGTAGATAAGCAGCGGAAAATTTGAAATATTAATAATTATATATTTTTGTTGCATTTTCAGCAACCTTCAGGAAGAGTCAATGTATATATTGTTCATAGTCTTAGCCACAGCTGGTTTCAGTTCGAACCTCCGTTACTCTAGACCTCAAAACCAAATTTACATTTATACATATAGGTGGTGACATTGAAAGCATAGAATTATTCTTAGTTGCTCGAGTAGACCGTCACCACTTTACATGCTATTCTATTCTTCTAGCTTCTTAAACAGAAGTTCTGAGCTTAAGTAAATGGGGGGTAATCCTTCTGGAAATCAAGTTTGCCAGCATAACATCTCACTGCGAGTCTTGTCTGTTTCCAACTTGGAGAAGGAGGATGGGAGCCTCACATCTGTAATTTTGTATTCCTTCTTCTTAGGCCCATGGCTCGGTATTGTAGATAAGCAGCGGAAAATTTGAAATATTAATTATTATATATTTTTGTTGCATTTTCCGCAACCTTCACAAGGATGCCTTGTGCGGTTTTCGAAGACCAATTAAAAGTTGCCTCTCGCCCGGGGGGGACGAAATTCCAGCATCACGTCTTCGTACGTCTTTAAACACTGCACCATACAGAGTTTGGGAACGTCCACAAAGGCCGGATACGAGATGGATCTCGTAGCGGACTTCGTACGGCGTCCCACAGTAAATGTAACCCCTTCAGGGGAAAACATTTGTGCAGAGATATCCAAGGCACGCACATCAGAAACCCGGCGACAGGACACTAAACACAGAAGCATAGCCAATTTTGCCGATAACTCTTTCAGTGAAAGATAGCAATTGTGCTGCCAGGAAAGGAAAAGGTTTAAAACCACATTCACGTCCCATAAGACGGAATAGCACTCAGTTTGCCCCAATGCATCATGGTAAATGAAGTGCACCATCACTCTTGAGTCGAAGTCTTTAATTTGTCACCCTTGTTGGTGCAGCCTGTGCTGTGTAACTCTAGGCACATGTTTCTGGATTCATTCCTTCATCAGTAAAGAGCAACACGTCGTTGTGGGGGTGCTGAAATGCTTCCCAAAGCCTTCTCGGGTCTCTGTATCAATCACTGGGCTCAGGTGCATCAACACAAGCTAGTCCCCTAAGTAGCACATGTGTGCCTTTTCAAACAGAAGGGGGGGGGCACACTGCCTCATACCCCAGCACTCAATTTGCCACAGTGCATCATGGTAAATACATGGCATCATACCACTTATTTCAGACGTTGTCCTTAGTTTTTCACCTTTGTTGGTGCAGCCTGTCCTGTGTAACTAGACACATGTTTCAAGATTTATTCCTTCATCAGTAGAGAGCAACAAGTCATTTTGGGGTTGCTGGAAATGCTACCCAAATTCTTCTCAGGTGTCTGAACCACTCACTGGGTGCAGGTGCAACAACATAAGCTTGTCATCTCAGTAGTTCAAGGGAGCCTTTTCAAACAGGAGGAGGGTGGGAGCACACTGCCTCACATCACTGCACAATTATGGACTAGTACTGCAGTAAGTGCATTTACCTTGATGCATTTTGGCAAAAAGAGTGCTGGGATGTGAGGCAGTGTGCGCCCACCCTCCTGCTGTCAACTTGGGAATTATGCTGTCAATTGAGAATCCAGTCCCTGTCGCTTTTGGATTAATGTTAGCAACATTTCTCCCACACAGTCAAAGTGCTGCCTAGGTCCTGATGATTTGATGGAAGATTCAACCACATATTAGGAATCGAAATTTACCTAGCATAGTAACGGTAAGTTTTAATTCTATTAAGGGCACGGAGGTGAGGATTATGCTTATCTCTCTCCGCTGTTTATTCAAAAGTCACCGCATAGCAGCCAGAAAAGCAATAAACATGAAAAAAATATCACATAATAACCAACATCGGGTTAATAAGATCAACAGAAAAAAATCAGAACATATTCAGGGAACTCCATATCCCATCAGTCCATGTACATAGTCCTTCTACAGTGTCCATAATCCTTAAGGTAGTCCGTCCATCTTGTGGTCTCTTCCTTCGCGCGAGACACGCCACCTCATCCACGGTCTTGCTTTGCGCCATCATTGCCTAGCAGGAAAAACACAACCGCGTGAGCGTTGCCATTCCGCCAGAGGAAAAATACCAACCTTTAAGAACAACACTCGTCATTACAACAAGTCTTAACAATCTCATTTAATGGAAAACATTACTTGCAGCCATACGGGGAGGGATCTCCGCAGGAAGCATTGGTGGGATAATCCTCGCCTCCGTGTCCTTAATAGAATTGAAACTTACCGTTACTAGGCTAGGCAAATTTCGATTCTGTCAGGACCGGAGGGTTCAGATTATGCTTGTTCAAAGCTGATTAACCACCAAACTTGCAATATCCACCAGAGGCTTAAAATAAAACCGCTTGAAAGTGGAGTCCGAGGACCTTTCCGCCGCCCGTATCAGGTCCTCCAAACGTGCTCCTATGGAGAAAGCCTTCGAGGCCATGGCAGCTCTAGCCGAATGAGCTCCAAATTGTTTAGTATCAATGCCAGCTTCTTGGAGCACCCACCGCACCCAACGGGCGATAGTGGGAGAAGACACCGCCTTGTGCGGTTTTCGAAGACCAATTAAAAGTTGCCTCTCGCCCGGGGTCGAAATTCCAGCATCACGTCTTCGTACGTCTTTAAACACTGCACCATACAGAGTTTGGGAACGTCCACAAAGACCGGATACGAGATGGATCTCGTAGCGGACTTCGTACGGCGTCCCACAGTAAATGTAACCCCTTCAGGGGAAAACATTTGTGCAGAGATATCCAAGGCACGCACATCAGAAACCCGGTGACAGGACACTAGACACAGAAGCATAGCCAATTTTGCCGATAACTCTTTCAGTGAAAGATAGCGATTGTGCTGCCAGGAAAGGAAAAGGTTTAAAACCACATTCACGTCCCATAAGACAAAATATCTCGGCTCCGGGGGTAAAGAAAGACGTACACCCCGAAGAAGCCTGCAAATCAAAGGATGCTCCCCGACAGGGGCCCCATCAAGTGGTTCACCGAACGCATTGCATTAATGGTCCTGTAGGCCAGCCCATCCGCCGCCAGCTCCGCTAGGAAGTTTAGGATGGGAACGACACCTGCGACCAGGGGATCCAGGTGCTGTCGAAGACACCAACGAACCCACCTGGACCAAGCCGAGCGGTACCACTTTGTTGTACTGTCGGCCCACGCTTTAGACAGGAAAGACTCAGCCGAGCCCGAAAGTCCCGGGAGCGACCAGCGTCTCCTGAAAGCCGCCACGCCATGAGGTGAAGAGAATCCTGCATGATGAGGTGATGAGGCTCCCAGTCTGGATTGAGAAGGAGACGAGGAAACCGGGGGAGTAGGATTGGAGAATCCCAAGAAAGTTCCAGAAGAACCGGAAACCAAACTTGCGACCTCCACCAGGGCGTCACCATCACTACATCCGCCTTATGGCGGCACAGATGGGCCGCCGACCTCACCACCATCAAGAACGGGGGAAAAGCATAAGGCTGTTCCCGACTCCAATCTTGGAGGAACGCATCGGTCGCCTCCGCCAAAGGATCCGGTCTCCAACTGAAGAACCTCGGCAACTGGAAGTCGAGACGGGACGCGAACAGGTCCACAGAGAACGGGCCCCACATGGTTTCTAACCAGTGAAACACCCGCGCGTCCAGCTTCCAGAGACTCGAATCCCGCAGGTACCTCGAGTGCCAATCCGCCACCTGATTGGCCTGGCCCGGGTGGTACTCCGCCGTTACCGAGACCTGATGGGCTAGGCAGTAATCCCAAAAATCCTTTGCCAGGTCTGCTAACGCCCTCGACCGAGGGCCGCCCAGGTTGTTGACATAGCGGACCGCTGATATGTTGTCCATCCGTAGAAGAACACATGACTTCACCGAGTCCTTGGTCCAACAACGGACCGCAAAAGAGCCCGCCAGAAGCTCTAGGCAATTGATATGGAGCTGCTGCTCCTCTAACGACCAACCGCTGCCTGTGGAAAAATCCCCGCAGCGGGCATCCGGTCCGGAATCGATCCAAAAATTGCTCAGACGTTCCAAGCCTCCATATATGAGAGCCACAAGGACATTTCCCCTTTCACTTCCTCCGACAGAGGAACTGACTGCTCGTAAGTTAGGTCCCTTCTGAGGTGGTAAGCCTGGAGGCGTTGCAGGGCCCGATAATGAAGCGGACTGGAAAGAGTGCCTGAATCGAGGACGTGAGAAGCCCTACTATCCTGGCAATCTGTCGTAGGGACGTGTGAGACTTGTCGATCGTCTGCCAAAGCACGTGCCGGATCTTGGCCATCTTCCGAGAGGGAAGGCTTAAAGACGCCTGCACTGAGTCCACCACAAACCCTAGGAACACCATCGTCTGGGAGGGTGTGAAGACTGACTTATCCTTGTTGACAATGAAACCCAGACCCTGCAAGAGAGAAATTGTGTGATCGAGTTGAAGCACTAACTTGTTGGGACATTGAAGTAGAATGTCGTCCAGATAGACGATCATCCGAAGGACCTCCACTGCCGGGCGTAGCAACTTGGTGAAACACCAGGGGGCAGAGGAAAGTCCGAACGGAAGGGCTGTGAATTCGAAAATCTGGTCCCGCCAGAGAAACTGTAGGAATCAACGGTGAGGCGGGTGTATGGGAACCACCAGATAAGCGTCCTTGAGGTTCTACCGGACCATCCAGTCGTTGGGCAAGAGCACATCTCTCAGTCTCTCAGGAGGTGGATACCCTCCATCTTGAAATGGTTGTATACCAACCAGCCGTTGAACTCCCGAAGGTTTATAACTGGTCTCTTGCCACCGTCCGTCTTTCCCCACTAGGAACACATTGCTGAGGAACCCCGAGGAGTGTCTCGTTGATCGGCAAATGGCCCCTTTGCGCAACAGCTCCGAGGCCTCCTCGTCGATCAACCGTCCATCTTCTTGCGAGAAAACAATTGGATGAGGCGCTTTCGCCTGGAAAGGCTGATCGTAAAACTCTATATGGAAACCTCGAACGGTTTGAAGAACCCAGGCGTCCCTCGTGATGGCCCGCCAGGCCTCTGGGAAGCAAGCCAACCGCCCTCCTATTAGCACCCGATCCGGATGGATTACACTCACCGTGGGAACTCTTGTTTCCAGCGTCGTTGCTGAAGCCGCCTCTGCCACGAAAACGTTGACCCTTGGTGGGGTAGAAGTTGTTATAGTTGGCCGAGGTGTTGTACTGGCCTCTGCCGGAGCTTTGTCCCCTATTGGGTTGGGTCTGTCCGCCACAGCGGGTCGTGAGGCCCCTACCACGACCGGCCCCCCTAGAAAAACTTTGTTGGAACATCCTCTTGAGGGTGGACTGGGCCTTGTCTAGGGAGGAAAAAGTGGAAACAAACTTCCCCAACTCCTTTATGAACGGGTCGCCAAACAGGCCGCCTTGTGCCACCGCTCCCGCGTCTGAAGAGGCCAGATCCCCTAACTTGGCATCAAGTTTGATGAGTAGCAAGCGCCGGCATTCAGTGGAGAGCGCGCAGTTGGCGTTGCCTAGGAAAATAACTGCCCTCTGCGCCCAATTAGACAACACATCAGGGGCTATTGTAGAGAACCAATGTCTTGGCTTCCTCTTCCATATCCAAGATCTTCGTCAGGGGGCCTATGGTATCCAAAAGCTTATCCTGGCATGACCGCCAAGAGCGGTCGATGCCCTTATGAGGGTCCTTCACAAACTTAGCCATAAAGGTGGCCATCTTCCCGTCTAGTTCCGGAGTCATGGCCACCTTCCCTTCGAGTGTCGGATGCGGACATTCTCCCCGCAGGCAACTACGTGCCTCCTTCTCTAGAGGTTTGCGGAGGCGCCCCGCCACGAACTTCGCGACCTTGTCGCCCGGCGTCCAGGCAGCCGACCTCGGATGGATATCGTCCGGGTCTAGCATACCTGAGGCGTCCGGAGGCAATTCAGCCGAAGTACCGGACGGGCCCCAAGACCGCACTGAGTCCTCCTCGTCGTCGGTGTCCGCAGGGGAGAGCCCTCCCGGAGAGGAAGGGGCTGTCCCTGTGTGCACCGAAGGGCCCGGGGCGGGAGCGACGCCGGGGCAGGGTCGGTTGCCTTAGCCAAAAAACGCATCCCTAAGGCGTTCGAAGGCGTCCTTATCCACACCCGGCTCGCCCCCCGAGCCACCGTCCCTACAGACCTTCTTGGGTGCTGGCGGGTGACACTCCCCAGGGGACTGGGAACCCGCAGGGGCACCCACTGGTGCGGGAGCAAGTTTCGCGCACTCCTCCGCAATACGAGCCGAGAGGCGATCCTCCATGGGGCCCATTATCTCCAGCACACACCTGTAGATAGATTGATTCACTGCGTCATAAAACTCATCATCCCCCAAATACTGGTGGGATTCCTCCTCCTCCTCCATATAATACCCTTCCGCCATGCTGCCTACTTGCTATGTCGCGGGAAGGGCGGAAAGTTCTAACTGACACTAGGGACGAGGGATATGGGCCAACCGGAGGTTAGCAAAAGCTTTTGTCACTGGTAAACCAGGGAGTCTAGTGGCAGCACTCCACCCAGCGCGCCAACCCTCTCAGCAGAGACCGGGTCAAGGCCACCTCCCTGCGCGCTAGCTGAAAGTAAACGCTGGCAAGCGGGCCGATCTCCTGAATTGCTGAAAAAAATACAGCCCGAAGGCGTCAAACGCGGTAATCCGCTTAGTACAGACCCGTTAAGGGCGTCAATCAAATTGGGGCAATACAACCCAACAGGGCGTCAAGGTGAGGCGGCAGAGGAAGGCTCCGGCGTGACTTTCCTCTTCGGCGCGGCTCCTGTCTGACACCGCAACTCTCGGGGACCGTTGCGTCCGGGGCGAAGCGTCCCCACGACAAAATACCAGGGCTCTGAAAGATAAACGTGCACACGTATATCGAGTAAGAGCCCCTAAGCCCAAATACAAAAAATATATCGTTCCTAAAACCCAAAACACCCCCACATTGCAATAACGAGGGAGAGCATAGGAAAACGCACTTAACTGGCTGCGAAGCATCGAAGAAAGAGGAAGAGACCACAAGATGGACGGACTACCTTAAGGATTATGGACACTGTAGAAGGCCTATGTACATGGACTGATGGGATATGGAGTTCCCTGAATATGTTCTGATTTTTTTCTGTTGATTTTATTAATCCGATGTTGGGTATTATGTGATATTTTTTCATATTTATTGCTTTTCTGGCTGCTATGCGGTGACTTTTGAATAAACAGCGGAGAGAGAAAAGCATAATCTGCAGCCTCCGGTCCTGACATAGAATCAGGCTGCCTTGATTATCACCATATACTGAGCTTATATACACATCTACAGATCATCATGTAATATCTAATTTACTCATAATGTTAATGTTAATTAAATAAATGTCTATAATTTGATTGTTGGAATGTTTCTTTCTATGTGTCAAATAATATGATTGCCTCTGTATTCTTGCATTAATTAGATCGCAGCATCTAGAGGAAGCAGCAGAAAACCTAAGAGAGAGAATTAAACACTTAGATGACATGGTCAACTGTCAGCAGAAGAAGGTGAAATATATGGTTGAAGAGGTGAGATCTAAATAAAAGAAAACATTCTATGTCAAGTTGAAAGCTGTATTATTTTGTTCGGTATTTACTCCTTGATAGAATTTGGATAAGAACATACATATCCACAGTTTATCTTCAAAATTACTTGCCACTCTTCTGGTGAAATCGTTTAAAAGATAAAACAGACAATATAAATTCCTGACCTAGCTAACCATGTAAGAAACGAGCAGTCAGTGTGTCACCTGTGCATTCGTTTTACATTTCAAATTTGTACACATCAGACTGTTTCAGAAAGTTACTATAAGCACTTTTAATGTAATTATCTATCACGTATACACAATAGCAGACTTTCCTTATTGTACCAGTCAGAGCTTGGTCTGTGATCAACATACTTTGGAATTCATACTCTTATGTCTTTATGTGGTATTACACGATCTCAGTTGAAGTACGTATTGTTAGAGGTCTCCTCGCAGAACCAGGAAAAAATTATCCTAATCTGTAAAACTATTTACGTTTTGTTATTCTATTTTTTTTACTAGCTTTTGTTACATTATTATGAAATAGAATATTTTTTATAGAATAACACAATGTGCCATTTATTCTGAGAATGAAAGTAGAAATGTGTTGCATAGTATTGCGTTTGAGTGGCCAGCAAAACTGTCATCTAGGAAGAAATAATTAACACATATTCTGTAGTTCAGTTACATACTACCGGGACCACATTTACAAGTGACGTACAGGTGTCATGCAGGATAGAAAATTATGCAATTATGATTTTACAATTTATAGATGGCCAAAAGATATTATTTGTTTTTGAATCACAAAGTGTGCATTAGAACCATGAATGGCTTTACTTTTGTTATGAACTTGATTGGTGTCATTTCAATTGTTTCTGCTGTGGCTATACATGTTGAAAATTAGTTTCTTGTGGCCTTTTTCTGTCTCATTTGTTGAGCAGGTTTACTTCAATGCCACTTTCTTTTAATTCGTCTATTAGTGGTTCATTGTGTGCAGTGCTGAAAACTGCTGAGAGGTTGAGGAGTAGTAATGCTGCTACCCCATTTCTATCCACCGCTGCTTTTAGGTCAATTCCACATGGAAGTTTCTATATTACCATCCCCCTCAAAGATAATATTAAGGTCTACAAAAATGCTGTAGAAACTCAGAACTCACTCACTGATAATGTAGCCAAGTGTCTAGAATTCATATAATTCAACAGGGAGTTCATATTTGATATGTACATATGTACTTTAATGGGAACACAGATGGTCCCACAACAGCAAACATTTGGAAAGCAGTTTCCTTACCACTTGTAACTGAAGCCCACAAAGATATCTGCACTGCAGTAACAGCTGATAACAAGAGCTCCATGGGAGGTTTAATAAAGTTCACAAAACCTTCTTAAATTATTCTATACTCATCTGTGCAGAGCAGAGAAGCCATGCACAAGCATGAAATTCAGGTGCAAGTGATTTCAGTGAAGTCTGGTGCCCAAGTTAGTGTTAAAGAGATCAGAGGAGCCATGTCCAAACAAGAGTTGCAGGTGCAGTTGGTTTCAGTGGAGTCAGGCGGCCAAGATAGAGCTGGGTGGATGATGGAGCTGAGCTTCGGTTGAGCCATGGTTTGGGGTGAGAGATTATATCGTCCCTCTCCACACCCACATTGCCTCCCATATTCCTATGGAGAGGTAGCTTCAAGGGAGTTTAGCTACCTGGATGGGACCTCACAGGAAACTCCATCAAATTGAGGTGAGCTTCAAGGAACAAGGTGGGAACGGGTCTTGTATCTTGGTTGTTGTTTTGCGCCTGTCCACTCTTGTTTAATACTTCTCGCTGGATACAACATATTTTAATCTATTTTTGCAGCCTTCAGTGAAACCATTTGGGTACTGACTGACCCCTGGGGAGCTAGAAGTCTGCAGACCTGAATGTGCTTTTGGGTGCTCCATCGAGCCTAGTACCCCAAATTAACTTTGATTTTTAAACACTTCTTTTTTCGTTCTCCCTCTGCTAAAAGTAATCCGATAATACGTCTGTTGTGAGGAGGTGAGCTAGCTATCTGCTAGATTAAAAAACGGTTAGCCTGTAATGCAGCAGCATTTGTTTTCAACAACCTAAACCCAGAATAAGCTGTTCTGTCTTGTTTGGCTTTGTGGTCTGCCTGGCTGCTTGCCAATACTGTGTCTTTATGCCTTATTACGTGATGTACAGCCCTTCCACCCTTATCTTGCGTACCAACTGCTTAGTGAAGAGGAGAGGCATGAAAAACCCCTATGCAGACTTCCCTCCTTCACTTGAGCTTTATGATAAGAATTCCTTTTTTAGGTTGGTCGGTCTGTCTGGCGAGGAGCCCTCCACCCCTGATGGTGAATTCCATATGGAATTTTAAAATCCCTTGATGGGTTTGCTAATTCACTAAACGATTTACCAAAAGGGGTTCCTACTAATAAATAGGCCAATGACTTAGCTCATTGTACTGACCTTAGAGTCTCACTAGATAGAGTAGCCACATTTAAACCTTGATTTTTTTAGTAGTTGTGCTGGAAGCTTTCCACTGTGTTTGCAGTCCTCCCCTGAACTGGTGAAGTTGATTTCGAAAGAACTTCACACTATGAACAAGAGCATAAAAGATTTTATTTCTCCAGCCCTTCCAGCCTTGAATGACTCTGTCTACCTCAGAGATCAGGGGGACAGGTTTCTTAATATGTAGGGTGTGTTACATGACACTTTTAGTGTTTTGCAGGAAATCTCTTCAATGTAAGATGTCATTCTGGACATCTCTATGATAAGTATGCTGATTCTGATGGATACTTCTGCCTATGGATCCCTCACCTTTTGAATACCCCCTGCGCCAGCATTCAGTGGGAAATGCTTTCCTACCTCCCCCACATTGACGAGGACGGCACCGTATGACTTCATCGGAGCCACAAAAGGACCTTGTTGGCGTGCTGACAACAGTTCCCTTTTTTCCGTGCCATCGACACTTAACGGTTTTTCTAGGGGCTCTCCATTTTCTACTAGGAAAACTTTGTATCTCTTGTTTGTTCCTGATGGCTACTTCTAGGAAGACTGGATTTAAACCCTGCAAAGAGTGTGGCGGGCATACGTCCATCACGGACCCGCATAATGACTGCCTCTGGTGCTTATCTTCGGACCATGACGTCGAAGAATGTCGAAGCTGCAGGAAGATGAATCCCAAGGCTATTTAGGGGCGTGGAGCCAAGCTGTTCATGGCCAAAGCCAAGAAGGAGAAGAGGGGTTGAAAGAGGGCGAAGTCTTCATCTTCCCATAGTTCGAAGTTGAAGAAACATAAGAAGTTTAAAAGAAGACATGGCTCTCGACATCGTTCTTCGAAGGCCAGGGCTTTGAGGTCGTCAACTCCAGCTGAGCGACCTCGAAGTGAAGACTTTGTCTCTCCATTTCCTTCTCCTCGGGTGACGCCGGTTCCATCTCCGGTGTCGCCTGCTTCGAAAGGTTCTTTGCAGCATGAAGATTCACCAGCCCCAGCGATGTCTCCAGCGCCTAGGGAGTCCTCTCCAAGCGGGGTGGCTTCACCTGTGCGGGCGCCGTCCCCGGCTCCGCAGCCTCCAGTTCGACTTCAAGTGACTCCTCTACAGGAAGGTACATATCCATATCATCCTATTCCTGCTCCTGGGTCAGATTCTTCGCATTTTCTCAATGCAATGTTTGGCATGTGTGCCAGGGCCTCTGCTCCATCCGGTGCGCCTTCGGGCCCCGTGGGTCCTATGGCCTTTAACTTGGGTGTTCCTCAATTATATCCCCATGCACCCTTCATGCCATTCTTGCCGTCGACTCTGGCTTGGCATTTCCAGGCACTGAGGTCCTCCACTCCGGCTCCTCAGTCTCCTTCGGCTTCTGAGTCGGCGCCACCTCGAGTTCGGTCGAGGTTCGAAGCTGAGGCTCCTCCGTCGACGTTGTTGATGTCTTCACCGGCACCGCGTGTAGCTCCGCTGATGCTGATTCCAATACAACGCTCTAGAAGAGAGGTGCAGAGGATTCTTGAAGAGGAGGAATATGCACAGAATCGGGAGGAAGGAGAGATGGTTGATTCTATGGATGAGTTTGAAGGCCTTCATGAGGCTAGTGGCCTTGATACTCCTCCTAAGTATAATCTTCCATCTGCAAATGCAGGAGTTCTACATGACATTGCTCCAAAACATGTGGTTATAGAAAGGCGGCTGATTTACTTGGTCTTCAGCTTTCTTCAGCTGAAGTGAAATCTAATATTTTAACAGAAATTCTTAATGCATCTTCTTCAACTTCTGAACCGTTGCTTCCTTTTACGGATGCTTTGACGGAACCAATACTGGAGTTGTGGCAAAAGCCTTTGTCAGCTCCTGCGGTTTCTCGTTCCATCTCAAGAAGGTACAGGCCCGCTCCTGGAGATCCGGCTTTTTTATCATCACATCCTACGCCGGAAAGTTTGGTTTTCCAGGCTTCTTGTTCGAAGCAGTCTTCTGGTTCTTTCCCTACCATTCTTGGTGATGGGGATTCTAAAAAGATGGAGCAAGCGGCAAGGAAAGTGCTCTCTTCTGTAAGTATGGCTCTTAAATAAACTAATGCAACTTGCCTTCTTGGGAGATATACTCATGCTTTGATGGACTCAGTCGTGCAACTAGCTCCGAAGTTGCCTGAAGAAGATCGTGCTGATTTCTTAGAAGTCCTTTCTGATTCACAGGCTGCAAGGAGAAAGGCATGGCTTTGATCATCTTGTTTCTCTTCTGATGTTCAGGCGACTTTGCTGGATTTGCCCTTTGATGGGTCAAAACTCTTTGGTTCAAAGGCGTATTCAGCCTTAGAGCGTTTTAAAGACAGCAGGGCTACTGCAAGGTCTCTGGGTCTCCAGGTGCAATCTAGAGGATACGGCTACAAGAGGTATCGTGGATGTGGGAGGTCTGCTTCCTTTTGTGGCCGCCAACAATCTCAACAGTCTGCAACAGCAGAATCCCTTGTACAAGTTGTGCAGAGGGAATAATAGAGGCCTCAGAGGAGCAGCTCGACAACAATCCTCCTCCTCTTCCTCTCCTCCCGCCACCGTTGGTTCAACAGGTAAGCAGTTCTAGATCCCCCATCTCAGAACATGTTTGTCCGGTTGGAGGTCGGGTGTCCCACTTTCTACAAGATTGGAGACTGATCATGTTCGATCGTTGGGTCTTGAATCTTGTAGAGAATGGGTACGCCCTTTCCTTTTTGGAGTTTCTTCCTCCTTACCCTCCTCACCAGGGTTGGTGCTCAGTGGACCACTTTGCTACAGAAAGGTGCTATAGAAGTGGTTCTGGAGCAGGAAAGGGATCAGGGTTGCTACTTCCGGTATTTCCTGATCCCCCAAAAGGACGGTCGCTAAAGACCAATCTTAGACCTCAGGATTTTGAACCTTTACCTCAGACAGATGAAGTTCAAAATGTTGACCTTGGCTCAGGTTCTTCTTACGCTGCAACAGGAAAACTGGATGGTGTCCATCGATCTACAGGATGCGTATTTCCATCTTTCCATCCTGAAGTCGCATCGGAAATTTCTCCGGTTCACGGTAGGGTTGCAACATTATCAGTTTGCGGTTCTTCCGTTCGGTCTTATTTCTGCACCTCGAGTCTTTACAAAGGTTATGGTGGTGGTAGCGGCTCATCTCAGAAGGCCAGGGATCTCCTGTTTTCCCCCACCTGGATGACTGGCTGCTCAAAGCGGAGTCTCCAGAGTTGGTTTCGCGCCACTTGCAGGTAACAGCTCATTTGTTTTTCAAATTGTGTTTCTCATTAAATGTATTCAAATCTCACCTAGTGCCTTCTCAGCGTAGCCTGTTCATAGGGGCAATACTGGACACTACTGTATGTCGAGCTTTCCCTCCTCCGCAGAGCATTCTCGACATTCAGGAAATTATTCCTTTATTTCACGATGGAGCGGTTGTTCCAGTCCTGAAGGTTCTTCGCCTACTCGATCTGTTAGCTTCCAGCATTCAACCATGCACGCTGGCACATGAGGGCACTTCAGTGATGCCTCCGCAGACAGTGGTATCAACACAATGGAGATCTCAGGGAGTCAATCAGAATCTCCAGAGAAGCTGCATCAGAGCTGACTGGTTGAGTGTGCAGGGCAACCTGTCTCAAGTAAAGCCCTTTCAGCCTCCTCCGCCGGTGGCCACAGTGATCCCGGATGCCTCCACTCTAGGGTGGTGTGCTCATCTGGGGGATCTGGAGGTCAAAGGTCTTTGGGCTCCAGAGAAAAGGTTGCTTCACACCAACCTTCTGGAATTGTGGGTGATACGTTTGGCACTAAAGGCTTCCTTCCTTAACTTTGCGGTTAGTCAGTTCAGATCCTGATGGATAACTCTACCGCGATGTGGTACATCAACAAACTGGTCGTATCGTCTCTATCAAGAGACTGGTTCCAAACCATCAGATTTGTGTAATTGCAAATCATCTGCCCGGTGTGCTAAATGTTCGTGCCCACAGTCTCAGTCGCCGTTACTCGGCCGATCACGGGTGGCAGCTTCATCCGGAGGTAGTCCATCACATCTTTCAGATGTGGGGGTCTCCTCGGTTGGACCTGTTTGCTACTCACAAGAACATGCACTGTCTGCTGTTCTACAGTCTCCAGTGTGTGATGTAGGGAGCGTTGGGGGATGCGTTTCAGATAGATTGCAGCTCACAACTTGTTTCCTCCCATACCCTTGATTCCTCGGGTTCTGAGGAAGATTTGCCAAGACCGGGAGCAAGTTATATTGATCGCACCGGATTGGCCAAGAAGGGTGTGGTACACATATCCACTTCACCTCTCATCGTACCCGTCGCTCTGTCTGCCTCTCAGGGCAGACCTCCTCTTGCAGTCGCAGGGGTAGGTTCTACACCCCCACCTCCAGAACTTGCACCTTCATGCCTGGAGATTGAACGGGACAACCTGAGTTCCTTCTCTCTCCCGCCGGATTTAGTGGATGTTATTTTATCATCCAGGTGACACTCAACTAAGTCTGTTTACTCATCCAGATGGTCCAGATTTGTTAAGTGGTGCGGAGAGAGAGACATTGATCCTCTAAAGGCCCATTTGTCTAATATTTTGGAGTTTTCCCTTTCTTTGGCACAGCAAGGTTGTGCTGTAGCTACTGTCAAAGGCTGTTTGTCAGCTTTGTTTGCCTTTCTATGTTTGCTGGGCCAGTCGTCTTTATTTAAGTCCCCCATTGTCATGAGGTGCATTAAGGGCCTTACAAATAAGTTCCCTCCCACACCTTTCATTATGCCTCAGTGGGATTTGAATCTAGTTCTTACTTTTTTAATGGGTTCTCCATTTGAGCCTCTTCATTCTTGCCCGTTGAGGTTTCTTTCTTTTAAAACGGTTGTCTTGATTGCCATTACCTCGATAAGGAGGGTAAGTGAGCTTCAGGCTCTTATTTCAAAACCTCCTTTCCTGACCATTCATGCAGATTAGTTCGTTCTAAGGACTAGGGCTGCTTTTCTTCCCAAGGTGGTTACCCCTTTTCATATGGGACAGTCCATTACTTTACCCACCTTCTATCCTCCCCTCACCCTTCTAAGGAGGAACAAGAGGACTGTGCACAAGAGGACTCTTTCCAGGTGGATTATCTTGTGCACCAAGATTTGCTATGCCCTGGCCAAGAAGGTCCCTCCTGATGGTATCAGAGCTCATTCCACCAGAGCGAAGTCTCCTTCTTCTGCTTTGGCTAGAGGTGTTCCTGTTCTTGATATCTGTAAAGCAGCAACTTGGGCCTCCTTCCACACCTTAGCAAAGCATTATTGCTTGGACTCTGTGGTTAGGACGGTTGGCTATTTTACTGGTTCTGTTTTGCAAGATTTTTTGGTCTAGTCAGGTGGACACCCTCCTCCGGGATAGGTATGGCTTTGGGAGTCTATTCAAAAGGTGAGGAATCCACAGGCAGAGTATACTTCAGAAGAACAAGTTACTTACCTTCGGTAACGCTTTTTCTGGTGGATACAGTATCTGCCTGTGGATCCCTCACGGTCCCACTCGCCTCCCCGTTGTCCACCTGTTTCTACCAAAGATTATTTTATTTTAATCCTGTTTATATTTTAATAATGAGAAATGCTTTTCCCTTTCTATTTCTCTTTGCCTTTATTGATTATGCATTTGTGATATTACATATGTGTATATATTTGATATGCTGTGTATATATTTGAAAATGTGTTGTCCGCCCGTTTACCTCGGTGGCACGGAAAAAAGGGGTGAAACTGACGTCAGCACGCGACTAGGTCCGTTTGTGGCTCTGATGACGTCATACGGTGCAGCGAGCGGAGCCTGTCTACTGTGAAGTCTGCGTCGACGAGGGACATCTAGGAAAGAATTTCCAGTGGATTGCTGGCGCAGGGGGTATTCAAAAGGTGAGGAATCCACAGGCTGGCTGGTGGATACAGATACTGTATCCACCAAAAAAAGCGTTACCGAAGGTAAGTAACTTGTTCTTCTGATATAATCACTTTTTAAAGCATGTTGGTGACACTAGTTCTTAATACATAGAAAGCAAAAACAGATTGAACTCTTGGAAGAAATGAAACGGGTCTGTTAAGAGGGGTCAGCTTAGAGCAGTTGTTGACGTTCTGAAATCTCCTCCAAGGGTTAAAAGTCTCTTCTGAGGATGAACACGTCAAGCTCTAGACTAATTATATATCTCGTTGACCCATGTTGATTTTCAGAATTGGCGAAAGATATGGTAAATCAAGAGATCTCCATTTACATAGACAAACTGGATCTGGACTCTTAAATCCACCCATTAGAAACGAAAAACACAGCTCTTCGGTTCCAAGTGAATCTGATTAAATCTTAAAGCATTACTCTACGCTTGAATTAAAATAGCAACACCTAGTAAAAACACTTGTGAAGGCTGTAACACTCCACCTGTAATAAGATCAAACAGTAGGGAATACTCAGTTGTGAAGTCCAGAAAAGGCTCCTTTAAAAACTGTTATAGGTCGAATTCACCCTTTGACTTTGTTCATAAAACAGCCTCCTTTTTCTATTCTGTTGCATCTATGAATCCCAAAAAAACAATGTATAGACTGTTCTAAAGGACGAGATTTGTTGTCAAAGGAAAGCAACACAAACATGGCATCAGGTTGATTCAACAGACATTTTACCCTTCAAACACACACACATTAAAAGGGTAGCCATTAAATCAAAATTGACTAAACCCCTAAAAGGAAATGGCTCAAATGATGGGTCTCATCTAGGATTCAGATTGCTTGAAGGTTGGAAATACACTCAAGATAAATTCCATTCAATTAAGGTAGCTTCAGTAGTCTAGGAAGAGGAGTTACAGGAATTGGGATGCATGATTTGCCAGTAAATACAAATAGTGCTCCAAGCTAAAATTCCCAAAATCATGGCAGTATTGTACCCAGACATGTGAAAATCATAAGGGCTTCTTGTCTTTGCAACAATCATCGAAGGAGGGATGTTGGGAGTCAAAATAATGATTATGGTGAAAGAATTTTTGTATGTGTCAATAATCTGTTTGATACATGCATCAACCTTTCCCCAGAACCTATAGCTTCTGTACAGCAAAGTTGGAAAATCCATTATGATTCCTATGCTTCCCAGTAGTGTCTCAAGGAACAAGACTGCCTTCAGGCAACTTAACAACTTCTGCAAATTTACTTCAATAAGAGATGGGATTAAATTAGTAACTGAATGTAAATGGGTCTTGGCAGCCCAAACTGATCTTATCCAAACGTGTGAGTCACTGGTTTTTGTGAACAGTTAAATCCCACAAAATGCTATTAATTTTGAAGATAAAATGCAATGTTACTTTTTCCCGGGAATTGTAATCCTATATAGTCTTTAAAACGTAGGTTGTCTTTAAATCTTATTGAAAGTGTTCTTAATGAATCAGTATTATCGTTTGAAATACCCCAGATGGCTGTTCAGGCTAACAGATATTTATTGGAGTAATAGTCTTGCTGCTAGTTCAACACTCCTTAGTAAATTTAAGTGGTCAATTTTGTGACGATAGTCAACATTTCTAATGTTCAGAAGTGCCTGACAGATTTTACCTTTCTTTCAATTGAACATTTTACTCTAACTAGATAATCTTGAATTGGGAATTTTTAAAACTGTACACTACTTATTTATTTGACCTGGGCATCTCTGCAACAAAACTTTTTAAAAATGTCTTTAAAAATCCCTTCTGCTGTGGTATCTTTAAATTATTGTTGCTGTTGTTGGATTGGGGGTTGGCAGCTCCTGTCTCCTTTAGAGGAAGAAATACTAGGAGTGTGTTGTGTGCTGTTACGGATGGCCATTTATACTCGCCTGAGCCAGATAGTCGCCTTTCAGTAGGGAGTGGTATTATGATGCTGCAGCTGCATATAAGCAAATGAAACTCAAAAATCCTCAGGTAGGCAAGAAAGCATGCTGTATCCAAAGGGGGCTCGATGTCATCGGATAGCCACAGAATGTGGTCTCCGTGAAGCAACAGACCTTTAGCGGTAAAGCAGTGAGCGATATAAATTTGAATTTCATGCCCAGAGAAGGTCACTTGCCAGCCAAATAGGTTTGGCACATTTCTGAAGTTCTGATTCTTCCAGCAGGGCAGGTCTGCAGTCTGTAGACAAATGGGCCTTCAGGAGGGCCGATACCTTTCCTGCTGAATTGCATTTACTGCTGCAGAAAAATTCAAAGTGAAGCAACCTAAGCCTGTGGCCCAAGGGCAAAGCATCTTCATCTGATGGGCTTTGTAAGTTGGTCCTGATCCTTTGAAGATATTTGACGTCCAAACTTTCAGCAAAAGTACAGTTTAACACCAGTTAAGGGTCCAGGACCTTGGAGATAGTACTTGGATGACAAGACTCTCCCCAGCAGAGGTTAGCACAAGTGTGCAGGGCAGATCCAGATGAAACTGGTCAGGTGAGAAGTTTCATAAAAGGACTCATGTAGCCTGTTGTGTAACTGAAGCTTAAACGAGATGTCAGCATTAAGACCCTGGGAGTCAATTTCTTCTTTTCTGGGTAAAAGAACAGGTCCGGTCTTCTAGGCTCTTATCAGGAGACAGACTTCAGGTTCAGTCCTATTCTGGTCTTCCGCAGGTTATGTGTGTGTTGATGACTACTAGCCCCGGCCTCACCAATTACATACCTCTTTTGTAGAAGTTTCTGTTTGTCCTTCTGCAAACAATTCCAATGCCACTCTATGCCTAAATCCAAGATGGTGAAATCCTTTTACTGAGACTGTGTGGCCACCTCAGAGGTGTGACCAGGGGAACAAGCAACTCCTCCATTGTGCTCACTCTTAACCTGTTCTGGGGGTAGGTACAATTTCACTGATATTGGTGGTTGCCTGACTGAGGGAACAAAGGATAGCCCTGCCGCAGTGTCGGCCTGTGTCAGAATAGACCTCTTGGAATTTAATCAACTTCCTGGGCATAACCCAGATGGTCATCCTACCAGGGGAACAGAATACCTCCCCACACCCAAGGACTTTCCAAGTTTTGGGAGCAAGTTCATACTTTATAACGGGGGCTATTCAGCTCCTTGATCACAGTTGGACCTCAGGTAACTTCCTAAAGTTTGCAAAAATATCTATTACAGATCCAACTTCACAAGTGAATTGGGCTTGTTATAAATATTTCAAAAGGTCCAAAAATAAAACTTGTAGCTGTTTTCTAGCTGCAGATAACCCTAGTAAATGTAATATTATATCATAGTGCTTTGCTATGAAACCGCCAATCCTAGTAAAGTGAAAATAGCTTTTGGGGCCTTTGGACCGTAAAGGCATTCTTAAGATTGAACTTTTACATGTCCTTCATTTAAGTACCATGCACCCTGCCTTATGTGCAGTAAGGTCTACTTAGGGGTGACTGAGTAATATTTAAAAGAAAGGTTTAGTTCTGTCAAAAGAGGTTATTTTACAGGTCAAATTTTACTTTGTAAAACTGCATTATCAGGCTACACATGGTAGGCATGTAGTCATAATTACACTGTCACTGTAGTGAATTGCACAATAGGTGCTGCAATTCACTTGTGCCCTTTAACCTATCAGCCCTCTGTACCCTTTGGTACTAAATACTAAGTACTAGTAGGTAAGTTAAGTAGGACAACCAGGGCTAGGCCAGACTCCTCAAGCTGAAAGGGGGAGCAACTGCGCTTTACCCCTGGTAAATAGCGAAGTGCTCAGAGTTCCACAGCCAGTTAAAACCGTGAAGGCAGAAATCTTCAGGTACACCACGCAACCATGTTTATTTCCAACAATTCTGTTTTCAAGTATATCAAGGCCTCAGTGAATTCAATAGACAGGCCATCTACCAAACATTTTACATGTGAGTCAACTCTTTGCCGCGGTAAATAAATAAGGGTCTTGGGTAGTTTACAGTACTTCTGGTATAAACTCCACATTTGGCAACTGTTGCAAACGTATGATTTTTTTATACCGGAACCATAAAACACTTCATATTTCACCAAATAATGTGTAAATGTGTAGCTGAGCTAGTTGTCCCTGTAAGAGGCTGATATGATCCCCATATTTGTAATATACATAGCTCTTTGCAACTAATAGAGGGTTATATTAATGTATTACATATCAAGAAAGGTGAATACACAGCTGAGGAGAATTAGCACTACTGCTTCGATATATTAACCACACAAATAACCCATATTAATTAAAATAGGAATGCATTTGTTTCAGCTCCATGTATTGTCTACACATGTATCTCGCATCTGGAAAGAGAAAAGAACTAGGAAATTGCACAAATGCAAATCCTGGCAACAATGCTTTTGTGCAACCACACTTCAATTTGTATGAGCTACTGGTACATAAGGGATAATCTTCTCAAGGGATCAGCTTATCAACAGGGCTTGGTGCATTAAAGTCTGGTTGTTAGTGTTTTGGGGGTGTCTATAGGTCAAATCATTTTTGTCTAGTCAAGAGAATGTTTCTAGTCCAAGAGATCTCATTGAGGCATCCCACATCAGACTGATATTATGTTCTATGCATAGGTGCTCAGTGACACAGACTGATTGGCGAAGAAGTGACTGAAGAGGCTAATAACCAGCTTAGATTTTTCTTCTGCAAGTTATGTCCTGTCTGGTAGCTACCCATTTGTCATGTCTAACTCAAGTTTGACTTTGCTCCCTACAATAATATGTTTTAAATTAATGAAAGAACATGTCCAACAATTATGGCGTTAGAAATCTGAGCAAATTCACCTCCCGTTTCCACACGTCTCCAATAAGGTTGCTCATGATATCCCTGAGAAAAGAAGTACTTTAGAGGGAACTGGAAAGGCTGTTCCCCCAGAAGACATCCCCTTTTGTTGTCTCGTGTCACCTCTCTCTCATTGTCACGTTGGTTGGCTAAGTCCGAATTTGGAAGCAGAAGTGTTTCAAAGCCAAGTTCCGACCAGACCTACATTTTATAGGCCATTAAACTGGATTTGTAGAGCATGTTCTGTTCATTTCAAAAGACTGTATTCGCGACTCGCAAAGATGAGTTGGCTGTTAAGAGCTACTTCTCCGTTTTAAATGATCCTTATAGTTGGGAGTGGTGCTGAGGAAGATTAGGGGGGGGGGGGATAGAGACCGAGTACTTTCCGTCCTAACATGCAATGTCAATGGTATGGGTGACAAGATTAAGAGAGGGATAGTGCAACACACCTAAAGCTTGCATTCTCCTGACGTAGTTCTGCTGCAAGAAACGCACCTTGTGGGTCAGAAGACTAAGGCCCTCACTAGGTGGGGGTATAAACTCTTGGTTCATGCAGAATACACCACGGGTTCGAGGGGGACGGCAATCCTGGTAAAGAAAAGCACACCCCTTATTGTTCACAAGACCTGGACCAGCCCGGGGGGGAAGGTTTGCAGGGGTGGAGGCTCAATTGAAAGGGAGGGACATTAACATAATCTCAGTCTATTTGCCTCCGGCTCTGGGTAAGGCAGGACTGGCAGATCGGGGACGAATGCTGACAGAACTCAAGGCGGGCTCATTAATCATGGGGGGAGATTACAACATGACATTTGATGACACGATTGATCGACGCCCGCTGAGGTCAAGAGCGAAATCAAATGGACTGATGGCTGACTTTACAAAGGCACTAGATTTGACTGATGTATGTTGGGCGCTCCAACCCATTGACAAATCATTCACGTACTTTTCCAATGTGCATCAAAATTTGTCTCATATTGACTATTTCATTACACACTCGACCTCGATAGGGAACTTTAAACAAATCCTTGTTCTGCCCAGAGGTATATCGGACCACTCCCCAGATTGGGCAGACTACACACACTGGGAATGGCAGGCACGCACCACCATAGTCCTTAACCCATGGCTCCTACACATACCTGACATAAGGGAGGAGCTCTGTATGTAAACAGAGAACTATTTCAAAGAGAACGTAGGCTCCGTCGAATCTGCACAAACAATTTGGGAAGCCTACAAGGTGGTCTTCAAAGGGCAGGCCTTATCTTTAAACACTGGGTATGTCACCAGAAAACGTGAGCTCCTGGTTCAGGTAGAGAAGGACCTCCTTGAACTGGAACGGGAGCATGCACATGATCCCTCGGCCGACACTAGTCAAAGACTCTTAATGAAGCAAGATGAATACCGGATAAAATCTAGAGAACACATGCTGTCTAAGTATCGAAACACCCAACACAGAAAATATTAAATGGGTAGGTAGGACTCTAGCGTGGCTGGAGAGGCAAGAATGAGGAACGAGGTGGGTACATAGACTGACAAAGCCAGGGAGGAAATAGTGACCCATCCACAGGAAATAGCAGAGGTATTTGTGAATCACCTGGAAGTGGTGTACTACCCCTCTACCCGATACTCAGCTGAAGATTCACGTCGGCTCCTCCAGGACAGCGATGTGCAGGTCCTCTCAGACGGTGATAGAGAAACTTTAGAAGGAGATCTGTCGAACGAGGAGATTAGTAAGCCCATAGGACAGATTAAATCTGGGAAAGCAATGGGGCCAAACAGTATACCAGTTGAGTTTCTAAAAGCCACTGCCTCTCGGACTGTGCCACACTTACGGGCTATGTATGAGGAAAGCTAAGAGGCAGGTGGGCTACCTGAGGATCAACGGTTAGCTACCATTATAGTGATTCATAAGCCGGAAAAACCAACGGATAGCTGTGGCTCTTATAGGCCAATTTCGCTGATTAATGTGGAAGCGAAGATATTGGCAAAAGTCCTGGCCAATCGGCTGGTAACGGTAATTTCTTCATTGATCAATCCGGTTTTATGTCGGGGAGGAATACGTCCCTTAATATATGATGCCTACACAATGTATTGTCGCGTAGGGAATATATTGAAGAAGACGCAGCGGTGTTGTTCCTCGATGCTTCGATGGCATTTGACTCAATAGAATGGCCATATATGATCGCAGTCCTGGAATAGGTAGGATTAGGCCCTAAATGTACAGCCTGGGTGAAGTTGCTTTACACTGATCTGTTAGGACAAGTGAGGGTCAACAGCTACAAGTCCCGGTCATTTAGGTTAAAAAGAGGCACTAGACATGGGTGTCCCTTGTCCCCGCTGATATTCTCTATCCTGTTGGAACCCCTTGTGGCATGGGTGCGCCGAGATGCTATGGTCCGGGGGATGCGATGGGCAGAGGGTGTGGAGGATCGTATATTCTTGTTTGCCGATGACATACTGTTATATCTGGCTTCCCCGTATAGGTCTATACGTGTGGTGCTTGACATCGTCACAAATTTCAGGAAATATTCTGGGTATGCGATTAACTGGCATAAAGCCATATTGTTCATGCTGCAGGGCCAGGTCCCCCGGCTTCCGGTTAACTGTACCATAGTGGTGGCGGAGAATGGGTTTTGATATTTGGGAGTCTTTGTCACTTCGGATCCGGCTCTTTTTTACAGCTCCTATTTAGCTCCCCCACTTGCCAAACTGTGTGCTGATGTGAAGCACTGGAGATCCCTGCCTCTTTCATTGTTAGGCCGAGCTGCCCTCTTTAAAATGCTGCCCCCCCCCCCTCGTTCTCTGTATATTCTCAATAACTGCCCCCACAGAGTGCCAGACTCTTATTTCAAAGTAGTGGAGGGTGAAATCCCCACGCTGTTGTGGGATGGAAGGGCCCCCAGGGTGGCAACCAAGAAACTAACAAAAGGATGGTATGACGAGGCATTGCTCTGCCTGACCTGCAACTTTATTACTGGGCAGCTCAAGTGGAAACTATTAACCACTGGCTATATCACCCCCCTGATGACCTGGCTTACTCTCTTTATAGGTATCAAACTGATCGCTTCAGTGACCTAGAAGCCTTATACTCCAGTGATAGGAAGAACAAAAAGAAATACTTAGGGCCCACCCTACATACACTAGAAATGTGGCACATAGGAAATTCTCACCTGGGTTGGGCGGGTGTCCTTTCTAGAGCAAAGCCATTGTGGTATACGCAGAAGCTGGGCATGTTGTGCTATCAGCCTGGGTTTGATAAATGGAACCTCATTGGTATCTCAGCAGTTAAAGATCTGGTAAAAAAGGGTTCTGTACTTACATTTGGAGACCTTCAGAGCCAATATCACCTGGCCCAGGGAGATTTATCCAGATACTTGCAGGTAAGACATGCACTTCATGCTGCATTTCCGACCCCTAAGGTCATACCGGAGTCATCCCAATTGGAGGAACATCTGTTGGATGGCCCTATACTCTTCAAAGCTATATCTCTAACATATAAAAAGTTGAGCAATAACCTGCCAGACACCTTTCCACGGCTCAGAGCGGTGGCAAGATGACCTGGGTCCAAGAAGTGACGAGGATTGGCAACTGGCTCTCATGTCCCCCAGGGAAACAGCCATCACACTTAGATTTAGTCTTATACAGCTCAGGATACTTCACCGATCATATATGAAAGAGAAGACTGCCCAGCCATACGTACCCTTTGGGAGGGAGCCTCGATTCTCATGCAGACGGCTTTGGGAAGGGAGATAGTCTTGACACCACAACTGGAACTGCTGAACATATGGGATGCAACTGATCTCACTGAAGTCGAACATCAATTTGCAACACTGGGGTACACATTGGTCAAACGGGAACTGGCGAGGATGTGGGGGGGGGAAACCCGCCATCCACCAGCTTGTGGGCAAAAGAGCTTGACAGATGCATGAGGGCGGAGACGGAGGTCTTTGTAGCTAGGGTTGCCCCAAAAAATTGGATGGCAAGTGGTCAAAGTGGAATGTATATCATGGAGATATCTGTGTGACCCGTTCGGTAGAATTAGAGATGCGCAGAAATGCAAATAGAGATGGGAATGGTTGATGTACATCTTAAATCAATATATGCACATGTAATGTATTGAATGATTTGAAAACTGATGTTTACCTAATTCTCTATGGCTGTCATTAAAACCAATAAACAAATTTAAACAAACAAAAAGACTGTATTTGCATATTCTACTTTGTAATTTATTCCTGTTTTATGCATCCTTTACCCATATTTGATGTTTGCAAACCAAGGCAAATGGGCTAACATGTGTATATTTCAAACTTGTAAAACACTGTATTTCTATTCATTCTTCTAATTTCAGGTTGAGTTACTAAGAAAGAAGATACAACACAAAGACTTGATCATCCAGCAGCTTTTAGAACGAGTAGCTCTTCTTGAAGGGGAGGTAAGACATCTCACGGTTACTTAGCGACGGGCGTTATTGCATCATAATCTGTCAGGCTGCATTGTAACTAAAGTGAACCATATTGCACCTAGAATTGTTGTGCCATGTGTGTTTTGTATGCTTTTATTTTTTGTGCAAATTCACAGAATTGGCTAGCATGAAAAGTTATCATTTATTGAAAATGATAACTTGTGGCAGTAAAATCGTTTCCAGTGTATATTCATGGTTCCATTTCAGAAGAATCTTGCTTCTGGATCAATCAACAACACGGTGGCTGCAGGATAATTGTGTTATGCCAGATTGGCACATGTTTATTGACACTGCTCATGGCAGTAAGGTCCGGCCTCGCGGGCTCTGCTTTTGTCATGGTGCAGATTTGTGCCATATGACAACAGTTCCAGATAATAGCAGGAGACTGCAAATTATTAATATTTGTTGTACATCTTTCTGTTTAGAGAAGTTCCCCACCTAATTTGTCGAGACTACTTTAATTTTCTTCTTTGCTAACATGTTACAAATGTTTTTTTTTCTCCTCGCTGTTGAATTCAGTAAGTTTCCTTTAACGTGCATTTGCTCTCTTCATTGCTTTTCTTCTGATATTTCAACTAAACTTCCTGATTACAATCTATGCCTAGTTTGTTGATGGCACTATAGGAACCACTTAAGAAAAATAGTTCGAATCATACCTTCTAGGCTAGTGGCTAACTTGTTGAAAAAGAGACAGAAAATCTGCTCACCATTGCACATCCCTCACCCCAACCATCGATACTCCTAGTTAGTCCACTAGTACCATTGCTGCACACGTTAGTAGATGTTTTAAAAATAACAGGTACAGTAAGAACTAGTGTTTCTCTCGCAAGATCTTTTTCAGAAACTCCGTACGAAATGGTGCATTTTTAAACAAACTGGGGTAGTAATATTGCTATTCCTTAAAAATACAGACCGTTAGTGGTAAACTATGCAACTAGGGGGAAACCGGTCCTGGGTTGCTTGTATTCTGGTTCAGTGAAGACTCTGATTAGCAGTGCAGACTGGACTATTACTTGTGTGCGTTTAGGTTACTGATCATGGGTGTCAGTTCACTAAATTGTCTGGGGTAGCAGAAGTGAAGTTATGTTATGTTATGTGTATTTAGCGCACAGATGCTCCAGCGAAGGAGCGTCCTGGCGCCCGACAGGTAGCAGCACAACACAACACAACACAACAGAACAGACAAACCCAAAAGTCAGACTACTAAATAAAAAAGTTTTCACCGCACGACGAAAGGAAAGCAGATCCCTAAGGCCACGAATCGCCAAGGGAAGGGAGTTCCAAAGCACCGCAGCACGGACTTGAAAAGAGCGTCCACCAGCCCTGCTCCGCTTAAAGCGGGCAACAGCAGCCAGTTCTAGATCAGAAGATCTTAAAGATCGGGCCGGGATGTAACGAACCAGGAGTTTAGAGAGAATGGCAGCCGGAGACCCCTTAAGAATTTTATAGGCAACACAAAGGACCTTAAACCGGATCCGTTGTGCCACCGGGAGCCAATGCAGCGAGCGCAGGGTGTTTGAAGTGGGGCACGATCTGGGTAGCCCTACCACCGCTCTTGCTGCGGCATTTTGGATGCGCTGAAGGCGTCCGATTTCTGCTTGATTCAGACCCACTAAAAGGGAACTCGCGTAATCCAGCCTAGAGATGACTGTAGCTTGGATCACGAGTTGCCTGGTGGAGGCATCAAAGAACTTAAGCACTGGACGAAGTCCCCGCAAGATGCCAAAACAACAGGCCGCCGTACGTTTGGTGTGACAGACAAAGGCAAGGGAAGGATCCAACCAGACCCCGAGGTTTTTAAGCTCAGAGACTGGGGTAGGTGTAGGACCCAGGTCCGCTGGCCACCATCTCTCTCCCCAGAGTTCCGGTTGTTTGCCAAAAATCATGACCTCGGTCTTACTAGCGTTTAGCTGTAGACAGTTGGACGTCATCCAGCCAGCGACCGCCCGCAGTCCTTGTTGGAATCTGGGGGCATCCACATCGGCATCCCCGCTGATCGTGACCGTGCACCCTATGAATCCCAAAATATTTCAGGTTTCGCCATTTATATGTCCTTTATCTCCACATCAATATTCAATTTTATAAGAGTAAGAACAAAGAGAAACCAGCATTGGCAAAGCCACTAGGTTTCATCTATGCAAGAGCTATTGGCTTTGCCAATGTGTTTTAGCTATTTTGTACACCATTGTGGCTGCTGTTTAACATGGCTAAATGTTAGTGGCTTAGAGGAAAGGGGCATAGAGTGGAGTGTCATAGAGTGAAGTGTCATAGAGTGGGGTGGCATGGAGTATCATATAGTGGAGTACCGTAGAGTGTTGTGAATGGAGTAGAGCTTTGTAGAGTGGAGTGAGTGGCGTGGAGTTGCGTGGAGTGGCGAATGGTGTCAAAGTGAAGTAGTGTTGTGGAGTGTAATAAAGTGGCATAGAGGGAGTAGCATACAGTGGAGTCTAGTCGTGGAGTAGATTGTCCTAGAGTGAAGTAGCATGTCGTGGAGGGAGTAGAGTGGCATGGAGGGAGTAGAGTGGCGTTGAGGGAGTAGAGTGCCGTAGGTAAGAGTAGAGTGGAATAGATTGTAGTAAAGTGGTCTGGAGTTACGTGCAGTATCCTGGAGTAAAATGTTATGTGAGGAGTAAAGTGGAGGGCATAGAGGAGCGTAGAGTATAATAAAGTGAAATGGAGTATTGTAGAGTGGCCGGGGAGGGAGTAGTGTGTCATAGATTGAAGGGACATAGAGTGAAACAGCGTGTCATAGAGTGTTGTAGAGTAGCATAGAGTGTGGTAAAGTGGAGTGACATAGAGTAAAGTAAAATGGCATGGAGTAGCGTAGTCAGATTTGCGTAGAGTGGGGGCGTAGAGTAGAGCAGAGCATTGTAGAGTGGAGTAAGGTGGTATAGAGTAGAGTACATTGTCGTAGAGTGCAGTGTCATACAATGGAGTGCCGTAGAGTTGAGTGGAGTGACAAAAAGTGGAGTAGTATTGAAGACTGGAGTGGCATACAATGGGGAGAAGAGCGTCATAGAGTGGAGCGGGATAGTGTGTCATGGAGTAGTGCGTCGTAGAGAAAAGTGGAATTGAGTGGCATAGAAGGAGTTGCACAGACTGTCTGTGTGGCATAGAGTGGAGTAGAGTGTTGTTGAGTGTAGTGACACAGAGTGGACTGGAGTGCAGTGGGGTGGTGTAGCCCATAGCATCATGTCTAAAAAACCATTGACAAACCAAATAGATGTTGTGCAGGCAAAACCTATTGGCTTTGGCAATGCGTATTTAAGAACAATAGCTTTTGTTGACTGCACATGCATATGCTGTAGGCGAAACCTAAGAATGAAAGTACTCAGGACTTCTAAACGTTCATAATATCTGTAAACAAAGAAGCTGAAGCTCAACGAAAAATGTGTTACTATACTTCACCACAACATAGGGAAGAGGACCTGCCGTAATGGCCAGACCTGCTGAATTTGGCACACCCTGGGCAAATCCCTTTGGGCCAAATGTACACCACTTTTTTGCACTCTCAAACGGGAGATCTGCCCGTTTGCGACTGTAAAAAAGGGCAATGGCATGTACAAATGCTATTTTACGAGTCACTGACTCGCAAAATAGCGTTTGCGACTCTCGCTATTAGGAAGGGGTGTCCCTTCCTAATAGAAAAACTCACTACAATGTACTATTGTTTTGCAACCGCGTTTGCGGCCGCAAAACACATGCAGCTTACCACCTACTTCAAGTAAGTGGTAAACCACTTGCAAACGGGAAGGGGACCTCTTCCCCTTTGTGAGTGTGTGAGAAAATATTTTTTAAATGCTGGCAGTAGTCTCAGAGACCACTGCCTGCCCTTTAAACTGCTATATTTAAAAAGCAGTCCCAGGCATGGTGTTCTGCTGACCCCAGCAGGCCACCATCCCTGGGAGTGCTAGCCATTCCCAATGGGGTCGCAAATTGTGAGACATGCAATTTGCGACCCCATTGGGAATTGTCAACAATCTCTGTGACACTGTTGTAGATTGTATTTTGCGAGTCGCAAATTGCGAGTCGCTAAGTGACGCAATTTGTGAGTTGCAAAATGGAAGGGTCGTACATCTGACCCTTAATCTCACTGTGTCTACAAAAAAACACATTCTTGTTTTTAGCGTTCCCAATTCATGCTCTTTTGTAGAGAAACCGAGTAAAACAGGATTCTCACGGACAGGCAGTCCTCACTCTGTCCACTGTAATGTCTGGCTTTTAGATGTACTACTCGACCACAGTGTCCAATGGGTAAACGTTGCAGTGCTAGGAAAGGTAAAAGTGCATCTACATGGCCCCCCTCGCACAAGTGGCCCGCCATCACGACCTCAACATCATCTCTTGTGCCAACGACACCCAGCTCATACTCTCCCTCACCAAGGACCCACACACCGCCAAAACCAACCTCCACGAGTGAATGAAGGCAGTCGCCGACAGGATGTGCAACAGCTGTCTGAAGCTGAACTCGGACAAGACGGAGCACCCCCCTCCCCTCAGCGCCTTGAGACCCTCACGGGTATATAGCGCTCTCTACAAGTACTATGATTGATTGATTGATTGATTGTTGACAGGTTTGTCCTCACAAGAGGGTCAAAATAGAGGGTCCTCACAAGAGGGTCAAAGTAGATGATACAAAAAAATTTCTAGAGGAAAAGAGATGGCAACTATAGGAATAGTGACCGCAACTAAAAATAATCATTGGCAACTAATTACGAGCATCGTAGTGGGAGAATGGAGGCCAGTGATTTAAAGTGAATGACTGCGGGTGGGGAATGTTTTCAAAAAGAATGAGGGGTGCCCCTTTTAAGCTTTTTTTTTTTTTTTTAAGAACAATAGCTTTCATTGTAGGCAAAACCTAAAAACGACTAAAATGTAACAGATCTGGCTCCTGTTTTCTTTCTATACCTGCTGCTCACTTTATGAGCCTTTAGACTATGCGTATCAAGGGAGTTGGCGAGTTACCACTGGACTAGAAAGGGCTAGCACCTGCTACCCCTTCTGACCCTGATTAATTGACATCCATGTTACCGATGGCCTGTGATGATACTACTCTAACTCACTTTTAACACTTTAATTGCTGCCGACGGCCAACGGTCGTCACGAGCGCTACCTCCCCAGTGCTGCGCACGACCGTTGGCCGTCGGGTCAGCATTCGTTCTCCGAACGTTCAGCACTGGGCGCTGAACGTTCGACGCTGGGAACGGGTTAAGAAAGAAAGCACCTTTGATTACCAAGTGCCACCAGTTCAGATAGTATTTCTGCACCATAAACTATTCATTTTTTTTTTTTATTCATCCATTTGTGTGAATATGGAATGGATTGGAAAGAAGTGGATCCAAGTTATAGCACAGCAATTTGACACAGTGTTTTCCTGGGCATGAAGCCTACGTTTTGATTTACCAGGAGCTGCATCAGCCATGCCACCCCCCACGTTCTCATATCCACAATGCACATCTGTTTGTGCCAGAAATCCTAATAAATATAATTGAGTGCATGTGCGGAAGGTGGGGTAATTACCATGTGAAGAAACAAGGGGTAGGTTGAGTTATAACTCGGAGAAGGCTTGTCCTCCTTACTACATATGTGTTTAATCAAAGAGAGCCCTTCTGTAACATTGGAAGAGGTTCTTTCTCTCCACTCACAGGTTCGTTTTGGAAAACAGTGTGTTTCCTTTAACCACATCGCTGCGGCGGCTTTTCCCGCTGTGCGCGGCAAATTCGAAAATACCGCGTTACGTGACGAGCTGGCCTTGTCATCCGCGCAGGACAGGTAAGCGCGATGACGAGCCCAGCTCGTCAATAGCCTCGAAGGGGTTAAATGAACCTCACCCACCAGGGTTTCCCCTTGGTGGCATGCTTCATCAAAGGGTTTCTTACCGTTCCGCTGTGGAACGGGGCATGCTACAACCTGCGAGCTACGAGGGAGCACTTATGGGTAGTAAAAGATCTATTTGAGGATGAAGTATATAGGAAAGAGAGTGGGAGAAAAACATGTAAAATTCTGGGCGTAGTAGGAGGTAAAGCCTTTTCATTTTTACATCTAGCTGGTATTGTTTAAAATATGGGAACCATGGGGGTATCAATGAGCCCTAGTTCCACATGGTCAACATGTTTCTAGCTGTACCCCAAGGCTATTCTTCAGGACCAAAAGAAATGCTCCCTGATACCACTCTTACGCTCTCCCTAAATAGGGAGAAATACACTATTGTGAGAAAAAAAATAGAAAATACATACCGCACCTATTGGTGTTTGTATCAATATATTATATCCGCTGTTGCCGTAGGGCAACATGAGACCGTTCGGGGAGGGGGGAAGGGACACCTGTTGTCAAACTCGTGTCACAGCACTCCCTCGCTGAGGGTAGGGCCCCCCTTGGCTCCGTATTTTAAACTATACTTATGATGAAGTGCCACCAAGGGGAAACATTGGCGGGTGAGGGCTATAAATGTAAATGTAAATGTCAAGGTATTTGTAGAGCGCACTGTCACCAAGCGGTTTCCTGGCGCTATTACTCATACCGCTGTGGAACCCTTCCTGGCTTTCCCTGTGAAGTGTCCACTCCTGGACACCCCCAGGGTGAAGCCAGGCATCCTAGCGCTGTTGGGGCCGGTGTGGAGGTTAAGCAAGCTATTGCCCAGAGTTGCAGCGTGGGGCCCATGATTAGAATAGGCACCGAGGCGAGAATTGTCAGGTCCGAGGAAATTGAGCCCAAGACCCGCCGAGGCGGGAATTGAACCCTGGTCCCGGGCCAGAACTCTGCATCCGGGTCTGCCGCTCTAAGCATTGAGCCACACTCCTCTATTTAACAGGATAATTACTATGGCACACATATTGAGCTAAAGACTGCCCGCACAGATCAATTCCACCCTTGTATATAGTTTCTAATGCCCTCATAAGGATCTGGGGCTCGCCGTCATTTCAGAGGATCTGGAACGGGTCACTGCATGCATTTTCATGTAGTTATTCTCAGGTCAGAAGTCAAATCATGTCATTTCCCTGCATGTCATCACCACGTTAATTACCATTTCGAAACCCCCAAATTATCCCCTTTCTAGTCCTATAATGTTGACAAAAATGTAATGTTAAATGAAGAGGAAACAGCAGATTATTTTTGCACTTTTCTAAATGTAATTCAATTTTAGCTGGTTGTGCAGGATGTTTCAGGCGGACTATATTATTTCAATAAAGAACATTTCCCCAAGACTGAGGTTTCTTTTAAACATAAACAGTGTTTCAAACTGCAGTAAGCCCATCCGTGTGTTGCATGTGATTGCTAAGCTTCACAAACATTACATTTCTTTTTTTTTTAGCGATTTTCCCACTTTGTTCCGAATGGTTTTTCTGCTCCTCTGAAATGTTTATGGTCCCCATAGTGCCAAGCTCCGGGTCATAAAACCGCGAGTTTACGGCCCTTATTGTTTATTACAGGAGGCGAGGCAGCACTGCCACCGCTCTAGTGATAGGACATGTGCTTTATGCTCAAAGTCCAGGAATACAAAACTTGAACGTTAAAACGCCTCTCTGTATCAGCGATGTAACTCTGCAAAAACATCCTATACAAAATACACTCTTATATTAACGTGTACATGATGCTTTTTATTTCAAATTCAAGATTAGTGCACGCTGAGCTTGCCCCCTTATCGCTTTCGAATGAACGTATGTGAAATTAATCTTAACTTTATTATATCGTTTTCAAATGGATTTTCATTAAATCACGCATAAAATACTTAACAAAAAGTTTCTACAAATAAGTATTCATTCTAAATCCACACATAATTCCACATTTTAATGAATATCAAGACAAGGTTTGTGATTGAACACACGGCTGATTCATTTTTAGGTCTCGCGCCTATCGTTGCAGTGCTCAGCATTACCCGCTGAACGAGAGACCTCATGTAGGGGCTTCTGAAAGCTGACCACACACTAGTGCGTGTGCTTTTGTTTTCGTCCGCTGCTATTGGATTCTGCATGCGTCTTTGTAAAAAAGGCAGCACGCCATTAGTGAAAGGCGTGTGCATGTCCCAGCTTCTTCAGAAATGTAACCACCCTTTTCCCAGTGGTGTCTGTTACGCGCAGCAGCGGCACAGACAACAGGCTCCCTCTCCTCTGTGGTGCACGCGCACCACTGGTTTCGATTCCGTGCTTGTACTCTTTCTCCCACTGTCTTCCCCATATTTTTCTCAGTTCTCATGGTCCCTCATCGGCTCCCCTTCCTTTTCTCTCCTCACTTCCCTCTTTATCTCTGCCCTCCCTCCCTTCACTGCTTCTCCCTCCCAGTCCTGCATGTTCCCCGCTGCTCTCTCGCTCCTGGCTGAGCACCCCCCATCTCTCCCTCATTCCTCAGTCCCAAGACTTTGCATTGTGTGCCCAGGAAATGTCATCTAGGCGCGAGTGGGTGAAAGCGAGGTTCCCACAGTATGGCCGGGGTGGGGGGGTGTAACTCTGGGCAGTGGAAGGATGGCTTGCGAGGGAGTGTTTCCGACTCAGGGACTGACCTTACTCCCTCACGTGTGAGACTTGGGGGGACCAGGGGGTCCATGGCTGGAGTGCTGGTGGGTGGAGTGGGGCTCTCGGTTCATGGTGCGCCCCAGCATACCTCATGCACTGACGGTTGCCCCTTAGCGCCCGAGTGGAACGAGGACATTCGCCCTGCTGCTTATTCTATTCAGCTGCGCCTTCCTACCACACTGCCTAGGTAAGAGAGACCCGAGGGCCGGGGAGAGGTCAGGGGTCATGGTCTCACCTGTCACTGATCTTGCAGACCATCCGGTGTGGCCCCCACTTCCCTCCCACCAGACACTTTGCAGCCTTGTGGTTGTAAATAGCGCTGAGCTTGTTTTAATTTGTTTAGGAGTGCCTTTCCCGAACTTCTTCTTGCCTTTGCTTGCCCACATCTCCTCGTTTATTTTTGAGTTTGTGGCTCACATTGCATTGTTTGTTTTTGAGTTTGTGGCTCCTAATCGCTGCTTTTGCTTTCCCACATTGCAGCTCTTTATATTTGGAGTTTGTGTAGCCACATCGCAGCATTTTATTTTAAGTTTGTAGCTTGGAAAATGTATCAGTTTCACCTTTACATTTCGCTGCATCTTGCGCTCTGTATGTACAGGCTGAAAATATAGTAATGGAAACGGAACCCGCAACATGCAACCCATGGCACTTAATTATGTACTATATATCTTTTCACATTTTTTTGAGCGCTTCTATTAACACATTTACATTCTCCTTTTTCGTACGTGCCTTTTCACAACTGCTAATCGCATTCACTTTACCAACAAGTAATGCTGTATTTAGGGTGTGTGCTTTTTTATATTGTTATAGAGCTTTTGCTTTACTGTGTTTATGTGCCTTTCTGTTCTTAGTTGGTGTCTATTAGTGTTATTTTTGCCTGTAATGATTTTATGTTGGTACCCTGCTACAGTCGTGCATCTGTTTCCGTATGGATTTTGTTAGTAGAAAAATGCAATATCATTGCGTCTTCTTGCATGTACAATTACCAGTTTGTTTGCCATTTTCACTTTTAGGTGCAGGAACAATGCAATGTGCTGTTCCTGCAGCCCCAGGGCAGTATAGATTTACGGGTCGTATACTAAGTCGCGGTGTGTGTATACTAACCACTTGCCAGTGCTCCCTGTGTAGTGGGAACATTTTAACACACGGACAGTACTGGGGTGTACAGAGCCCCCATAGCTGTTCGTGTTAGCTTCCCGCTTCACAGCTCTATCAATTACGCCACATATTTGTGCTTTGGGAAGATTGACTACTGCTATGTTTCAGGCTTATGCACCCTGTTTTTGCACTTCTATTGCAGACAGGGCTACTGTGTTCCTTATGTTTTGTGCATTATGCATATGATGCAGCACTTTAGGGGTAGGTGTGGCAGAACAGGGTCTGAGGACAAAATGAAGAACATCTAATTAAAAAGCCTTCAAAAGTGTATCTTTTGTAGTGCTGTCTCTCTTGTTCCTTTGTAAGCAACAGGCTAAAAACTCTACCTAGGGTACTGCCGACAAATAATGAAACATCCCATTAACTTTACCAACACACAACGTCCAAGCAACTATTAATTGCAATACTCAAACACTGCACACTGCTGCTAACTACTCCTTTTGCCACCACACTAGCTACACCATAAACTACACATCACATACTTCGTAAAACATATATACCTCTACTTACCTGTTAAATACATTTAAACTCTCCACACAAAACCAGTAACTAAAATTGTAATTGCCAATAACTCTGACTGATGCGAGACCTGTTAGTATTAGATATTGAGAATGTATTCCAAGTATGTTTGTGGTGCAGTAAATGTAGGTAGTAGCGACGCGTCCTGCTCACATGATGATGTTCTCGCATGGCAGGTACATTTTGAAAAGCTGTTTTGATTGCAGTTGCAGGTCAAAATATGTGTACATTTTGGTGTTCATTTTGATAGTTGGGTCCCTGTGAATACCGTGTCTCTGAATCTTATTTTTATTTATAATGGTGTGGGGCACTCCTTATTTACAATGTGCACCATTTCCACAGAGACTCAAAGTCCCTCTTCTTGCTGACGCTGCCGTTTCGATGGCAAGAGTTTGAGGTTAAAAAAATTGTCAACTTTTCAAGGGGGCCAAAGTGTATAGAACTCTGCAAAAATATCCTGTACAAAATACTCTTATATTAACGTTTACAGGATGCTTTTTATTTCATGGTGCGCTGACGCACTCCAGTGAGAAGTTGTGTAAGCTTGGTCAATACATTGAAACGCAAAGCATCCTTTACTTCTACTGGCACTGAAAAGAGCAAACGAAGAGGCATTTGTGATTGCTTAATGAAAGTCTGTACACAAACAATACGAAGCTATTTCAGCATATCGCTGTTCACAATACAAGAGGCAAACATTTAGAAGTAATTACTGCATCCAGTGTTTAATTGCCAGTGCTCAGAACCGCCCTTAGGGCATTAATATGAGTTGGGCGGTGCGGGAGCGGGACCGCCCCGCACTGCGAAACCCATGTGTAAAACCGTCCGTCAGATTAGGAGTTGTCTCCTGTCTGTTGGTAGTTCATTCCCAGGACAGTGCTTATGAAATAAGCACTGCAGTGGGAACGTCAAAGGCAGTACCTGCACTGCATCAACTGCTGCAGTCCATGCCGTGCAGGTACTGGTGTGCTTGCGCACAGGGGGACACTTGTTGTTCCCCCGTGTAAATTGTAAATTGATACTTGTATAGCGCACTACTCACCCGCAACGGTCTCAAGGCGCTTGCACGAATACCGCTGTGGAACCCATCCTGGCTTTCCCGGTGAGGTGTCCACTCCTGGGCACCCCCAAGGTGGAGGCCAGGCATCCTTAGCGTTGTGGGGGCCGTTGTGAAGATTAAGCGAGCTATTGCCCAGAGTTGCAGAGTGCGACTCCATGATTGGAATAGGCACCGAGGCGAGAATGATCAGGTCCGTGGAATTTTGAGCCCAAGACCGCCGAGGCGGGGAATTGAACCCTGGTCCCGGGCTAGACCTCTGCATCAGGGTCTGCCGCTCCAATCATTGAGCCACACTTCTCTGTGTGTATTCACATTGTTTGAGGCATGAGGAGGCCCTGTACAGCCCCCTTTATTTCTTCACAGCCACACCTTTCATGGCAGGCTCACGACTGTGAAAAGTGTGGCGGTGAGGAAACTTGTAATATGCTAGGAGAGGCTGCAGTGGCCCCGCCAAGCATATTACGGCCTCAATACTGCTGCGCTACTAACCGGGATCTCTCATCCCTGGTGGTTGCGGATATTCCCAGGGCGTCCTAACCGCCTTGGTCTAATGGGGCAGTCGGAAAACTACCACCACTGTGCACGCCTAAGGACAATGCTCCATCACAGACTTGTAATTAAGCCCTTGGACATTTCTAAGGGATTACACCACATGGTGGACCTGTCTGTCTAATTTTAAACCCAGTACAAAAGCGGCATATTTAACAACTCAGTATATATATAAACAAGCAAGCATTAGCAAAGCCAATAGGTAATTGCAATGGTCGAGCTCCGAGTTATTGGTGTTGTCAATGCGAATTTATTTTAGACGTATTTGGTCTCTGTTGTTAGTGTGACAGTGTTAGTGTGTTAATACTCTTTGGTTTATAAACAAAAAATGTATGTACAACAATAGACGCATACATGGCTTACTTTTAAAGCACTGGGTCTCCTACAAATGTCCTATGTTAAGCTCTGATACAAATAAAACAATGGAAAACATTTTTTTCCTGGTAACTGGAATCAAAAGTAAACCACGCTTTTCACAAATAGTTGCATGAATGAACCCAACCACAAACCAAGTAAATTGTATTGTATGAACACTTTTAAAGTGCACTGTAACCCTACGGGCATTCTGGCGCTGTAGCGCTGATGGCTAAATGTTGTAAAAGCCCAACAAATACAAAACTATCCTTTACTTTCTGACTCGCCTGCCTCTCAGCACAACGTTTGTCAAGGATCTTTTAATTTGTGTGACTGAAATTTAGTATGCAATCAAATTACTTGCTGCATCAGTGGAATTACCAGAATACTGGCAAAGAAAGATAGTTACCGGAGCTGCACACCTGAAAAGGAAAACTTGATAGCCTATTGCACTCTGGATCATTTGGGCTTGTTGGAAGGGTGAAAGTTCCCCTGTAACTCCTCTGCAGACCCTGCATAGTGCAATGATGGCACGTGCCATGTTTTGCTGTACTCACACTGCAGAATACGTGTGGGTGTTTGATGCAGATATTGAAGGCTTGAACTGTTCATGGCTAGGTTTGAACTGTTTGCTTCAGCATTGGAATGGGATTCTGAATCTGTAAAATTCACCCGATGTGGATCTTTGCAATTCCTATGGTGTGTTACCTATCATTATCTAGCTGTAAAAGACAGCCCCTCTCATGCGCTCCCTCTCTCTCTTGGCTGCAGTGTGTGGGTGTTGTGTAATCTTGCACGAATCTGAAAAGTTTCAGCCCAGGTTTGGTCTTTCTCCCTCCTACAGATTTAGTGTAGGCATTGGATCCCAATCGTATGTTGCCGTGATCCGGGGTGACTCCAATCTGGATTTTGCATCTCATTAGTCATTTTAGGTTTTCACACATTCCTGCAATGCCGAAAGAGAGCGAGCGGCAGGCCTTCAAGAATCAAAACCGAGGGAGGGAAACAGGGAGTCATAAAACTTACACTTCACTCATTTGAGATGCAACTACGCCCTCTGTAGCGCTCTAGTGTTTCTGAGGGTCTCGGCTGAGCCCCGGAAACATTCACACACTATGTATCACCTTCTGGCCAGGCGTGGCCAGAAGGCTATAAATAAATGGGCCGGGGTCACTCGGGACTTCCGGTCAAACTGAGAAATCTGTGTGAGCGTTAGGTTCATTAGCCTGTGCCCCAGAGTGATATATGGCCGGCTGTATACGCGCCATAACTATAGCGTGCCCCTAATATCCCCAGCCCCTACACTGGCGACGAGGGTGGGCTCCCGGCGATCGCCCCAGAAGAAAGACCTGTGGTCGTGAGTTGCAGCCGAAGCGGCGAGCGCTGGTGCCGGAAAGCGCCCGACGCCGAGAGCAACAGCACCGGTAAGCAGCGTGTGCCAAGAGCTGCGTGGGGCGCCGGTGAACGGAGCGCCAAGAAGACGTGAGCAGCAGTAGTAGGCCCAGCTAGCGAGGGACCCGATTGGCAGATATCGAGGAGCGCGCATGCGCAGAAGCAGCGAGGCCCGCCCCAGGGGAAAAGCTCAGCGCGAAGACACATGCCCGAAGGCCCTAGGACGGCCCTGGCCGGCTGTATACGCGCCATAACTATAGCGTGCCCCTAATATCCCCAGCCCCTACACCCTCCACCTCCCAAGTTGGTGCAAGTGCAGCCTCCACTCCCAAGTATAGGGAAGGCTTACCTATAGCCTATGTGTGGGAGTGAGGTGTACAACTTCAGTGGCACTCGCTCAGGAGCCCAAGCAACAGTGGCATGGCATGAGGGAGGGGGAATGGGCATTGAACATGTGCCCTCTGAAAACAGCTTCTTACATTTGATCCTGGCCTTTGAATGCTCAGCAGATGTGACAAGATAGGAACAAGATTTACAGACCTATTTACCGAGGAGTTTGGAGCAAAACACAAGCGCTCGTGTGAACTGTTAAAGAAAAAAGTAGTTTCTAAAACAGATGCTAAAATGGTGACCAGTGGATTGATATAGGACTTGGCCCCTGCTCTCGGGGAGGGCTAAATCCAGGAAGAGGCATGACCCATGCATGCCATGGACAAATGGGGAAAAGAATAGGAGAGCGACAGTAGAACCAGCAAATGGGAAGCTTTCTGGCGATCTCACACCAACAAAGTATATATTACATATCTCTTTGAGACAAGTCAGGTGCTGTCTACAGCTGAGACCTACACTACTAAATGTTTCCCTCATGGCCTATATATCCTTTTATTTAAACATTGTTTATACTCATTTAAACAGACATCAAAATGTCTGTTGGGGGTGATATCGAGCGGCTGGCAGAGGGATATCCTCAAATCTTAACGGAGGACAAATATACAAAAAATATCTGTATTCCAGAGATACATATACTGATGAAAATGAAGTAAAACTAACAGATTACAACATCAAGACCATCCAATGCTTTTTAGAATGATAACTTGCAAGCTTGCCTACTGCTACACCCTTGAGATGATGTTGTCCGAACTCTACATTGGACATTACTGAAAATTATAAGTGATTACAACTAATATTATTGGACATATTGAGACATTTTCAACTGGTGTTCCGGCTGGACTCCAGTTATGGATTTGACATATGAATCCTCTTTAATCTGGATTTTTATATACATCAATGATTTCATTCCCTGGTCAATGAAAGTTTGGAGCACTTATCTGGATAGGCCCTGAGGAAGGTGGTCTCAACATCTTAATCCCACCGAAACGCGCGTAGAGCTTGCGTGGAACCCTGTACTGTATACTGGGGTATCCAGTTGTGGCAGGAATTTTGCTGGCCACACATTATACTCAACTGTGTACAGATATTGTATGTTTGTGGTTGGTGTGAAAGTGGTTGAATCTGAATGATTGTAGTATGGTTGTATTTATTAAATTCTAACCAGGGAGATTGTATGTTTTTTTTCTACAAAAGTATTTGTTTTGTAATGTCGTTTTGTGCATCCAAGAAAAATATTTGTTCTGATCTGAATTTTTATTAATGAATATGTATTTATAACCACTGAAAAAAAGAAATGTTTATGTATAATATGCGTTTGAAAAGAATCGTTTAAAAAGAAATATATAACTTTTGATAAAATAATAACGAGATGATTACATGTGTCACTGTTGCATTTTGATGTCTGTTTAAATGAGTATAAACAATGTACTAAGAAAAGGATATATAGGCCATGAGGGAAACATTGCAATTCCCCTCTTTTCCCTGGCCTCAAGTAGTATGAGAGGGGGTCCCCCTTTTTTTACTATTACAGCTGAGACCTAAAAATACAAACACCAGTGCATGCAGACTATTCTTCCAGCTTTGGGTGGCCTGGAATAGACCACATTTTCATTTTTTCTTTAAGGAGTGTGAAGGTTTTCAGGTAGCCTCAACATTGGCATTTAGCCGCCCTGCTAAAGAAATGGAAATTGTCCGCTGTAGTGGGCTTCTAAAAAAGATCTTTGACCCTGCTAAGGAATTGACCACAAAGATATGTAGTTCTTCAATCCCTATGGATCAAAACATGAAATAAGACACACCTCATGTTTTTTACTTATTACTGGTATATTTATATATAAAATCTGAGAAGATACTGTCAATTGCAATGGTTTGCTAACAGTACTCTGGTAACAAACAATTATTATAACTGATACTGAATCGCAATTTGTAAGGGATGCCCTAAATACACCTCTTCATTTTGTTTCTAAGCTAATTTTGTGATTCGGTAAACATTTAACGAATCGCAAGATGGGTGTAGTGCATACCAAAATGCAGTTTTATGGTCATAAACTCTCTAATTTTGTGAAGTGCAGGATTTATGACCGCAAAATGGCCTAGTACATCTGTCTCAAAACTACTAATCTAACTACACCATAAAAGAGGTGGCAACTCATTCGCAAAAGAGAAGGCCCATCCCCTTTAAGATTTTTTTGTTTTTTGTGTGTTGGGGAGTAGGCAGTGGTCCACGGGACCAATGCTAACTCTCATACTTACAAAAAAAATAAGTACATTTTTCTTTTTAAACACGGTGCCGTTTCCTTTATGGAGAATGGGCTGCATTTTAAAAACAAGTTTGCATTATTGATATGCGATCACAGACATGGTAGTGATCTGCTGACCTCAGCAGTCCACCTGTCCAGTCGGAGTGAGTCACATTTTCCAATCTACATCATTTTAAATAGGAGTTTTACAAACTGACCTATTAGCACATAGGTCATTTAACAATAGAGTCTTACAAAATCTGGTCTTTTATTCCTTAGTTCTATGTATTTGTGAGCAAGATGATTTATGTTCACCTCTGTTAAGGGCAGAGTCTTAGTCATTGAATTTAGAGAAGCCATGAAGGGTATGAAAGAAGACTGAGGTCGGACCTCAGAGATTGAGAAATCAGAATTTGTGTGTGGCAGTGAAATTTATTATGTAAATCATTGATAACAATGTAGGTGTAACGAAAGTAAATGTGAAAGGCTTCAGATTTCTAACGTATACTTGTCATCCTGAAGTATATGAAGGACATTAGGCCCCCCCATTGGTAACAACCCAAAAAAGAATACCACCAATTCCACTGCGGCAGATCTGTCTCTTTTAGTCAAAAAATATAACTTCACAAATATATGCCTAAGGAAAATCTGATCAAACATTTACCCCAAATGTTATTGTTCAAGTTGACCACCTTAACCAGATTAAGGTAATTTAATAAAACTATTATTATTGTCTTTTATGAGCTGTCTAGGTCCCCACTTCTTTTGCGTCAATTGAACACCTCTTGTTACACTATCACTTTGTTCTCCATTGTTTTTCCTTCCTTTTGCATTTCACACCCAATCTTCCTTTGCATGTACCATTTTCTCTCCTCACACCTAACTCAATCTAATTGTTTGTGACCTCATCAACATAATCCTTTATATTGTAAACCTGTTATTTATTTTATTTGTTTACCTGCAAAGCGGAGACCCCCCCTTCCTCCCCCCTCCCCCCCCCCCCCCACCCCCAATGTAGGAAATAGTGAAAAAACTGCTGTTGCAGAAAGGAGGAATAGAATTATGCAATGTTGGGATGGTCTATTGTTACAAGTTATGTTTCTCTTTTTCTTCAAGGGTTCTAGTTCCTTTACGTAGCATGGATCCTTGGTAGTTCATCAGTTTTGTTTCTTCAGATGGCATGAAATTAGTTATTTTTTCACCAAGGTATTATAGTCCTCTTGAGGCAAGGGATACGTGAACTAGCATGACGAGATGTTGTAAACGCTCCTCATGATACTTAGACCATATGATTATCTCTTGATCTATGAATTCACGCCAAGTTAGTGTGATGTTACCTCTTTATGCTTCATTGGTGCATTACCAGCGGCTACATTGATTATTGATTTGATCATTGCTACCACTGTTCATTCATGCACCTTATTCCTTTTACTAATTGTTATTGCTTTCGCTCAACAAACATTGTCACCCAACCAGTCCGTTATTCAGATAGCATGTTGTTGATTTCAATGTTTCCCCTTCTACACTTGCATGTTGTTGTATAACTTCCCACTACCCCAAGGGGGGCGTGGCTTGGCCGAGCAGCGGAATGGCCGACTGCTAAAGCGGCTCCGCCGGCCAAGCATATCAATCCGATATTAATCCGACACAGAAGCGACTGAACGCGGCCTCAAGCCCGGGTATCTGAGGCTGATACCCCCTGGCACCCACGGGTGAAATCTGGAGTCGCTGCCCAGCCTGGTAGACGTTGTGACGGTGGACGACCCTCAGACGCGATCGAGGCCTACCCTGGGATCAGGAGCCGGGCCCCCGCGTGGCGGCTGGCCGTGCGAGAGGCCTCCTGACCCATAAGAGCGGGGACAGGGGAGCCCAGGAGCAAGGCGGCTGTAACCCGTGGTGCCTGACCGCGGTGACCGGTGTGAGACGGGGCCCTCACACCCCCCCGGAGGAGGCGTCGATGGTCCCGGAGAAGGGGGGGGGGCTGTTTGGTGAGCGAAGCGAGAAGCTTGCTCCGGGCGCTCCCTACCCTGCGGCGGCGAGGTTAATCACCCTGTTTAGTTAAGTACAACAGTGTCCCGGTGGTGCCCAGCGTGGAGCAGAGGCCGCTTAACCATCGACGGCCTAGGGGCATGACCGGACTGCCATTGCACGGACAAGGCGCTGCCAGCTGCACGAGCCGCCATTCCATGCTAAACCAGAGGTGCAGCGCCCGCCCATGACATCGGAGGCGAGGCTGGCTCCCCCTTACCGCACCCCCCAAAGGGATGAGAAGTGACCTGGAGGCCTGGGAGGAAGATCTGTTGAGAGCAGAAATGGGCTCACTGGGGCGATTCCGGTTTCATGGTGGCGGGACTGACCCTGACAACCCTGACAACTGCGCCCGGCGGTGGTGGTGAGCAATATTGATCATTGGCAGAGCCCGGCATGGAGGAGGTCTGCCTCAGAGGTTGGGGGAGAGATCGCACCACTATGCTGTGGTCACAGCGCTACTAATTGCGCAGGCAGCAATCCTGTATCGTATGAGAAGTGCGCGCACCCACATAACATACCTCAGGTTTGGAGGATCTTGAAAGGCGTGATAGGTTGCTGATGAGTGCCCATGTTCCTGGGGGACCAAGAAATCGCTGCAGTAGCCGATAGCTGCCGGGCCCGAGAAGAGGTTTTAAAATACATAGGTGAAGCGCAGCACCTGCACCACAGCTCAAGAGACTATGCTGCATATACAGCCCCCCTCCCCCTTCCCCCATCGCGGAGCTGAACGAGGTGGCCAGAAATCGAGCTCAACACTCCCGTTGGTCATTGAGGACACAGGGTGCAGTGGGGACCACCTACAGCTCCTCGAGGTGCCGTCTGGAACCATTGACATACTGCTGAATTTCCATTTTAGCGCCCTGCCGGACCAACTCCAACAGTGAACACTGAGACGCGGTAACGATGGGGAAACCTGACACTCGCCAGCCCTGTATCAACTATGAGGGGAAAAGAGGGAACAAGCCAGCAGAGACGGAAGATGGGGAACATAACCAAGTCGAGGGGGGCTCAGCGAGCCAACTCCCAGCGGATAACGTAAAGGCAATGTTCCTGGAACTCAAAAATGGTTTGAAGGGAATAGACACCAAAATGGATGCCTTAGCTGACCGGATGGACAAAACAACCCAGCGTATGGACAAACAATAAGGCCGGGTGAGTGTCCTGGGGACGAGGGTAACCGAGACAGAAAAAGGACAGACGGAGGTTGAAAAAAAGATCAGAGGCATGGACAAGGTGCTGGACCTCATACGTCAAAAGAACGAGGATTTGGTAGCGCGCTCGCGCATGAATAGCATACGCATCATGGAAGTGGCAGAATCGACGGACATTGCGAACATGGAACTCTTTGTGGAAGATATGATGAAGGAACGGTTTGGCCCCGGTCTCTTGTCCATGTTCCTCATCGAGCGAGCGCATAGAACACTAGGCCCGCGGCCTAAACCTGGGGCGCCAGCGAGACCACTACTAGCCTGAGTTTTGAACTATAGAGACCGCGACATGATACTGCGCCTTGCCCGGGAGAAAGGTAATATGCAATACAAAGGGAACGAGATCGCTTTATACCCAGACTTCACTTTACAGGTCCAGGCGGCGAGAAGGGAATTCGTCCCTGCTAAAAAAATCTTTCAGCAAATTGGGACAAGATACGCCCTAATTTATCCGGCTAAGCTGAGAGTGCAAGGTCTGGGAAAGCCAACGTTTTTCACAGACTCCAAAGCCGCACTGAAATATGCAAAACAACTGGCTAAAGATAAACGCTCGCTCCAGACACAGGATGATGGCCAATCGCAGGACAGACTAAGTGATAATGACTGAGACTGAACATTAATGATTGGCAAGAACAAACTCAATGGACGTACTGGGTCACTGAAGGCCTGTAGATCACGGTTGGGGTAAGGCGACCGCCATGCGGTGTTCTATAGATGTGCTATGATAGACTCAGGGTGCCGAGGGTTGCCTTATACAAATGCTTGAAAACATTACTGGCGGGCGGGGGGTTTGTGCCAGTTCGCCTGTTGCAGCTTGTCCACCCTGCCATGAGTGCAGGGGTTGTCACCGGCAACCAGACGCACCCTCTAGGATGATTCCTCATGTTGGGTTATATCTTTTGATTTGGGGATATGTATGGGTGGGGGGTGGTAGGGCATTACAACCTGATTGGGGGGTTGGTGTGGGTAGGGGTTGGGCGGCGGGGTTGTTATGGTTGCAGAAGTTGTCGTCAATGGATAACATCGTCTCTGGACGCAGTTCTTCCCGTTAAACAGCTACCTAGTAAGAGAAACTCTTATAAATCCCCCTGGTACACCCCGGAACTACGAGATCTACGCAAAAAATGTAAGAGACTGGAACGTACCTGGATTGTGCGAGATGTCCCTGTGGAAAGCCGCAAACTTACTGCAATGCTGTTGCTAATGGCCAAAAGGCAGGTGGCCATCCACTGGAGAAAACAAAGACCACCGAAGGTGGCGGATTGGATAGGGTTGTCACATACTGTAAAGACCAATTGGAGATGTTCTGGGAACAGATGCCTAGCAGATCCAGGCCGGTAGATCTATGGGCCCCATTCACTGAATGGCTACGATTAGGGGGTGTCGATCATCAATCCGAATAGGGGTAGATGATGGTCGGAGACTGGTACATCCATACGCTAAGGCGACTACACCCCGACAGGGTTGGCACTCGACGATAGTCCTATCGGGGCTGTGGATAACACTTCCGCACGTTAGATGGTGCCATGTCTGCACTCTGAGACGACAAGAGGGGAGGGATTAGAGGGTTATTATTTGGTTCTAAGTTCTCATTTGCATAACTCTATTTTGGCGTAATGTCGGTTTGTTATAAATATGTGCTGCTTTAATACAACGGATTGCCTAAATGTATCACAACACCTGCACCTGAGGTGGCTATGGAACTGTAAGCATACAATAACTGTTGAATGATAGGCGCCGGCCCCCGGGTTTGTAGGCGTAAGGCAGTGTTCATCTTGAATTATCAATAAAACCTTTAAAAAAAAAAAACAACAAAAAAAAAACTTCCCACTACCCCGACTGTGGATTTCTTGATAAAAGTCTGTGTTCTCCCCTGTGGTACTACTGTTGTACTTATTTTTCATCTCGCTCCTTACATCTCCATCATCATACTGCTGTCACTCCTGCTTTCACTGCCTTAAAGATCTGCTCCCACCATAGGCTGTACCTCAGCCACTCACATGAAGCTTCCACGCCCTCTGCCTCACTCTTCCTTAGAAACAGAACTACCTCCTCCCGCACCAGCAGGCACAATACCAGCCCTCTACCATTTATAAACCCCTTCCTTCCTCCCTCTTCCAGCCCAATATTCTCAAACACATCGCAAAGCTACACCCATCAAGTGACCTTCAGTCACTATCAAGCTACCACATCACTATTCTCGTCTTCCGGCATCCAAGGTAACACTATCAGACAATGCTTAATTTGTAATATAAGTGCCGGGCCCAAACTTTTACTTTGCTGCCGCCAATGCAGAATACTGAGGGCTTGTAGTCTTAATTCCCATCATGCATCTTGAATCCATCCCTAGACACTCCCTGCCTCTCAAACTCACTCCTTGTGAGTCCTTTTTCGTACTTTAATTCTCGGTTTGTCACTTCCTTCTGTCTTTATTTTCTGTCACTTCCCCTTTTGTGTTGTTCTCTCTTTCACTGAGTCAATATCTGATGGGGAAAAGTACATGATTGTGCCCAAAAATTAAGTGCTTGTGGGCCTCACCTGCAACCACTGGCTCAAATTAACCTCTGCTCAGAAATGTGAGGCTGCCCCTTGGAAATCAAATATTTACCATCAGAAATTTTCAGAATGCCGAAGTCTTCTTCCTCTTGGGAATGCAAAGACCCTTTTCATGAAATTGAAGCAGCTCTTCACCTTTAATTTGCTACTCTCTTTAATCACCAGCCATCCTCACTTCACTTTTCCTACATGGCATAGCCCTAAACCCAACATTGCTTCTCACCTAAAGCTTGCTTCCACTCTTTGACCTTAAATCATCTCCCATCACCTTCACCCTCTTTGAACTTCGGATCTGTCACCATGTCTTCTGTGCTTTGAAAAAATCATGGTACTCGGACTTGAATGACCCCCAAACTCTTTCCTGATGACTTTGCTGTGCTAGCTGATCAGGAATCCATGTTCTCTCATATTGACCACCTCTTCACTAGCAATCCTATCTCTGCCCCATGGAACTACTACAGTCCTACAGGCTCTACACGCAGGAACCCTCATTCCGCTCAGCCGCTCGAGTTCAACAACTTTAGTCCGATCACAAGCCCTCCTCTTTTCTTCGGTCACCAAGCTTGAGAGTTCTTCCCTTTTTCTGCCATCTGCAGGATGAGAGAAATATTATGGGGCTAACCCTATAACCCAAGGGGGTCTAAGAAACATAATGTATGACAAACAGTGGGTCCTATCGGGTGCTTCAAAACATACTTAGAAGAGTATTATCTTTGGTTAGGTCCATAAAGATTCTCGCATGACGCTCTGTTGAATTCACAGATGCAAATATTTAACAGTATATGATAATAAAATTTCCAAGCACAACATAGTCAACAGAATATCACATACAGATATATGAACAAAAAATGCTTATTGTGCTCCATCTATGTACAATCCTAACGTGACTTATCAAGGAAGTGCTCAGTTTATCGCACATGCTGAATAAAGGGCTAAAACTGGCAAAGTGCAAGACAACAATAAAGGCAACTGAGTGCTGCCAAAATACTTTGTGTCTCCCAGGAACTGTGTCACAGGTTGGCAGTCCAGGCCAAACGGTATGGTAGGCAGTTCAAGGTTTCCTATAACATCTGACTTTGACTCCTGTGAAGAGCCAAGGGTTGTCAGTATAACTTATAAAAGCTGGGAGTGAATTAAACATAAACCATTGTGTTCAGTCCCGCCCTAAAAATGAGATTGGTTTATTTCCTGGACACCCTGGGAGTAGAGTAGTTGAAGTACAGGTCTGCCAACATGTAATGTCTTTGTAATAAGAGTAGTTGAATCCCATTGCAGTAATGAACACACACAGGATATAAACGTACCCACTTATTTGCATCTCGTATTATATACTGTATGTGACATCGATATTAGTCTTAGCCAAAATAATGCATTTACAACTGTAGAAAATCGAGTTACTGGTTGAGGGGGTGGATGCCCCACTCAGGCAACAAATACAATCCTTGGTAGGGTGAACCACAAAAGGCACTAAATTAACCTGGGCTAGAGGCAATGTGTAAAGTATTTATGCATTATGCAAACAGTAATAAAGTGCACAACCCCTGAAAAATCCCAAACCAAATAGAAATATAGAGTAAATTTAAATAGATAAAATAATACCACAACAAAAAAAATCCAATCAGTAGAACTGGAGATATTCTGTTTCAAAGTTTATAGTGAAAATAGCCCCTATAAGTGCAAAGCGCCATCTGGTTGCGATATACTGAGGAAAAAGTCACAAGTTTAGGCCGACTGTGATAGAGCACAGGTCGGGTACAGGGGCCATATCAGATTAGTCCAACTGAAGAGTTCCCTTTGAAAGTCTGGCACAAAGTGGTCCATTCGCATTGGAGGAGGCCACAAGGAGGAGGCTGAGCATCTGAGATGGTCACCACAGTAGTGCGAAGTGCCTGCAGGGCATTGTGTACAGTCATTGATGTAGCGCAAAGCACCAGTAAAACATTGTAGATGGTCATTGATGTAGCTTCGTGTTGGTGGTTGTCCCCAGCTGTTGTTGCTGTAGCATGAAATGTGGGTCTTGCGTTGCTTGTCACCACTCCCAACTGCTGTCAACATAAAGGGCAGGTCTCACTGAAGCTTCGCATTGGTGGTCCTCACGGGCTGCTCACTGTCATGCAAAATCCAAACTTCAGGATTTTCACCTTTTTTCTTTGAGAAGAGTACAATCTGATGCCAACTGAGGGTCCTGGACCTGGGGAGGCACCTCTTGGGAATCAGGAATTCTCTCCAGCAGAGGCCAGCAGGGCTCAGCCAGTTCTTGTTGCAGCAGATCAGCGGGGCAGATTCAGGGAGCACTCTGCAGCGTGACCTGTCCCTGTGGCTCACACTAGTGGTCAACCAACAGACCCTCTGAGTCATTCTGGTTATGGGATAAAAGTAAATAGGTTAAATTTTTCTTCTGAGACAGCAAGGCAGTTCCTCTGGCAGCAAGGCAGTCCTTCTATAACTTCCACAGGTCCAGGAGTGTTATGGAGAATGGCTCTTGAGGCCTAATATTTGTACTGGGTACCAACTTTTGTGTGGAGGGATTCCCTGTCCTGGTTCAGGAAAGGTCTCCTTCTTCCCATGTAAAGGCCCCAAACTGAAGGTGAAAAAAGGCAGGGCAGGCCTGGTGTCAGGTTCCTTTGTGTGTGCAGGAGGCAAAGCAAAGCCCTTTGAAGTTTAAAGGGGGCAAGGTACAGCCCCTTACTTGTTTCCTGCTATGGTGGCCCATCTTGCCAATACTATTTCCCACTTTGTCTATCTGGAAGCAATACACAAACCTCAACAGGAGAGCCATTCACAGTCATGTGACTCAGGACACTGGTAGAAGACATACATGGTTGGGACAAGAAAGGTCAACTTTCTAAAAGTGCATTTTCACAATTGTGACTTAAAATCTGACTTTACCATTAAAGGGAATTGTAAATTACAATTAATTTGAGCATAAACAATAAATCTCTATCTACTCACAATCCAAACTTACCAGTTATTAATTGTAATTGGGTAACCCAATGTTAGTCGATGGGAGAGATAGGCCTTAGAGCAGGGAAAACGGTTTTCACTGCCATATCATGTAAAACTTAAGTACACATACCCTACTTTTTACATGCAAACCACCATCCCCTATGAGTCTTTAGTGCCGACTTATAAATATTAAAAAGAAAGCTTAATACCTGGCAAAAGGTTTATTTTGCCAGGTCAAATTGACAGTTAAAAACTCCACTACAGGCTGCAGTGGCATGCTTAAGAAAAAGCTAATTTAGTGAGGAGCACTCTGAGTGCTGCTGCCCACTAGTAGCATTTAATGTACAGGCCCTGGGAAAACCTGGTACCATTTACTAGGGACTTACTAGTACATTAAATGTACCAATCAAGCCGCTGCCATTTATTCCCTGGTTTAGTGAGAGAGCACAGGCACTTTACCACTGGTTAGGCAGGAAAGAAAAATTTCCAACAAAAACGGGTTCAGCAACAGAAGACATAAATATGGAGGAGATCCTTCAAAAAGGGCCAGGTCCAACAACAACATTGATTTGTTGTTTTCACTTAATATTAGTGCCATCTCATAGCAGAATAAAGATTAGTATGGCCATCTGTGCCAGTCGCCGTCTCAAGCTGTAGAGCGGGAAGATCAGTATTATTACTCACCCGATGAGCTCCTAAGGATTAAGTACCAGAGGAAGTGTACGTGCTCGTACTACTAAATTGTATGGGCCCTGTGTCGTTCGCCTGCCCAGCAGTTTTACTGTTTGATTATATGATTACCGAATTTGAAGTGAATTTGAAGGTATTTGTAGAGCGCTCGTACACCCAGCGGTTTCATGGCGCTATAGTGGAGAATGAAGCCTGAGTTGGAGGGGGAGAAAGTTTAGATTGTTAAAAAAGCCTGTGAGAACAAGAAGGTTTTCAGAGTACTGCGGAACTCCAAGTAGGATGTGTTGGATCTCATCTGGAGAGGAAGAGAGTTCCAAAATTGTGGAGCAAGAACAGAGAAATTGGAGCCTCCCATTCTGTTCTTCTTGAACCTGGGTACCACCAGGAGGGACAAAGAGGAAGAGCGCAGTTGCCTATTGGGGATGTAAGGTGTGATTTTGGACTTGATGAACTATGGGGCTGTTCCTGCAAGAGCCTGGAAGGTGATGCATCCTATCTTAAAGAGAGCCCTTTGTCTGATAGGGAGCCAGTGGAGGGATCTTAGGAGGGGAGTGGTATGGTTTGACTTGGATAGGCCATAGGCTAGGCGAGCAGCTTGGTTTTGCACCATTTGGAGCCGTCTGATGGCATATGCAGGAGCACCGTTGTACAGGACATTCCCGTAGTCTAAACGAGAGAGGACCATAGCCATCAGGATCAATTTAAGTGCAGGAAAAGAAAAGAACTGTGAGATCTTCAGAATAGTGCGTAAAATAAAGAAACAGGAAGAAGTCACCGTGCTAATCTGAGAGTGAATGGTGAGTTGTTGGTTGAGGGTGATTCCCAGAGTCTTAATAGAGGAAGAAGGAGAAGGGGGGACCAAAAGAAGGGGGCCAAAAGATGGAAGACCAAGGGTTGAGTTTGCAGCCAGTGAGGAGAATTCGGTCTTATCAGGGTTGAGCTTGAGGTGGTTAAAGCTCATACAATCCCTGATAAAGACCATCACCGACTGAAAATTATAAACAGAATCAGGGGAGTTAGAGAGATTAAAGATGAGCTGGAGGTCATCGGCGTAATTAATGGGAGGGGGAGAGGCAGACAGCAGTCCTACTCACTTAGGAAAAGCTAGTTAAATGAAGTCAGCTGTAATTAACATTTGGTTCCTCCGTAAACATGCCATTGCACATTTTTAGTCTTCTGTAAGATAACCAGCTGTCTTTTCTATATATGACCAAAATCTGGATGGACAGGATTTTACCCCAGATATCCAGCTGGCCTTTTAAAAAATGCCGGTTTCCATTTGGACAGAGAAGGCCAAGGAGGAGGGGGCTTGCAATTGTCTATAAATTGAACCATAAATGTTCTACTTTTACACTATAACATTTAAAAGGAGCGAAAGCACTAGGTTTCTGTATCTCCATTTCATCAAAGCCCTCTTTTTTCGGAACCCTAGTACACTGGGCACCGGATACACAGTGGAGTTTGTTAAACTATGAGTTGAAACCTTGGCACATAAGACCCTGCAATATGCCAATTTTATGCTATTGTGAGCCTTCAACCTGCATGCTGATGATCCCTTAGCTGTATCGCTGATTGAGATTTAAGCTTCCCTCAGTCAACCCTTGGGCATATTGGCAGAGTCCCACTAGCAAAGCATACAATAGATTTGATTTTTTTCAAATGTTGGACTAGTGGTTGGGGATACTCTAGAAGTCACATGATCAGATCATTGTTTGATTTTTTTTTTTCTCCTGGCGTACAAGGATTGAATACACTCAGGAGCACTGCAGTGTACCCACAATGTTTAGGGCTTGTAATAAAATTAAGACCTTAAAGTTGACTGGTGTTTTTTGAATCACTTTGCCTAGTTTAGTGGGTGATGTCAATGGAAACGCATTAGCAGTTAACCATTAGCTGCAAGGGGGGCGGAGCTTGCTTGGTTTGAAGTTAGCCGCCGCCTAGGCTCGCACCTTCAGCTACTTTTAGAATCCTACATCATCCTTTGCCAGATTTCTGACTAAAGCCCCTTAAATCATTGCCTCATGTGCCCACGGTCCCTGCGCCCAGATAGCTGCCAAAATCTTAGTCTGGGGTGGGCGCCCAATACTGTTAATCTTTCTTCCATCCTACACCGTGTGGCTGCACCGGCCTGTATGACTTGTGTGACAGCTTGTTGCCGACTTGCTCCCTGCCTATGATTGGACGGCCGGTACTTGTGGGGGGGCCTCCATGAACAAATTCTGCAGCCCGCTGTTGGAGGACAAGAATCTAGGGACTGGTGCTCGATCGCTTGCTGAGAAGTGTGGTGGTGGACGTACCTGCTCTGGGGCTGGTGGTGCCGGACTGCGGTCTGTGGAGACACCTGCTGTAGCTGGGCCTGCGGTGGCTTCCTGACCCTTGGCCGGCCTGTTGATGGTTGAGTTGAGGCACTTCCCTCATGGGGAGCTGAAACCACAGACTGTGTATGGTGTGTAGCCTGCCAGCAGGAGGATCACAATCTGGCCCTGAGCGGTCAATCCTTGTGCGGATTTGATGCTGCCTCCAGACACTGAGGAGAGGCTCTGGGGAGCTCCAGTATGTGCCTGGCGATTGCACTGCTTGGGGCAGCCTGCCTGCTGTGGACTGAGCACAAGTGAGTAGGCCCCGAGGTGGGCTTCATTGATCTCTTGATTAACTTGATGCAAGGATGGGGGTGGCATAGTGTGTGGGGACCTTTACTGTGGGCCATGTACTGGTGCTGGCCCACCTTGCTGTGTGATGGCTGCTGTTGCCTCCAGTAGCCTGATACAATACTCTGGGCCTGGGATAAACCTGCGAGAGAGGAAGGCCCCTTTAGTGCTAAACTCCTAGCCATGTACAAACCCTGTGCTGGACATTCCAATCGCGGGCGTGGTCGTGACGGAACCATTCCGTCATCAGCTCAGCCCAACCGTGACTCATGACAGAATGGTTCTGTAACGAGCATGGAAGGGGTAAAGGTTTCGACTAGGCATTCAACACTTCTGGCTGGTGATTGTACTAGAACTGCACGAGATCAAAGGTGAAATGTTGCCTGGCACGCCCCTAGGGGCCCTCCTGGGCAATGACAAGGATGTCCCCTAAGCAAACCGGAGACTAGTAACAATAGGCCTTTTACTAGCGCGGCAGAGGATAGTGGTGCGCGGGATGAAGGGCCCTTTCCCTACGGTGCTGGACTGGCACATTGAAATAGCATATCGCAACCCTCAAAGGCTCATGCTGCCCCTAAGCCGTCCCAGGGATATGGGGCCCATATCAGGCGTATTTGGTGCGTACCGGTGCTGATGGCGATGCGGAGGGGGAGATAGACAGTGTGACCCATTAGGCACTGCAAGCTGCTCTGCACCAGAAGATGGTTGGGCTGAGGAGATCGCGCTTGTCATGTGCGCGTATAGGAGGACTGTCGAAAGGAGACTGACTGGCACTAATATATCTGGCAAGTCCTGCCTGTAACATTCATCTTGCCTGTGCTGTGTATGTTATCCCTTTACTGCCTGGTTACTAAATAATATGAAAATAAAGTATACAAAATAATAATTGGCTGTAGACAGCAGTCAATTAGCGTGTCCCGCTGAAAACTCACATTAAAGCACTATCCATAAGATCAGCACAGGGCTGTTATTTCACTAAGAAAGTCTCTGAGGCTGCCAGTAAGTCACGGAAAATATTTCAAATTGACACCAACTTCCTACAACCTAGAACTTCTGATCGCCTTATTAAAGCCCGTTCTGACCTGTGACTTTTTTAAAGGGAACAAATCGTAAAAATTCTGATTAGTCTCATTTCTTTGCCAGGGGCGGATTTTGCCACCAGCTTGTAAACTATCCAAGTTAAAGTTATTTAACTCGAGGATTCAGAAAAGGCTATTTTGAGCTGCAGGTCAGGATCACCATCAGATCTGTCTGCCATCTATGTGATATCAGTAGTGGATATCATTAATCCAATCTATAGTAAATCTTTACTTTTCAGACATGGCAGATTCCCTCTATTTGGAAACAGGCAAAAGTGATTCCACTTTTAAAAAAGATGTCAGGCTATTCGTGCCTGTCAAGTTTTAGACCAATTGCTTTGCTGCCTGCAGCTTCAAAAATACAGGAAGAAAGACTTGACATCCAACTTTCTGAGTATTTGAAGAAACATAGACTGCAACTCATCTCCCAGTCGATTCGCAGACTCCAGATAGTGCAGAACTGCGCAGCACGCCTGCTGCTGAACATCCCGCGCAGACAATCGGTGAGGGCCGGGCTGGCTAGCCTTCATTGGCTACCAGTGCGCCAGAGGATTCTGTTTAAGGCCATGTGCATTGCACATCAGGCCTTCTGGGATACGGGTCCCAGGATTACCTGGGACCTAATTACCCACTACCTCCCCAGCAGAAACCTCCGCTCCAGCCAGACCTTCTTGGCCACGATACCAAGAATAAAAAGATCCAGATCTGGCGGCAGGATGTTCGCCTACAACGCTTCCATGGCATGGAACAACCTCCCCCTGCACCTGAGATCCAATTGCAAACTGCCCACATTCCGGAAACAGTTAAAAACTTTTTTTTAATCTGCCCCACTAATCCCAGTTAGGCCCCTCTGCAGGTCCCTGGTTATTCTAGCGCTTGGACGCCTTCGGGCAGCAATTCGCGCTCTATAAATCCACATCCATTCCATTCCATTCCATTCCATTTTCCACCCTCAGCATAGTCCAGAATCTACTGTTTTGGAAATCTCAGATTCCATTAAACTGACCCTGGATCAGCGTCACAATGCCGCTGTGATATTATTGGATCTTTCTGCAACATTCAACGCTTTCTCTCATGCATTCTCTTTCGGATATAGGGGTGAGAGCTTTGGCACTGGAGTGGATCCGTTTTTCCCTGGATAACAGAGGATAGGGACTCTGGATGGCCCCTTATTCATCTGACACCAATATCCTTAAGTAGGGCACACCTCAGGTCTCATCACTGAGCCCAACACTCTTCAATATTTATCTGCCATGTCTGGCTGCATTATAGGACTCTTTTGGCATTAAGACTGTTTCCTATGCAGATGATACTTTGCTTCTTCTTTCATATAATAGCAGCTCTTCAGCTGCACAAGGATCCTTCTCAACTTGTATTGGTTCAGTCATGAATTGGATGAGGGCCAATAATTTTAAATGCAACCAGGATAAAATGGAAGGTCTGTTTGTTTGACCAAGCCTATACCTCTTGGTAGGATTGTCAAGTGAGTGACCCCTGCCCCCCTCCCCTTCCAGCCACAGTGGCCATGAGTCTGGGACTTCGTTTTGATCATGAACTCTCATTCAAATCTTGGGTATCTTCGGTGGTCAGATCTTGTTTTGCGATTATGAGCCCGTTAATTTGTTTACATCTACTCCCACTGGAAGCTAAGAGAATGATAGATCAAGCTTTAGTGACATCCAGACTTGATTTCGCCATTGCACTTTATCTTGGCCTCCTGGTCTACTTCATTAATCTCATGTAAGTGGTTCAGAACACAGCTGCATGACTCTCATTCAAATGATCACAGCGCGCTTCTATGCCACCTATTTGGCGGAGGTACAGTGGCTGCCGCTTATGAAGGGAATACTGTAGAAGTCACTTGTATTAGTCTACCGGGTTTTTACAAGACAGGATCCCGGTACCTTAGTGAGAGGCTTCAACTTTATCGCCCAACAAGGGAACTTTGTTCCACCGATGCTCTTCTGAGGTAGTTTCTCTATTTTAAAGGTCACAGAGCGGCGGGTCCTCCTTTGCTTTCCTTGCAGCTCAAGCTTGGAACCCTATTTAATTCAAGCTTCGAAATATGTAGACATAATCATAGATAAAAAGCATAGACAACATTTTTATTTACAATACGTTAAGAATGATGGTTATCGTTCTTTCCCAGTCTGGGACACTCTAAGAGCAGCTGGGCACTATGTAAACTTTATCATCTATTCATTCATTCATTGCCTGTTCATGCTATTTTAATACACCTTAATTTGATTTGAATTCTGAACACATGAAGTCTGAAATTTTACATAGACTAGGTTAAATGATATTGTTGTATCACGTTGAACATTGAGATGAATGATTTTTGGAAATCAATTCACACAAATGGCCCATGTATTAGAACTCTACTGAATAATAAGAAAAAATATTCTACAAAACAATTATATCAGAAACAATTTTTAAAAAACACATGTTTTATTAAAAAAGAGAATACATAGCCTCCTGCTAATAAGCAGATCACAACTGATTCTTAAAATTCATTTCATATTAAAACAACCCCAACATTCAATTGTAAAATCATTTTCTTATTATTCATTAGAGTTCTAATACATGGGCTATTTGTGTGAATTGATTTCCAATATTCAATTTGTCCGCCAAGGGCTCCTTTGATTTTACTACTTATAAGTACTCTAATCCCCTAGTTGGTTTAAGGGTTCACTCTCGTTTCTGTTACAATTTTAACTTACCCTGAAAAATAATTATTAATAACAGTTGCACATCGTACCCGGCCTTCTGCTGTACCTCAGTTATCGTTATAGAGGTGGTAATTGCTAGTCTTACTCCTCATCAGAATTTGACTCTGACATCCTTTCCAAGTTGCTATATTGTGTAGAATTGCACATGTCGCTACAATCTTACAACTGGTTTCTGGAGAATATTGTAGGGCACTACCCGTCTTCTAGCGACATCAGAATTTACTTTTTAAAAGTTCAAATGTACGCTGTGACACCTCTTGTTCTTCTTTGTGCAACCTTGTAACAATGCTCACTCCATGTAGAAGGGTTCAGAGAAGGAGTCGTTATCCATGGGCTTGCGATGTAAGCTCTATCGCCTACATCAGTGTACATATTAGCATATCATACTGTAAATTTATTTGGTACATATATAACAATTTACCCAATAAATATCCATCTTCATAATCTCTTCTTTGTAGCCTTTTGTGTAGATGCCACTGTGTCTAAACATTAATAATTCATAGGTGCTCTCTGGAAAGCATGCTAAAATAGCCGCCGTAATCATATTTTTAGCACCACACACCATTTGCATATTTAATGAAAGGGAATTTTTCTGGTTGCAAAATAAATACTCAGTGGCAGATGGTGACCCATGAGTACCATCTATACAACTAATCACGTGTGGAAAATTGTCAATCCTAGAAAAATGCAATGTTGTATTCTGTACTTCTTGTGCATTGCAAGAAAAGTAAATGCGAGCAGTTATGCACATAGGATCCAGGAATTCACTAAAGATTGAGGTAGAGCACTCTGTTTCACCCTACGAACCGAAGCTATTACACCTTGGACACTATCTTTGGCTAAGAGATGCAAAGAACATACATCCTAGACAAGGGTGGAGATAGAATTAACAGGTAGAGTATTTACTCTTAAGCAGTGGTTTTGAATCAGCTATGCGCTCCAAAATTACAGTGCAACTCTGCCTGTACTTTTCATAAATTTCATTCCTCAGTTTGTTGAAAAGGACTTATTCTGAGTTTACAAATCGTCTCCTGTCTCCTCTTCCTCTCCAGTCCAGCCAGCAGGTATCCACATTCTTCTTGCCATCCTATATAATGCCGCCATTGTTGAAGCAGTCGATGCATTTTGTTTTTATAGTTTGCTCATGGTTATCACCTGATCTGGGTTGGTGGTTAATTGCATATGCTAAATGCTCATGTTGCGACTAATCACAATTTGAGACTACCTATAACATATGAATTGCAATTTCCTAATACAGGTTACCTAGTTGCGACTCACTATTATGAGTTCTAAAATTATGAAATGGCGAAATATTTGCATTGCTATAAAATGGTGCAAATGACTTTCATACATAAGAAAATGCATTTTTGTATTTAATAACCAGTTTGAGACTTCTTACCAATTCACAAAAGTTTTGTACATCTGACCCTAAGAAACCAATAGGGAGAATGAAGGTTTAGTCATTAAAGGGAATGTGCCCCACATGCATACAGCATTTGTGATTGTGTGGAGGTCTGTTTTAATGAAAATGGTACTGTTTAAAGGTCCATCCAATATATAATGTATTGTGTTATCGCATTTTTATGCATTATACAGGTCAGGACCTGGTCATATATCACATGCTGATTGAAAATGTATGTCATTTTATTGAATGTGATTGTACTAACCATGCCCTACGATCTTTGCTTTTTAGAATAAGGAATTGCAGGACAAAATGGACTATTTAAAAGAAACCCAGGCAAAGACTGAAGTGGAAACCAGAGACATTGGAATATCCTGTGATTTTCCATCCAGGTAGACGTACATCCTGCTATAATTGATTACTTTGGCAAACTCCAACTGCATATTTAGTCTGTATTGTTTAAAGAAGTCTGAATTATTTGGTACAGAATCCGCGCTCTGTCGCAGTGCAAATTAGAGTGAGCAGAATTATTTCTGTACCTAAGAGCACTGGCTACGGGTTTAAATTAAAAAAAAGTATGCCTTTATCGGCAAAATTGGTCACACAAAAATTACAATCTTTTTAATCAACAATATTTTTGGTCTAAGTGTGGTAATTTATCAAGATTAAGGGCCTCATTAGGATGGAGGATTTTCCGCATCCTCTGGGCCGGCGGAAGCCACCGCCGGCCCGGAGGATGCGGAAAATCCTCTGCGGACCCACCAAAGACCCACCGCCACATTAGGATGGCTGGTGGGTCCTGGTTTCCGTCCGCAGCTTTTCCGCCGTGGTTGCCTTACAACCGCGGCGGAATAGCTCTAATATGGTGACGGTGTCTCTCAGACACCGTCAGCCAGATTAGGATGTGCTCGGAAACATGCTTTTCCGCGGCGCCTTTTCCGCCGTGGAAAAGCATGTGTAACTTCACTGCGGGGGCCCATTGCGGGCCCCCTAGGTGAAGGGGGGTGGGAGGTGCACATGGGGGGTACCTATGGTGGGTACCTATGCATTTGTATGTAGAAAGCGGCAGGCACCGCGCAGTGCCTTTCACTTTCTGCACACAAATGCTATGCGTGCATTTTTAACATTGCTGCGGGTGCAGCTTGAAGCTGCACCCGCTGCAATGTTAAAAATAGAGGATGTGACCGCCAGGGTGGCGGTCACATCCTAATAGCACAGGAGGGAACTCCGCAGGCCATGCGGAGGTTCCCTCCTACTCAGGGGTCGCGGACGGAGGCACGTCCGTCCGCGATCCTAATCGACCCCTAGATGCTGCTTTTTCTGAATATCGAAGAAATTCCCGCTCCACTTTTGCTGCCTTTCCCTAAATTATTACCCTTAAACTGTAACATCAAAACATTAAATGTAGCTTATCAAAGGAGCTGCCAAGAGAGGAAGCCAATTTTGTATGATATACCAGAACTGGGGCTCTAGTACCTATGATTACGAAGTTTAAAAGTGTGGCCGAGGTGTGCGGTTTCCATGCTAAAACACACCTCTGCACACATATGGGACATTTTCTGTACTGTGATGAAGTCACTGAACATGAGCCAAGAGATGTTTTTGCATTACGACAAAAGTATTTACTCCTGCCCCCTTTCTAGATGGCAAATGACTGGGATCCTAGCTAGGAACAATAGAAGTCCTGAACATATTTCATTTCAGACCATTAGCTACCATACTGAAATTGTTAAGGAAAGATCTTTGACATGGAGCTCCCAGAGAATTTAAAATGGTGGATCTGACCACAGGAGAGAGAACTTTGAAGTTTTCACTTGGACTCCTCCAAAAGAAAATATAAGGTTTTGAATCAGTGTGGTGACTTTGAAAGGAAGTTGGAAGTACAGAGTAGCTTTACGTGTGGTATACTGGAACACTCCCCACAAATTTGAATATTTACAGAAAGCAGAGCTGGGAAAGAAGTCCTTCTATTTTTTTTTTTTACAGTTGGCTAAGGTATAAGGGTCCTGATAATGTAAACAAAAACACAAGGTTAGGATTTATTCCATTAGCGTTTTGGGGTCTTGGAGTTGAGGCTTTTAATTACTGATGCCTCCGATGAGCTTGGCAAATCAGTGAATTATTTTAGATCACTTAGTTTAGTTCACTTAACAGTGATGTGCCCTAAGGGAACTAGGATTGGTGAAGAGTCAGAGAGTTGTGTTTGAATTGTTGCACTGAGAAATGCTTGCAGGCAGGATGTTGTATCATCTTGTGTAATACATGGCCAAATGAAGATAAGTGTCAAATATGGAGCTATTCCAAGTAATGGATAATGGTCATCTAGATGTTCAATCCTGTTTTTCAGTAGTTTCAAAATGGTTTCAATTTGAGTCAATTTACATTTGGGGTTTGTCAGGTAAGGCTTAAAGCATGGTGTTGCAAACTAACAGTGCAGATCAGAATTTGTCAGCATCTGTGAGGCGTTAACTGTGGTAGGCAGTAGTAGTTTCTCAGGATGCAGTTCACTACAAGTCTGAATCAATAGTCTGTGAGGATTTTCGATGGTTAAGTCCAATAAGAATGTAATCGATGACGCTAAATAGTCTGATGGTGCAGTTTTTGCAGGCCTTCATTGAGTGTTTTGTAATGAACATATCTCAATTAAGGAGAGTGGTCCTTTTAAGAGAATAATATGGTAAGGAACAGGTCATAAATGCATATGATTTCCTAATGTGCAGAATTGGAATTGAGTCTGCTAGAACTTTTTACCGTAAAACAGACTTCAATTCAAGCATGTTAGCAGGGCAGGAAAGCTCAATCCGTAGCTGCAGTTTTGTTGGGCACACTAGTACAAAGAAAAGAGGTACATGAGAAATGGATGTGAAGGGCCTAAATTAATACATTGTTTTTACACATTGTGCTCAGGAGTTAATCTGTGAAAACCATTACTACGATATTATTATTTTGGTAGCTTGCATATCAGGCAATTGGGTATTAAAATATAACTATTAATCATCACTCTTGCAATATCTTGCTCATTCTGTTTTCTTGACTGAAATATGTTACAATTCTTAGGTGTGCATTGAGATTTTTAATGCATCTTCTTTACACCAAATACAGTGCATCACCTAGTGTTATGCTTTTGGAGAGACACATGTTTGCTTTACATTCTCTTCACCGGCCTATGTGTTCTATGCAAGAGTATGGATTCACAAAGAACACATCAGAAAACGAGTGATTCCTCACCCTTAGTAATGATTCTGTGTTTTGTTGCTACTTTCCATGGGTCTTCTCAACCTTTGTTCTTTCTCCTATAACGAGAGACTGCTCATAAGTGTTCCTATCAGCGCCAGGAAACCCACGGTGACAGTGCGCTTAACAAATGCCCATTAACATAACATAACATAAGGCGAAGCATGTACCTTATGTTCCGAGCTGATTAGGATCCACAATTAGCGATGCAACTTCTCCTTTAGGACTGTAGTGGGTTGGAGATGATCAAGTATAGAGTGTGTGCGCTGTCGATGAAGAGAAGCATTTTACTGGGCCATGCCATTTGCTTATTTCCTCCGACCTTCCCTCCTTAATAGTAAAGGCTGAGACTACTATGTTCTGATCACTGTGCACTGATGATACCTATACAGCAAGCAGAGACTAGTAGGCAATCTGACTATCGCTCTTATTACTGACACTCTTGCCACTAAAGCACATCAAGAGAGCTGGAGCCCATAAATGATTCTCCTCTAGAAGTTGACAAACCACAAATATTTGCAATAAACTGGGCTGGATGTGGCAGTACCTCCCAGTTTATTGTTTAGAACTTTAGTGGTTTGCCAGGGGCAGAAAAGGGTGGAGCTTTGATGAAGTTCCTGGGTTGAAGAGTCATACTGGGGTACTTCTTAACCAGCCCTCTCTGACTCCCTTTTGGTCAGTCATCCTGGAAATCAACAGTGGGATATGAAGGTGTTATAAAATGCTGACCCGCTCCATATGGCCAAGTTTTAGTTAGCCTGGAGACATACGCAGGCACAAAAAGAAATAAACTGAACGCTTGCCCCATGAGGGTGTAGAGAGAGCTACTGTCTTACCATTATGGTCCTGCCCTTCAAGAGATAATTTAGAAGTTCATTCATGCAAAACCCCTGATGAGGCTCAGAGTGCCACTGCTCTAATACAGTCAGAACTGATATTCTTCCATAACTTTATTTATATTGAAATATATGCTGATACATAACCTTCACAAAAATGTTGTGCAATAAATAAACTTCTGATGTAACAAAGCTATACGTGTGAAATATGAATGTACATTTTTCAGACTGAATGTTTAGGTATATATTCATTTTATCAACCTTGCTATAAACCTACTTGAAAGCATCTCTCAATTTGACCAACTTCTACAAGGTTTATCATGTTTATTTCTTCTGTTCGTATCCGTTTCTATTTTTCAATTGGTTCAAACAGGGACGATTGCTCATTGACATCCTACTATCCCCAAAGCTAGTGCTTTAACTGTGTCACCAATTGTGAATCTGTGCTAACAAGTCACACAATGGCATTTCAGAGAAATTGAGTACAAGAACAGTGGGTTCTACCTACCTACTTGTATTGTAGATAAAATAATGTGTTAGCTACTGAGACTTCTATTTTATGCCTCAGTACATAACTTTCCTCCTTTGAGAAGAAGATTTGGTATCACCTATTTGTGGTCCTGCTGAAACATATCATGATTCTGGCATTGAAGGTGGAATTGGGAGCTGGTGGTTCTTGCCTACTACATGCTATGGTGCTGGTACTGGGTGCAAGTAAGCTGGTGCCACTAGGATCATGCCAAAATGTATACTGCTTCCAAGAAACTGCTTCTGCTGGGAACATCCCTTTGTGCTGGGACTGTGAAAAGGTAAGTTGATGCTGCTGGGTATAGGCCATGATGATTAAAGTTGTGGGGTTTGTAAATTGTTGCTGCAATAAATATTTCACAGTGCTGGCTTCTCTGCTGCTAGTACTGGAGGTGAGTGTACAAGGCGCTTCTTGTTTGGTAGAAATTATGGTGCATGAATTAGGGGAGATATCGTTCTGCTTGCCTGGTGCATTCTATAATACTGGTACTTAAACATTTAAGCTGATACTGTTGGGGTCATGCCATGATACAATTGCTAGGTGGCTATTGTCTGTGCTGGTGCTGCTGCCAGGGACATAACAATATCCCATCATAGCCTCCCTAAAGAGGGAGAACATTCTGAATAGCCAGTAACAAGGCTCATTTATGCATGTACTGCTGAGATCTGTGTGCAACCTGCAGTGCTTGCATGGCAGATAGCCTTTCATCTATATGAAGTTGCTGAAATGAGTACCATTGAGTTGGCTATAGTTCCTGATTTTGAATTACTAAAACGGTGACCGAAAGTACTACATGTAAACATGAGTAATTATTCAGATTTCTATATGGAGAGATTTAACTTTAATGGGCTTGCCTGTCGATTAAAATGTACAGTGCTATCACTGCACCGCGCTAGAACAGAAAATAGAAAACCCCTGGCACACTTGCCAACTTGAATCTTCAAGCCTTTACCATATTAAGACCCTAGAGGAAAATGGAGAGCAGGCAAAGAAAAGTGAGTCAGCTGAATAAAAAGATTCTCATCGGAAAAACGATAGTTAATGTGCCTTTAAACATCATCAGTGGGTGTTGAACTTCCAGGTATCAATTTTTCACTGGTGAAAATAAATATTAATTTTACAATAATGAGATGGCACCCTGGTAGGGCATTCTGTAGATGTGGATCATCGTTATCAGGGAAATACTTCCTTACAGTGAGCCTTCTTAAAATTGCCTATGGGGGACCAACTCCTAATATCGCGTGAAGTCACTACTTCATAAGAAATTGCTGAAACTGGGTAATGGACAATCTCCATCATGGAAACAGCAGAGAGGATGACCCTTCATGCCTCTTCCATGCCATGGTTGCATCACTCTTTCTCCAAATTGATCAGAACCATGTGCTTTCTAGCACATCTTTGAGGCTGGATCCAGCTACTCGTTCCCTTGTCCTTTCTACCTCAATCCAAGATAAACCTCCCTCATTAAGTGGCTAATGGTTCATCATTTCTCACCACTCCAGGCTCCATCCCGTGCTGTATTGTTCAGCTTCCCTCGCTACATGGCTCATATCTGCAGGAAGACTTGCCTCACCATCTCCTTCTCTTCTTCAAGTTTCGAGATGGTATACATTAACCTACTCTATCATGATCCACAGTCTTCCCACATGCTGCCCCTTATGCACAATGCCTCCTCAATTCACTCAATGCTACTGTGATCACACAGCCTTCATATAAATGCCTTTAAAACACTTTCTTTTTTAAAACCAAAATTAAATTCTAAGCAAAGGTATTGACATATATTGAGAAGGAATCATGACCGTTCTTACCAGGGCTCGAGTCGGGGTGAATTTAACTACCACGTTCTACTTCCTACCATAGTTATGCTGTACGTGCCCAAAGCTAGAACGCTCTTAGCCACTATGTCCACTTCCTGCTGATACCCAAAGCTCCCTCAGGCTTTACCTCTATAAACACCACTGGAACCACCTTGGAAATTCTCTACACCACAACACATTCAGGGGTTGTCCTAGCAAGCTTGTCTGTCATTCACCCATAAACCACAAAGCAGAAACAAAGGTGAAAAGGAGAATGAGACGCTTCTGAAAGATGTGTCTAGAAGGCTGAAAATAGGCAAAACTGTAACAGACTTTTATTGTTCTTGCACAGAATGCTTCAGACCGATCTAGTGCTAGTTAAGAGCTTGAACATGGGAACCCTCTGAACACCTACAATTAACACCTTCAATAGCAACAGTAAAACAATCATAATTGAAGAGACCTTCCTAAAACTTGAAGGGTCAAAGTATGGCATACTGACATATTTACGGAATGTGTCGCATCATTGTCACGGTTAACCACTCACTATCACTGATAGCCCCCCTTCCTGAACTCCTTTGCCCATGGCATCTGGCAGCACCAAAGTGGTGGTAGAGGCCACTCCAACATTTTTCCAGTAACAGTGGCTCTGCTGAACTGACCTGAACCTGAATTCCGCTCAAACAATCTTCAGCCAAATGCCTATTTCTCTGCTACCCTACACCGCGAAAATTGCAGAGAAAATTGCAAATGTGCAATTGATGGCATTTGCGGAGAAGAATAATCTCCTACACCCCTCCCAATCGGGGTTCCGAAGAGGCTTCTCTACTGAGACGGCCTTATTGCGAGCCACCGAAACTCTACGTCAAGGAGCTGACGCAGGCCTAACCATGGCACTGGTCATGCTAGACCTTAGTGCAGCGTTCGACACTGTAGCACATATCACCTTGCTACAGTGTCTGAACAGAGGAGGTGTGACTGATAGAGCACTCGGTTGGCTTAAATCGTTTCTGACCGGCAGAAGCTTTCAGGTTCAACAGGGCTCGTTTCAGTCTGAGGAGAGGGTATTGGAACAGGGGGTGCCACAGGGCCCTGCTCTAAGTCCTACCCTTTTTAACTTATATATGGCCCCCCTGGCTGAGTTAGTTCAATCGTTCGGTGTAGAGATTGTCTCCTACGCCGATGATACGCAACTCTTACTCACCTTCACCCAAACTCCTGCTGCTGGAGCCAATAACTTCCGAGCCTGTATGCAAGCATTGGCCACTTGGATGGACAATCACTGCCTAAAATTGAACGGCTCCAAGACAGAAGTCTTGGTTGTAGGTGGTGATCAACGGCTCTGGACATGTGACTGGTGGCCAAGTTGTTTAGGCGCTATGCCTACACCAAGTCCTGAAGCCAAGAACTTAGGGATATGGATGGATCCAACACTCTCTTATGAGACACACATCAATCGTTTAGTAGGCAAGTGCTTTGGAGTCCTAAGAACTCTCAATAAAACCCTGGACCTCCTTCCTTTGGAGGCTCGGCGCACTATGACCCAGGCACTGATTATGTCACGCCTCGACTATGGGAATGTCCTCTTCCTGGGAGCTTCTAGTAAAAGCATAGGACGACTCCAGATACTGCTAAATGCTGCAGCCCACCTAGTGCTTAGACTCCCAAGAAGAGCCAACTCCAGAACCGCCTTGGAGGCCCTCCACTGGCTCCCAGTGAAAAAAGGAATAATGTACAAAGCCCTCCTAATATGTCACCGGATCCTTTGGCATAAAGCTCCCGGCTATCTGGCAGGTCTGGTTACCTGGTATGAACCACGCAGATCGCTTAGATCGGGCGGCATGGGCACGCTTGTGACCCACCGCTATAGGAGAGAAAAAATGGGAGGTCGGTCCTTTAGAGTGGCGGCTGCCATAGGATGGAACACACTTCCCATCAGTCTCCGCCTGGAGCTTTCGGAAACTATTTTCCGACGTCAATTGAAAACTCATCTGTTCTCCTCATAGTCTACTCTAATGTCCTCTGCCTCGCACTGTCCTCTCCCCTGGCGAGTTTTCCTCTCTCTTTTAGCACGGGGACACTCCGGGATGGCGTAACCATGCGCTCTATAAATGTCTTTATTATTATTAATTCAACATGCCTCACATATTAGCTATCACTATTAAAGTAACTACCTTGAGCTACCTTATAAATTGAAACTTCCTAACCCCTCTCCCCACAAATATTTGGTACTCATTAACACCTACTCTATCGAGAACACTCCATTGACATACATGATCTATTATTGTAAATCTACTGAGATCGCTGGGGCGGTTGGCAAAGATCTCTTCAAAAATTGTGATCCCACTGTTCACTGTTCAGGCACTTGCACGCAACATCTACACATCAGATTATTTAATACATCTTTAGACATTTAACCCACTGGGTAAATCCTGGGGAATCCAGGGTCTGAGGCTTATAAATGTATTGACTATAGATCCATGCTTAAAGGCAGAACCAACCACTTGCAATTCAGAGAATGCCCTAAAGCCAGTTGATTAAAACAAGTGGCGTTATTAATTCCTCTCAGACAGGGCATCACAAAGACGATTCAGCATGGCTACATGCAATCTCCATATTGGGTGTCTGGCTACTTTAGTTCCCACTGTATTTGCACAAACTGTGCTATGATACCACTGAAGTTACCAAAAGGAGAAGAAAAAGGATTTAGGTAATGGGAAGAGTGAAGAGGAGAATATAAACAAGAGATAACAAATATGAAGCATTGAGAAAAGACTATGGTCTTAGGAACTCAAAATGGAGTAGAGCAGCAATGTTTAACAAAGGAACAATATGAAGAAGAAAATTGGAAGAGAAAAAAAACAGTGATAGTAGAACACGGGTAAGCATTGCGTAACTGGCAGTTGGAATTGCAGTAGGAATGGAGACTAAGGCAAGCATGTGTTTATGTATGTCAGTCGGAGATATCCTGACGTGGCCATGGGAGAGACGGATATTGAGGAAGGCCACCCCATAGGCTAAAATAAATGTTGCTAGCAAGGTTCTAGTATCTGGTAAAGGGAAAGCGTGTTGCTCAAGGAAAAAAAAGCACAGGCACGGAGGCTGGAGGAGGGCTGTTCCATACTTATGGGTAAGAAGAGGAAAGACTCATACTGAGGTGTCAGAGAAATGTGTATTTGTGTGGCAAAAGAGCTATCTTTCTCCTGTGTGGCACAAACCTTTGTACCTCTACATATACATTGGTTTCCTACTAATCTTGTAGGAGTGTTTGTTCTTTATGAATTCACAAACTTTCAGTCAGAAAGTAAAGCTTGTCACAAATTTTTAACAGACCTTACCTTACAGGGCAAGAAAACATCCCCCCATTGTGTATTACTATTAGCTAAATCAGTGGTACTCATATAAACAATTGAACAATGGAAGGCTTCATCGGCTACAGCAAGACTAAATACTGCAGGTCGTAGACAGAGCAGGTGGCGAAAAGCGAAGGACATTCAGCTAGTTTACCAATATTGTTCATTTGCAGCTTTCTCCAGCAATAGCACCACCTAGGTTAATTGTATATTGTTGACCTTTTTCTGACTTTTTATTTGCTATTACCTCCCAATTTTCCTTCGTCCAGGATCCTTCAGATTCCCAGTTGTCTGGATATAAAGTCAGAAGACAAACAGTGGTAAACGTTGATAAAATGGAACACACCTTTACTCTTTTATAGTGGTAGTTCTGAAAATAGGATTCAGTTCATCCACATGGTAGCTGGGTCCTGTTAAGTATTGTCAGAAAAGAAACAGTAGATTCAATTCACAGCATCACAAAAAACCCAGCCACAAATTGTAAACAAGAATCCATCTTTACAACATAAAACATTGAATCAGAAGCTGCACAATTATTTGAGTACTCCATTAAAATTCTTCCAAACCATTCCGCAATTTACATGCAAATAGTTCCATGTTTCCATTAATCTGCTAACTTTTAATACACAACAGAATTAGAAAGACATAGACTCAGAGGTAATAAACCTCTCCTCAACCACTATGCACATCACTACGCCACACTGATCATTTTTGACAACCTATTTGCTGTATTCAACAGCCAGTCACAGTTCAGCAAGGTCTTGGGATTGGGACATTGACATTTGTTCCCAAGCCAGGACTGTACAAATTATATCTGAATGAGGGAGATCAAGCCTAGCTTGTTCTTCTCCTCCTGAGTTAGTTTGCTGAGTATCTTTTCCTCATAACGTTCTTTTCTACATAAGCATGCTGCTCTTATAAACATATCAAATATCCGTGTTTATTTCAGTGTCTACAGACTGCTATCCAAATCTACATTGACAGAGTAGTTGGTAGGAGTAGCATCAATAGAAAAGTCCACCTCTGGCCCCGTGGGCATATGACAACTCACCCACCTCATTACACCTTCCTTTAGCTAATCCTGGACTGTGACCTACGTCTACCGACAGAAACGTAGCCATCAAAGCAGAGAAACATTATGTCAACTGTAAAGGGCTGGAAGAAGCTCCTTCGCCCAGAGCTCCATGCAAGTCATTAGCACTTTGATCAATGACAATCTTGACTTTGCAAAATAACTATACTCCACCCTCTCAGAATGCTGATTGATATTACTCCAAAAGGTGGAGCACAATGCCCCAGATTCACAGCAGGGATATCAAAAGTATAGAGTAGCCTCTATGCAAAGACAACTTAATGAATTTGCTTGGAGTGTGACAAAATAGAATTTTTAATCATCTACCCCATTGTCAAAGGTCTAACCTTAACAACAAATTCACACAATACAAAAAGAGAACCCTTCTGACAGACCGCCTCTGTAAACTCTGTGAGTGGAAAATCCCACACATCTACTCTATGGAATGTCACAAGCTATGTAGTAGCCTGCTTAAGAACATGCCATTGTTTCCCACTTTTAAGTAATGTGCTCAAGACTTTTTGATACTGTTTATCCACTCCAGGAAATATTAAGTCCCAAAAATTGAAATCTGATGCATTATTAACATGATTTGCAAGAACACACCTAGAGGCAATTAAGTTGTATTATGTGCCCTACAATTCACAAAGTAAAACAATTGTTATGTTTACTATCCAGCAGATCAGAGGAAGGACATCAGTTGAGCACCTATCAGATGAAAACCAAAATGAGACCAAAACTTGTTCTGTTCCGGACCACTACAACTGCACAAACGGACCACTACAACTGCACAAACGGACAAACAACCCAGAAGATGGATGAAACTCTTCCAGAGGGGCAGGCTCCTATCATCCTAGAAGGAGAGAAAAGGGGAATTCTAAATCGATCACCATGATTGCTCATGAAGTTATTTCTGAGGCAGTGAGGAGCACCAGAAGCCTTTTTTAAATGGGTCAAACATGGCAAAACTGCACCAGTATATCAAAAGACGCTGTTTCAATAAAACTCCTCCATCCCAAAAGTTTAATTTGTGTTATTATTAAGCTTATGAGCTAGTGCCATTGAAAAGCTTAAAATAATTCCTATAACTGTTTGGGTGGGACGTAACACTAGAGTAAAATCTGAAGAAGCGTTCCTACTAAATAGAGCTTTTTTCTGTTTGTCTCTCTGCAGGGGAATGTATGACTGTACTCTGCATGTGTGCATCACCCATGCCTTCTGAACGCCTTCATTAGAACGAATACGTCTTTATTATGCATCCGTTCAGCACGCAAGTCGTTAAAACAACTTGCCTTTGGGAGGTGCTGGATTTTGGAATAGTTTCATTTCCTATTCCAACTCCAGTCTGCGCAACAGTAGGAGTTGGACTTTAAATCTAACCACATTCTGTTAATACGCCCCCGTAAAGCAATTCGTTGTAACGACTTGCTTGCTGAACGAATGCGTGCTAAAGACGTGTTCTTTCTGTTGCCGGCACTGTGAATGAACAGTGTGATTTAGGCTTCATCCAAAGGATGTTTGCCTCTGCAGGGACATCCTTCATATCTTCAGCTAGTCACAGTTTGCCAAGTCAAGTCTTTTCCTATTGTACAGTTGAGTAACACCTTAACAATAAAGATTTATAAAAAAAGATTAAAACAATTCATTTTAAGATCAAAGGGCATAGGTAGAAATATTGTTGTAAATAAATTCTGTAGAGCACCATATTATCATGTTAGCTGCTCTTTGACATCATAGTCCCCCTAGCAACATCAGAAGGGCATCGAAAAAATTGCATTCTATAACAAAGTGCAGTTTACACAGGCATATTCAATATTGACGTCAGGGAAAGATATACATGTTTGTCGATTGCTTGTAGCAGAAGCCAGCTATTTCCCTAACTAGACTTAGAACAAAAACTAACATTCACGGTCATCCCAGTGGGCACGAGGGGACATCAATAAAGGTGTGCTTACTATGGCTAGGTGCAAAGTGCAGGTTACAGGAGCAAACTAAAAGACTGGAGAAAGATACAAAAATGGTGTGCTTCACTGGTAGGCGTTGGTAAGATTTTTCCCAGCAAGTCTTAGAATTGTAGTGTAGTAGCAATTCAGAATTGGGTCCGTGACTTTAATACTTACAGTTACTACCTTCCTGCATGTCCGTATTCAGCGCTGATTAAATGGGATTATCTGTAATGGTCTTCTTGCTTGCCAAAAGACTGGGCAAAGGCATGTGGTATGTACAATGTTTTGTTCTCCAGAATCAGAGTCTGCAACAGGCCTTTTGCTCTTTTTCATTACTTTCCAATAATTTGCCATGGGGTAAGACCAAAACGGTAACACATAAAATCAATTTTTAAGTAGCTGGACCACCCAATCTCTAGGTAGGATTGAGGTTTAAGATTCTTATAACCATTTATAACTGTCCATGCATGTGATCTTGAAGATGGAATTGCTTTGTCTGTTACCATGGAAGTTTTTTTTCACAAGCCATGAAGCAGTTTTTTAAATGCCATTGGAGATGGAGAATTTTCCCATATGATTTTGTTCCCTGGGAGGAGTTAAGTCTTTGTTTTAAGGTTGACTGGACTTCACCCCTTTCGGGATTTGTGATGGTAAACTGGGCTTCACTCCTTTGGAGATGTGGGGGTTCAGCATTAGACCTACCCCCAACTGTTAAATCTACTATTTGTTGAAAAGACTAAAAATAAAATATTCTTTAGGCGGGGCTTATTAGTTTTTTTGGGTGATTTTGCTTACTGCGCAGAGATGGATTCATTGTTCCCCAAAGTTGCTACACTTGTGCCAGAAAACATTACTAGGCTTAATCTCTTTATTTCTTGCTTTATGTCGCTTTTTTCTGAGTTTTTCCATTATTACGTGTTCTAGAGACTCTTGAAGCTCAGTTTGAAGTTTTCTGGGTTCTTTCTCACAGCATTTGTCAATTGTTGGATCTGGAAAATCTTTACCCTCAAGTAGGGATTTTGTGTTAGATGGTAAGTCCTTTTTGAAAGGCCCTACAGACTTTTCTGATCCCTTCTCTTCGATCTTTGGAGGAGAGTTTAACATATGCGATTGTAGATTTTAGCTGTGGCCATGAGATCTAAGGCTTATTTTCAGATCTTCTGTAAATGTTTTTGGAGCCTCAGGTATTCTTACAAGTTTATTAACCAGTGGGGCACTGGTACAATCTATACTGCTTGCAGCCATGTATGATTGTGCACAGGTGATCAAGTTATTTAGTTCAGCCAATTACTGATCAATTCCAGAGACTGAAATGGCCATTATATTCAATAGGTCTACTTGGACATCCATCTTATAGGACTAATATGTTAGGGCTTCAAGGGTTAGTTGACATGTTCTAAGCAAAATTTCCCAAATCATCCCTAGTTTGGGTATTACGTTGGTGCCATACATTGTAGAGGTTCCACATATCTTTCCTCATAGTTAGTCAGGGGCCCTTTGGGGTGCTAATAGGATGCCCATGTGTTGATCCTATTGTACGTTTTTTATATTTTTTGAGACGTTAGTGAGGGGCCTCCGGTGGAGTCCAGGCTCCTTTGTTGAAGTTCAAAGACATCTAATTCTTGATGCGGTGTATGGTTAATGACAAAGCTACTTTTCCCTTTTGTTATATCCACTGTTACTTCTATTGAGAGTGGTGCTACATTCGTTATTAGCTGTATTGGTGGAAGCTGGGGCAATTGATGATCGGGGAAAAGTCGCAGCGACAAAGATCCCTGTGAAAGAAGCTCCAGGTAGCTGGCTGGGCTTTTTGCTTACTTCAGTCTCATTCTCTGGCACAGAGTCCAGAGGTCCCTCCTGGGAATCTAAACTTAGATTAGAAATTTGTGAAGGGCAACAATTAATTTTACTTTTTGCTGGTGATATTGGATCTGGGAGAGAGTTCAAATCACATGGGATAGTGAAAATGACCCTGACTGGATCTTTTGAGAAGTCAGATTTTTCTGGAATGTTTGCTGGTCTCTCAAACAGGCTACTTCTCCCTTGCTGGATTAGACTTCACACTAAGTACAGCTGATGAAGGCTGAGGTTTCTTCTTCCTTTTAGACAGGATATGTGGCATCCTTTCTCACCCTCAACACATGTTGGGAGCTACACTCCATCAATCCTTTTGGAGATTTGTTCTAGTCTTACTACTATTTCTGTGTGCCCAGCAAGCATGGTTATATAAGTAAAGTCAGAAGAACTGATAGGAAGGCTGCTTGTAGGTTACGCTTCCAGAACCCACTTTTATTTTAAAGGAATTACAAGGATTGATCCCTGAGGATGTCTTGCATGCAAATCCGGCTGCAAATCTAGCGGTTAGACTAAGCCTTTGTAACAGGAAGTTTTTCCTTGAATGGCACAAAAGACACTGTTTCAAAAGTGAGAACCACCACTAGTTGTTGTAGCAGTGGTGCTCTTTTCTTCCCATTCACTTGAACTTTTGCCTAGCACTCATGGAAGCGATGACGGTTTTTATTCCCATCCTTTGTGTCATCTGGTTTTAAGTCCTTTACCTCATATTTCATGAGTCTTTCCTCTCAATTCATGTTAAAAATGTAGTATTTGGGGGAGGAGCCAAGATGGCGACGAGTGAAGACGTGTAGGCTCCCGGCTCCGACAGCTGCCCTTCCTCCGCGCTGATTATCCTGCACCTAATCCTGCAATTTTGGTGGCGAAATGCGCGCCACGTTGTGCTGACTCGCCTCGACTTTCCCGGGTCTCTCAACTCGCCCGGCAGCCGGAGTAAACCGAGTGACGACATCGAGCCCTGGCCCCGGGACTACGCCGCCGCACGTCCCCGAGTCTGTACGGCTGAGAGGCGGCTGACCTGCCTGGGATTCGCTGACGCTGAGGAGTGGCATTCTCCTCCCGACTCGGAACCATTACTGTGCAGCCTGCCGAGGTACGCCGCGATCAGCGCCCCATGATCTGTAACCCCTCAAGATACATTTCGGCAGTGTGTCTTTGTCTGCGGCTGGTGGAGAGGGAGAAGGACTGCACGGCCATGTTGGGATGTGGTATGCTGCCTGCCCCCTCGGCCTGGTGTGCGGCCGGTAGCCCCGCAATCCCCCGTGTTGACGGCTCGACCTTCCTTGCCTGTATGCGCTTGGAGCCCTGTATCGCAACTGCACCGCGCTACGCTCGCATTTAGATCGGCGTTGTGCCTCGACCACTAGAATGGAGTCTGCTGCCTTGAAGAATGGAGGTGAGCACCCGTCCCTGTCTGCCGGTGATGGGGCCCGAAGGGAACTGGGGGCCAATTTGCTCATTCCTCTCCGGGAACGGGACTGCGGGAAGCCCCAACCACCGCCTTCCTATAAGACTATCCTGACCGCCCTGACCGAATTTAGGTCGGAAATGAGAGTGGGTTTTCGAGCGCTGAGTGCTTGTCTCGACACAATGGCGACCGATCTACGGAGGGATCGTACAGTGGATGGCCAGCTGACCATGGGACTATCTCCAGTTGAGCCTATGAGGGGTGCAGTATCGCTCTTTACTGATGGAGAAGCCGTGACTTTCCCTGTCTTTGTGGAAGCCTGCCACCGGCCGACCAGTGAGTGTGTTTGTGATACTCTGTTTCCTTTGTCTCCGGAGCCTGGCACTCTGCCGCCTGCAACTATGTTACTGCCTCATGCCTGGGACTCGCAACAGCTGGCCCCTTTGGCGGATCTTCTATTGTTGCCTTCAGCCTGCGCTCCGAAGACCACATATTCCTCGGATGGACTTGGGAACTTGACTGCTCAGAATGGAGGATTTATTGGTGACGTTCAATGGCCATTTTGTGGGACTACTTTATTCTCCTTCAACATGCGGCCATTTTGGTCCTTGGTCTGGGTGGTGGTGGACTTTCTTTGTGTGCCTCGTTTTGGGGTCTGTACTAGGTCGGGTCAGGGCTAGGTGCTTCTTACGCAGTCGGTTGCTTGGCAGGTTGGACCGGGACTGGGATTGATATATATTTGCTTCAGTCGCACACGATAGATTGACTTTCCCCTAACATGTCTGATTCTCAGTTGTCGCGAATTGAGTGGGGACGGCGTTCCTGGTTGGGGGGATGGGACTGTCTGGATTGGCTCCTCCTCCCGTTTCCTTGGTAGTTTTCGGAGAGTTGCAGATTAGAATGGTCTGGTCTCACTCTCTATATCTCAGAGTTTATATTCTTTCTTTTCTTCCTTTTCTTTTACTACATTTCGGGTTCTTTATGGGGCGACAGGCACATTGTCGGGGGGGGTAGGCCGTAGCCTCCGCATTGGTGTAGGGTGGGGGGGTAGATTTTATTTCTTTATTTAGTTTCTATGGGCCTTTTTTTCATTTTTCTGCGCTTTCTTGTACTGTTTTCCTTCTGGGTCTGTGATAGAGGTTGGTAGGGAGTGGGTGGCGCTGGGAGTAACACGAGTTTAGTTCCTGTCGTCTGCTTGCCTCTCTATTGTATTGTTACTCTGTTGAAGTACTTCACGCAATTGTTGCTATTATACTTGCTGCCTACTCATGTGGGTACTATAGTACGGGCTCGGATCTCCTTTGCACCTATCCTTTATTGATTTTTGTTTAATTCGACAAAACCTAAAATTAACCTTTACTTCTCCTTCCCCCTGGCGACAAAATTTCAGTGTAAATGTTCTTAATCGTTGCTATATTGCCTGATGTCATTGGGGGGTCCATATTGTTGGCACCTGCGCTCAAACGTTATGTGGCCGGCCAGACGGTTGTAGGCCCGTATTTGTATTTCTGCAACAGGCGCAATAAAGGTTTTCAAAAATTTAAAAAAAAAAAAAAAAAATGTAGTATTTGCTCTAAAATGTATCTGCCAATGCAGGATCATAGATTCAACTGACAGATTGGGACAGATTGTACTCTACAGTAATCTTTCATTCCATGCTTGGCCTCCTTCCTCTTGCTCAGAATTCAGGAGAATTGGTACCACAGTTGCAGACTTATCATGATCTGCCACCTAAACCCTCACTATCTTCATTTTTCTGTTTATAGTTTGTTAAAACAGACTTGGACACCCGTCTGTAACCTTGCCACCGTTGCAGCAACTTCCGAATGGAATTAGTTATTGTCTTGGATTCCTCGTGTTGTTTACTGTGGCCAATCATCTGCCTTTGTATAGGATTGAATTCCCTACCACTACCTGAAGATATCTGCTTTTAGAAATCTCTTCTCTGGCTCCCTCAAACAATCAACTCACTTGACTGTACTCCTGTACCTTCAGTTTACATGTTATAGGCCATGTACTGTAAAAGTGCAGGTAGTAGCAGTTAGATGCATCGTCAATAGGAGTTACAGTACCAAAGGATTGTGGCTGACTGAGCTGGGGATGAGACAATTGATTGAACCTATGTGTAAGTTCTACATAACAAGTTTCCCTTAGCACGCAGGCATTTTTGTAGAAAAGTGCATGTGAGCAGAAGCTGAAAACTGAGCGCACCCAATGATGGTGCCTTACCCTAAGTTTGGCTCATGGCAAATAATAACATAGATATTCCCTAAAATTAAGACTTGTTAAGAGTAAGTCCAAATGAAGATGAGACCTCTGCAAATTGGCCAGGTCACCTCTGTCAGCTCTTAAGCTGAGGGCCAAGAACTAAAGCATGTATCTTTCTGAGCAGGTAGACTCTAGTTAGCCCCTGTTCATTGAATGTTTAAGGTAAAAGGTCTAAATTTAAGGAGAAGGGTCCGGGTCTTGTGGTCCTGAAGTAAGGATGGTTGAGTGTTTGTTGCTGGATGATTTCTGTTGTAGGGTGAAAGTCATCTGGGACATAGTCCATGAAGATAAGTCAACAGATAAGAATGCCTTTATTAATTAGTCTGTGCATGTTCTCAGACTCTGAAGAACCTTTTGCATGGACGTATGACCATATGATGTTGTCAAAGGTGGAATGGAGCATTCGTAAGCATGGCAACTGCGTCTATTTTGATGTGCCTTGTTGCGGATCCCGTTTTTAATGAGGTTGTAGATAAAGGTATCCCTAGTACATGGACTTGAAGCATACTCTCTTGGTACGATCATTTTAGAATGCTATAGATTTGTGAGTGGTCCCCTTCGGAGCGCATACCTTTTGGATGTGGTGGCATTAGGCATCAAGTAACTTCTAGAGCACAGTTTCGCATCCGCAACCGCATCCTTGTGGAACTCTGTTGGTCCACCTTCGGAAGACAGAGACTGAACAAGCATTTCAGAAAGCGCCGAAGACCTACCTATTTGCCAGCCCCTAATATGCAGTTATTCTCTCTCCCCCTCCTCTACAGTATCCGCTGTCAGCGCCGCGACACCTCCGTTGGAGGTAGCGGTGCGCTTTACGAGTGCCCATGACTTGAATTGACAGTTTCGGGTAAAACTGAAAATTGATCTGGAACTGGATGATTCCCAAGTATGTACTGTTGTGTGTGTGTGTGTGTGTGTGTGTGTGTGTGTGTGTGTGTGGGTGTGTGTGTGTGTGTGTGTGTGTGTGTGTGTGTGTGTGTGTGTGTGTGTGTCTGTGTGTGTGTGTGTGTGTGTGTGTCTGTCTGTCTCTCTCCGTATGTGGGTAGATGCACTGGAAACCAGAGTATGGACTGTTTATGGTGTGCCTAATTTGATTTTGATGCTGACTGTGAAGGTAGAAGAGTGAGGATTAGCTTTATTCAGATTCTGGTTCCAGGGTGCGCAGCAGGCCTTTATTTGGTGCTTTCTAGCAGACCATAGCTATATATAACGGATTTTGTCTGGAATCGCCTGACATTCAAATCCATACTCCGTATCGAGTATAGTTCCAGGTAATACTAGACAATCACCCATACTTCTAAATTGGTTCCACAACCAAACCGAAGAGGAGGATGTCCCTGCTTTGAATGCCTTTCCTAGGTGAAAGAAGGGCTGAGGAGCGGTCTTGGTTTGTGCAACTGTTACTTCTATAGACAATGCGACTGGAATGTCAAGTCAGTGAATGTGTGCAGCATATGTTGGCAGTTGAATTAATTATGGTCATCTTGCTTATGATTTCACATGGTAGGTGCTTGAACATTTGGGATTCGCAAATGGGATGGCAGTGTATGTTAGAAAAGTCTCAGAAATTACATGCAATGGGCTGGTAAATGCTAAGGTGCACAATGTTTTTTTTTTTTTACAGCCTTAATCAATGAATGAAAGTATACTAGTTTTGGGGGTTGCTGCCAGGCTGATGTGATTTGGTCTGTTAGGGAACAAGGAAGTGGGTCTGCTGTATCCTGGCTCACCATTGTCACGACACTAGCTAGCTAATGGACTCCTTGCCATATACTTTCTGCACTGCATGTGCTTTATACCACTTACCAATTTGGAACGGGGGCTGCTTCAGTAGAGAAGTGTGGCTCAATCGTTATAGCGGCAGACCCTGATGCAGTAGTCTGGCCAGGACCAGGGTCCAATTCCTGCCTCGGCGGGTCTCGGGCTCAATTTCCTCTGACCTGATGATTCTCGCCTCAGTGCCTATTCTGATCATGAGCCCCACTCTGCACCTCTGGGCAATAGCTTGCTAAATCTCTACAATGGCCCCAACAACGCTGAGGATGCCTGACTTCACCTTGGGGGTGCCCAGGAGTGGGCTCCTTACAGGGAAAAGCCAGGAAGGGTTCCTCAGCGGTATTCATACAAGCGCCGAGATGCCTCCGGGTAGTCGTGCGCTATATAAGTGCGTGATTATCCTTTATTATTTTTTATTTTTGGGGAAATCTAGTCAGACATAGGTCATTTTTTTATGTGGTTTCCTGTTGTATTTTATATTGCAAGTAATGCTGTATTATGTTTGTGATCTTTTTTATATTCTGCACCAAATGTCAATCAGGGTTGCTTAAAGCACATGGCTCATAGACCCAAAGGGCTACCAAAGACCAGAAATGCTTAGTTGAAGTGTTGAACATATTGCGGATCATCTGGAATTATAGATCCAGCCAATTAGCAATGTTTCTGTCTTTTCAAGTGCCTGCTAGCTCCACACTAAGAAGGAACTGGTCCAAAGACTGGAGCGAACATGAGAAGAGGTCCGTTCATTTTGGTGAGAGTACAGGCTGTCACAGCCTCTTCTTTTTGCGGCAGCAACCTGGTAGTGGAGTACAATGAGATGGCAGTCAGACATATTACCATTCCCACTGAGTTTTTTTTTTTTTATTAATCCATTTGTGGCTTCCTGACATGGTGTACATAGTAACCAAGGAAGTATATTAATTAATTGGTGACGGAATGGTGACGGAGATAAGTGGTGATGGTGACTGGTGTTGAAGGGGGTGATTAACATTGTATTTATTCATTGTGATACACATATTTACTGTATTGTATAAAGAGAGATAAGGTTATTTGCCCAGATTGATGCAACTGTTGGTCAACTGGTGAAGTCTGTATTAGAATCTAAGTGTCAGTATTCCAAAACTGGGACTACTTGATTATGTCTCCTATTGTAGTCTTTGTACAGGTGATTGAAGCTGGGCTTCCAAGTCTCATGGGTGTTCAAAGTTGTCACTTAATTGTACTTGAGTCTAACTGCAATTGTTTCTCCTTCTCAGGCATCATTCTGCAGGACCACATTGGCATCTCTGGAAATGTTCTGGTTCGCCTAATGCCAGCAGGCTTTTCTCAGAGTTGGAATATTAGTATGATGGCAGCGATAGCTATGAGAACAGTCAGCACCTCTGTTGACGTATTGCACACGTTTTTATCTATGTTGTCTTACGCGTGCTCAATGTTAAACACCGTGCCATCCACAGTGTCCCTCTGTGCAGAGAGGATGCAAAGACTCTAAGCACATTCAATCTAAAACATCAAAACACAGAGCACAGCACCAATAGAAGTACTCTCTGACCAGCTCAGGTCAGGGTTATATTTTAATTTCCCACATGCCGTGGATGCTCTACAACGACGTGTCAACTTGTACAAACAAATATATGCTGCCTATTTTCTTGTCATTTGGATTGTAGGTTTGCTATGCTGTACTTTGGAAATTAAAAAACAACCCTGACCTGAGTTGGTCAGAGAGTACTTATATTGGTGCTGTGCTCTATTGTTTGTGGTTTTCTCAGAGATGGATGCACTGCCATGACCCAATCATGCTAGCCCTATGGCATGATTCTAGTTGCAGTCTTCTGCAGCGGTGGGCTGTTTGAAAACTTTTGGCCAATAAATACAGATTATGATAGAAAGGCATCAATCTACTAGAACTTCAGTCAAGTTGTTTTGCCTGGGGCCTAGTGGGAATGGTACAGCTGTTTCAAAGGGTTTATTCAGGTGTGTTTGTCTTTGTCCCCCCTTCCAAAATTTCACCTGACTACAAACTCATTCCACAAAGCCTCTGTTAAGGATAATAGTGTTTTGACAGCCACGTATATTTATTTCAAATATGTCTGTACTTTTGAACTCAAGGACTTGTTCAAGTTCTGGAAGTTATATGATATATAAGGGTTTTGTTAATGCATGAATCTTAACCCTTCACTCACAGAGTTGCAGCTGTGGCAAGAATACAAAGTGGCAAAAGCTCACAGTAAGAAACAAAAGTTAATATGAAGTTACTAGTAGTTGCCAGTAGTTCTGTTTTTTTTTCTCTGTTTACTTTTTAACCTCTTTTATCTGTGTTGTGTTATTCTGAAATCTGTCCTCCTTACCTAAAGTGCCGGGACACTCTTTTTGAGTAACCGTTGCGCTATACAAAAGAATAAATAACATAACATAACATAACTCCAGTATTGGAATTTTCATAGATTCACATGCCTGAATTATTCCCTGTCGTCGAGACGGGAGTCTCCGGTACATAAAAAAGCAATGCATAGCAGTATAGAAATGAAATGAGTCCTAGGCCCATTTTCCTTTTGCAACCCATAGCCTTCGTTATGTAAAAAAGGCCCAAACTTTGCTCTGAGCCAATCCGCTGTCCTCAACCTCTAGAACACTCCTGAGAGAACCCCTTGCCCCTCAGATTTTCTAACGCACGTTGTGCTAGGGAGTCTCCTTTGAGCTGTGCTCAAAATCTTCATTTTATACTCTTTGACTGGAATTTTGGGGTTCCCCTTTTCTAGTTTGAGTTTTTGGAAACCTCTCTATTTCTTCTACCATGGCTGTCAAGGAGAAGAAAAGCTTATTTAGAGCTTGTGCCACCTACTCTAAGAAAAAGCTTTATACAGATGATCCTCATGTAGACTGTATATATTGCCTTTACCCAGATCATCAGGCGAAGGAGTGTAAGATTTGTCGCACTTTCTCCAATAAGACCTTGAGAGATCGTGAAGGAAGGCTTCTACTCTGACTCCAGAAGGTAAAGGCCTGGAAGGAGATCCTCTCAAGTAACAGTGAGGAGGAGTCAACATTATCCAGGAGATCTCAAAAGAGGAGCAGATCTCCACAGGTTCATACCTCAGGTGAGAGGCCTGAAAAAAAACCCTAAAGACCACACCAGGTTCTTCGAGTCGCAGTCCCTCAAAATCTCCTTCAGGAAAGTCTAAGGAGAAGAAGGGTCATGCTTCAGAGGAGAAACAGGCTAAAAAGACTTCATCAGAGCCGTCAATCTCCTCCAAAGGTAATCTTTTTCTACACCTCCTGATGTGAAAAAATCTGTGTCGTCGACGAGGAGAACATCATAGTCGACAAAAACCTCATCGTCTATGAAAATTGAGGTAAAATCTGTATTACCGTCGATGCTTCCGCCGCCGCCCACATAGACGACGAGCTCTTTGTCGACGAAGGCAGTGATGACCATGTCGTCGACGGGATCGTCGACGACGACGACATCGACCATGGGACCATCGACGACGAGGACAGTGATGACAACGTCTACGATAGCATCGACGGTTATGATTTCGGCGACGTCTATCTCGTTGACGGGCTCGTAGACGACGGAAAAAACACCAGAGAAAGATTTTTGGGCCTGGAAAAGAACAATAACGCCAGACGTTACGTCGCCAAGTAAGGTATCACCATTGGTTCCTTCTCACCTTCTGGAGGAGGAAGATTCGGAGGAAGAGGATGATGGTGGTCCTTTCGGATATGCCAGCAGCCCATCTCAACTAAATGTTAAGTACCAGGAGGAAGAATCACAAGATGAGTATGAGGATTTTCAGTCATCCCCAACATCACCACCGCCAAGAACAACGAGAAGAGATGACCAGTGTGCCCTCTTCTTTATTGAGAGATCTTCAATCCATGCTGGAAGATTATAGAAGAAGATATCCTACACCTCAAACGACTAAGGAAATCCCTGACGTTACACCTCGGCCACTCTCTGTACCGGGTACGCCGGTGCGCAGACGAGAGATCTTGCCAGAGCCTTTGCCTAAGTGTCCGCCATCGAGATCTCAGCGGGATCCCGACACTACTGATGAGGAACATGAGGATGGGGAGATTACGGATCCTAGCAAGGAGTTGGACGATTACCTCATTCCTTCACCTTCGTCTCCTTCACCGAAACCCGTGGATTCCCCACCAGAGGACATTGGGGCGTTTCATAACCTGGTGGAAAGGGCCACTAAAAGATTCTCGCTTTCCATGACGGAGGATAAGGTTGAATGCCTCTTATGTGACTTTCAAGAAACCTATCGCAAATCGGTTCGATCTTTGCCGATTGTGAGTCATATTTGGGAGGAAGGCCTAAAGGTGATGGAATCACCAGCTACAGTGACGCCAGTACTCGCGAGATTAGACAAAAAGTTTAAAGCGCTGGCAGATACCCCAGCCTGTCTTTTGGGTCACCCCAAACCGGATTCGGTGATTACACAAGCGGTGCAGCAGAAATCAAGAAACCAGTCAGCTCCGATTACAGCACCTCCGGACAGAGAAGGAAGGAGGCTGGACAACGCAGAGAAGAGATTTTCCTCGATGTCAGCTCTGTTAGTAATGGCGGCAAATGCTCTAGCCATCCTGGGAAGGTACGACAGGCAAATGTGGTGCGACCTGTCATCTTATATTGACCACGTGCCGGATGGGGAGAAGCAAGAAGCCAGAAAGATTCTTCTGGATGGAGAAAGGACTTCGGCGGAAATCATAGACTGTGCTATGGATATAGCGACTACAGCTTTCAGGTCTCTAGGAGGAGTGGCGGTGCTGCGCAGACAAGGGTGGTTAAGGGCTATGGCATTCAGACCAGAGGTCCAAAATAAAATCTTGGATCTTCCGTTCAACAGGGAAGACTTATTCAGCAAGCACATGGATGACGCGCTGCAGAGTATCAAGAAAGACACTGATACTGCCAAAGCTTTGGGAACTCTGCAATACAGAAAGGTTCCTTTTCGTGGCTCTAATGGTAGGTGAGAAACATCATTCAGAGGAGGATATCAGCAAGGGAGATATTCGTCTTATACCTCCACTTCTCAACCCTACCGTCAGCAGTACACACAGCGACAATCAGGAGGTTATACCAAATCTGCTCCAAAAGGTAGAGGAGGTTGTCAGGGTAAGGACAGCGCCCAACGACAATGACAACCTGCGAATGCTGATCGCACCGGATACACTGAGATTGTTTGTTCCCCTGGGTGGAAAGATTTCCCGTTTTCTTCACAATTGGCAAATAATAACCACGGACTGTTGAGTCTTCAACATTATTTGATTCGTCCACACTCTAGAATTTCTTCAGACACCCCCTCTGACGCCACTGATGCATCACAAGGTCAATCATGTGCATCAAATCCAGAAGGAGATTCGGACAACTCTCCGAAAGAATAGAACCGGAACCGGATTCTCAAAAAGGAGAAGGATTTTACTCCCAATTTTTTTCTAGTCATGAAAAACATCCTACAATCGCGTCCTATTCTGGATCTCAGATCCCTGAATACCTATCTCAAAAAACAGTCATGCTTTCTCTTTAGGACATCCTTCTACTATTAAACCCCGGGGATCATATGACCACCTTGGACTTACAAGACACGTACTTTCACGTCCCAATCCATCCTGCACACAGGCAGTACCTTTGTTTCATGGTGGCCGGGGAACATTACCAATTCAAGGTACTGCCTTTTGGCCTCAAATCAGCCCAAAGGGTGTTCACAAAATGCCTGGCTCCCGTGGTGGCTGTTTTAAGAAAACAAAAACATCAAGTTTTTCCTTACCTAGACGACTGGTTAGTCAAGGCACCATCAGAAGCACTAACCAGAGCGTCAACGGGGGCGTTCAAAGACTTGTTCACCAAGCTGGGATTGGCTCTGCACGAGGCCTCTTTTCAGTTTGCTATTCTGCTATGCATTGCTTTTTGAGGTACCGGAGACTCCCGTCTCGAAGACGGGGAATAATTCAGGCATGTGAATCTATGAAAGCTTTCAATACTGGAGAACTACAGTTACAGGTAAGTAACTTGTTTTCTTATAGTTACATGAATATGTCAGTTTAAATGTAACATTTTGAACTTAAAAAACGGAAATTTACCAGTTATAGTTATTTCAATGCCAAAAACAAATCACGGGAAATCTTCAGAGTCGTCAACGACCTTTGCAATGACACCAGAACTGCCCCCTCCCAACCCGCATCTCAAATGCTGTGTAACCAACTCAACAACTTCTTCAAGGAGAAGATCGACAACATAAAAAACAGCATTCAAACCAATCATCCTGCAGATGAGTCGGACATCTGCAGAAATCCCAATACCCTACAAGACATCCCCCCCATTGACCCTCCCAAACTACTGGAATTAATGAACCGAGTAAAATCGGGCTCACCCAACGATCCCTGCCCCCCGCACATTCTGAAAGAGGTCTACACCATACTCCCTCAGAGCATACTCCCCATCCTGAACACCTCCCTATCACAAGGAATAGTACCCGATTCCTTTAAAAACGCCACCCTGGTCCCTCTCATAAAAAAACCAGGCGCCGATCCCTCCAACCTCTCTAACTATCGCCCCATCTCCCTTCTCCCCTACTGCGCAAAACTACTGGAAGCCTATGTAACCAGCTACTTATCCAACTTTATCGAAATATCAGACTATTTCGAACCCAACCAAGCGGGATTCCGCCAGGCACACTCCACCGAGGCGGTGATCCTTGCCGTGCAGAACACCCTAAGGTCCAATGCCGATAACGGAATCCATCAGGCCCTCGTACTACTCGACCTATCTGCCGCGTTCAACACGGTGGACCACACTATTCTATTACACCGTGTCGAACAAGCCGGCCTCAGTGGCACGGCTCTCTCTTGGGTTAAATCCTTCCTGACGGACAGATCTCAGGCGGTAAAGCTGGAGAACTTCACAGCCCCCACTCTCCCATCCACCTGCGGTGTCCCACAGGGCTCCTCATTGTCTCCCCTACTTTTTAATCTCTATCTTAAACCCCTTCTGCACTCCTTGAAAAACAGAAAAGTAATCATTTTTAACTACGCTGACGATTTGCAGCTGATATTCCCCCTCAACTCCCCGGATTCCGTCGAGGAATTCCAAAAGACCATGCTGCATATCCAGAGCTGGATGGATCGGAACCACCTTAAGCTAAACCCAGGTAAGACTGAGTTAGTACTCCCCTGTGACAGCGCACTCAGCTGGGGGCCCCACTTTTGGCCACCTTCCATGGGCACAACCCCATCCCCTTCCCAGTCAGCTAAAAGCCTTGGGGTCACTCTCAGCGCCGATCTCTCTCTGAAAACCCAGGTCGGAACAGTGACCTCCTCCTGTTTCTTTCAACTGAGAAAAATTAAAAAAAATTCTCATTTGCTGTCTCACTCTGCTCTCATCCAGGCAGTACTCGCACTAGTCCTTTCGCGACTAGATTTCTCTAACTCAACCTACCTTGGCCTTCCCCTCACCATCTCTAAACGCCTGCAGATTGTGCAAAATCAAGCAGCCAGATTAATCTTCAAGAGCAACCGTAGGAAGTCAGCCAAACCTCTGCTAGCCTCCCTCCACTGGCTCCCCATCACCCATCGGATCACCTTTAAGACAGGCTGCATAATCTTCAAGGCTCTTCACGGAAAAAGCCCTAGGTTCATCAACCAACTCATTATCAAACATATCCCGCCCCGCGAGCTTCGGTCTGCCCACCTATCCCTTCTTAAGGCGCCGACATTTAAAAAGAAACGACTCGGCGGATCCAGTTTCGCATACCTCGCCCCAAAGACCTGGAACTCTCTGCCCTTGTCTATCCGGAGCTGCTCCAAGCTGATTGAGTTCAGACGTGCATTGAAGACCTGGCTATTTAAACAAGCGTACGGCTAGAACTCTACATCTTCTGACCCCGCATTTTCCATCTCTCATCTGTTTCCTCCAGCGCCATGAAACCCCTGGGTGTCCGCGCGCTTAACAAATTCCGCATAGAAGAAACAGTAACTGATGTCATGAATGATGTAATCAGTCATGTTATCAATGATATTAAAGAACATGTTATGAGTGATGTAATATGTGAGGCAATAAGCAGTACATGGTGAGGGAACAAGATATAGTGACTTGAAATAACTTTAACTGGTGGATTTCAGTATTTTTTTTTGTTTAAAATGTTACGTTGAAAGTCACATTTTCACCAAACTATAACATCACTTTATTCTTTTTTTAGTGAAATTCTATATGCATCTAAGCGAACCTGCCACCAGGCACGGGCTCTGGACATGTACGGCATAGGGTTGGATTCAATGTACCCAAGTCCAGCGGGCAGCCACACCCCACCCACGTCACACACGGCCTTTGGCCGTGTGCAGTGGGGTTTGACCACAAGGCAAGGCCTGAGGCCCAACCTCCTGTGAGTAGCCAACCCCCGCCACACACACCTACATCCCACTTTTAAAAAAATGTTTTTGATCCCACAGGAGTCAACGCAGCCCCTGCACTTCTATTGGACTCTCATAGGAGCTAGAGGACCTCGCTGACTCCCACAAGAGTCCTTTGGGTTCACAATAACCGGATAAAGAATGTTTTTTGGTTTTTTTTACAACGGGAGGTCTATCTGAGACCCTCCCACAAGGTCCTGGGGTCAGGGTACCCATACTACTATTTTTTTTCATGACACAGTGTGCCCTTGTCCTGAAATGGAGGCTGCAACATTTCTCATCATGTTGCAGCCAGTCTGAAGGCGAGCTTCCATGGGACTCACACGAGCTTCTTGTTCCCACGTGTGTGAGCAGCTGACTGAAAAAAAAGCCCCCTAAATCAATCCGTGTGCTCTCTTATTTAAAGCTGCATGATAGCTGGACTTCTATTGAACGGCTCTATCACAAAAGGCTCGCTTCATGAAAATATAGCTATCTGACAAATTTGGTTTAATTCCATTCAGCTGTTTGGGCTGTAGCACTTTTCAAAAATTGGGGCAGATATCTTTTTTTTTTTATTTAAAAGGTTATATGGAGCATGGTCCGCCTCTCCGACCCTCTTTTGGGCCCCATGGATGCCACCACCAAGGGACAAATTACGTTAAGAAGGCAAAGGGGGCCGTGCTCCCCCTACCCAGGCTGGTATCCGCCCTGGAGACCTCAGTCCTTGGGCATGATGCTGTACGGTGTCCCAGGGAGCCCAGCTCCATTGTTGCCGATTCATGCCCTTATTTAATACAATTCACGTTACCCTATTATAGGCATAGAAATCCTTATCTTATTTAGACATAGCCCATGCAGACCAAATACAGGCATGGCTACTTCCACCTGTACCAAAACGTCACGACGACTTCTTGGAAAACCGGCTTAAGCAGTCTGGGACCTTCCCTTGCTTGAATATTGATTTGTTCAAGAACTCATGTACTTTACAAAGAACTACTATTCCCTTGGGGTTCTTTCCTGACGTTATTATGCCCGACTTTACGTCAAACTAGACACCTTCAAGGTATAAATATGCCTTCACTTGCTCTATCAAGGCACAGTGGTTCAGAGCAGTTCGACTATCTACTTGCCCGACGCAGCTTGCTACAGCAAGTGCTGAAGGAAGCCGACCCTCCAGCTGACGCACTGATCAAGAGGCTGCATTTCTCTCAGCGACAATCCAGCTCCAGTGTTTCCAAGTTTCCCTTGCGGGGTGTTGGGAAATCGAGTCCCGAGACTGAGATTCTAGACCTCCTTCATTCTAAACTAAAGATATGGAGCTGATTAGAACCTAGAGAAACCTTGGATAGATTCTTGGCAAAGAAAAACTAAACATATGCTACACCACACTTACTTCTTCCCGCGTACTAGACTTAGGTTAGGTACAATGGGTTAGGTGTATTTTAGAAACACCAGTTGAGTACTTTTACCCATTGTCATTTATGTATGTATTTATATATGGTTTAGAAATCATACAATGCTCTTACAGTATTATTTTATAATATTGTTCTCACTGTACGCATTATACTTTGCAGTCTGCATTACGATTGTAGCAGTTCACTTTACTTGCATGGGAAAGAAGACTGTTCAATAAAACCTTTTATTGAAAACACCCGTCTCTCTATTTCTCTGCACCTCTGTAGAAACAAAGTATGCACGAGTGACTGAGTGAAATACTTATCTATTGTTTCCAATACTCTAGAGATACATTTCTTATTCTTGGAAAACAAAGTTGTCATGTTTATGCGGTTGTCAGAAACTAATCCCTTCTTGTAAATTCGAGAAAGTTTCTAGTGACCTCTGAGCTAGCTGGCATTCACTATTAAGTGTAATATATTCAATAGAGACCTAGTCGACCTCAGTCCTACGTCTAATCTATAGGATATATTATTCCAATGTGCAGAGCCTACTGGGAATATAGGAACTACACTACACCATGACACTGTGGTTACCTGCCAGGGAGAGTGCTGGCATATACCCTCCCAGGCAGGGGACTACACTTTACTCCAGCCAGGTGGGAGCAGATGAAAATTGCCGCTCCCGCTTGGGCAGGAGCAAAGGAAAGATGCTGGCTTCCACCAGCACCCAGTATGGTGCTGGCCGGGGAGCCCTGGGGCTCCCCCGGCAACCCCCAATGTAGTAGTTTGTGGGTGCCGCGGGTGGGCACTCAGGCACATTACTGAGGCCCCGGGAGAAGAGGTGACCGGGCCACTAAGGCTTGGGGAGTGGTGGGGAACTTGGTGCCTCACCTTATTTATACAATAAAAATCAACGTTCCTGGGAGAAGGGGTCCCTGAGGTCTTTAGGGTCTTCAGTAGGGGGGGCACATGCCCTCCCCTTAATAAAATACTATACAGCCCCATGAGATGGGTTCCTTAGTGGGTCAGGGAGGGGGATTACGTGGCCCCTCCCTTTAATTAACAATAAATGGTTTTGTAGGATGGGGCCCCTGGAGCCAAGTGTCCCCCTTCCCTTAATCCCAAAAAATATGAGCGTGCCGGGTGAGCACTGGGACAACCCACATAAATTATTTTTAAAAAGTGAATAATAAATAGGTGTCAAGAGCCCCTCATTTATTATTCACTGCCCTAGGGCACTAAAGATATTTCATTTGTTTTATTTTTTTCATTTTTTACAGTTTTGTATAGCGCGAACATGACCCTAAAGGGTATCAGAGCGTTTTACATATATGCAGGTGAGCAAACCGGTAAATCAGAACAGCAATAAACCATGTATCAATCACAATAAAAGAACTGGGGTTGTGGGAAGTAGGCTGGAATGAAGAGCTACTGGGAGCCCTTCCAAACTTTAAAAAAAAGTTGAGGGAGAAGTATGGCAGGCCATAGTACACAATAAATTAGATCATAACAATAGTTCCAGATGAGTTTGTACCCAGGCTGGGTAAAATACTCCTTCTAGTACACTAGAGATATCAACAGAGTAGGCATAGTGTCAGGAGGTGACTTATCCGTATCGGAGAGTCAAGATAATGGGAGCATTTTCTATTGAACGATGCAGCTGAATGATTGATTCTGATTTCCAAAGGTAGGGAGTTCCAAATTTTCAGCGCAATACCAGGGAAGGGACGATTGTAGGTTTTTTTTTCTTGAATTTCTATGGATTCAGTAGTAACGATGAGGCACTCTGGAGGTTCTAGAACCACCCGACAACTCCAGTTTTTGTGCAATGTATTTCGGGGTGTTGTAGTGAATGGCTTAGTGTGTTAAGCAGGCGATTTTTAGATGGATTCTAGCCTCGTAGGGGAGCCAGTTTAGAGATTTCAAATTGGGTGTGATGTGGGTATTGCGTTTAGATCCCGCAACAAGCTTAACAGCTGCGTTAAGGGAGATTTTCATAGTCCAGTCTGGAAATCATTACGGCTTGGACAACTGTTTTGAAGTCATCTGCAGGGAGGAAGGTATTGATTTTCCTCAGGATGCTCATTTGAAAATTAGCTCCTTTGGTGGCAGAGCAGTGTCATGTTAAGGTTCTGATTAAGTGTTATTCCCAGAGATTTTGTGGAATATATTACATGCGGAACACAATTGAGGGCAGTTAAATGTTTCAACCAGTCATCAATGTCTGAGATTAAAAGGAATTCGGTTTTGAGGGTGTTTAGTTTGAGATGGTTGCTGGTTAGCCAATTTTGAGTTACTTTGTAGAGTTGCGTTGAGGGATCTAATATCCTCCAAGGAGAAGATTTTCATGTAAAATTGGGTGTTGTCGGCGTATATGTGGTAGTTGATGCTTGTAGCTTTCAAGATTTCGGTTAACGGTTCTATGAGAGTGGATGAGAGAGATGAACCCTTCGGTACCCCTAATGAGACCGGTGTGGAGTTGGACAGGGCGTGGTTTATCTTTATTCTTTAGGATCTATTGTGGAGGAGGGAGGCAAACCAACCTGGGGCGAGACCAGAGAGCCCCATCCTGTTTTCAAGTAAACCAAGGAGGGTGTCCTGTTTGACCGTATCAAATACTGTGAAAAAGTCGAGGAGGATTAGCAGATGAGATTAATTTTTGATCCAGCATTTGTAAGGCGTCATCAACTATGTGCTTGAGGGCCAATTCAGTGCTGTGTCCCTGATGGAATCCAGATTGATATTGGTTCAGGAGTTGAAATTTCTCAATGTGATTGCAAAGTTGGATATGGACACATTTCTCAATGAGCTTAGAAAGACTCGGTGGCAGGAAATGGAACGGAAGTTATTTAGATCTTTGTTGTCCGCCGTCAGTTTTTTAAGAATGGGGGTAACCTGCCCTGACTTGAAGCATTCAGGTATGGTGCCTTGACGTAGCAATGCGTTAACTATTGTGGTCGAAAGTAGCAGCAGTCAGGTCTTAATATCATTGAAGAGGTTCGAGGTTTGTGGATCATTGAAGTGGTTTGAGAATTTTAGAGTAGACCGTATGTTTAATATGGTAGCTTCATCATAGGTTTAGAATGTGCACCATAAGGCATTGTTTATGGAAGGAGTACGTTGGACGCTCAGGCCAAACGGATGGGTGTGGGTTGCTGAGTGCAGGAGCTGGAAGGAGATCCATTGCCACCCGTAAGTCATTTTCAATCTTCTTCGTCTTCCGCAGGAAGAAGGTGGAAAGTTCTTTAGTTAGGCTGCAGATTAGACCCTGGCAGAGGGATGGATTGCATGTTGGATTGCAATTTGATGATTTCAAACAGTTTTTTGTTGGTTTCTGGCATCATTTAGCTGTTTCCCAAAGAAGTCAGCTTTGGAGCTCTGTATGCTTTTGTTGTAAATGCTTCATAAAGATCTCAGTTGTTTGAGGTGATCCAGAGACGGAGAGAGTCTCCATGACCGTTCAGCCAATAGTAGATTGTGTCTTTCGGCATTTAGGCTACCATTGAACCAGGGTTTGGGGCTTTATGTTGACATTCTTTTAAGTTGGAGGGGTGCCATAGCATCAAGGATGGTTGTTATTTAGTTATTGTAAGGACCTGGACATCTGACATGTCCCCAGCAGGGGGAAGAAAGCACATGCTGATAGATGACAGATCATTTGGGTTAATGTTACTAGTGCTTCTTATCCAATGTCTTTTTTTTGTTATTTGCATCTTTTTTGAAGGCAGCAATTCTGTGATGAAGAAAGTTTTGCGGTGATTGTCTGTCCAGTCACATGGAGTGATAGATTGCAGTTTAGTGTAGCTGGCCTCAGAGATGACTAGATCCAAGGTCGCTTCAAGGTTGTGGGTAGGGCTGTCGCAGATTTGTATAAGGTTGAGGTCAGCAAGGAAGGTTTTAAGGCTGATCACTGCTTGGTAATTTGGGTCATTCCAGTGGAGATTGAAGTCACCATGGAAGATTTAGGGCAGTGTAGACCAGTGTTAGTTGTGATGGTTTCCATAATATGTTCAATGAATGGGAGGTTATCTCCTGGAGGGTGATAAAAAGCATGTAGTTTGCAACTAGTTCTATCTTTAGTCCAGATTTCGATTCCAAGGTATTCACACGATGTGAGAGAGACAATTGGTGCTTCCTTAACCACAAGAGTGTTGCGGTAAATAAAAGCTATACCACCACCAGGTCTAAACGGTCTATCTAATCTAATGATGTCGTAGCTGGGTTGTACTAGCATGTCGAGAATGAGAGTGGAGGAGTCATTTAACCAAGTTTCAGTCAGGACTATGAGGTGCAGATTGTGAGAAAAGAAGAGGTCCGCAATATCCGCCAAATGTTTAGATGCCGATTTGCAGTTGAGTAGCATACATTTCAGATGGGTTGTATTGTCAGCGGAGAGAGACTGAGTGATGGGAATGTGCTTGAGGTTGGAGTTGTTAACTGATATTGGATTGAGTCTGTGTTCTCTGTGTAGATTAATCTGAATTATTTGGATTTGGCCCAAGTTGTCTGGTGTTTTGTAGTGTATAGAATTGTAGGTGAGCAGGAGAGTAAGGATATCAATGCCTGATTTTGAGTTTTTCAATCTGAAGGGCATTAGGGTGGGAAATAGTTCTCCAGGTGAACTGGGGTGACGATTCAGTAGCTGATAACCCATTCGAAACGGGTTGGTGAGATCTGTCTCGCCTGCTTATTGTAAGTATGTGAAAGTGAATGTCTATTCTTAAACAGAACTTTAGTGGGACAGCAATAATTTGCTAGCTCGGTAGTAATGGTAATAAGGCTATGTATGTCTGCATTAAGATGATGAAGCTCCACAGAGAACTCACTCAGTTTGGAATCAAGATTGGTGTGGGAGCAGGTAGTTGAGATGTGAGGTAAGGGGCCAGGAGAGAGGGTGCTCCAAGGTATAGTGTTAGGGAGTGCCTGAGTAGGGTGAGCCAGGGGAAGGGAGGGTGGGGGGTGGAGCTGGAACTCTGAGGTGTTGGGGTGTGAGGCTCAAGAACTCATTGATGGGAGGTGTTGAGGAGAGGGGGGCCATATTATGTGTTTTCGAAGGGGATTCTGAGTTAGCGAGAGACATGGGTTGATCACAGGTGAGCGTCCCAGATGTGTCAGTGGTGATAGTGGGTGAGTAGTCAGCGTTCCTGGGCCAAGATGAGTTGTAGGTGTTGGTGATCATGCCAGGCATGACAAAGGCCGCTGTTCTAGATGTGTGGAGGAGGCTTGGCTTATTCTGAGAGTGGGTGCAGGTAGAATCTGGTTCCAGGGGTAGAGGTGTATGAGAGTTATTGGTTAAGCTGACCATGAGGAATGTTGGTGATTGGGAAAGGGGTGTGGCAGAGTAAGTGGTGGGGAGAGAGGAGGCAGCTAAATGTGGTGTTATAGGGACGTCTGAAGGGGTAGCCTAAGAATGAGTCAGGCAGTATTCTTGCTTTGTCACAGAGATTCGGATACAATATATTTATGCTTGTGGTGCCCCTAACAGTGGCAGGGCACCACCAATGATTCTTTTTAATGTTGTGGGGGGCTGCAAGGAGTTTGCAGCCCTCACAGCAACATTTAAAAAACAGAAATTCTCCTGTTATTAAAACCATGATCCCAGGAGAACTTACCCTTTTATTTTTTTTTAAAGTACTTCTAGCTGAAGCTCTGAGTTCTCCAGCTTTATTTTGAAAAAACAATGTCTTTGAGTCGTTTTCACCCCACAATATGCAATAATATAAACTTTGTTAAAAGAAAGACTCATACTTTTTTTATTAAAACTTTATTAAACAGTTTTATAATAATCACTATTATTAAACATTGCATTGTATGAGTTACTGAAATGTACACTAGGTTACAAATATTAGTGATGTTTGGAAAAAGAGGATAATAGGCTCACTTTTTATATTTTGATGTTATGACTCTGACAATGTCAGTAAGTAAGGTGTGAGGTTGGCTTTACAGTTGGTAATAAAATATTACATTACATTAAAAAACCCTAGAAATTCACTTATCTCAAGTAGCTATGACTTGTGCTCTAAAGTAACAACACACACCCTGGTCATTTTAATTACACCACATCACTCATGTCGTTCTATGACCTCATTGTATTTATGAAATCTTCATTTAGGTCCGCATGCACCAGAGGATTTTTGGGTTACAAAGGCTTTGAATCAGCCTGCAGCGACCACAAACATTTTCACAATGTACCTGAACCCTTTTTACCGGCTAGAAGAACTAAGAGGGTTGTTGTGGCCATTTCGGAATTGCACACAGCATGGGGTGTGAAACAGGAATTCTTCTTCTCTTTGCGAGTTGCACAGGGATGTATTATTGGTTTGTGACATCAGCTGCCATTGCAAACAATTGAAAAGTTACTACCTCTCATGTTGGGGTGGTAACTGATTTGCAAAGGGGAAGCTGTCCCAACCAGACAGCTAACCTTTGGGAATGGTTTTGGAAGACCTTGAGCAGGCAGAGTACCATGGGACCACTACCTACTCATCCCAATGTATGCAAACCTTTTTTTAAAGCACCTTCTATACCTGGATGCTTTTTAAAAAATCCCTTTCACAAAGCAAGTGCAGGTATGGTGGTTGGCTGTTCCTTGCAGACCATCACCCCTTCCTTTGTAGTCATTGACATGAGGTCGAAAAATATGACCTGCCTAGTTAATATTTTTTAGGCAAGTTATTTTGAGACTGAATGGTCAAGTTGGGTTGTTAACACTTTGTAGAGATCACATAGCAAATTAGGTTCTCGTTTGCAAACCAATCGATGTGCACATACCTGCTTAGCGAACAGGGATGTCTTAACTTTTTTACAAGCAGCAAGTTGTATTCTGGAATGTGTTAACTTATAGCACAGCAAGTTGTATTCTGGAATTTTTTAACTTATTGCACTCTAAGTATGGACTTAGAAATGTCAGTATGCAAAGTATTGATGGTTAAGAGGTCAGTAATGACTGAAGGTGTTTGAATTTCCTTAGGGGGCAATAGACATAGTTTGAGGAAAATAATTTGTCTTTCACTAGAGTTCACTGGTCAAAAAAGTAACTTCACCCACCGCTATGTATGTGATTGCCAATTTTCCCAATAAAACACATACTTTTTGTTTATATATTTTGAATTATAGAATGTAAGGTAAACTACGCAGTGAGAGTAGTGTCGTACTACGGTTGTAAATTACATGCATTTAGCATATAAAACATGGAAATATCATACTGTTCAGTATGAATTATTTAATATCCATTGTTATTTTCTCGTATCTGGCTAATAACTTACTAGAACTTTCAGCCTTTTCAGTGTTTTAAATATCACCTTTCCCAATATGGACTATTTACTTAAATTTAGCTGTTCATAAATTGTGCATTTTTTTTATTTCTTGCAGCGCCCCCTCGAGTGACCTAACTCAAGAACAGACTTCGCCAAGGTAATAGCTTTCTAATTTGCTTGAGTAGAATTGCACTGAATAGCATTTAACTGTGATACTCCTCATTGCTAGGTCTTTAAAATACCAGAAGCAATTTCACAAACACCAGGCATCATATTACATAAATTATAAAGTAGCGTAGAAAACACAGCACACCTTATTTCTTACTATTTTGCTCCGTATGTAAAAGGGACTGTAACGACTTATATTTGCACAATTGCTAACATGTGAAAAAATGATTTCACTTTGTTTCTGTCTTTACATACTAAGAAGTAGAACTAAAACCTTCTTTATAAATATGAAAGATTAGACTATGTCTTAAGTTAAATCTATTTGTTCCAATTTAATTAAGTAGTAAAAACAGTACAAATTCACTTTCCTTAAATTATATTATGGTTTGTTCAAAAATCTAGAACATGCATAAAACGATTTAGAATACTCTATTAAATGAATTTAGCGTTTGTTCTACATTCCATTTTCCCATTTGTATCATAGGGAAAACATTATTTAGTCAAATGGACTGGTGCAAAATGTGTGTGGTTCATTCTGTATTATAATTTAATCAACTTTAGTGAATGTTTAAAGGGAACTCAAGTATAACAATATTAATATCCATCTATCTGTGTATGTGTAATATATATATATATTGACCGAAGATTTGAGCAATTTCTTGTGAACTGTGTCATGATGGGTGATGACTTTATTTTCTTTTATTTATCAATTTTTTCTGATGTGACGTAGATTGTCACTGAGTGGTTGGCCGGCTGGTCAGCCTACACTTGTATATACTTTGTTTAGGTGTTTCTTTCAATGATATTGAATTGAGCTTATTTTGTTCAATTTGACATCGATGTGCAAAGTTGTATGCTATTTGATTATAGTTAGTTCTGTCTAGCATATTTTTCCCAGCTGTGGCTCTACATACTTTTTCCTCTATTTTCCCTTTTATTATTTTTTCTTTTATCACTTTTTTCTTGCTTTCTCTGATTAGTTGTTTTGGCAGATTTTGTTTTGTTTCTCAATTGTGTACATCTACTTTGCTGTGGTCCTATTCACATGATTATTTCCAAATCGCATGTAGTATGTTTGTAATATTCTGCACAGGGCACTTCTTAGCTGCTAATTATAAGCTAGGCTTGGCAATGTTATTTTGGCACTATGTCATCATTTTCTTCTTCTTGTTCATTTGAACATCATTGCTTCAGGAGGGTAATATTAGGCACTTGCCGTCACTGTTGGTTGTAAATATTCCTTCCTTGTGTAAATAACCCCCGTGTACATAGTATTACTACTTGAAACTATTTTCTTGATTAATAACATGTAAATATATGGGACCGGGCATATTCAGCATTTAACGTCATATGTTTTTGTTACTTTGTTTCTACATTTAGTTACTTTGTAGTCCATCTACTGTGTTTATTACTGTGAGAAGGCGTGTAGCATTGGTTGTTTTCATTTAGCCCTTTGTCTTTGTTTACTACTTAAGCACTTCCCTGTTTCTGGCGCGCTGTGTGAACAAGCTCTCTTGCAGAGTGAAATGCGTCATCCTACATTAAAACGTCTTCCCTGTTTTCCATTGTTGGATGTATTTTTTCGAGGCTATTGTGGACTGCTGGATTCGAGGTGTTCTGAGGTCTTGACCTTTGGTTCTGATATTTACTCGGAACCTGGACTGCTCTTTTCAACAATTAGTAATATAAATGCAGAAGCTGTTTAGTCGAAGTACAAACACATAATATCTTTAAGCATACTTCAAGTAAACCTACCCAACATCTGCTTGTCTGTTTCCACCTCTCTGCTGCAGCCTCAATCCCTATGGATCAGTCCACTTCTCTGGGTGGGGTCAGTCCAGTTTTCTTTGCCATGTTCACAGGACTAGTGATGATACTGACTAGGAATAGGAGTAAACCAAAGAATTTGGTCAAGTTTGACACAGAAATTCAAGGCCACCTACTTCAAGTGTTAATAGTAGTATACCACTGCTTCAAACCCCATCCTGTGGCCACATCCGCAAGTAGGAAATTAGGAAAATGGCATTTCCTGATCTATTTCAGCTCAGCCTCGTTAATTTCGGACTGGCTGAGATGTACAGGAATGGGACGGGGGGCAACTAAGAAAGGGTAACAAACCTCTCCCAGAAGGATGATCCATAGATTTTGACCTATTTCCTCTATGCATAGTAATGACCTGAATCATGGACAGAATAGGAAATGACAAATGTGGTACAGAATAGAAAGCATTGACGTGAGTACTTAAATGACATGTTTCTGAACCAAATATGTGTAAAGTATTCCTTTCTAAATGTACTTATTTTTGTTCAAATACTGTTAATATATTAATGGTTTTATATCGTTAAATTGCTTACAGTACATTGTCTCAGGACCTCAATGGAGAACAGTCATCACCTCGGTAAGTTATTTAGCTATTGTTGTTTCATACTGAAATCCAAATAAGAATATTACTGCATTGTTGATTGATCCTTAAACTCGCGGAAAACCATTATCACAAAAATGACAAAACAAATAAGATGGTTTTGTTTAACGTAACTTTCAAAAAGAGAAACTACACGTTGCATGCTTCTGAGTTTTATTGCATTATATTTTGTGATAAGTGATTTGAATCACGTTTTGTGCAGGACACTGTTTGGAAAATCTATTATGAGTTCGACATTGCATTGTTATAGAATAATTGACAGATGATTTTTTGTACCATATGAAATTTGATAAGGTGATATGAACAATAGTAGCCCTAGTGCAACGACTAGGATATGTAAAACCAATTAAAGAATTACTTTGTTTCAGAGGTGCCCGCAAAATTTGGCAGGCAGGGCGGGCCACGCACACACACACACACACTCACTTACTTACACTCATTCATTTACAAACACCCCCCCCACACACACACACACATTCACAACAAATTTACATGTTTATACATCCACGCACACATGCACCAAACCTTCAGAAACCTAAAACGTACCTGTCCTGCAGATCCGGGAGAAGAAAGCATCGGCAGTCCCAGGAAGGTTGGGATGAGGAAAGGCAGCAGTTCCTCACACGTCACAGAGTGGAATGGGTTCAGTGAGACTTGCTGACTCCACCCCACTCTGTGACTAAGTGTCGCTGATAGACACTTGGCCCTGGGCATTTCAGGGCTTAAAACTGAAGCGACCAGGTCTGAGGCAATTGGTTATGCTCTTGCTCTTCACAAAGAGGATGGTCAATCTGAGAACTCCTCAGCACACCAAAAGCACACAGGGAAATTAACATTTAAGCCTTCACCAAGGTCAGTGAGAGTCAACCTGCTCTCCTGACGAACGCAAAGGGGGTCAATGCAGCTCCAACTACCAGAGGGGATAATAAAGACCTACTGTCTACGTTCATAAAAGAGATGAACCAGGTACGGCAGGATTTTGTGAAACCGCTTGTGGAACTGGACCATGTAGTCTAACAGTTAAATCTGAGAGTGGACAACCTCAAATAGTTGAAAAGCTCATGAGCGCGATGAGCGCCGGGGTTCGAGTGGATGAATTATAGAAGAAGTGCCAATGACTAACAGAAAAAATTGATAACTATGAAAAACTCTCGTGCTGCAACAATATTCCCATCAGAGGGATTCTAGACTCAATCCAGCCTCAAGATCTACCCCAGTACATTGAGGACTTATTTGGATCTCACTTGGCATGCCAGGAGGACCTCAAAGTGTTTAGTTCATTTCAACCCTGTTGGACTTGGCCCTCTCTGCAGGGTCACCCCAAACCTTTTGCCTTAAACCTCCACTTTTTCCTGATATTTGTTTTTGTTGGCTCTAGGACTGTGTGCACTATACCACTGCTAACCAGTGCTAAAGTGCTTGTGCTTTCTCCTTCGAACAAGGTAAAACTGGTTTACACCTGAATGGCATATTTTATCTATTTATAAGTTCTTTGTAGAGGAGTATACCATATATCCAAGCCTGTAAATTAAAAATGTATGTGCCAGCAACTTAGGTACCCCCTTATAACATGTCCCAGGTCGGCCATTGCAGTCCCAATGCAGTTTTAAACTTCCAATTCAACTTGGTAATATAGCACCCTTGCCAAGCATTAAACTCCCAATTATGGCACATATATCAGTTAGGCTCTAGCTAACCCATACGACAGGGTGCATCGTAATTAAAAGGTTGGACATGTACTTTTACATTTTGCATGTACTGGTAGTGAAAAGCTCCTACATTCTTTTTTCACTACTGTGAGGCCAACCTCTCCCATAGGATAGCTTTGGGTTGCCTTATTACATTTAATAAGTACTACATTTTGATTGGGAACAGGTAAATATGTTTGGTGTTTGAGGAATTGTAATTTAAATCCTTCTTTAATGGTAATGTCAGATTTTAAATTACAATTTCAAAAATGTCACTTTTAGAAAGTTGGAATTGTCCTGCCCCTTTGGTACCTGCAGCTTGCTCTTTGGTCAGGTGACTGAGTGTAGCTGGCAGCTGGACTTTGTTTATTCCTCCCCGACAGCCACATAATAGATTAGGATTGCCTGGTTGGGCCATCAACTGGCAGGATGGGGTCTGGGTGGAGCGGGCACAGTCTAACTTGCAACGAATAGGCTTTGCCCTGCCTTCACACAAAGAATCTATCCCCCCTACGTTCATGCAGCTAGCAGGGAGCCAGGTAAAGGGAATCGGGAAACATCAAGCACTTCGAAGGTAATTCTGTAGAATCTTCTCCTACATCAAAGAAGGCACCTGGTATACAAATAACACCTCTCAGACGCACTCTTCAATTCACTTTCTGGACATGCGTAAAGAGGACTGCCTGCTGCTGTGGCCTTCTATGTACTCAACAAGACTACTTTGCTGCACCTGGAAGTACTGCTTTGATGCTGGAAGTCTGACTCGAGTCTCTGAGGCCTGCCCTCCTGCTTGAGCCCTGTTCCACTGCTGTACCCAGGACTACCAGAGAGACTCCAAGGCCAGTTGGCTAGCCTACGGATCAGAGTCTCAGGGACAAAACAGACTCCAACCATCTTGAACAAGCACCTGGATCCTGCCTGAGCAAGTCCTAACCAGCCAAGTGGAGTCCCTCTAGTCCTAGACCCCTTGTGATGGGTTACAGGTGCCCAGATTGCAAAATAGCCGAAACGTAGGACTTAGAACATTTTTGGCTAAAAACTGCTTTGAGACCAGAGAGGAGACTGGGACCAACTTGCCTGTCTATCCACCCAGCTCCTGCTACATTCCCATGATGCACTGGGCCAGGGACAGACTGATTTGCATATAGCCAGGTTCTGAGCTGGGATGGTGCAGTGAGATAAATAATGGTGATGGATCAAGCCCTGATCCTTGGACTGGGTAAGAGTGGTCTGCTTAATTCAGACACTCCGTTCATCACCACCCCCTTTTCTAAATCGTTTTTGGCCACTATAGGTGTGGCAGGGTATACTCAGACATGAGTCCCTTTCTCACTGCACCATCAGGATTCAAGCAAGCCGGGCCGAAGACGGCTGAAATGCCAGAAACCGGTCCCTGGTAGCTTGTCTCCTTTCTGGTGAAGAATTGGCTTGGTAGTTTAGTCTGCCCTGTTCCCATGATGCACTGGGCCAGGGACAGACTGATTTGCATATAGTCAGGTTCTGAGCTGGGATGGTGCAGTGAGATAAATAACGGTGATGGATCAAGCCCTGATCTTTAGACTGGGTAAGGGTGGTCTGCTTAATTCAGACACACTGTTCATCACCACCCCCTTTTCTAAATCGTTTTTGGCCACTATAGGTGTGGCAGGGTATACTCAGACATGAGTCCCTTTCTCACTGCACCATCAGGATTCAAGCAAGCCGGGCCGAAGACTGCTGAAATGCCAGAAACCGGTCCCCGGTAGCTTGTCTCCTTTCTGGTGAAGAATTGGCTTGGTAGTTTAGTCTGCCCTGTTCCCATGATGCACTGGGCCAGGGACAGACTGATTTGCATATAGCCAGGTTCTGAGCTGGGATGGTGCAGTGAGATAAATAACGGTGATGGATCAAGCCCTGATCTTTGGACTGGGTAAGAGTGGTCTGCTTAATTCAGACACTCTGTTCATCACCACCCCCTTTTCTAAAACGTTCTTCTCCGCAGCAGCAAATCCTGTTCAGCTGTCTTTCGCTAAATTGGATATCTGGTCTAGTGGAACTCCTGTCGGCTACAGCCTTGTCTCTTTGTGAAGTTTTTAGACTTCTAAAAAAGAGACTAAGTTCGAATGTGGACATTTTCACAGAGAATTCACGCAGCAGCTCCCGGATGACAAAGCTTCCTCCTCGTACAGTGCGTGCAGCCTTGCCCCACTGAACTTTATCTTCTTAGACCACTTTTTCTCCAAATTTCTTCTAATTCCGAAGGTAAGCGGTGATCGGGCCACTCTTTGTATCCGCTTCGCGATCCATTGGAGTTGCCCATATATAAATTCACTGAAAAAAACATAGGTTTCAGGCCTTATATAGTTAGGAATTCGCTTTTAGTAATGTCATTTGAGATGTCATCAGTGATGTCACTGACCATGTCATGAATGATCTAATATGTGACATCATCAGCAGTGCATTGCGGGTGCGCGAAATATAGTTAGTACAACTAACTATATAGGAGCAATTTCAATGGTTTTGTATGAGTGAAATGTCCAGCTAACTATAACAGCCCTAAAACTTGTAGTTTTTTGAGTGAATTTCAAAGGTTTTTTAAAAGCTAATTCCTAACTATATAATGCCTGAAACCTATGTTTTTTTCAGTGAATTTGCAAGGTTTTTTTTAATACTAATTGGAGAAGTGTGGCTCAATGATTCGAGCGGCAGACCCTGATGCAGAGGTCTAACCCGGGACCAGGGTTCAATTCCCCGCCTCGGCGGGTCTTGGGCTCAAAAATTCCACGGACCTGATAATTCTCGCCTCTGTGCCTATTCCAATCATGGAGTCCCACTCTGCAACTCTGGGCAATAGCTTGCTTAATCTCCACAACGGCCCCCACAACACTAAGGATGCCTGGCCTCCACCTTGGGGGTGCCCAGGAGTGGACGCCTCACAGGGAAAGCCAGGATGGGTTCCACAGCGGTATTCGTACAAGTGCCTTGAGACCCTTGCGGGTGAGTAGTGCGCTATACAAGTATCAATTTACATTTACAATTCCTAACTATATAAGGCCTGAAACCTATGGTTTTTTAAGTGAATTTCCAAGGTTTTTTAAATGCTAATTCCTAACTATATAAGGCCTGAAACCTATGGTTTTTTTTCAGTGAATTAGCAAGATTTTTTAAATGCTAATTCTATTAGCGGATAACGTTTAAATATGTTAATATCCTTGTGGACCACCTGAGCAGCCCTAGGGGGTCAGGTTGTTTCTACCCTGCCCCCTTTTGCATTCTACACGTTTGTTTTTCTGCTTCTTTTGTGCCTCGGTCTACCTAGCACAAGATGAATGCCAACACTTCCTGGTTAGAAGTGTTGCCAGCCAATGAGCATGCTGCTTTCCTGCGAAAGGCATGCTGATTGACTGCCACTGTCTGTCAACAGTCCAAACCAGGAAGTGTTGGCAGCCATCTTGTGTCTCGGTAGAACCAAGGCACAAGAAAGCAGTGAAACAAAGGTGCAAAACACGCAAAGGGGTAGGGTAGAAGCACCCAGACCCCCTAGGTCTGCTCAGGGGGCCCAAAAATATATATATTTTTTGTTTTTTCCCCATGGTACGCTCAGGGTACGCGTACATGGCATCGCACCCAGCGCGTACTCCGCGAAATTTTTCAAAAAAACAATTCGCTTTTTTGACCTTCGGGATCCTCCTAGGCCCCCCTGATAAAACCTTGGGGGTCAGGGGGTCTCTACCCTGACCCCTTTTATTGTTTTCTCCACCCGAGAGCCAATCAGCTTTCCGCTCGCGCACTTGCGTGTCGCGCCGGGTGCGCTCCCCGGTACGCGTGCCGGTAAGCACTGGAAGCGCGCATATAGATATATATGTGTTTTTTAACCAAATTTTTGTAAAAACCACTGGAGCAATTTTCACCAAATATAGAAAAGGCACTTCTGCGTACCAGTCCCTAGAATTTTGCAAAGTTTGGTGTAATTCCGTTCAGCGGTTCGGGCTGTAGCCTTGTCTATTCGTCCTATGGAAATTAACATGGGGAAAACACGTTTTGGGACCCCCCTTTTTTCTCGGCCCCCGCTTGACGAATCCCCCCAAAACTTCCTAGGGAAGGAGCGGAGCGGAGCTGGCCTAAATTTTGAAAAATTACAGGCAAATTCCTCAACCGGCGCCAAAGTTATTCCCAATAGAATGTTGCGGATTTCCTATGGTAGCTGGGTCCTAACTATGTATACCTACTGGCTATCGCCAGTAGGATATATTTATATATATATATATATATATATATATATATATATATCCTTTTTAAGTATTCATGTCTTTGTTTCCTCGGTAGTCGAAAGGGCCTCCGGTGCCAGTTTATATTATTACCACCGGAATCAACTCGTTTAAACGTGACAGGAGAGGTTTTAAAATAGTGTCGGATGTCATCAGAAAATGCGCTGTGCTACTGAAGCACGGTCTTTTACATAACATGGCCTTGCTTATGGGGTCACCATCATTTTACGTGCCTCGGCCCTCTTCTTGTATGCATTGATGATGCCAGTTGCCAAAGGTTATGCACGGATGCATGTCGGTGAGAGGGGCCAACCGTGCAGACACAGTATAAAATATGTTACGCGCCCCCTAAAAGTCCCATCTGAATTTCATATCGCAAAACACCCCCACCACCCTCCAAGGCCTGCTGCTGCTGGATTACAACCCCACATACAATAAAGGGGCCCAATTACAATCAACAAGATGGGCCTGGGTCCGGCAGCTGCCAGTTTATTTTTATGGTCCTTACTTGGTGAACTACCAAATGCCGGTCCGACTCCTTCACATGTGTCCACACGTCACGACGACGGGAACTTGCAGTGCTTGTATAGCAGCTTGATAGCTGCTGCCATTGCATTACATCATTTTTCTGTCTGACATACACGGAATGCACTGTTGCTAAAATGGCGCCTAGCTGTACAGTGTGGGAGCACCCAAGTGGAGTCTGCGCAGACTCGATTTCTTGCACTCCTTCCTGCCACACCCTTTCCCAACTAGTCACAGGGTGGGGTCCCACCCACACCCTGTCACGAGTTGGGAAAGGGTGTGGTGACAAGCTCTCCACTCCCTGATTGACGTGGAGGCTTAGCGATCCCGGGCCTGTATTTAAAACGCCCAGGGCTAACCTTACCTCCATGCCATCAGGGGGCGGAGACTTGGCCTGGATGCTACGTCTTTGTCGAGCTGATGACCTCACAGCATCCAGGGCTGAGAGGTTGTATGCCCGGCAAATACTTAGACTTTGGGCCCGCCGAGGGGAGCAGTTCAAAGGCTATCTTAGTCATGTGTTCCCATTGCTAGCACTAAGCACAGAAACAACACTGACAATGTCGGTGAGTGGAGGAGACAGTCCTCTTTCCCCGTTCCGGTTCTATAAACTTACAAGGGTTTTATTTTTTAATTAAATACACTTTTGATTTAACATTATAATCAATGTTATTTGCTTTGTTTTTACTGTGGAAGTAAAGGGGGCGTAGCCCAGACGCCCATGCACAAAAACCGCCACTGGTCCAGTCCAAGTCCAGATGCCACTAATCAGCTGGACAGTTGCAGAAAAGGCCCCTTAAAGCTTGTTATATCCCTGTAGTTAGAACAGGTCAGCCTTTTGACTTTTGGAGGTCCAAGCCTTCAGGGCTCCTCTCAGATCTGACAGCAGATCCAGTCCTCTACTGTTCTGCCTCAGGCCCATGGGTTTTATGAAATGGGTGGCTGGAGATGTCACATTTATGTCTGGCTTGCACTAGTGGGTGTGAATGCCTCCTGGGCATGCCCTAACCAATGGGGTAACATTTCCCGATCCAACTCGATCTTCTGGGCGTTTTTAAGATGACAAATCATGGTAATCATTTTGTTCTGACACATCTAACACTAAAGTTTGGGGTGATGGAGCCACTGTACTCACAATAAACCCAGAGACAGAAGTCTGGGAAGGAAAAGCAAGTCCTTCAGCAATCAGACAGTGGATGTACAAGAATTATCTTGGCATCCTTTTCTCTGCCTTTCAAATGTGCCCCATGGTGTTATGTGAAAATCCAGGAGACCTGTTATTCAGAATTTGACACCGTAGTGTCATAAGGGATGTTCAGAGACCAACCCTACATATTCCGGGAAATTCAGAAGAGCCGTCTCTTCCCATTTAGGTCAGCCTATCGTTTGCTCCTGGGACGCATTTTACACCTGTTCACGCCTATCCAAATGTGAACCCTTGCCTTGGAGAAATTTGAGAGAAATGCAGATTAGCCTCGAGGAATTTTAGGCAGGGAAGAGTAACTTTCTAAAAGTAACATTTCCTTACTATTTATTACAAATCTGACTTGACCATTGAATTGGATTTTAATAACTATTAAAATAGTTGTGTAATTATTTTTCTAGCTAGTCCTATTCCCCAGAAACAGTTTTTTGATTTTGTATCTGTACTCTGGTTTTCTACACAGGACAGTTAGGCCTGCCTCAGTGAAAAATAGTTTTTGGCTGCTAGTCTCTTAAGTCCCTGTTAACGTTAAATGTCTACATGTCTTGCTTTCAAATACCATGCACCCTGCCTTGTGGGCCATAGGGCTTACATAGGTGTGACTCATTAATATTTAAAAAGGAGCTTTTGATATGTCAAAAGGGATTATTTTGACAAGCCAAATAAGTGTTTAAAGTTCCTCAATGGTAGGGCTCTGAAGCCATGTTTTACACTGTCACTTGAGTGGATGACACAATTGGTGCTGCAATGTACTGGTGACATTTAATCTACAGGCCCACAGGTACATTTTATACCATATACTAGGGACTTAAAGGTAAGTGAAATATACCATATATGAATATGTCACTTCAACCAGGTTTGAAATGCAAGGAGTGCTAACGCCAGCAAAAATGCAGGGTCCAACAAAAGGAGAAAAATACAGGGTGACCTTGTAGAAATGGGGAATTTCCTGCAGTGGGCTTATTTGTAAAGTAGTACTTTTTACATTATTACTCCGTGGCGTATTCATATTAAAAGGATGTGGATTAAATACCTCAGCAATCAGTATATTCTTAGTTGTAACAGTATAATAGGTAAGAAAATTAGTAAATATTAATCTACTTAAAAATAATGTTCTTAAAGGGTAAATATACAAAGAATCGGCACCAAAGGGTGATGTCATCTGTGATGTTGTCAAAATGTGTATCGATGTCATCATTGGTGTCATTAATGATGTATTTTACCATGTCATGACTGAGGTCATAAACAGTACATGATTGGGGGTAACTTATGGTTGGCTTACCTGTTTTCTCAATGAATTTCTGAGTTTTTTAGCCGACGGTAATGTGTTCTAATAATAGCTTAGCTTTTGTTTTTTGAGTGACTTTGTGTTTTTTGGGTCAAAAACCACTTCCATCAGTTCCCTAGTCCCGACCTGCCGCAGGCTACTCGGGTACGGACAGCAAAGATTCCTATTGGAGTCAAAATAGAAAACACTGAGTTTTTGATAATAACATTGTGTTTCTGCTCCCGGAAGTATTTTTATGAAACTCAAAGTATGATGAGCAAGCACACAGTGGTAAGTGTTGTGTAGATCTGTAAACGGTGCCAAAGTTATCTGCTTAGCAATGATTTTTTGCTCCCCTCCCCTAATTGTTGGATCTGCATGAAACCTGAGTTAGTGGCACACATTTTCATTTTGATAACGGCATGCCAAATTTCATGCAGATTTATTAAAGATCCACAACTTTATTAGCAAATGAAATTGTTCAAGTTCCCCTTCTAATTTTACTCCCCTATGATGTGTCTGCACATAACGCGCTTTACCCACTGTAGACTAAAAATGCTAAACGCCATGTTAAATTTCATGTAGATTTGTGAAATAATGCCAAAAGTGTTATCAAATTTAAAAAAAATCCATCCACCTCTTTTGACTCTGCCCCCTAGATGAACCTATAGAAATTAGAAATGCCAAGAGTAAGCTTAATATGCTAAGCATTTGCCAACTGTATTGCTAATCAATCTAAAGTCCCTTAAGGTGTAAGAAAATACAAACGCTCATTCTGACTGTCAAGGTATCTCTATCTGTGTAATTTCATTGGCTGGTCAGCTCAAATTCAGGCCTACACAAAACATGTTCCTAATGCTAATTTCTGGAAAACTACATAACAGATTGAATAAAAAAAAATGTAAAGGCACTTCCTTGAGAAAAGTTATTCTTTCATACAAAGTTTGGTGTAAATCTATAATTCTATTCAGCGTTTTTTTGTATCAAGGATGCAAAAAATCCTATGAGAAATTTAAATGGTAAAAGTCGCTTTCTTGCTCCCCCTATTTCAAGCCCGTACTCAAAAGATCCATCCAAAACTTGAAATATCAGACCCATATTAGATGAAACTTTTAAGTGGAAACTTTTGTGCAGATTTGTTGAACGGTGTCATTAGGAAAACGAAAATGCCTTTTCAGTGAAAATATATAATTTTTCTTCATTTCATTTTACAAGCTTGCCTCTTCCAGGTAGATTTATGTTATGACAGAGAATCTGCTTAGAAGAAAAATGGTAGAAAAGTCATACTTTATATAACTCGCAAAGTCACAGGCTTTATCGTACAAAAATGCATCAATGTATACAATGCAAATAAGAGTGCTCTAGTACTAAGAAACCAGAAATAGCAATAAGCCTCTCAAACGCATGATTAAGGACCCCTCAAGCCAATGTTTAAAGATATATATGAAATGAAATAATTGCATCCCAAACATTGGTTTGCGAGTTTCTATCATCCAAGTAGATGGGGGAGGCGGGGGGGGCGTGGTCTGGGGGAAAACCATCTGTTCCTGAACCAGCACTACTGCTGACCATCCCATCCAACAAGAATGGGCGCATAAGTGAAGCCTTATACTCTGCACAGGAGGCAACATTAAAGAACTCTCTTGCTGCAAAGACAAGAAACCTCAAGTCAACCTGTAATTCAAGGAGGGGATCAAGACCCGACGTTTCTTCAGCAGATGATTTATTGCACCAACCATTGCATCCTGCGTCTTGTGCCATGTAGGTATATAGACCGCACAGATCACAAGAACATACCCAGCCTAGAAAAGCAACGTCAATGAACTCATTGGTTATTATGCCATTTTTACATTCTTCAAAAGCTTCCTAACCCTATATTGGACATACTTTTTGTAGTGAAAATGTATTAATCGCTTCCGTTCCATAATTTATTTAATACTATGCTATTTGCAATGATGGGGTTTTTATTGGTTGATCTGTTTGTGTGGAAAAGAAGTTTTTGTGGTCAACAATTTTATTTCTGCATTTTCCTAAAGTGCGAATGAAGGAACTACTGTTATGTTGATCTCTGTTGAGGTCTAAAGTTAGTAAAGCTAATAAAGGTAAGGATGGTAGGCATCAAACGCATTCAAGAAGTGGTTCAGCTGAAAGCAGAGCGTTGCATGCTGTCCTTGTTACAAGTAAAAATGCAACAAAGACATACTACAACGTGTAGCTAGCTATATGTTTGAAATACGTTTTTATATAAGAACACACTATTTATTTTAAAATGCATGAACTTGTCATCCCATATCATGTTTTGTTGTGTTATAAAGCCAAGAAAACGACCTTTTTGTACTTTTTATTTAAAAAAATAATCCGGAAGGTTGAGGCCAACGGGATCCAAGAAAGCTACATTTCTTGGTGCCCGTGCTAGAGCACTGTTTCACCACATGCTTCTTCTGACCAAGAAACATGAGGTTGGGGCAGTGGAGGCATGTAAAGAGGGGTCCCTGCTCTCCTCTCAGCCCTTGATATGTTGTGAGCAGGGAATTCCTGGCTTCAGTAGTGGTGGGCCTAACTTTCTTTCACAAAACCAACATGCCGACTTGGGTGGGCAGCTCCACAGATAGTGGTGGAACAAAGACGCTGTGAGGCCTGAGTCTATCAGGAAGTCTGCAACCACCACTGCGAATGCTGGGAGGCAGCAGGCTAGTGGACGGTTCGCTTGGGAATTGGCGGTGAGGATAGAGAGGTGGGTTCCAGCTGGGGCAATGGACTCCTGCCTCACTGGACCCAGAACGTTTATTCTGACAGTCACAGAAGGGTGAGGGTGAGTTCTGTATGTGACACTTCTGTCTGCAAAACTGTTCTTTAGTGGTACGTGGTTCCTTACATCTTCAGCTAGTTTTATTTTACGATCTGCCTTTAAAAAATGGTGAAGAAAAAGAAGAGGGGATGGCTTATTTAGTCCTGGCTCAGCCCAGAGGAATAAGTGATAAAGGGATGGTGATGTGGGTATCTTGGACCATGCAGATGTGTTGAGGGGCGAGACGATCCTCCTGGAATCTGCGAAGATGCTGCAATCTGACCTAGAACTAAATACAACTAGGTTTGAAATGGGGGTGTGAGCTATTGGATGGACTTGGGCCCTTGAAAGCCTGCATCTTTTGCAGCAACCCTGAAACATGCAATGGTACCTATACTGGGTGTGTTGATATTATGATGTGTTAATGAGTAATTATAAGGCACACTATCCACTGGGGTCTCTAAGCTCTAAGAACTGGCAGACAAGTTACTCAATATCTGAAAAAGACAGTTGTCAGAACAAAGGGACCAGGGAAAAGCATTCCAGAGTTTGGTAGTGCAGTGGGAAAAGCTTTTTCCACCAAGTGAGAAGTTCTAGATGTGACACAGAAGGGGTAGTGCGCAAGGGCTATTGATTTCCTATGAGGGTGAGAAGTAGTTATAGTATGACAGGTGAACAGTTATGGTTGTGCTTAGCAAAAGAATAGAAATACTAATAAGAGCGACACTGAAAGCACAATTTATTGTACATGACATTCGCAATCTCCCCTATTTCGCTGATACGTGCCCCAAAACTATGTGAGGGAAGAGATAGCTGATAAGCATAAGGATGGAATTGTTGGCCAGAGAGTTGGACGCTTCAGTAGGGTATGCCTCTCTCAACTTGACCCAGACAGGTATTTTCTACTAATAGCTTTTTCCGTGTGTAGAAAGGGGGAATCTGACCTCTGAGTATTGGGGTAGTGTCCTCCTAGCGGAGGAATGCAGAGGCTTCGGTGTGAAAATGCACAGGAGATTGTAAATCTTCATTGTTTATATATCTGCTTTCTTCTTGCTGGATCAGTTTGAGCCCTTGTGGTTTGAAGTCGCTTTACATTCTGGGATTTATCTATTCTGAAAGGTATGGAATAGCTCTGGAATTGTGTAGAGAAATGTATTTTACTGTTGCGAAGTTTGTATAATCTCCTTTGTGAAAATGCCATGGAATTCCTGAAAAATAGCGCAAAATCACATGAAACCCAGATCCAGCATTTAGTACTATTTTTAGTGCGAAATGCATCCTCCTGTTCAATGTTGGACAATAGGTTACACTGGGTGGTTACAAAAACTGCAAACGTGTGCATGATGTAAACAGCAGCTGCTTGAGTTCAGTTTGTTCATGTCCCTCCCATGCTCCAGCAATAGGACTTTTACCTGAATCGCAGCTCAATTACAGGGCGTGGTGACATTTCTGCATTTTGTAGTAAGAAACATAATCTTAAATACCACAAATAATGCGATATTAAGCCACATTTCACCCGGTGCCTACTTATGATATGGCAATGTTCACTACAAAAAGAGTATCCACTCTTGGTATCCCTCCTGAGTCCCCTAATGGACGCATTAACTGCAGTTTAGTAAAGTTAACTGGCATTGAAGCTTGATGTGTGGCTGCTGTTTTGTGTTAACTGTGCACGTTATCTGTTGTTTTTCCTATTTCTTTGTATTTTCCTTTTATTCTTTTCCTCCCTATATTTTTTATATTTCTGTGCCTTCTTGTGTTCTTTTTTGCCCATGTGTGCTCCGTGCCATTTTGTCCCATCTCTGCTGCCCCCAATGACCCTCCCCCGTGCCAGTTCCTGCTCCAGCCTCTCAGTTGTGTTTCCCTCCCAGTTCCCTATTTAATAGCGGCAGCTGCGTGAGCAGTTGAGCAAGAACTCTGACCTCCTGGTCATGGAATTCTGCTCTCCCCTCACGTAGCTCTGTCGTTGTGCCGCTGCTACCAGCACTTCTCTGTCCAGGTAGGTGTTTGAGGCCCTCCTCCACATGCAGACACCTGCCTGCACCGTATCCCTGGTGGTCCATTGGGAGACGCTTGCTCTTCTGCTTGTCTGCTCAGCTAGCCTTTCTGTCTTCTGCCTTTGTTTGTCTGTCTGGTTTTGTGTTAACTGCGCCCGTTATCTGTTGTTTTTCTTATTAGTTTTTATTTTCCTTTTATTCTTTTCCTCCCTATTTTCTTTCTATTGCTGTGCCTTGTTCTGTCCTTTTTAGGTCTCGCCTTTTCCATTCCGCATGAATGGAAAATGGAGAGAATTCAATTGCTCAAAATACTTGGCTAAGGCTTTTTCTGTGCGGGTTTTCTTCGAGTTCACTTTAATCACGTGACCAAACACGCACGCGCATCAGCCTCCCTCCCTTCCTCCTAATTGCATTTTTTCACGGCCGCCACCACATCAAAGGGCTTCTCCCAGTGTGCTCTCTGCAGCTTCTCCTCCCCTAATTATTCATGGCTGGCCGGCAGTACTTTCAGTTTTCCGGCCGCTCATCTTCTCGCTTGGTACCTCTACACCTTCTCCCCTGTATCTCTCCACTTTATAAACTTCGCTTTTTCACCTTCACTCTTTTCTGTCCCTTTCACTGCACTCTCTCTTACCTTTATTTTTATTCCTTTCTTTCTCTCACTCTTTCATGATTCCTCTCTTTTTCTCTCTTCCCCTCCTTTTCAGGCTTCCTCTTCCGTACTTTCAGGTTCCCGGCCGCTCTTGTTTTCCTACCCTTTGTGTCTCCAAGATAACTTGCTATGATAGAAATGCATCGGGATTGATGTAACAATACGTAATTGTTACAACAATGCTTCAAATACAAAAATATTCCTTGGCCCGCTTTAAATTTAAGCACACATTAAATTATGCTGAGGTGTAATACAGCCCCCTACGAGTGAGACAATGTAGTCTCACACAAAGCAACTTTGACAGTCAGGCGATCGGCTGGTCAGGGTCACTTACCATGGTCAAAAGGTTTGTAGATCTGTTCTCAGGAAAAGTCTTGGTGCGGGCTTCGTGATGATTACGTTTAAGCTGCATTACCATACCATACATACCATATTGGCTACCTTCTTTTTAGGGCAGGGAAGGAGGGATACAGGCGAATTCAGATTACAGGAGTGGGCAGGTAAATCAGCGTGAAACAATCAATGGACACACCGATATACACGTACACATAGTAAGGTGTTTTTGAGAATTCCATTTTTGAGAGAACTGTGCAGTTTACCGTAATGTAGCTATGGTTCTCAAGTGAATGTGAACTGTTTGTGGCTGCAATTACACACATACCCAAGGGAAATCAAACCAGCAGAAAACGAGGGGTGGGTAGTACTGGGGGTAAAAAGTGACCACAGATTTAGATTAATATAATACAGGGCGGCACGAGGGCCCCGCGTTGCAGTCAGAGATACCAGGAAACAGTCCTGTAAATTAACGGCGGACAATTTCTACAAAAGGGAAATGTCTTGAATAGACACAACGCATGAAAATGTTGATAGAAGGTCACTTGTCGTCCTCCACAGCCCCACCGTCTCATGTTGCATTCCTGCAAGGAGGGGGTATCTCTTCTTGTAATTTATAGCGCTTACTACCCGTGTAGCGCTGCGACAAGGAACATTAAGCTTCCGGGGGCGCTAGAGGGCGCACGAGCTGCATGGCCGCACTACTGTGAGGCTCCGGCAGCCTGGCATCAATATCCTAAATTAATCCTGCTTTTTTCTGCACCTGCCCGTCCGAGACTCCCCACGCAAGATCAGCGAGGGTGCCCGGACACTCGGTGAGATTTTGGTGTCCCTGCTTGCATGGGCGGCGGTGACAGAGCCCTACAAAGATTTGACCCGGGAGGTGTCCTGCCGTGCTGGACCCCTGACTCGGCTTGCGTGGCTACGCAACACCGAAGCCCTACACGAGGCACCCAGGCCGGCCACGGAAGAGTGTGGCACTCCTGTCCTTGGCGGCGGAGGGGGACGAAGTCTCATCCCACCACCCCCCTCCCCTTCCTCGTCCGACTACAGTGTGCAGGCCAGTGAGGAACCCGGTGAGTCCGCCAGCTGCAGCGCTTACCGCCATAGCGTGCACAGATCGCGGCCCCTCCCCCTCCAAAGCGGCCCGATTTCGGCGCGCTGGCAGACGCGCTGTTATACCGCTGTGGAAATCATCTTGCTGCCTCCATGCGAGTTGACCCTTGCCTCAGCCTGCAAATTCGGCTATAATCACCCTGCAGCCTCGAGACTCTCTACACTTACTTCACCAGGGCGCTTTTGAACGGTGAGGTGCTTCCTGCTGCCCGGACCTGAATGTTGTCCCCAGGGGCACTGCTGGCTGCCGGACGTTGCGCCACGTGTGGAGGCGACGGTACCGCTGGACCGGGGCTCTACTGCGTGCACCATACCATGGACTACCCCTAGCTTCCCTACAAGCCTCTACAGTGGGGCCACCGGGGTTTCCCTATACCCGGTACTTGCGCAGTTCACTTGAGGGTGCCGCTGCCCGCTCTGTGTGGTGCTACTCACCGGGATCACATCCTCTCCAGCCCTTGTGGCCCTGATACGTGCGCAGTCTCCTGCACCAACCTAGCTTCCTCATAAGCTCCTCTGCCAGCACCTACCAAGACTGTCCTTGCTCGCCTGTGGCATAGCAGGGCACCGCAACTTCTACACTGCGTATAATTGGTGTAGGGATACCTCGCTTGACTTGTTTGCAACTGCACTGGGCGGGATCATCATTCGCCTGGAGCGGAGCTATACTGCATCCTCGGCGCAATGGGGAAACCTGATAATAAACAATCCAAACTGCATTTTGAGACTGTGGTACAAAAAAAAGTGACGAGGAATACGGGGGACAGCGGACAGCCCAGGAGTCCTTCCGCAGAAGTATCCACATCGGCCCCTGCGGCGCCGGACATTGCCACTATGCTGCATGAGATGCGACAGGGCTTTGCCACTGTAGTTGATAAAGTAGATGGACTTTCCGCCGGAATGGACGGCATAGTCCGGAAGATGGATATCCACGAGGAACGCCTTACGGAAGCAGAACGCCGGATTTCCAAACACGACGACACCACGGCGGCGCACGCCTCGAGACTCTCGAGGATGGACAATGTGCTTTGAGTGATTGCCGCTAAAAATGAGGAATTGGAAGCGAGAAGCAGAAGGAATAACATCCGCGTCACGGGCGTTCCAGAGACGACCAACACAGGGAAAATGGAGCTCTACATAGAGAAAATACTTATATCTGCAGTGGGGGCAGAAGCCTTCTCTAACCAATTTATTGTGGAACGCGCCCATCGCTCCCTTGGACCTCAGCCCAAGCCTGGTGCCCCGCCAAGGCCCATAATTGCGCGCCTGCTCAATTATAGAGATCGGGATGCGGCACTGCGAGCGGCCCGAGCGAACCGGAACCTCACACATGACCGTGTGACATTCTCCATTTATCCTGACTTCACCACAGTGGTGCAAGAACAACGGCGTAAATTCCTTGTGGTTAAAAGGAAACTTAGAGACCTGAACATTGACTATGCCCTCCTATACCCAGCCAAACTGAGAGTGACTCATCAGGGCACGCAACATTTCTTTCTCAACCCGCAACAAGTTGAGGACGATATTAAAACTTTGCATAAACAAGGACGGCGATCTGCTGAAGCGGGGGACCAACGTGACTCGACTTCGGAATAAGTGTCCTGTGGCACTATACTGCTGGACCTCTACAGACGGCTGGGACATGTCTCCTGACTCACGGCGGAATTTGGTGCTCCTGCTGCGGCTGGAGACTTTGACAAACACTTGGGGTACCACGGACGGGTACTGGACTGCAGGCGGTAACGTTTGCCAGGCACCCACCCCCCTGCCCCCTCTCCCATCCGGGTATTGCCATCAGGGCGGACATGCACGGAGTGGGTGGTGGTGAGGTGGGAAGACGTGCACCTCTGATGACCCCTAATGGGTATGCCCCACTGATCTGGACTTCAATTCTATTGATGGTTGGTTGGTTTTGTTGTTATTTGGGAGGGGGGTGGGCTTGGAATGCTGGCAAGTTGGGGATGCTTCAGTGGGTGGGGCGAGGGGGGCGAGTTGCCTTGTGTGGGAAGAATGCAGACGGCAGAACATGGCTCCTTCTGGGGGAACCGTATAGAATGCGCGAGCAGGGACGGACTTTGGTTGCTGCTGTCCCTTCCGCGCGACTACCTTGTTCCTTGGGGCATCTTGGGGATGGATGGGTGGGGGGCACAATTGGGGAGAATGTTTGGTTTATCTTTATGACATGTGCACTAGGTGTCGAGGAAATATTACTAGGTCTTGTTGTGAGGCTTTCTGAACGCGTCGGAGAGTTGAAAGGGCCTGTGGTGGGACGTGTAACCTCTGTTGCAACACCACATGGCGTGGGACGGGAGCACTGCACATGGGCTGGGCCCTCCACTCACTTTGGGGAATGCGCGGTGCAAGCGCCTTGAGCGCGACCCATTGCTGGATGGTATTGGATGCGTCCTACTAGATGACACTTGTTCTGGTATAAATGTACACATGCACGCATGGGGGATACGAACTTGAACATCATCACATGGAATGTGAGAGGGCTCGGTGATCATAGAAAGCGGAGACACATTCTAAGCTATCTTGATCGACATAACGTTCATATTGCCTTCCTTCAGGAGACACATTTCAAACCTCACGGGCCACACTCATTTGGGACAAGGTGGGCCTCTTATACAGTTTTCTCCTCTTATTCATCATATGCAAGAGGCACTGCTATTCTAATCAAAAGGAACACGCCTTTCCACCTGGCTGGCTCATCGTCAGACTCACAAGGGAGGTTTTGCTTAATGTGGGGCAGACTGGGACGCATGGCTGTGACATTGGCCTGCTGCTACGGCCCTAGTGTGGATGATCCACAATACTTTACGGACCTGTGGGCGGCAATTGTAGGCACTGGACCACAACACATCATATGGGGGGGGTGATTTCAACATTGCCTTAAACCCTGTCTTGGATAGATCACACCCCGCCCCCCATCACTATACTCAGGGGAGGGAAGTTCTGCATGCAATCATTGAAGAGCATAAGCTCATAGATGCGTGGAGATCTATGCATGGGACAAAGGGGGAGGGTACACACTTCACTGCGCAGGCACGCTCGTGGGCCAGACTGGATTATGTACTTTTGACACCACACCTCCCTTACATACTCAATGCATCCCCCCAGAACATACTCGGACCACTCGCCTGTCATAGTCACGCTGAGAGGAACTGAACTGGGGCCCCCGGTTACGGCATGGCGCATGCAACCCACGATGCTGCTTGACTCTGAATTCCAAGAAGAACTCAGAACTGAATGCTTAGATTTTTTCAAACGTAATAAAGACTCAGTCCGAGATGTCGAAACTATCTGGGATGCTTTCAAGGTTACGCTTAGGGGCCTCTGCATATCGAAGGGCTCGGGTGTGCTCAAGAGTATTCTGAACAGATTGAAGACTCTGGAATCAGATCTTCGACACGCGGAGGATGCCCTCCGCGCGCATCCGGGGAGTGACACCCTGGCTATGATCCGTGCCAAACTGTCGGAATACACTGATGAAGCTGCTCGAGAGGTGAAGTTCAGGAATAAACACTGGGTGGCCAGAAGGTATGGGGAGGGTGAAAGGCCGGAAAGGCCTTGGCTGCAACGATTGGACTTATGCGCTCGCCAACTGTCATACTAGAACTGGAAACGGCCGAGGGGACACTACTCAGGGACACCACACACATACTAAATGCCTTTGTGGAACACTACAGCGCGCTATACTCCTCGAACAGAACAGGGGAACAAACACTTGACGACTACCTGGCGGATGTATTATTCGGGTGGCTGAGCGACTCCCAGAGGGCCTTCCTCAGCGCCCCGTTCGAATTAGACGAAGTACGTGAAGCTATCATGCACATGAAATCAGGCAAGGCCACGGGGTTGGACGGCATTCCTATTGAATTTTACAAGACATTCATAGATTTCATGGCGCCGGTCCTGCGTGAGGTGTATGAGGATGCTTTGGAGGTTGGCCATCTCCCCGCCTCTATGAGAGTCACCCTCATCACATCCCTCCTCAAGCCAGGGAAACCTGCTACTAACTGTGATTCATATAGGCCCCTGTCATTACTGAATTGTGATGTGAAAATTCTCGCCAAATTAATAGCAGCGCGCATTAGCCTTCTATTACCCGATTTGATACTCCCCGACCAGACTGGGTTTGTCCCGGGCAGGGCGACATCACATAATCTCCGCACCTTTTTCTCGGTCTATGATTCTGTACACGAAGACTTGCCGATGGCGGCCATATTTTTGGACGCCACCAAGGCGTTTGATTCGCTGGAATGGGATTATGTATTCCGGGTACTCGAACGCATGGGCTTTCCACCTATCTTCATATCTTGGATTAGACTATTGAATACTCGCCCGGTAGCCAGGGTACTCATCAACGGCAGATTGTCCCCAGAATTCCCGGTTTCCAGGGGTACTAGGCAGGGTTGCCCACTTTCCCCACTACTATTTGCTATAGCTACTGAGCCCCTTGCAGCGAAACTGCGTCAACATCACCGAGATAGTGCATTGAGATGCTTTCAGCGGCAGATACTAATCTCGATGTATGCCGACGATATTACACTCTTTCTCCGCCACCTGGATGTGAACTTGCACCCCATCCTTAGAGAATTCATTCGATTTGGAGCCCTCTCTGGCGTCCAGATCAACTGGACCAAGTCGTGTATTTTCCCACTCACCGCCTCGACCCATACGTTTCCTTTGGAGTACCCACTTGCCTGGTGTGAGGGGGATTTTAAATACCTAGAAATACACATAGAAAAGGACAGGGAGGCGCTGATTCGGGCTAATTATGGCACAGTGATGGATAGAATCAGTGACAAGATCTCTAGATGGATAACCCTGCCCCTTTCAATGGCTGGGAGGGCTTCCTTGATCAAGATGGTGATACTCCCTCAACTCCTATACCTTTTTCTGAACATACCATTTCACCCCGGAGCCTTTTTTTTAGACTGCTACGTTCGGAACTGCTTAAACTAGTATGGGGCGGGAAATCACCGCGGCTCAAATGGGAGATCCTTATCAGGCCGTACTCGCAGGGTGGCTTTGGGATTCCGGACTTTGAGCTTTATTACCGCGCAGCTCAGGCCCACTTTGCCTACTTCTGGGTGCGACAACCCAGATACATGCCCCAACTGGCAGCTGAACACTGCCTGGCACACCCAACCCCGATTGAGGGCGCATTATACTCCCCGGTGGGAAGTAGGGATAAGACCCCCAACACAGTACTAAGCACAGTGACTGCGTGGCAGCGGTTGACATCGCAACTTGGACTGCAACTGTTGTATGCCCCATTGTTACCCTTGGCTTACCACCCGCAGCTACCACTTCTACAGGAAGCAGGCTTTCAGAGACTACTGACGAAAATACATGTCCGAACTTGGGGGGACCTATACCGTAATGGCACGTTCCGTTCCAAGGAACAACTGTACGAAGGTATACAGCCGACACCGCTAGAGGTGTTTTACTATATCCGACTCCGGCACGGTTTACAGGCAGTCACACCTGACTTCCCACACGAGCCTCCTGTACTTCTCCCACTGCAGGCCCTGCTCTTACATGATAACCCCATCAAACTGGTGTTTACACTATATAAATCAGTCCGCGCCAATCTGGAATACACTGTCTTACCTGCTAGGAGGAAGTGGGACTTGGAGTTGGACATCACCCTTACGGATAGACAGTGGGATTTCTGTATGCAACAGACGGAACGAATATCGGCTAGTAGCAGGTATAGGATTATTCATTACTAATTCCTACACAGATTGTATCACAATCCTGCACGGCTACACAGATTCCAGTTAAGACCCACTGACTATTGTGATAGATGTGGTGAGCCTGGGGCGGATTTCTTACACCTTGCATGGGGGTGCGATCAGATACGTCGTTACTGGGATCAAGTCTTCCAGGCCATCTCCAAAATGATACACATGGTAGTAGGTCCCTCCCCGATTGTAGCGCTTCTGGGATATGTAGAGCCACTCCAGGCAGCCCACCGCAAGTATGTGGCACTAGCTATGCTGTTGGCCAAGCGCAGGGTGGCTTGCAGGTGGGGGAGGGGACGGGCCCCCAAATTCAAGGATTGGATACAGGACATGGTGTACTGTCAAGAACAATTGCATACCTACTCTGAACTATTACCGATTGCCTCTAGACCTACTGATATATGGGCCCCGCTGCAGTGCTATCTACTGGAGGTTGCCTCGGACGAGGGTAGGGATTGCTGATTTATGGCATATGCGAATGGTGGGCTTGTATGTACTCATGAGGTCCCGGGAGAATGTACGGGAGTAATATGCTGTTGTGTTTTACTGCTATTGGCGTTACCGTTCCCCCCCCCCCCCCCTCCCTCTTCTCCTCTTTCCCTGTGGCCAGCTCACCGCTCCTGTGATTGGCGCTGTTTCTGTGCTTATTGTGTTCCGCTGTGGCCATGATTGCCCGAGGTACGAAGTGTGAGGGACCGTGTTGAGGTCTCATAAGTAACAATGGACTGCTCCAACTTTCTTCTTGTTCCCTTGCATTGCACTGTCAGAGCTTCACCACGCCCTGGAGTGGGCCCACCACCCACCTGACGCTCGGATGTCTCTCATTTATAGACTCGATACCGCACATGTTGAGGTTTTACAACAAAAAACTGTGAAAAGCGAGACAAATTGATTTGTTATATTGCCTATGCAGACTGTCACCACATTTCTATTACAACTATGTACCTTTACCTGTGCATTTGTTTTTATATGTCTTGTGATCCTGATGTTGGTACATATAGCGGCCGGCCTCAGGGTTGTAGGCGTGACGCTGTGTTCACCTGACAGTATTTAATAATAGTCTTGCACCAAAAAAAAAAAAAAAAAAAGGAACATTAAGCTTCCAACTATAGGCATAGCGCAGAGGGTCCCACTGCTTTAGGGGTCCAGCGACCAGCCCATGGCCAATAAATACATCGTAAATATGGGAGACTCCCGGACCCTAATTCCGTTATGCAGAGGGACGCGTCATTTTGCGTCACGCCACTTTCCCCAACAGGGATGTTCAGAGTTAAAGCCAGCCAGGGAGCTGGACTGCTAACCTTTATCATTGTCATGCTAATGCAGGTCGTGAAAAATGCCTCCGTGAAGGAGGCGTCTCGGGCCCGTCAAGGCATTCCTTCGGCTGAACGCCAGATTCCCCATGAGCATGAAATCCTGCGTGGTGGGCAGAGCTCCGAGGCACTCTGAGAGGTCAATATAAAAGAATACCAACCGCAGCCAGCATGACTCCACATAAAGCACCACCCTGCCTGCTCCAGCAGCACTGCAACGATTCCCTGCTCTGGGCTGGAGTGCTACAGGCCCAAGGGGGAGGTGGTGGGGGTTGTCATCTTCAACTTGCTGCAGTAGCAGTAGAGTTCTCGCTAGGCAAGGTCTAAGGGGCACTAACGATTAATACAACACGTCCGCATCAGATGAGGCAAGTTAAAATGCTACATGTCGTTTTAGCGCGATAGGAAACACTACCGTCTATTGTTGTGATACTGGCATTTGTATTGCGCACATTCTACCACCTTGTGGTACCTTCGGCGGTCCAGAGGTTACCATAGTAGACCGTGAACTGAATCTGCTTTTGATGGCGTGCTACGTTTGCTGATCGCAATCCACAAACATCAGGACCAGACTGTAAATCAACATAAGACTAGGAAAACACTCAAACCAACACACTGAGGCCACCAAGCAATGGTTGAGCCATTTTAGCCCTCCATGCTTTGAAAATAGCCATTTGCCCTGCAGCCTACTGAGGAAATGCCAGAGTGGGCAGTACAGTCTTTGCAAAGATTTTGCCGAGTTGGTGGGGCTTACACTTGCTTGCATTACTCCTGACTTTCTTCTGGAATGCAGGAGTAAGCCATAAATACAAGGGTAAATCACAGTAAAATCTCAGTGAATTGAAACTTACTCAGTGCATAGAGACGTCACTCAGTGCACACAGCCCTAACTCACACTGCACACAGGCCTCACTCAGTGCACACAGCCTTCAATCACACTGCATACAGTCCGCACTCAGTGCATACTGCACACACTCAGTGCACACTGCCCTAACTCACAGTGCACACAGCCTTCACTCAGTGCACACAGCCTTCACTCAGTGCACACAGCCCTCACTCACACTGCATACAGTCCGCACTCAGTGCATATTGCACACACTCAGTGCACACTGCCCTAACTCACACTGCACACAGGCCTCACTCACATTGCACACATGCCTCACTCACACTGCACAAAGTCTTTGATTGCACTGCATACAGGCCTCACTCAGTGCATACAGCCGTCACTCAGTGCACACAGCCCTAACTCACACTGCACACAGGCTTCACTCACACTGCACACAGGCCTCACTCAGTGCACACAGCCTTCAATCACACTGCATACAGTCCGCACTCAGTGCATACTGCACACACTCAGTGCACACTGCCCTAACTCACAGTGCACACAGCACTCATTCAGTGCACACAGCACTCACTCAGCGCACTGCACACAGTGATCACTCACACTGCACACAGGTGTTACTCAGTGCAAACAGCCCTCACTCAGTGCACACAGCCCTCACTCACACTGCACACAGGCCGCACTCAGTGCACACAGCCCTCACTGACACTGCGCACAGGTCTCACTCACACTGCACACAGGCCTCACTCACACTCCACACAGGCCTCACTCACACTCCACACAGGCCTCACTCACAGTGCACACAGCCCTCACTCACACTGCACACAGGCCTCACTCACACTGCACAAAGTCTTTGATCGCACTGCATACAGGCCTCACTCAGTGCATACAGCCGTCACTCAGTGCACACAGCCCTAACTCACACTGCACACAGGCTTCACTCACACTGCACACAGGCCTCACTCAGTGCACACAGCCCTCAATCACACTGCATACAGTCCGCACTCAGTGCACACAGCACTCACTCAGTGCACACAGCTCTCACTCGCACTGCACACAGGCCTCACTCGCACTGCACACAGGCCTCACTCACACTGCACACAGGCCTCACTCACACTGCACACAGGCCTCACTCACACTGCACACAGCCTTCAATCACACTGCATACAGTCCGCACTCAGTGCACACTGCACACACTCAGTGCACACTGGCCTAATTCACAGTGCACACAGCACTCACTCAGTGCACACAGCACTCACTCAGTGCACACAGCCCTCATCACTCAGCGCAAACACAGCATCACTCAGCACCATCACAGCATCACTCAGCACCACCACAGCCTCACTGGTTCAAATATGTTCTCTCAATGTTTCAAGCTTTATTACAAATGTCATAAGAAAATTTTAATATTTCACTTCTGTTCTTGGATTTTCGTCACTGAACATAATCTTCACAAAAGTTATTTACAAAAGTTTAAGCTATTGCCATTAAAAATTACAATCACTTTTATTAATTATTTTAAAAACTAAAAAAGCCATTGTTAATTGTAATATCAATACATCTAAGTCACGTCAATACAAAACATGATTTAGAAAAGGGGGTGGGACAGACTAATTTGCATACAGCCAGGTTCTGAAACTGGGATGGTGCAGTGAGCTAAAAAACGGTGTTGGATCTAGCCCTGATCTCTTGACTGGGTGAGAGCTTTCTGCTTAATTCAGAGACTCTGTCCCTCACCACCCCTTGTAGTAAATATTTTTGTCCACCCTAAGCGTGGAAGGGTATTCTCAGATGTGAGACCCTTGCTCATTGCACCATCAGGATTCAAGCAAACCGGGCCGAAGACGGCTGTAATGCCAGAAACCGGTCCCCGGGAGCTTGTTTCCTTCCCAGTGTAAGAATTGGCTTTTGTAGTTTGGTTTGCCCTGTTCCCATCATGCACTGGGACAGGAACAGACTAATTTGCATACAGCCAGGTTCTGAAACTGGGATGGTGCAGTGAGCTAAAAAACGGTGTTGGATCTAGCCCTGATCTCTTGACTGGGTGAGAGCTTTCTGCTTAATTCAGAGACTCTGTCCCTCACCACCCCTTGTAGTAAATATTTTTGTCCACCCTAAGCGTGGAAGGGTATTCTCAGATGTGAGACCCTTGCTCATTGCACCATCAGGATTCAAGCAAACCGGGCCGAAGACGGCTGTAATGCCAGAAACCGGTCCCCGGGAGCTTGTTTCCTTCCCAGTGTAAGAATTGGCTTTTGTAGTTTGGTTTGCCCTGTTCCCATCATGCACTGGGACAGGAACAGACTAATTTGCATACAGCCAGGTTCTGAAACTGGGATGGTGCAGTGAGCTAAAAAACGGGGTTGGATCTAGCCCTGATCTCTTGACTGGGTGAGAGCTTTCTGCTTAATTCAGAGACTCTGTCCCTCACCACCCCTTGTAGTAAATAAATACAAAACATGTGACATTACAAATACTAAAAGTGTCACATAGCTAAAGTTAAAAGTATTGGCATTGTAAATCACAAAACATAAATATAAAATGGCATTTACAAAACCAATAGCTCCAACTTTCCTACTGCGAGACCTATTGGCAACGCCAGTGCTTGTTTGCTCTTGTGTCCTCTCTGCCGTTTTTTAGGCCTTGTAGGCGTTAGTCGCGCGAAAGCGCGGTCTCGCCAGAGACCTATCGTCAGCGAGTCTTCTTTCCAGGAGAGGGGACAGGAGCTGGCCGCACGCTCGGAATTGAGCGGGTCACGTGCACGCGAACGCGCTCGCTATGGCCAGCTCCTGTCTCCTCTCCTGGAAAGCTCCAACACGACACACGCATGCGCATACACAGAGACACACACACACGAGCGCCCATGCACGCACGCACACACACATGCATACAGAGAACCCTTCCCACCCCAGACGTCGCACACATACACACACGTTCACACAGACACGCGCGCACACATCCCCCTCACACCCCATTCACCAGGTTCTTCTTGCGTGTCCCTCGGGAGCCAGCGGGTCATTCTGGGCAACAGGCGAGGGCCGCGGGGCTCTCCACGAGCACGGGAGCCCCGCTAGCTGAGACGCAAATCTTCCGGCGGGCACAGGAGCGCGGCGGGGTAGGCTTCCGCCTGTTTTCTGTATTTGTCCGGCCCCGCCCCCATCCCAACAAAGGTTGCCTGGCTTCCTGTTGAAGCCGGGCTGCGGCAATGAGTTTGCTTGTTGTTTGTTTCTTGACTAAAATTAGCATTGTGTGACTAAGAAAAGAGGAACGCAAGCCTTTTTCGCATTGAACATAGAACCAACACTCCAATTGCCTTTTCTTTCATGGCAACAAACATGGCGATAACAAGCTTGAGTTACCAGGAATGTGTTTTGTCAATTTTTGCCTCAATTACTTTTTTTTTTTTTTGCATACTTAAAAAAAAACGAAAAACACAATTTAGAGGCTTACAGGTAGAGTGTTCGGTGATTTTTCTATGACAGTGGTATTCACTGGGAAGGCGCATGCCATCTAAAATTATTTGGAAACATGTGTCTCTGGCATGGAACCAGCGGCACATGGCAGAGTTTGAGACAAATATGCGTTTGTGGAAATAGGCATGCATTTGCCCTCTGCTTCTCTGTGGTGCGCACGCACCACTGGTTTCCATTAAGAATTGCTGGAAGTCACCCTTTCAAACAACAGCAGGGCTAACACAGTATCCGCAATTCCGTTTCCATTTAAAGTACGGCTCCTGTCTATCTTTCCATGTGCATACTCCTGTCTGTTCTTGCCTTTGTTTCCCTCCGGCTGTGTGACCCTTTTATCACCCTTCCATTTGTCCCTCTGTCCTTGCCATAGTGCCTGTCCCTGTCCTGTTGTCTGTGTGATTTTACCTATATGTGCCTGGGTCTGTCTTTGCCTCTGAGGACGTCTGTCTGACTGCTCGGTGTGCGTCTCGGTATGCCCTTGTGTGTCTTTTTGCCTGTGCGTCTCTGTTTACCCGCTTGTGTGCCGCTCTTACCTGTGTGTACTTCTGTCTGTTGTTACTTGTTTTATGTCCTTTGCTCTTTCGGTCTCCGGCAGGCCCCCTCATTCCCACCCTTGCACACCTTCCCCAAAGCAGGATATGACTTATAAAAATGAGTCTTCCCAACCCTCCTCTTCTCTCAGCCCTACTACTGCTCCTTCAAAAACGTGTGCTTTTTTCTTGCAACGTTTTGATGTTTCCGAACATCGGCATATTTTCCTAACAACTCACATGGCAACTAAATAGGGGGAGGGGACCTACCCACTATGCCTGGCAGTGGGGGTTGGGGTTATTGCTCTTCAGACTAATGATAAACACACTTCCAATTGGAAAAAAAGTCTCAACTCATCCACTGCCCTGTTGTAAAATTAAAATTCTGTGGCTTTATTCTCGCTGAGCAAAAACCTGTGTGCCGTCTTGTGCCCATAATAAACAAGCGCATTTCCCCGTCGCAGCAAAAAGGGTTCGATTGCAACGAAAGACAGACTGCTAATTTTAGGCTTGCACTCCGACTGTGTTTCTCTCATAGATATGATCACAATAAAGCGTCTCTTTAAACATTTATTTCTGTATTTAAGGGATATAAAATGTTGCCTTCCTGCCCGTCTTAATTTGCTACTCCCCATGGTCACTGTTTGCGTGGAAGTCCCCAGTCACTGTTCCTTCACGAGACCGTCCTCTGGGGCACAGATGGCTCCCTCCGAACTCCAGACACAAAGGGCAGCCGGCACTCCTAGAGCAGAACGGGGCGAGGGTCAAGTTTGTTGGTGCTTTGGGATGTTTAAAAAATAAAGAAAACCGTAAACCAGTAGAAGGGTCGATGTGAAAGAAGGAGAGGTGAGGAGTGTTAAAAGCACTCTGTGCCGCTGCATTTTTACGTAGGGCTCTGCCTTTGCAGAGGTTTTCATGGCTCTCGTGGACACCCTTGGTGCGTGGGTTTCCTGCCCTTTCCTGTGACCCCGTTGCTTTTCTGATGAAGTGTTTTCTGGGGGCCTACTGAAGGAAGGAGTGGGATGTGTCAGCCTTCCTGCACCCAGCACACTACTCGCACTAACTATCACTCTCTCACAGACTCTCCCTCTCTCACACTCTCACTAACACTATCACAAACTCTCACTCTCTCACTGACACTCTCACTAACTCTCACTCTCACTAACTCTCACTCACTCTCACTCACTCTCACTCTCGCTCACTCTCACTCTCACTCACTCTCACTAACTCTCACTAACTCTCACTCACACTAACTCTCACTCACACTAACTCTCACTCACACTAACTCTCACTCACACTAACTCTCACTGACTCACTCATACTAACTCTCACTCACACTGACTCTCGCTCACACTGACTCTCACTAATTCTCTCACTATCACAGACAGACTCTCCCACTCACTGTCCAGACTCTCACTGACCGACTCACCTACTCTCTCTCATTCACTGACTCTCACTCACTCACTGACTGACTCGCCCACTCACCCTCAACAAATATTGCAGTACAAATGCAATAGGTGTGACATTTGCGAAAGTTATAACTATTGTCATTGTCATACACAATGCCAATAACTCAAACTTTAATGCTGCAAGACCTATTGCATTGTAAATGCTTATTCCCACTGCTGCTGCCCCCACAGCACCTGCTGGTTCCCGCTCCCACCTTCCAGCAGAGTTTTCCTCTACCGTTTCCTATTTAAAGCCGGCCGCACCGCTGGCGCATCAAAAGCAAGCCTGTCTGCACCCCACCAGCCTCAGGGACCCTGGCTCTCTGACCACCCGCTGCTATGACTCTCCACACACTATACCCCGTAAGAAGCAACAACTGCCAGCTCTCTAATCCGAACACCACCCACGGCCAGTTCTCCTGCTGATACTGCTGACAAATTTTCACCAACCTCCACACCCCCCCAGCCACCGCTCCCCCACGGACGCCAACGCATCTGAACCGCTGAGGTTCATCCTCCTTAACGTACCTTCCCTGCATAGACCTGCAGTAGAGATCTGGGACGTCCTCGACACCCTTTCGCCAGACATCGCCTTCTTCACACCTCCGCCTGACATCGCTGCTGCCATCCCCGACGGATACAAGATGCAGAGGCAGGACTGCCCCAACCACCCAGGAGGAGGACTTTGCCATCGCGCACAAGAACTCCCTCCTTCTCACCACCTCCAGCACAAATTACTCCTCGTCCCCCATGGAACACCTCCATTTCCAGATCCAGACCAGCCCCAGAACGACCCTACACAGCACCCTCGCCTACAGACCTCTCGGACCGCAAACCGCATTCACCACAACCGCCACCAACCTCATCCCTACCCATGCCATCGCCTCCATGGACTACATACTGCTCGGAGACCGCAACTTTCACCTCAACAACCTCAGCGACCCCAATTCCACCGCCCTCCTGGACAACCTCACCAACATCTGACTAAAACAGCTTGGCACCACCCTGATCCACAAAGTAGGACGCACCCTTGACCCCATCTTTGTAGGGGGGGAAGAACATCCGCTTTAGCCACACCACGCAACCCCCCTGGACGGACCACCACGGTGTAGACATCTCCCTTTATAAAGCCACTGCTCACAAACCTACCCCACGCCTTCTGCGAAGGAACTGGAGCAAGGTCACTGAGGAGCACCTCAACTTCACTCTCTACCACGATCCCCCTCCCACCAAGACCAACGTGAACACTGCAGCCAACAAACTACAAACATGGATCACCAACTCCGCAGACAAGCTTGCCCCTCTCCGCAACTCCGTCAGACGGTGCCCCATGAAAGCCACCTGGTTCACCACTGCCCTCCGAGAATACAGATGCACCTGCAGACGTCTCGAGAAATTATGGAGAAACCACAAAACTTTGGAAGACTGGACCACCTACAGGAATGTCATGACCGAATACCACCAATGCATCAGATCAACCAAAAGGACTTTCCTCCAGAACAAAATCCTCGCCAACTCCAGTAACTCAAAGGAACTCTTTGTCATTCAGGAATTCACCAAACCCCCCAGTGAAGCCTCGGATGTCACACCCTCCCAGGACTTCTGCAACAAACTCCATCTCAAAATAAGTCCCTCTATAACAACTCTGATGAACAGACACCAAAACCACACCTACCTCCAGCAACGCCAGCCAGCTTACCATCTCCACCTGGACCCGGGTCAAAACCGAAGACAGACACCGCCATGATCATGAAGAGCATTCACTCAGGAGACCCCAGCTACCCCAGCCCGCCACACATCTTCCACAAAGCCACCACCGCCATAGCACTCGAGCAACAACACACCATCAACACCACCTTCGAATCTGGCACATTCCCCGACAACTGGAAATGCGCAGAAGTCGAGCCCTTCCTCAAGAAGCCCTTTGCAGACCCAACGGACCTCAAAAACAACAGACCCATCTCTCTCTTCTCCCCTTTGCAGCTAAAGTCACCAAGAAGATTGTCAACAGCCAGCTAACGAACTTCATCGAAGACCACTCCATCCTCGGCCCTTCCCGATCCGGATTTTGCAGCAACCACAGCACAAAGACCGCCCTCCTCGCAGCCACAGAGGACATCCGCACTCTCCTCTAACAGAGCCACACCGCCGCCCTCATTCTACTAGACCTCTCTGCAGCCTTCGACACGTCTCCCACCACACTCTTACCGCCAGACTCTACAACGCCGGCATACAGGGAACCACCCTCAACTGGATCCGCTCTTTCCACACTGGCCATACCCAAAGAATCAGACTCCCGCCTTTCCTCTCTGAACCCACAGAGATCAACTGCGTAGTATCCCAAGGATCATCGGTCAGCCGCACACTCTTCAACATTTACATGGCCCTCCTCGCCGCCATCGTCAGGCTGCATGGACTCAGCATAGTATCCTACGCCCAGCTCATCCTCTCCCTCACGAAGGATCCCCACACCATCAGACTCGGCTTCCAGGAAGGAATGAAAGACGTCACATCCTGGATGAGCAGCAGCTATCTGAAGCTCAATTTAGAGAAAACAGAAGTCCTTATCCTTGGACCCTCCCTTCAGCCTGGAAAAACCCCTGGTGACCTACCGCCCTAGGCAACCCCCCACTCCCACAGACCATGCCCGGAACCTCTGCATCATGTGCGAAATCATTCTCCACTCCTCCACCATGACACGACAGATTAACGCCATCTCTTCCTTGTGATTCAGCACCCTCTGCATCCTTCACAAGACCTTCAATTGGATCCCACCGAATCCAGAAAGACTGTGACCCACTCCTAACAAGCAGACTGGACTACTGAAACTCCCTCTACACCAGAAACAACAAATCCCTGCTCTGCAAACTCCAGAATACCGCAGCCAGACGGGGCCTCTGCATTCTACGACATGAACACATCTCCCAGGACTTTTGAGACCTCCACTGGCTCCCCATTGAGAAGAGAGTAACATTCAAGCTATTCACACATGCCTACAAATCCCTCTACAACAACTGAACCCAATACCTCAACGAAAGAGTCTCGTTCCACGTACCCAAGAGAGACCTCCGCTCCACTGACCTCGCCCTCACCAAAACCCCACCCCTCCGCAGAGCCAGAGCGGGCGGAAGAGCCTACTCCTACATTACGGCAAAGACCTGAAACAAGCTCCCGATCAATATCAGACCTTCCCCCACTCTGCACACCTTCAGGAAGCTGCACACACCTCCTCCCCCAAAGCGCATTGAGACCCTTACCGGTGAGTAGCACGCTTCACAAATCCCTGATTGATTGATTGATTGATTGATTATTTCTTATACCACAGTCAATAACTGTGTTTTAGGTCATCAAGCAATGTCCACTTCGAAGTGTATCAGCAATAGACTGGTGCCACTAAGGCTGGAGAAGATAAAGATGGATCTTAGCCCAACACTCTCCATAACTTAGGTGTAACTTCCTCTGATCCATGCAGGTTACCTCCTTGGAGTTAGTTAAGCAGGGTATTTTAAAGGGTAACTCAGCCAGTCTTTAGTTAATCCTAATAACATTTCGAAACTTCCCTCTTCCAACTTTGCAGCAAAGATGTTTGGTTTGTGTCTAGAATTTATGCTTTGTGGCAACACTATTCCATAGCTTCATGTATAAGAAATGCATAATGCTAAGTCCTTTTCTTTGCTATAGAAGACAAGATAAGATCTCTGTTGCCTCCACTACGCGGGGTCTTCATTTTAAACAATTGGACTTCAAAACAAATCTCCTTCCTTAAAGCAGCCTCCTTTGGAGCATCGCTCCTCCAATTCTCCGTGTTCCCTTCTAATGGAAAGGATGTTATTGGAATGCACTCAAACCAATGTCTCCTATTGCCAGCCCTTAGTATCCACTGTCCCAATCCCGGCGCTGAGGGGTCAGTCTGTTGAAGTAGCTGCTTGCAGGCAGTGTCCATATAGAGGTACAGGGTGTGAGATGTGTATCGCTTTTGGAATTAACTTAATTTGAGATCAGGAAGGCTACATTTCATAATTCAAAGATGTCACAAAGGCACTAGATAACCAGAACTAAACTTCACAAGTGTTTTTTTCAGCCCAGACGTCTGCAAATTTGATTTGATTTTGATAGCGCTATTAATATGTAATACAGTTACAACATGTTATTCTGCCGGAACAATGTGTAATCTAAAATAGTAAGCTATGGTTCCGAAACCGATTGAATAATATGCTCTCATATTTCCTATATATCTACTCTGTGCATCTGCACGGAGGCCTTACATACAGAAAGGTGTCCTGACAGATTGACTTTTATGGCACAGAGCACTGGATAGACAGAGTAAATAAATGGGAGAAGAACAAAATGATGGATTTTTTTACAGGCTAACTGGTATAAATTTCTGATATTTAATAATAATAAATATTCCAGGTTTTTCCATCAGTTTTGTTAAGCACCTATTAGGGTTTCAAATGCACTGAACAAGTTCTAAAGAACATATCCACTGATGGCATTTACGTAACTTTTCACTTCCTGTATGAAACATTTAGGCTGGATGATATCAGCACCCAGATCACTGACTGTCTTGCAAGCTGCACTAATTATTTGGCCCTAGCACCTAGATCACCTTTGCACCTAGATCACTGGTCATTTTGCGCCTAATGACAGGGCAGAGGCAATGAGACCATCAGCACAAGATGTGCTAGAAGCCGCCATCTGGGGTTTGATAACCGATTGCAGTCTGTGGCTGTAGGCGAGAGAGCGGAGAGTGAGGCTCACATGTGACATGCTAACAACTAGACTAATCGAAAAGGAAAACAAGGGGACCCTACTCACAACGGAACCAGGGTAGTAAATTATTTTAAGAAGAACAGTGGTTCCTGTGGAATAGATACTGGATAATAAATTCAAAAAGAAAGTAAATTACGTATATTAGAACAGGGGTTGGGTGAGATGTCAAAGAGAAAGAACTACCAATAGAACAGTACAGCTGTTAAATGAGTTGTATTGAAAAATTGAATTGTAGTAAAAAGTTTCATACATAACGCAAAATTATTTACAGTTGTGTAAAGGTGTCCCAAGTGAAAATATGAACCAAAACATTCGAATAACATATGTGAAAAAATTGTATACGTGCAAGGTTTCAATAATTTGTTGTTCATAAAAGCAACCACTTTCTTTCATCAAAATACATAACATCTATACAATCATAGTGCTATATTCAAAGGTTCGCTTTTCTTAATTGTCGACGGTGTTTCGGCCCTAGCATGGGTATAGGGTCTCTTCAGGACCTAGGATGTGGGACATCTCATTTGCCAAGGGCGCTAGAATACTGGTGAGGTTGGTGCAAACCGTGTAATTGTGAAATAAAAGTACTCACTAAGCAACCCAGCTGGGTTCCCTAATGAGGGCGTGGGTCTAGCAGATCTAGGTGGGGTCACAATGGCTGTCCTCTCCTTGTCAGAAGCCGTCCGATGTGCAGCAGGCTTCTTTAATTGGTATTTATTCCAAAGCGGGTGCTTATGGGCAGTGACTGCGTGTCCAGGGTGATTTCTTTTGTGGATGGCTAGTGAAGGACTGCATCTGTCGGTCCTCTCCTCGGTTCAAGGACTCATTGAACCGAGGAGAGGACTGACAGATGCAGTGCTTCACCAGCCATCCACAAAAGAAATCACCCTGGACACATCAGAATACGGCTTACACGGTTTGCACCAACCTCACCAGTATTCTAGCGCCCTTGGCAAATTAGATGTCCCACGTCTTAGGTCCAGTGGCGTAACGAAACTTATGGGGGCCCCCCTGCAAGTTACATTGAGGGGGCCGCCATGCCCCAGACCCATTGAAGCCTGCCGCCCATGCACAGTGCCAGAGGGGGTCACCGGGAGCTCAGGGGACCCCCTGCACCACGGGTACTATCGTTACACCACTTACCCGTAGGGGATATGTATATCTGTATATGATAATTTGATGTGTTCATTTTTATTCATCTCATAGTACCTCACCTTGTGCATCTCATATTTATTCACATGACATTTTTATTCATCTCACGATAGGTTTATTCACCTTGTGATATTCTTATTAATCTCGTGATATGGCCCTCATGATATTGACCCCCAAAGGATTAACAGCTTAGTCGGCCTTGCCAGGATTCGGAGGTTGAACAGTTTGCTGGGATGAGGGGAAGAAGGGAGCTCTGATGTGGACTGCATCCTTGAAGCTTAGAAAGGCTGATATGCACTTGCTGTGTGAGTCGAATGAAAGTCAGTGATGAATCATCCAGGGCAGCTTTATTCCTGCCTGGCAGCGAAGCCACCGCTTTTAATATTGTTACTCTGCCTTGGCTGGCTAGCAAAAAAGCATTGGCAAAGCCAAAAGGTTTCACTGCTGAGACTTATTGGCTTTGCCAGTGCTTGTTTTAAATGGCTTGGTACTTTTACATACACAAACACCCGTGGCAAATGTTCTCACAGTTCCTAGAACTAAAGCTGCACAAAGAGAAGGATTCCTCCCTCCCTGATGACCAGTGTAAAACTCCTTGCAAACGATGCCTGTGTCAAGGACCACTAACAGTAAATGCAATCCTTGAATCACAACGGGTTAATCTATGGCACACTTGTGTCTGTTTATGGCTTAACAGTGGCAATGGCTTAATAATTGTCATCCCTGACTATGTTGGGCATTTGTTGATAGTTGTGGCATACGGGCAGCCATCATCCGCCACCTTCCCGGAGAGCTGGAAACATGCCGAGCTCAGCGCCCTCCTGAAGAAACCCACTGCGGACCCCACGGACCTCAAGAACTTCCGCCCCATCTCGCTCCTCCCTTTTCCTGCCAAAGTCATCGAGAAGACCGTCAACAAACAACTCTCCGCCTTCCTCGAGACAAACTGATCCCTCGACCCCTCGCAGTCCGGTTTCCGAGCAAACCACAGCACCGAGACCGCCCTCATCGCAGCCACCGACGACATCAGGTCCCTGCTCGACAACGGGGAAACAGCTGCCCTCATCCTCCTGGACCTCTAAGCAGCCTTCGACCCCGTATGCCACCGCACCCTGATACAGCGCCTCAGAAACACCAGAATCCAAGGAACGGCCTTGGAGTGGATCATCTCGTTCCTCGCCGGAAGAACTCAGAGAGTCCGCCTCCCCCCGTTCCGATCCACCGAAGTCATCTGCGGTGTTCGGCAAGGATCCTCGCTCAGCCCCACCCTCTTCAACATCTACATGAGCCACCTTGCAGCCATCGCACAACCTAACCATCATCTCCTACACTGACGACACCCAGCTGATACTTTCCCTCTCCAACGACCCTGCCACCGCCAGAGCCAGCCTCCAGGAAGGAATGAAAGACGTCGCGGAATGGATGAGGCTCAGCCGTCTGAAACTGAACTCAGACAAGATGGAAGTCCTCATCCTGCGACCATCCCCCTCTGCCTGGGACGACTCCTGCTGGCCCCCTGCCCTGGGCACCGCCCCCAAGCCAACAGATCATGCATGCAACCTGGGCTTCATCCTGGACTCCTCCCTCATTATGACCAAGCAAGTCAACGCCGTCTCGTCATCATGTTTTAACACCCTGCGCATGCTCCGAAAGATCTTCCGGTAGATCCCCACCGAAACCAGGAAGACGGTCACCCAGGCCCTCGTCACCAGCCGACTGGACTACGGGAACACCCTCTACGCTGGAACCGCAGCCAAACTCCAGAAAAGACTCCAGCGCATACAGAACGCTTCTGCACGACTCATCCTGGACATCCCCCGTCAAAGCCACATGTCTGCCCATCTGAAAGACCTGCACTGGCTCCCCGTCAGCAAGAGGATCACGTTTAGACTCCTCACCCACGCACACAAGGCTCTCCACGACATGGGCCCCAAATACCTCAACAGCCGCCTCACATTCTACACACCTACCCGCCAGCTCCGATCCGCCAGCCTCGCCCTCACCACCGTCCCACGAACTCGCAAAACCACCGCCGGAGGAAGATCCTCCTCCTACCTGGCGACCAAGACATTGAACTCCCTCCCCACCCACCTACGGCTGACCCAGGACCATCTCTCCTTCAGGAAACAACTCAAGACCTGGCTGTTCGAGCAGTAGCGACCCCCCTCCTCCCAGCGCCTTGAGACCCTAGCAGGTGAGTACCGCGCTATACAAATGTGTTGATTGATTGATATATTGATTGATTAAGAGCATGAGCAGACTAATTACAGTCATCCCTGATATAATAGTGTACGCCCCTCGCATAATAATTGACTAATATATGGTGGGCTTTCTGGCTGCTATGGAGTCCAGCCTTGGCACAATGGTGGCCCTCATATAATAGTGGGCATTATTGACATATTAAAGGCATCCTGCTGCTTTGGCAAGTGTAATAATTGGGCATTTGAATCAGAATCACTTCATGTGAGATGTTTGTACATGTGAGCACCCAATGAAAAGTACAACCTGAGGCTTCTGGACTGTGTAATACCTATGCTCTAACCTCATGTGCCAAGAAGTAAAGACAAAGTATTTACGTTTCAGGAGAGAAAAAGAGATACCCATCTGGTGGCTGCATTGCACAAATGTGAAAATACTAAGTGTGGGATCAATTCGCGCTTCTCTACAAGACCAAAGTGTGTGATCCTAAGCAAATACTTTTTTTTGCCCCTTTCTTCATTATCACAAATGAGAGCTCCTTGAAATTCATAAAATCAGAATCTTCTTTCATGTTTGATTTAATATAGTATAATGTTGCTCCATTTATAATATGAATCTGTGGTACATATAAGGTGTTCATCACAATTGACCTTTATCTTAGGTTACTAACGGCATTGCCCTTGAGAGGGAAAGGCATCAATGTTTCTGAGTTCATGTTTAAAAACAATCAAATGCTCCTAAAGGCAGCGATATAATCCAATGTACTAAGGTGAAAGGCTTCTGCATGTTAAATACACTTTTTTGAACTTTAAAGAGTATCGTATTTTTACATGGTGTTTGCTGCACAGTTTACATGCTTCAGTACCTGCATAAGCTCGGAAGGCCAGGACTAACCCTATTATCTTTTTGGCTGGGCTGTCCTGTTCAATGTTTTTGGCTCGTCCAACTCTCGAAAGTTCTGAGAACCCGAGGGTGTCCAGTATTAGACTTGTGCTCACATTAACAGTGGACCAGAAATGCTTCCTCAAAGGCAACAGACACCACAATAATTACGACGTTTTTGTGTTTTTTAAACATGAAAATGAAAGTAAATATTCCATCAAGGCATTTCTGTCTAATTTGTCAGAAAAACAGACAGTATTTCTACCTTACATGAAAGCATGACGTCCACTTGGAGCCAATTTAACATGCCACCAGATGCCATTATTTAATACTAGCCCATTTAGTATGTACAAAAGCTGGCGTTAGTTGGATTCGCTTACCTGTCTGTACTACTTAAAGGGCGATCTAGGTTTGCTGATTCAACTCTGCTGATATGGCAATGGACAAGATGCAGGCATGAAATATGCCAGGCCAGGGCTTGCACTTTGAATTTGTAGCGGTGGGCGTGCCCTTGAAAGCTCGAGCCTGGCTCGAACTGGATGTCACTGTGACGGTCCTTCTCAGTACCGTAGACTGGCTGGGTCATGGGATGCCTCACATTTCACGCCAATAGCACACTTTTAATTTTGGTAGCGCTAAAGTGTTTTATATCAGGCGTCAGTGCACTTGCGGGCCGGATGATCACATTCACATCTGATCTGTTCAGCCCAAGGAAAATCAACAAGGCTCTTGTAATGCGTATCTAATGATCCCATGAAGATCAACGCTGCTCGCCCGGCGCTCCCGTTGCTTCTTCTGCACACCAAAAATTACCCAATCCAATCTGCTGCTTCCATCTCAGCCCGACTACTGTGCGGTGTGCGCGATCATAATAGGAAACATTTGGAGCGTAAAACTGCTCTTGAAGTATTTCATTTTAAAGGTTAGCTGCGTCGGTCGTGAGGATAAAGCTAACATCAGTGCTCTACTAGGGAGGCCTCACAAGTCACGCCCACGCGCACTTTCAATTGCGCTGCGCAATGCCGAAGACAATTGGTCACCAGTGACCAGCCCCACCCCTATGCCCCCACCCTGAAGATTGCGCAGACGCGGAAATAACTGCGCGCCGCCGCGCACCATTTCATTACGAAAAGCCTCTCAGAGGCCCGGCCGGGGCCTGGCGTGCACACTAACCATGTAATTAATTAAGAGAGAGAGAGAGGGGCCCCCAGGAGCACGGGGCCCCCCGCACTGCGTGGGCTGCAGGGGCCTGTGTTACGCCCCTGCTTAGGTGCTGAAGAGACCCAATACCCATGCTAGGGGCGAAACGCCATCGACAATTAACAAAAGGGAACCTTTGAATATAGCACTCTATGATTGTATAGATGTTATGTATGTTATGTATTTTGATGCAAGAAAGTGGTCGCTTTTATGAAGAACAAATTATCGAAACCTTGCACGTATGCAATTTTTTTCACATATGGTATTCTAATGTTTTGGTTCATATTTTCCCTTGGGACACCTTTACACAACTGTAAATAATTTTGCGTTATGTATGAAACTTTTTACTACAATTCAATTTTTCAATACAACTCATTGAACAACTCTACCGGTATATTGGTAGTTCTTTCTCTTTGACATCTCACCCAACCCCTGTTCTAATATACGTAATTTACGTTCTTTTTGAATTTATTATCCAGTATCTATTCCACAGGAACCACTTTTCTTCTTAAAATAACAACTAGACTAAGGCATGCAGGTGAGTGGAGCATGCAGGCCCCCCTCTGATAGTTCATTTACAATCAGTAGCCTTGAGACTCCAGGTATCTTCAGGATTCCCAATGAGTTTGTAATATCAAGGAGTCTTTCACTGAAGAGGATCATTGGTATTGTGGTGAGTAACTTTCCCTCTTTGAGTGTCAATATTAAAACATATTTTGGAAGAACTAAAGGTTTTAGATATGCAAGTATGAAGGTAGCTACAAAAAGGGGGTAAAAAGGGGTAGTTGTTACTTTGATTGTTTTATAAGGCTTATTTCCTTTTCCTTCTCCAATAGCATCAGCGGCAGAGCAATTGAAACCACAAGCCTCTTGCGAAAATCCTACACCCCGTATATGAGAGTTCTTCAGTTATCTGCGGAGAACACAGAGGCAACCTAAGAAGACAAGCTAGCCTTCACCGCATCCCTTACACGAGGGCCAGTGTTCTGAACTTCTGCCGTCAAATGGCAGCGGAGAGTGAGATATGGCGCTCCCAGATACAGAGACTACTTCACCTGGGTCCCATATTCAACATCTTCCGCAAACTGTGAACTCAACCTCACACCCTTGTGCTCTCGAGCCTGCCTAGATTAAGCTTGGCTACCTTCAAAGGGGCACTACAAGAGCTAACCATGGAATTGTTCAAGTACTCGACTAAGAGAACATCCTGTGTGTTTTTGCCAAAATTGTTTCCACATGGCATAGGCCTAAATGCTATTTCTGTAAGAAAGATATTTTATTTATATTACTATTTGTGTATATAAGCACTATATAATTGAACCTGTTGTGTTAAACGTTGTTAACTTCATGGCCACTATTAGGTTGTATTACATTAGTGATATTCCTTTGCCCTTATACGGACAGGCAATAACTTAGGCTGGTCCACGTGGCTCGATAGCAGCGGTGTCAATTGTCATGCAGGAGACCAATGTGCAGGCTACTGACCAGGGCTAGGCACTCAAGTAGGCACACACTCCGACAGGCTACTGACCGGGCTAGGCACTCAAGTAGGCACACACTCCGACAGGCTACTGACCGGGCTAGGCACTCAAGTAGGCACACACTCCGACAGGCTACTGACCGGGCTAGTCACTCAAGTAGGCACACACTCCGACAGGCTACTGACCGGGCTAGGCACTCAAGAAGGCACACACTCCGACAGGCTACTGACCGGGCTAGGCACTCAAGTAGGCACACACTCCGACAGGCTACTGACCGGGCTAGACACTCAAGTAGGCGCACACTATGGAACTCAGAGTGCACTTGTTTCACACTGCAAGGGTGGAGCCTTGGTGGAAGACTCATTATAGGGTGATGGGCGACGGCTATCTGCCTGTGAAAAGATATACGATGAATAGTACATTTTTGAGATGCTACTGGCCTGTTTTGCGAGGGCACTTTGCAGACAGGGAGTAGTCACACGATGGAAAACATTTGCATCACGCAGCAATGAAACTAAATTATACTTTAGCTGAAAGGTTGCCTTCTTGAGGTCCAGGAAGCAGCCAGTGTCACACATGCATCCATAATGAGCTACAAAAGGTTGGCAACTGTGTTGCAAACATTTCTTTTGCTTAAAATGTAAACAAAACTTTGTGTACACATCACCAGAGATGTTGCACGTTTGTAGGGAGCAGCAGCGATATTACGCTCTGTCTAAGCAGTGACAGAGACCTGTTAGAATTTGTGGAGGCCGCACTAGTGATGTTACACTGTGTTGGCAGCGCTAAGATGTTATGCATTGTGTAGAGACCCTGATATGTTCTACTTTGCGTAGGGAGGGCCTGAGATGTTACACTTTGTGTAGGCAGCACTAGTGGTGTTAAACTCTGTTGGCAGCGCTAGTGGTGTTACACTGTGTTGGCAGCGCTAGTAATGTTACACTTTGTGTAGGCAGTGCTAGTGGTGTTACACTGTGTTGGCAGTGCTAGTGGTGTTACACTTTGTGTAGGCAGCACTAGTGGTGTTACACTGTGTTGTGTAGGCAGCACTAGTGGTGTTACACTGTGTTGTGTAGGCAGCACTAGTGGTGTTACACTGTGTTGGCAGCGCTAGTGGTGTTACACTGTGTTGGCAGCGCTAGTGGTGTTATACTGTGTTGGCAGCGCTAGTGGTGTTACACTTTGTGTAAGGAGCGCCTGCCATGTTATACTTTGTGTAGGCAGCACTAGTGGTGTTACACTGCGTTGGCAGCGCTAGTGATGTTATACTTTGTGTAGGCACCGCCAGAACTGTTTTACTTTGTGTAAACTGCATCAGAGATGTTGCACTTTGTGTAGACAGTCCCAGAACTGTTACATTTTGACTGAGCAGCGCTAGAGAGGTCTCAACAGTAGGCTTTGAAAATGTATATGAAAGTTGAAAGTACAAACTCGTTCTGTTGCCTTATTTTGCTGAGGCTTTAATCAGTTGGATTGAAAGGCACGGTGAAATATCAGAGCTGATTGATTCAGGATAAAAGGTGTACCTCCTGCTCAAAAATTGGCCCCACTAGATGATGCACATTTCCTTTCAAAGAAGTAGTGTCTTATTTATCAATTATTCTGATAACGAAGGCATGCTCATATTTTTTCATTGAGACATTGCCTTTAATACATATACGTATCACAACATTCACACGAGGCAGGCCAAAGACATAACCTATTCAGAAGTATCAGGGAGTTTGATTATTGCTCCATTTAAATGGCATACAGTGTTTCACGTCTTTTTCACTTCATATGTAAAATTACCAGTTGTATGTATGTAAAGCCTAGAAGCATAAAATCAAAAAAGCACACCTGTCTAATAAATGTTGCATCACTTACATGTTTAGACCTTCTCATAATGAGAACAATTTGGGCTCATCCATTAAAAAGTTTGCTAAATACCCATCATGTGTGAACTTCCCTACTAAACCCACCAACAAAGCAAATATGTATGTGTGCCACTGATGAGAGACAATGCTAGACCGAAGCAGTTGTGCTGCGCTACTGATCTGCAGACGTATCCATGCTGGGCCTTGCACGATCTGTATATAGCTCCATGAAAGAGCAATACACCAGATTAGCCCTCGATGCCATGCACACAGTAGCTGCTGTGAGCAGTAGAGTTGTGCAGCAACATAGTTGTGCATAGCTGTTCTTATTGAGACCTTCTCCATAGTCCAAGCCTGTTGAGAACATTATGGATTGCATTAGGGCAGGGCTTTAACCTCACACTACCATGGAATTAAGTAAGTAAGTTTATGATGTCCTGTTGTCGAAAAAATTATCCTTAATTTGATTTGTGTTTTGTAAAGCATGCTGATAGAGGGTATCCCGGCTCTGAAAATAACCAGTTTCAGGGCGAGAAGAGAGAGTTAGAGAGTGAACAGCCAGATTTTCAGTTATTTTCCCTAAAATATAGATTCAATGCAGGCAGAGAATTCCAGTATTTCATGGCTCCATGGAAGAAAGAGCATCCACATTAGGCTAGTGTGAGAAGCGCAGGATTGTGATCAGATTGCAGTAAACAAGGCAATAGGATTGAATCTATCTGATGCATACTGGCCCAGAGTTTGTGAGAGATTTAAAGGTCGATCTCTTCCTAGGATGAAGTGAAAATTAGGTGGTTGAGAATTATTGCCATTTAGGTATTTTCAAACGTTGCTGGGGTGCAGTATTCTGAATGAAATGCAATCGATTAAGCAAACAGTGAGGAAAAGCAAGGTAAAGAGAGTTGGCATAATCCAGTCTTGAGGTGAATAAAAAATTTACCACTTTTTTACTGGAGGAAATCGTAAGAATTCTAATTAGCTTCTCAAGAGTTCTGAGTGTCATGAAGCAGGGTAGACACTAACTAATTACCTTGATTACCAAAGGCAGGATTATGATTGAAGATGACGCCTAGATTTCTTTGAAGTGGGAGTCAGAATGGGAGCATTTCCGAGTACAGTCAGTGAACTGGAAGGAGACCATAGAGATCAACTGTTACCGAATACCACGAGCTTAGTTATATCGCTGTTGAGCTTAAAACCGTTTTCGTTCATCCATTTGACACTGTCCATAATGTTTGCACTGATTTTGTCCTCCGGGAAGGTGAAATTCTCAGGAATGGAGAGAATAATCTGTGTATCTTCTTATAGGCATGTGCCTTGTGCTCAGCCAGGTTCTGACAAGCCGCAACATCTTGAGAAAGGCGTTGGTAAGATTGGAACAGTCCATTATTGTGTCTGCAATTAAATTGGTTGACTTAGTCAAAAATCACAGTAGTTTATTTATTGAAGTTGCATAACTGAAAAAGCAACTCCGAACCATAGATCTGACTAAGACTTAAATGCCATATCAAAAGCAAAGTTTACACTAAGATTTTTTTTTACTGAATTGACAGCTAATATTGTGAGGTCAAACTCCGCTAGAAGGCTAATGGATTGAATTAACTAATCTATTAGTGCCATTAGATGCCGCTTTCAACATTCTTCAGTTGATTTTCAGGTCGCTAAAGTTTTGACTATCCTGTAACACTCATGTTTTGTAGAATTGCCCATCATCAGTGTACAAGTCAATCAATCAATCAATCAATGACATTTATAGAGCGCACTACATACCCGTAGGATCTCAAGGCGCTGGGGGTGGGGGGGTGCCGCTACTGCTCGAACAGCCAGGTCTTCAGCTTCTTCCTGAAGGAGAGGTGGTCTTGGGTCAGGCGCAGGTCGGTCGGGAGGGAGTTCCAGGTCTTGGCGGCCAGGTAGGAGAAGGACCTTCCTCCTGTAGTCGCTCTTCGGATGCGGGGGACGGCGGCGAGGGCGTGGTTGGCTGATCGGAGGTGGCGTTTGGGAGCGTAGAAGTTGATTCGGCTGTTGAGGTAGCTCGGGCCTTGGTCGTGTAGGGCTTTGTGTGCGTGGGTGAGGAGGCAGAAGGTGATTCTTTTGTTGACGGGGAGCCAGTGCAGGTCTCTCAGATGTCCGGAGATGTGGCTGGTTCGTGGGATGTCGAGGATGAGTCTGGCTGAGGCGTTCTGGATCCGCTGGAGTCTCTTCTGGAGCTTGGCGGTGGTACCGGCGTAGAGGGCGTTGCCGTAGTCCAGTCGGCTGGTGACGAGGGCCTGGGTGACGGTCTTCTTGGTCTCGGTGGGGATCCACCAGAAGATCTTCCGTAGCATGCGTAGGATGTTGAAGCACGCCGAGGAGACGTTGTTGACTTGCCTGGTCATGGAGAGGGAGGAGTCCAGGATGAAGCCCAGGTTGCGTGCATGGTCTGTCGGTTTGGGTGCGGTGCCCAGGGCGGGAGGCCACCAGGAGTCGTCCCAGGCGGAGGGTGAGGAGCCCAGGATGAGGACCTCCGTCTTGTCCGAGTTCAGTTTCAGGCGGCTGGTCGTCATCCACTCGGCTACCTCTTTCATCCCTTCGTGCAGGTTGGCTCTGGCGGCGGCGGGGTCGTTGGTCAAGGAGAGGATCAGCTGGGTGTCGTCGGCGTAGGAGATTATGTTGAGGTTGTGTTGGCATGCGATGGCCGCGAGGGGGCTCATGTAGACGTTGAAGAGGGTGGGGCTCAGTGAGGATCCTTGAGGGACGCCGCAGATGACTTCGGTGGCCTCTGACTTGTACGGTGGTAGACGGACTCTCTGTGTTCTTCCGTCGAGGAAGGAGATGATCCATTCCAGCGCCTTGTCCTGGATTCCGACGTTGCTGAGGCGCTGTACTAGGGTGCGGTGGCAGACAGTGTCGAATGCTGCGGAGAGGTCTAGGAGGATGAGGGCCGCTGTTTCTCCGTTGTCCATCAGGGCTCGAATGTCATCGGTGGCGGCAATGAGGGCGGTCTCGGTGCTGTGATTGGCTCGGAAGCCGGACTGTGAGGGGTCGAGGGATCCATTCGTCTCGAGGAAGGCGGGAAGTCAAGTGATCTGCAATAGAATCAACTAGTGCTATTAAATAGGGGTGCTAAATGAATATCCTGGTTTTGGAAACCTTTGAGACACATAAAGGTGATCAGTATTTGCAGAGATGAAGGAACTCAACTTTACTAACTTCATTCGTCTAGCTAACCACTTGGGTGGTCAGCGAGCCTCTGTTCCACAGTGTGAATAGTCTATACCTAAACCTGGGCTGATCAATCCTCAGGACCGGTTTACTGGCTGCCATCCTTCCTAATTTTGTCCTGCATCGCATAGATAGACCATCAAAACGAGGAGGAGGCATTGCCCTTAACAGAAATACGCTGCCGGCAGAATTAAACCAGCATCTATAGATGACTGTAAAGCCTTTACTTTCTTAATTAATCTCTCTGCCAAACAATTATTTAAGGGAAGGTTAATCTATTACCCACCGGGTCTCAGAAAATGTATTATTCACAATGTTAGCTCCATACTTAAAGTAGGACTAATCAACAACAAATTTACTTAGATGGGTGATTATAAATTTCACTTAGAAAACTCAGAGAATAGTGATACCGAAATTCTAATTGAAACACTCAAACTTTTTGGCCTGAACTAAATATTTCAGCACTCCACCCATTTAGCAGGACACACACTGGATGGTCTGTTCACAAATAATCCCATGGTGATCATGAAAGACCCTACTCCTCTAACATAGTCCAATCACCACGCAGTCCTGTTCAATATAAAGCTTAAACATCTATCCAATTTTAACAAATCTCCTAATTTTAAGACTACCACCTATGCCTTAAATAAAGCGCACAGTAAGTTCCTTAATAAAGCTGTTCAATCACTGTGCTTTGCGTCATTTATACCCCTGAGGTTGATTCCTCAAACTATACTAACTGGCTAAAGTCTGCCATAACTCTTACAGTTCCTGTCTAAATGACTACTTCTAAAATAAATAAGCCGCCCGCCCCTTGGTTCACTGAGAAAGTCACACTTCAAAAACAGGCATGTAGGAGACGGGAGAGACAGTGGAGGAAGGAATATGATACTGTAGATAGAGAAAAGTATAAAATGTGTTTGAACAAATATAAAGCAATAATTATTAAAGAAAAATCTACTAACTTCACACAAATGATTCTGATCATTCTGCCAAAGATTTTTTTTAAGTGGTTACAAACTTAACCTCAGCCCCTAAAAACACAATTGCAAATCATGACCAAACATTTTGTGACAGTGAAAGAGTTGAAAATATGTAATACATTTAACCAACACTCCTCCTCTGACTCTAATTTAACCTCAAAGGATCTTGGGGCTACAGCTGCACCCAAATGTTCTCAATTTGCTTCTTAAACCACACCGTGTGTCACTTCTCTCATCAGCACTATTAAATCAGGGTCCCCAATGGACTATTGCCCCCATCCATAGCTACAAAAGTATTAGATACAATCGCATTATGTCTAATCAATATTTTTTAACTCTGTGCTAATATCAGGAACTTTTACCAGAATCTGGAACGTTGCATTCTGCCTTTACCGAAAAAGACCATTTTAGATCCTAATGATCTTAACAACTATAGACCCATCTCCTGCTTACCTTTTCTGCGAAAGTTCTAGAAAAGGATCTAAATCTGCAAATAGCTCAATTCCTGACTGATCACTCCCTATTTGATACTACCCAATTTGATTTCAGAAGCATTCATAGTACTGAGACCGCTCTGATTAAAACAACTGAAGAAATGTGATCGATGACAGATGGTGGGGGAAACGCTATGACAATACTCCTTGATCTGTCTGCAGCCTTTAACACAGTGGACCATAAGGTTTTGATCTAACGCCTCCTAGCTGTTGGGATCGAGGGGTCAGCCCTTAAGCTTCTGGAATCCTTTTTATCAGATAGATCGCAGGTGGTTGCTCTGGACCTTGTGTCTCAATCTTTCACTTTGACTTGCGGGATTCCACAAGGCTCTGCTCTCAGCCTCTCTCTCTTTAACAATTATGTTGAACCCCTGGCCCTCCCCTTATCAGATCTTTCAGGCTGGACCTTACATCCTATGCAAAGGACACACAAATTGGGGTGGCATTGCCTTCCATAAACAAGCCGATTTCTGTGACTGCGTGACAGCTATAGGAAATTGGATGAATGTAAATTGTCTAAGACTTAAATCGGCTAAAACGAAGGTCGTCATGTTCAGGAACTTATCTTCCATGTGGTTCCTGCCCTGCTGGCCTACAGAATTTAGACCTCTTCCCACTCTTGTCTGGAAGGCCAGAAATCTTGGCGTTATTATGGACAACAAACTTAACTTTGGCCCTCCGGTCAATGCGATCACCACACTTACTGTTTCTAAGATCGACTACCACAATGCTTTATATCTTAGCATGCAGCAATATCTAAAAAGCTGCAGGTTTTGCAAAGTGCTGCTGCTAGAATGGTAACTGGGACTCCTAAACCTCAATCATCGGCTAAGGCCATTAAACATTTTCATTGGCTACCTGTTAGGCAGCACATCAAATTTAAAGCTCTTTGCCTTGCCCATAAAGCCACGCATGGGGTCGGCCCAAAGTTTCTCACGGGTGCCTTTCAGAGGTATGTTCCGGGAAGAGGCCTACGATCTTCTGGTTCTAGAAAACTTGTAGTTAACAGATACAGGAGAACCAACTGGGTAGGCTGTAGTTGTGTTACCTCCACTGCCAAGGAATGGAATGCACTTCCTCTTTCCATTAGAATAATCCCCAGACCTCCTTCAGTTTAGGAAAAACCTAAAAACATGTCTGTTCCCGAAGTAATCCTGCTCTTCTCGATCTCTCCTTTGAAGTAGTGCGTTGATACTTCCGGGTAATTCTTTGCAGTAAATAAATCCTTTTAACATGACATAACATAAATTAAGACAGGACAGTCCACGATATCAATCAATAGATACGATCCAATGTGACCAGCAACACGCCCTGTCCATCATCTTTATCAACTTTCCAAAAATGTCTACCTGTCATAGGCAGTGTGCTGATAGAACACTAATTAGAAAGAGTGTTGACATTTTAATTGTTTCTCTTTGGCAAATAGGCTGCAAACTGATTCTTAAAGCATAACGACACTGTCTTTTGTAGAGCAAAAACATTTAGATTTCTTTTGATTGGTGCAGTCTGACTGTGTTCAACCCTAGCCATGCTAAGCTGTGGTCTAACGTGTAGTCAGTAGGTTTATGTCCTACAGGAAAGGTGGTAACATTTTCTAAGGAAGTAGTGAACAGATTAAATGTCTGGTTTATTTAGCATTCTCTGGAGAGAGTAATGTCTGTTGGATGACAGATGACATTGAATTCCCATCCTGATGGTACACCGATCATCAGATTTAGAGATATCTGCCAGCCCAGAAGTCATCTCTGTACATTGAAAGAACTGCCATCACAGCAGTTCCCTTCAAGGTATAACCTATTTGGTAGACAGCTGCTGTTGGTTTTGATGGTCATTCACCAAACTTTGAACTTTTTTTGTTTTTTTAGACGCAAACTCACAAAATGAGTTTGTTTCTGAAAACGAAAAACGAATAACCTCCTTTTCTCTAGGGTGTGGGGGGTTATTATTTTGTTTTCTGTCCCTAACCACTAAGCTTTTCCTGGCAGTGATCAACAGAAAAAAGCACACTGTGTCCTGTAAATAGAGAGGGTGAGGTGATTGCTTTACTCCTACAACCCCTATATCGGGCCTTTGGAGTCCACTTTCCATCGACAGAGTCAATGTTTCTCCACCAATGGTGCTTTTGGTCCGGCCGCCAAGAGTCCTGTTTCCCACTAAGTACCTTATGTCTGCCAAACTGTAAATCTACCCCTGAGTATTTAATGTTTTAAGTAGATTCCTTAGAAAGCCCACTCATTTCTTCTTTCTCCCTCGGTAGATATTTCTTGTTGTGCCTTTAAGAATAGTGAGTATGTGCAGAATGTAAGATGGAAACAGTTCTAATGTATTGTATGGTGGTCGTTTTAAACGTCAGCAATAAGCAGATGATCTCTGGTGCATGTTTTCTTTTGTTTCGCATTACTTTATTGTCTGACCTATTCCCACATCTCTCGTACATGGATGCAAATTGGTGAAACAAGCATTGCTGTAGACAACAGGTCTTGCCTGTAACACCTAATGGCTTTATTAATGCCAGTTTCAAGAAAACTTGTGAAAAAATTACTGTTGTGAATGCACTTTCATGCAAGATGGTCATCTTTTGAATGAATTTTCTCAAAAGAAAAGAAAAATCAATTTAAACATTGCCACTTTCCTGGCCCAATGATGGGCGGCAGTGACAGTTCTAGGGAGCTGGAGTATAATACGCTGCTGGGGAGGCCTAATCATTATTTTAGAGGCCAAAGCAGTGGTAAAGAAGCAGGGAGAGAAACACAGAGAAACAAAATAGTCCCTCGTGCCCTGCAATGCAAATTTCTGATTTCAGCAGTGGAAGGATAGAATACATCTAATCAAAACAACATGATGAAGCCAAAATGCTCTTTGTGTGATAACAGATTTGGGAGGAAAGCCATCAACTCAGGAGCAGGATACTAAGAAATACCAAAGAACCATTGGATCACAAGGAAGGTATGGACAGCACAAAGCCTATATTGAATACACTAACACATAAATTCATCATCGGCATGTTTTGCGAGTCTGTAATAGCGATTATTAAGGAATCGCTATTACAGACTCGCAAAACGGGATTCATGTAGAAATCGCAATATTTATTGCGATTTATACAGCTTCCTTATTTGCGATTAGCTAATTGCTAATCGCAAATAAGGAATAACTCCCCATTCATTCCTATGGGCCTAAAGGCCCGTAGGAATGAATGGGAAGACATATCAATGTGCGAATCGCTATTAGCGAATCGCATGTTGAGTTTGCGATTTCAAGGGTGCAGGGGTGTCCAAAGGACACCCTGTTGCACCCCTGAAATGATATTGGATGCTGGTGTTACGCACACACATGTCCTTGGGACATGTGTGTGTGTAACATACAACTTAGAAAAAAGCACTTAAGTGCATTTTTCTAAGTTTCTGCTATTTACCACGAGGTTTGACTTCGCGGTAAATAGCGAAATCGCAATTTTTAAATGTTTCATGAATTGCATTTAAGGAATCTCAAATAGAGATTCCTTAAATGCAATTCCTCGCAAATTTGCGAATTCTATAATAGCGATTTTTGCATTTGGGATGATGAATCCCAAATGCAAAAAAAGCGCTCACAAATGGCCAGATTCTCAGAATCTGGCCCTTTGCGAGACGATTTTGGCTTCATGAATCTACCTGTAAGTCTGTTTGCCAGGAGACAGCTAAGCAGTCTGTAGGGGAGACCTACAAATCTCCTAGATAACTACAGAAAACTAGGCTTGGGTGGGAGAGTTATCTATAGTTAGTCAAACAACCACTCTGGGATCATGGGAACAATACATATTCTTGTGATCAAGTAACTCGGACAACAAACTTAATTAAAAAACTCTGATTCACCATACTCCAACATAACATATGCCACTAGCAGAACTTACCCGTAATGCAAATTGTTACCAGTGAGTTCATTCCTTTAGGGATCTAAGATCCTTTTTGTACCACTATGGGCTTATTGTTCCTTGGCTAGCTTATTGTCAGTAACCTTCAGTTTACAGTGCAGTCCTTTTATATTACTCTTTATGTTCCTTCCTTATGACTCATCCAGCGGATTTGGGTACTGAATGAAATATTCCTTTCCCAATATCTCTTAACATTACCCAATCCTTGGAGTGGGTGGGTGAAAGTCTAGTTCTCTAAGTCTATGCATTCCTGTGTGCTTTAAATTAGTCTTCTATGGATTCACTGAGCTTTTTTAAAATAGAAAACGCTGGAGAGTTTTACTACAGCTGTAAAATGTATATAGTTTAAAGTGCATAAAAGCAGACAAAAAATCAACGTAGTGTCTTTAATTTGATTGAGCCATTTGCTGTTAAATGCACAACTAACCTCTTTAAAAAAGAGCAGTGTTAAAGAGTATGCTATATACATGTATGGTATGTACAGACCAGGGATATGTAAATTTCTATATTACAAGTTTTATCTTTTTTAATTATATTTTTAATATGCTCAAAGTGTTTTGTATTTAAATATCTATATTGTCCAAAAAGTGGGGTTTTATTTCAAATATGTACATTCATGGAAAACTATTTTAAATACCTATGAATTAATTTTATGTGAATGCTGGTATACTCGGACATAGACACTAGTTTGGCATCCTAATGAAACCCTGCATGTATAGACTGTGTATAAGAAGATAAACTGGAAAATTGTAGGACTAAATAAAAAACATTCTTAAATCGATATTACCAATCGTGTTTTAATAGAGAGACCTCATAAAGAGACAAAACATTAAATACTGCATTACCGCCAACTAAAACCTCTTTTGAAAATGGGCATTCACTCCCAATCTCCTCAACCCCAGTGTGTTACATTTTTTTTTTTTTTGCGTGTTTACTGCTTGGTGCTATACTGAGTTGGAGACTGCGATGGATTTACAGTGACTAGAAGTGAAGACTCGCACTACAGAGTCTGTCTCAAAAACATCTGATTCTCCGATGCTTTACGTCTGGAATTATTTTTGTTCTATAACCTACAGTTCTTTGTAGAGTATAAGTGGTTTCCAGTGCATCCTCTTTCAGAACCCATGAGAGTGTGCAGTTGAGGGATATTTAAATCTCCAAACACAAGAGCACTTTTAGGCTGTTGAGAAATCTCATGGTTGTTACAGAAAAAATATAAGAAGCATGGCACTGGCAATCGGTGTTGACTACGTTTACAAATAGACATGACAAAATGACATTGCCAATGCTTGTTTATAATAGTCATCAGTGTCAGTCAAGGTTGGTGTTGCTTTCTCCACATTGCTGTAGCAGTTTTTCTCGTGACCACTGGATAGCACTAAAATACAGCAAACTGGTGTTGTTTCAACATTGCTCTGTTTCTTGTTGAGCAGCACAAAGGTCAAGTCTACCAAAGGTGAAATAAAAAAAGCTCCTGTGGGTGGGTGCTGGGTTATCACAATTTCCTCATGCCGTGAGGGGATTGGCATGCAGGTTGGGATGTTAGTAATGTGGAATGTTTGCTTTGATTCCAAGATCGGCAGTTGCTGCCTGATGCTCGGTGCTGTACGAAGAAATAAAGTTACCTGTGCAAGTGAACACGGTGTCTTACCTTCAGTGGTGACAAGGATGCATTATGAGCTCATGTGTGGAGTGGATTATTTGAGGTATCATGTGTCTAGCAAAGGTATTGAACCAAAGATGATGATGTGGAATTTGTCTGGGCTGTGAACACGGTTACTTCCGGTGTTGTGTCTGAAGAAGGATGGCGGGCAGCTGACTGCAAGGATAAGGAGGTCACTAATCAGTAATCCAGTGTGCCTGGCATGAACCGGGAGTAGCTTCCATATTGGATTTCTGCCAATGAGGCGTCCATCATTGATGGGATCTTGTTAAGGTGTGAACATTTGGTGGTTCCCAATTAGATTAGACCAAAAGTTCTCCAACTAGCACACAAGGGACATATAGGCATGCCTGAGATGAAAGGCCTTGTCAGAACGGACTGGGGTAGACAGAGCTTTAGGTAAGGGAGCGTAGTGCGTGCGTTTTAAGTGGCAAGTATCAAGTCACTGTACCGTCTCCTGTGACACAGGTGCCCAGCAACATGGTGCCGTGGCATAAATTAGTGTTCGATGTGTCTGGTCATTTTGGAGTTTTGGGTAGTTTGCCTAACTACCCTTTGGTGTTGATGTATTACATGCCCAAGTAGACAGAAGCAACATTTGTCAACAGTATCAATTCTAGAGTGGTCATTGATTTTTTTTTTTTTTAATATCTTTATCAGGAAAGGCTTTCCAGAAGAAATGTTAACAGACAACGGTCTATGGAAACGTGATTTTTAAAAATCAAGTGGGATCAAACATATAAGAGCATCATTGTATCGTTATAGCAAAGGTCTTGTTGAGCGGGTAAATTGGATAGTGAAGGACAAGCTTCAATTGACTCTAGTTAACGGTTTAGATTGGGAAAGAGTAGTCAAGGACATGTTATGGACCCTGAGAACTACCCCACATGTTAGCCAAGGTGTATCTCTCTTGTTCTTGTTAAGTGGTAGAGTTGCCTCTTTGCGTTTGCACAGGGAATGGATGAAGAGAAAGAACCTGGATGGTGAAAAGATGAGAAGTGTGTTGGGTGTGCGAAGCTGCATACTGTAAAGGTATGGTTTTAAGAGGGGGGGGGAAAGATTTGATTTGATTTGTAGTTTTGTAAAGCGCTCGTATGCCCTTGGGCGTCTTGGCGCTGAGGAAAGAGACCTTGTCCTGATGACGGGGAGCTGGATTTAGCGGAGGTTGAAGAGCCATGTCTTTACTGATTTCCTAAATGACATCAGGGAGGTACTATTTTTGATAGCAAGGGGAAGACGATTCCAGTCCTTAGCAGCATGCAGTATAAAGCTTCTGCCTCCCCATCTTGCCTGTTTGAACCTGGGAACTTGTATCAGCTTAGCCTGGCTTGATCTTAGTTGTCTTGAGGAGGTATATGGCTTTAGGTGGGTTCTGAGGAACAAGGGCCCCTTGTCCTGGAGTGCCTTATAAGTTAGACATAGAGATTTGAACCTTATTCGTTTTGCCATGGGGAGCCAATGTAATGTATCTAGATGGTGTGATATGTGTTCAGTTCTAGGGATGTCTAGGATTAGGCGTGCTGCAGAGTTCTGCAGGCGTTGTAGTTTGTTTAAGTACTGTGCCTTCATCCCAGCGTATAATGCGTTCCCGTAGTCGAGTCTTGACAAGGCTAAGGTGGTCACTACGGTTTTGCGGGAATCCAGAGGAATGTACGGCATTAGTTTCCTAATCATTTTTAGGATGAACCACATAGTAGATGCCAGTTTGTTGGTTTGGGCATCAAAGGTAAGCCTGTTATCTAGCATGATGCCTAAGTTTTTGACTTTCGTTATGGGTGACGGACAGTTTCCCAAATCCGCCGGCCACCAATCTGGTGACCAAATTTCTGCATTTGTTCCTAGCAGCATGACCTCACTCTTGTCCCCATTCAGAATAAAGATAAGTCCCCGTGTTGCTTGTGGCCTTTTACATATGTGTTCGTTCTCACGTATTGTGGTTGTTTGTTTTGTCCCACACACTGCATTCCCTCACAAACACTGTTTTGTTTGTTTTGTGGACACTTATTTTCTTTCAGAGCTTGATGGTGCCAATGATGAGATCAGGGCAATCCTGGTGAGTACCTGCCACGTTCCATTGGTGGTTCGCCCGTGAGGTGCCATCTCGCTCACACACACTTTTTCTAACCTCTTCATGCTTCCAATTTAGACACAATCTCCGCGCCAGGATACCCCGTGGTAACAGAGCGCGCTATAAAAGTTTTAATAAACATAAACATAAACATTGGTGTGTGCCACCTGCCGTCTCACAACTGTTCCCCGTCCTTCAAGGGTCCGGGCAACGTGCCCTCACTGAATGGCACACTTTGGCCGCACCTCCCAAGTCAACAACTAAAAGAGAGTACTGTGCAAAAAAGCCTCTGCAGTTGATTGCAAACCACCGACACACCGATATCTCCATGCCCGGTCGGTCTAGGTCCTGTTCCGGAACTATAGCTTTTGAAACTGACCAGGGCTCGGCGAAATTGACAGCGCGTGAAGCATCTTGGGAGTGCTCCAGCGTCGCGCGGGTAAAGAAAGCCCATTGGTATAAGGGGAATGACGTCATCGGGGCGGCCATCTTAGAAAAAAAAAAACCCGAAGGAATCATGTCAGTTTCCCTGACTGAACGGGAATAAATCGTGCTGAAAGTAAACAAGGCTAGCCATTTGAAGCGGAAGCCAGTGCCTGCACAATAAAGGCTAATTGGACTAAAACTAAACAAAATAAAGCTGTATAAAAAGAAATAAATCAGCAAAAGTATACTTAATGAAGCAGGAGAGGGAAGCAATAAGAAATATAAACGCAGCTGAGCTGTTTTAAAGGAAAAAGCTAATTAATACTATTAAAGTGTATGAAAACGACATAGTGAACATTTACAATAAAAAGGTACACATTTCCATAACAAGAAAAGTACGCACTGTCAACTCAACTAAGTGTAAAGTGAACATGGCCCAGAGCAATAACATCTGTGTACCGCCGCTATTCTTAGAGGAACCGGGAGACCCACAATGAAATGGAAAAAATGGTTAAGGGCTTTTGAGAACTATATTGTGTCAATAGACGGAAAGAAATATGATGCTGAAAGGAAGTTAGCTCTCTTGTTCGGATTGTTAGGCAAAACAGGTCAAGAAGTGTTTGACAGTTTGCCTGAGTACGAGAATCCACCTGGGGTATTTATACCACTTAACGAATATGATGAAGCAATAAAGAGGGAGGGGATGGTTTGCATTCAAGATGGTGACCTTGTGAGGGCACTGATTCCTCGTCATGTTCGCAAAAGACATTTCAGGTTTTCACCACCATATTTGGTGAAGGACCATGTGGTGATTCTGGTGAATGGCCTGATCTGGAACAAGAGTATGGTGGTTGTGGTACCCAGGCCCAAAGCTAAGTATGTATGTGATAGGATGGGGACTGAATGGCCTAAGGGGTCAACAGTGTTCGGGATTCCACCTGGTTCAATGCGAGGAAAATCTTTCCTTTGAATTTCAATAATTTTGTAATGCAGCATGATTCATGCTCTATGTGAGAATTTTTCTGTATTTTGTTTATATTTGATGTAATGTTCATGCTTTCATTTCCAGTGTTCATACTAGGTTGTTTTAGACTGTATGTAGTATTATGTTTTGTACAATCCGTACACTCGCATAATGATTTTGGTTTTTCCATTCTGTTTCTTTCTATTTTTGGGTATTTTGTAGAAAAGGTGATATGATGGTTTATGCCTTCATTCACAGCTCCTCATTCCTCGAGGAGATTGGAATGCAGTTGTAATGTTGGTAATATGGAAGGTTTGCTTTGTTTCCGAGATCGGCAGTTGCTTGGTCCTGTTGGAAGAAATAAACGTACCTGCTTCGTCCATTCAGTGGGCCTATAACCGAAAAGTAGGAAAGCAACAAATAAGAGCAAGGAAACTGAAACCGACACAAAAGCCATCTAATCTTGAGCATGGATTTGCTCTGTGGAATATTGTAAAGAATGCTGTCTCGGACAGACAGCTGAAGCTGCTGCAAAAAAGGAACAAACCATGGCGCTCTGCTCCCCTTTTCTGTCAATCCCAACACAAGGAGTTACTGCCATTGATAAATCTATATTTTATATATATGTGACATTTTTTGTGTATTTTTTTTAGTTTGCACCTTCAACTGTGACATTACACAAGATTAGGTAAATACTTTTTGAGTTAGCGATTTTCAGAAAGACAAAATACAGATGTTAGGTTTGAGGCCTTGAAAGTGGTAATGTTCTCGTATGGGAGAAACATACACTGCATAGGGCTACTTGCAATCGAGTTACAGGGTTGCTCTTTAGGACTTAAGGTAAGTAGGGGCCATTTCCATGGTCCTTAGAACCACCAGCTGTTTTGGTTTACCAACCCTGGTGTGTTGAGGTGCTGGTCACAAGGGTAGCCTTGAACACTACAGCTGAAGGGTTTTGAGAAAACCTGTAACAGAAAATAGCTGCAAGTGGGAACTTGGGGACAAGCCCATTGGAACCCAAAGTGGGGCTCGGTTTTTGAGGCTCTCTGGGGCAAGGGTGCACCATTGGTAGGCTCAGAAGTGGGCTGTATGGCACAGTTGCAGAGGTGTTTTATCAGGCGGGTCTCTTGCATTAGGGGTTCTCACTTGTTAGATCAACTTGGAGATGGGGACAGAGCAGAACAGCAGGGCCACTCTGGGTGCTGGTCTTGGTGATGCTGACATCTCTCATCGATAGGTCGGTCTTGGTGTGTTGGTATCCAAGCTGGGCACTGAACAAGCCTTGCTGCTACTAGGAGTCCGGTACCTTGGGAATTGGTGCAGAGCAGCTTCTGGGGGGCCTGGTGTCTCTAAACATGGTGCAAAGATGGATCTGACCTCTTGGAGCACTGTGACCACCTGCTGGGCGGCTGCAGCGTCAGTGGGTGGATCCGGTGGTCAGCAGATTGGTGAACCAGAATTTGCGGTTGGTGCCTGTAAGCTACAGGGAAGTGGCTCCTCCACTTCAAGGGAGATGCTGACTGATTGGCAAAGTGCTGTTGGCCCTCCAAGACTTTTGGAGGATGCTCAGCTGCAGGATGAGTTGTGTCTTTGCAATTGTTGAGACAGGAGCAGGCAGGGTTTGGCGCCAAGTCTACAGCTAGTCCACATTTCTTCAGCTCTTCTTTGTCTTTCTTTTTCTTCTTCTTCTTTAGTCAGGTGAATCAGAGTTCCTGGTGTCAGGGGGCCACCTAAACACTGAATTTAGGGCATTAAGGGAAGTAGCCAATAGGCTACTTACACTGGGGGTCACTACACCTCCTAGATGACCACTTCCTGTGTGGGGTGGGCATAACCATGTCCAAGAGATTTTAATGCCACCAAAAACAAGACGGTGGAGCACATCAGGTATCCCACCTCAGGGGTGTGACTAGCCTGGTGGTGTAACACACCTACTGTATAGCAAATTTCCCACCTGTCCTGGTGCCAAATGTGCCTCAGGGCAGGGGGTAGGAGCTCCTATGTCGTGGGACAGCCAGGGTGGCATATCAAAGGTGGCAGGTGCTTTGAAGCCCTTGGCCTTGATATGCTAAATCACTAGCCATCCTTCTGGAGGAGGTGTGAACATGTTCCTCCAGAGCAGGCAATGTTTCTGGCCTCAGAGAGCATGGGCTCTCCACGGCAGGGGGTCAGAAAAGTGTCAATGGTGGCAGGCTGGACGAGACCAGTCAGCCAGCACAAAAAATAGTGTTAGGTTTTTCACAGGCCACCTCTAGTGCCCTCTTGGTGCATGTCATATTAAATCTATCAATGGCGACAGTACAGATTTGTTACGACAAGGTGTTTGATACCAAACATCATAGGTTTCGGTAAAGCCATCTTGTAGCTGTGGAACTTGTAATGACAGGTGACCAATCTTCTACGTAAGAATGCTTCCCTGTTCACTTGCACCATCTAGTAATTGAACTAGACAGCGCAGGGGCATATCTGCTCATGCAGATATGCCCTCACATGTAATATAATGAACCCTGCCTTATGGCTACAAGGCCTACTGCATGAATGACTTACATATATTATGTGCAGTGGCTTTCGCATGGCACACATGTGCCTTGTCGTGTTCTCACTCATTGTTTGCCCCATGACACGCAGTCGGGCAAAGGCAGGCTGCATGCAATTTGTATGGGGTGCCTTATGGTGGCATAATACATGCTGCAGCCCTTAGGGACCCTCTTTCGGAGCCATGCCCTAGGTTCCAGCGATATCAATTAGTTGGAACTTACAGGGGTGACAAAATGTTTGATAATTGTGTGACTATTAAACCATTTAACCATATTTTAGAGACGGAGCACTGGCACTGGGGCCTGAGTAACAGAGTTGAAAACCAGCATCTAGTAATCACAAATGAGGCAAAAAGTGGGGGACAACTGCTCCAAAATTCCTACAAATACAAAGAATTTCTTTTTTTAACCTTCAGCCAGAACATGCACTGGACTTTATTGAGCAACACATACGCTCGGCGAGCTCTGCATCCCCCTGGACTGCCAGTTGGCGAGATGTCCCTGCAACGCTAGATAATGTTTGACTACTCTTGCTCACGATCATGTCTTAACTTCTTCCGGTGCTGTCCTGCTCTCACCCCTGCATCAGGCAAAAGTGACAACGTGAGCAAGTCTCTGCTTTAACCTGGAACAGAGTGATATCGGTTTGTTACTTGGTACTGGTTGAATAGTGACGTTCCATACACCCTGACAGGTCTTGGCCGATGACCTGACTGTGCTCCTTAGCGCCCCCAAACGTGGAGTACAAACATGTGGCTGACCCGGCTGCCTCTGAATTTTCTCTTGTGTTAGCGTGTAATGGCGCAAGTATTCGAAAATGATTGGGATTGGTGTGGGAGCATGGGGGTGATTGTTTACTAAGTTTGTATTGCATCTTTGTCAGTTATTAAACAGCTTACTGAGGGTACCACTCTCTGCACATTGAGATGAGCTGCGTGATGGGGAGATGGTGTAAAAGTGGCATTATTAGGTACAATTTACACACTAGCTCAACATCATAGTCAATTTCCTTACATAGAATGTGCGAGGCCTGAATAGTCTATGGACATGCGTGCCAGGTTCTGGCCTACCTAGACCGACATTGGGTAGATGTGGTCCTCCTTCAGGAGAGTCACTCATCACCATTTGGCTCCCCTTCTTTTGCCTCTACCTGGGGTAAGCACAGGTATTTCTTTTATGTACTCTACGTATGTGCGTGGGGTTATTATTCAGGTGAGGAGATCACTTTACTTTATTTCAGTAGATACCCTGAAAACCACAATGGGCAGGCTTGTAGAAGTGGTTGTGAGAATGGAGGGATGTTTCTTATTACTTCTAAACCTTTACGTCCTTAATATGGACTGTTCGTAGTTCTTTGAGATATTCACCCTCTGTGGCAAATACCGGGATAGCCCAGTAAGATGGGGATGGGGAGACTGCAACATGACTCTGCCCACACTGAAAGACCCATCTGAGCCCACGGGCCAGTCTGGCCCTTGAGCAGATATTGCAACTTTGCAATATGGTGGATGCCTTGCGCTCACCATATTGCTCTCCATCTGAGCGACCTTGAATACATGTGTCGCTCACAAGTACTCGGTGTGGCTTCTCAGCTCGACATGTGGCTCATGCCCTGCTAGTTATGCTCTCTATTTCAAACTGTGAAGATCCTTCCCTGTACACATTTGGACCATTTGCCTGTCCTGATGGCACTTTCTAGTCTCTGTGCTTCAAAAGCTGGTGACTGCAAAGCGCTGAACTGCAGGATCTAGCCTTTCCCATTGAAAGCAGGGAAGCGATCACAGAATAATTTAAATTGAAAAAAGGGCGGGACGTGACCAAAATGGTGGAGGACTAGAAGTGCCAAAGCTGAGCTCCGTCCTCATCACCAAAAGCATGGTTTTGAGCCCCCGCCCGCTGAAATTTCCTCTCCTGGGTTTTTGCCCAGAGGCCCTGACTACCAGGGCGCTAACAGTGGAGAGAACCGCAACCCCAGAGTAGGTGTTTGCGAGGAGCTTGCGGGTGGCGGAGCACCAGAGGAGGCTGGAGATCAAATATCCTCTCACTGCTTAAACAAACTGGGGGGGATAAGGGTCTCCTCCAAGAGACCCACCTTGTCGATTAAAGATATTCATAGAATGCAGTCCTGGTGCTTTCCACTGCAATATTGGTCCTACTGTCCTACTGAGACTGGTGGGGATGCTATCCGTGTTGCTATTCTCTATTCCAAACATTTTACTTGGGAGGTGTTGGCCAAAGTTGCAGAGACTGAGGGTTGCTTTCTGGCACTCCGCCTACAGATAGGCTTTTTTCACTTTAGCCTAGCAAATGTTCATGCCCCCAATGAACAGCAGAAGAGCTACTTCATACACTTGTTGGCCTCTGTCCTTTAGTCCCCAGATGCGTCCCTGGGGGTCGGGGGGATAATTAAATCTTGTGATGACCTTTGACTTCGACTGCTCTGGTCAGGATTCCCTAAGACTGTGGCCTTTCACCAGTAGGCTTCCGTTGCCTTGCAGAATGCAACTGCATGATATGTGGCCACATACGCATCCCAATGATAGGGACTGCACATTTTCTTCTGCTGCACATAAGACATATTCGCGAAACAACCACTTCTTAGCTACCCCGTCCGTCTTAGACCTCCTCTCTGATGCCACCATTGAGCTGCACTCTCTTTCAGACCACGCACTTATTTCTCTGACAATACGGATATATGCTTGCCCTTCACAGAGCCTCCGCTGGTGTTTCCTTGAGGCTATATTGCAGTCCCAGCCTACAGTGAATGCGATCCGGGCAATACTTGCGAACTATCTATAGTCGATAACTGGGAGACCACATTGGCCTCTGTCTGGGAAGCCCTAAAGTTAGTAGTACGAGGAGAGCCTATTGCTCTTTCCAAAGCTGAGAATCGTAGGTGCCAAGAAAAGCGTAGTGGCCTTGAGAGGACGGTCTCTGAACTGGAGACTATCCACAAGATGAGTGGTGCTCCTAGAATATGGAGGGCGTTGGAGAAGGCCTGGTTGCAACTTAAACCGTTGGAGCTAGACAGGGCAGAATTTGCAATTTGAGCCTTTGCACATCAAATCAATCCCCCTATGCTGGCCTTCTAGACCCAGACTAATCGGGTTTTATTCCATCTCGCCAGTGCGGAGACAACACAAAGCGCCTATATGTCACCATATAGACGAAGTACACCGGTTGCGCAGAGAAGGCGTTTCACCGGGTACATTGGCCTTACCTTTTCAACACATTGAAGTTGTTTTTCATTGGCGAGAGATTCAGGAAATGGATTTAGAATATATATAGCACACCCCGAGCGTTGGTTAGGGTTAACAAAGTCCAGTCCTGCCATTTTTCTATCCCTCTGGACAATCGTCAGGGATGCTCATTATCACAGCTTCTTTTCACTCTGTATATGGAGCCGCTGCCGCTTCGAGATTACCCAACTGTGACGGGGATCCCATTTGGGTCCAATCACCAATTGATTAGTCTCGATGCCGATAACGTCATCTTCTCAGTTACGGAACCTTTGATTTCCCTCCTGGCTTTAGTTGCAGAGCTCCAGGCATTCAGGTTGGTCTCCGGGTTCAGGGTTAATATGCAAAAGTTGCAGATCTTGAACCTCTTGGTTGTCCCGACGAGTGAGCTGGTCTTGAGATCACAATTTGACTTTGACTTGGACTCAGAGGGCATTCCTACCTAGGCATATCCTTGGTGCAAACTTTACCCATGATACCTATGCGTCCTTTGCCACTCAGGCTCACAAATATCTCTCGGTATGGAATTGCCTACTTCTGTCTTAGATGAGGCAGGTTGCAGCACTCAAGATGTCCATTCTCCTCCATGTTTCCTATATTTTCTAGACTTTTCCTCTGACCCCTCCACCGAAAGCAATTTTGTCTTCCTCTGGACATTATTAAATGTAAATGAGTAGGTATGAAACCCCACCTCCATTAACATCTCATCTATCGCTCCCAGCGAAAAGTGTGACTTCCGGTGCCCCAGTTGCTACAATATTATCATGCTTCGCAGTTTAGGTTTTTGGTAGAGTGGAATAGACCTCTGTCTGAGAAACACTGGGTTTTTATGGGCCAGGTGGTGGCGGGAACACAGATATGGAACGAGGTGTGTCTTCCGTGCCGATATAGAGCATGGTGGCTGTGCTCTTCACCTGTGACGAGTGTGGTTCTTCATGTTTCAGATGTGGTTGCAATTAAGTCTGCCCTAAACGCCTTCCCCTCGCCAATAACTTCTCTTTTCACTAACCCATACTTTGCCCTTGGGCTGTCCCAAGGCAGGTTTGGCAGGTGGATCGACGGGGGCTGTAAGCGGCTGGGATGCTTTTTCGACTTGAACGGACCTATTCCTTTCGAATAACTCTAATCCGATTACTCCCTGACTGACATTGACCAGGTCTCATATTTGAAAATACGCCACTGGGGGACGGGATCTGAGATACGACAAGGTGCGGGAGGACCGAAGACCATGTTCAAGAGATGGCTGTACCTCTAAATGGATAATAAGTGCCTAATATCCAAAATCTATGCACTGTTTGGGGAAGGGTGGGCCGCTGTCCAAGTCCCTGGGCCAGCGGAGGTGGGAGGCTGAGCTAGGCAGGCCTCTTTCCGCTAAAGAATGGGCTGATATATACTACTGGGTGCATCATACAGCTCATACAATGGCCAGCACTGAAGCTGCCCACAAAATTGCTTCTAATTGGTATTATACTCCGATGAGGCTTCATAAGTGGAGTTCGGATCTCTCTGGGGGTTGCTGGGACTGCAGAAGCACTGGGACTCTGCTTCCTCTTCTTTGGCATTTTCCCAAGCTCAGCAGGTATTCATACACATCCTTTCTTCTGAATTTAGGGAACGGACATATCCGTCATATCTCGGGCGTCTTCGCCTGAATCTGGAGGCGCCACCCCCTGAAGTTTAGCCGACCCAAACCAGTTACCCTATGTGATATACACTTTCTTTCCCCGTTATTTGGGGCCCGACGTAGGTGCCAAATATCGGTCGGAAACGGCCGAATTCGGCCGTTTCCGACCGGTATTTGGCATCTTGAGATGTAGGGGGCCAGATTTTACCGATTCAGTAATTCCCAGATGTAGGTGGGACTCTTCTGAGTCCCAAAGGCCCTACAAATTCGGTATTTTACCACCCAATCCAATTGGGTGTTAAAATACCGACTTCAGGTGTGCATGCACATGTGTGCATGCACACCTAGCCATGTGACAGACAGACATGCCCTTAGGGCATGTCTGTGTGCCACATGGCGCACATGCCTATTTTTGGGGTGCCAGAGGGTGTCAAAGTGACACCCCCTGCACCCTTGCAAAATTCGGTATTTACCGATTCTGTAATTACAGAATCGGTATTGCCCATTGATTCCTATGGGCTTTAAGGCCCATAGGAATCAATGGGCAATACCGATTCGGTATTTACAGAATCTGTAATACCTACATCTCCCCCCTTCATATTTACCGACTCTGCAATACCGAATCGGTAAAATTCGGTATTTAAGAGTCGGTAAATATGAATTACCTACATCTGGCCCTTGATCACTACATTGGTTATCTTCTCCCAAACACGAAGGGATTGATGGGGGAGGGAGGAGTTATTGTTCACCTCTGTTCTCTTCAATAAAATTAAGTCTATACCACACTGTCAGCTGCCAGAGTTGTAGGCAGCTGATGTAGAATAAAACCAGAATGCGGACTGCCCTAGGAGTTGTAGGCGACATGCTGTGTCATAAAGGGCTTAGGCTGTACCAATAAACATAATTCATCCTAAATTGAATGAAAACACAGTCGCTGAGGTTGAAATCTGCTGGGAGGCATTTAAGGCTTACATTAGGGGAATGTGTATTGCCAACAGTGCTGGGATCCTCAAGTCTATCCATGGCAGACTAGATCATCTTGAGTCAGAGCTTTGCTGGCTTATGATCTATTATGCAAACTCGCCTGATGGGGACACACTCATGCAGCTGAAAGAGTAGCTAGGTAGGTTTCGAGAAGAGACAGCAAGAGAGGTGCTGTATTTTGGTCCAAAAGCCAGAGTGAAGCAGAGCGGGGAGGGCGATCGACTAGGGATAACCTGTCCCTAGGTTACGAGAAGTGCTTGCACTAAAGAATGAATCACTGGTATTCGTAGGAGCGATTGGTACCTTACAATGGATCCGACTGAGGTTGTGCTGGTGTTTCGGGTATACTAAGAAACTTTGTGCTCTGTGCTGTATCCCTAGGACATGGCGGAGACCTTATTGTACCACAGCTGGGTTGCCCTGGCCTGGTTTGGGAAATACTTCACTCCCCAATTACATTTTTTAACATCAAGAAGAGTATCTTGGGAGGGCGGAGTTTGCCTGACTCCAAGCTGGAGGCACCTTAAGCAAGCTCTGGGTGCCGTCCACAACAAAATGCTGAAATATCCTTAAAATGACACTGCTGCCCGTATAACAAACCACCCACTAAGCGCAGATACCCCTAGGCATTGCGAACCGTCTTCCTTGGACACTGACCAGCGGCGGAAACAACCAGAGGCGATGAGGCCTAGTCAGCTGAAAGACCCGGTGGAGGTAGGGGCCACTACCAACTCCATGGGTGGTGCACGCCCTCCTTGCTCTCGCGGGACCCCTCATCATCTGCGGGACCCCTAACAGCCACTAATCGAGGCAGGATACGGTCTCCACGTGGTGCCCCGGCACGCCCTTCTGCCAAACCACTGCCAAGAAGTGGGTGCTATGCGACTACAGCAGGAAAGGGAACGTATTGCTCGCAACAGAGGGGAGCCAGCTAGTGCTCGACCAACTGCCTGACACCCAAAACTGATCGCCCTCTAATTGGCGAACAAATGTCGATCTGCACTTGCGCTCCGGCAGTACATATGGAGACCCAGTGAGGCTTGGCTTCGACAATTAGGCCTACAATAAATGGGAGGGTGGTTAGGCCTGCTGGTGGCTGTACATCAACGCTAGATTCAATGTGGAGCACGGAGGTGACCTGAGACACTTTTGCAGCCAACAATTAACCTGGGAGGTGCAACATATTCGTAATGAGGCAACATAAAACTCGACTCAGTTGGTTACTGAGAAGTGGTGCTGGGTTGCCACCACACCTGTGATCCTTACACGATGGGGAAACTGGAATCAGCCTAAACTGAGCTTTGACCAGCACAAGTCAACGAGGGCACGCACCGAAGATGCCCCCGCTCAAGAACAGACAGAGGTCTCTACTGGGAGCGAACAAGACGCCGACATAAAGCAATTGCTAATAAATATGCAACAAAGCCTAGCCGCTATCGATGGACTTATAAGTGCGGCCTTAGAGAGCTGCGGAAAAGTCACTGCCAGCGTTGCAGAGCAAGGCCGAGGACTAGAGGCTGCTCCAGGTGAAACAATCTGCGCATAATTGTCCTGGAAGAATCTACAACTACTGGCAACATGGAGACCTTCACCGAGAAGCTGCTGACTGCGCTCCCAGGCCGAGATACTTTTTCAACTATGTTTATAATGGAGAGCGCTCATCGATCACTTGCCTCCCCCCCCTTCCGAAACCAGAGGCTCCTCTGCGTCCTGTCATAGCGAGACCCCTTAACTATCGAGACAGAGATGCCACCCTGCGCCGTGCCAGGGAGGTCAAGACACTTAACTTCAAGGTATCTGAAATATCGATATAGCCAGACTTTACTCCAGAGGTGCAAGGAAGCGAGACGTCAATTCGCCCCGGCAAAGAGGAAGCTCCATGAACTCCACGTGGAATAAGCTATGCTTTACCTGGCCTGAATGCGAGTCATGCTGCAAGGTAAGCCCAGGATCTACATCGATCCAAAAAGACTCCAGCAAATGATCGAAAAGATGGACATCTCACAGAGACAAAATGAAGATACTGCCGGCCTAGACAAACAAAATTAATATCAAAGGATAACGTGCTCAACCGGGGTCGTGACTCAATAACACGCGATAAAATAATCTAACAGACATTCACTTGCAGGTGTTGAAGCTTGCCCACTATGCTTACCTCTGGAATGCTGACGACCTGATAGGCTGGTAAGACTTACATGGCAAGGTGGGCTCCCAAGAACTCTTAAATGGTGAACTAAATCGAAGACTCAGAAATAGTTATAACGGCAAATTCAGGAGCACTAACTCTGTCTGGTAGGAAAGACGGTAACAATAGCACTGTTATTTCTGTAGGGGTATTGGAATAACCAAGATCAGATGATGTAGCAGCATCAATTCACTGACAATAACGATTATATATAGTCACATTAATGCAACAGTGATAGTGTGGCACTCGTCGCCCTCAAGTGTTTACCATCCCTTCAGTTTGGTTGGAATTTTTTTTTATTTCGCTTTCTTTTTTTTCTTTATTTCTTCCTCGACATTCTTTAAGGAGACTGATTCGGGTGGACGTTAGCCAGATTAGTCTCATGTTGAGGGATGCGGCGTGGGTGGGAAGGTAGGGCTGGAACTGGGATATTATGCTGTTCTATTATAGTTGTTGGTGACAATGAAGCAAAAGTTGGGGAACGTACTCAACAATGCAGGACACAGGCAGACCCAATGGGAGACGTGACTGGCGCCACTGGACCATCACAGAAATGAGGGATTGCTTTAAGGTTCCTCATGTGGAATGTACGTGGTCTTAATTACCATCGTAAGATCCGCAAAATAGTGACATACCACATTACATAGACGTGGCAATACTACAAGAAACGCGCCTGGCCCCTCAAACTAATCTCATATCTCAACGGACAATGAGGGAAGAAGGTCTATTAGCCAGTTTCACTTCGCATGCACGTGGTGTATTAATATGGACGAGACTAAACTCTGGGATTACACCTAAAATTATACATTCAGACACAGACTCTAGATTTGTGATCGCTCACTGCAAGCAGGGACACTTGGAAGCACTGCTGATGGGGTTATATGCCCCTAACTACGGTGACAGTTTTACTTGGCATTGCACAGTAAAAAGATCACATACACTCATATACCGCACCTATGGGCAGGCGACTAACTGTGTGCTACCCCCAGAGATGGACAGGTCCGAAGGCCCCCATCGTAGGCCCAGAGCGGGTGCCCACGCCATTATTGCCGTAGCAAAAGCAGGCGGGCTCGTGGACACCTGGCACCACACTAAACCCCAAGGCAGAGAGTACACACATTATTCTACTGTCCATGACGCTCACACGTGCATTGTTTATTGGCTAATATCCCGCTCCCTACTGCTATACCTAGAGACCTGTGACCACTTCCCAGTACAGCTGACCATACGCGTCTTAGACATGCACCCTAGAATGACCCTATGGCAATTCCAGCAATTCTCACTTCTCGGCCCAGTGCTTTGTGAACAAATTGAGCAAGCCATTGATGAATATTTTAGCATCAATACAGGTAGTATTGCTAAAATGTCTACACTCTGGGAAGCGTTTAAGGCGTATATTCGCGGTATCACTATATCCAAAAACGGGGGTGTACTGTGCTCCATTAGGAATAGATTACATAAACTAGACGGGGAACTGAAAACAATGGAACAAGAACAGACCCAAGAACATAACCTGGAACTGCTAGTACAGATTAAAACTACTTTCGATCACTACAACGAGCTAGCCCAATCCGAGCTCATACTTGGGAAATTACGCCAGTACCAGGGTTTATGGTGAATGAGAGTGGCCTAGTGCCCCATTAGAAGCCCTAATCCGACCAAATAAAACTGCAAATGAAGTACTCCGAGAGCAGAACAAGAGAGGCGAACCTATTATCGGAGCAATACCAGTAGTGGACAGATTCCGGGAAAGCTACACCGACCTGTACACATCTTGCCCCACAATGTCAGAGGAAGACCTACTTTACTACCTAGCCCATATTAAAATGAAATGGCTCACAAATGAGGACAAGGAGAAACTGATAGCTCCTCTCTGCCCCACAGAAAGAGCTGCGTTGCTCAAAGAGATACCTAATGAGAAGGCTCCTGAATCGACGGGCGCACAGTAGCCTTCTATAAGACCCATCCAGATAAACTGATCCCCCACCTAGTGAATCTATTCAAGAGGAAAGTCTGGAAAGGTAATATGCCAGCCACCATGCGTGAGGTGCTGCTAATAGCAATAAGAAAACCAGGGAAACCAGAAGAGCACTGCTCTTCCTATCGACCCCTATCACTGCTAAACACTGACACAAAATTATTTGCCAAAGTTCTGGCGAACAGACTAGCCCTCCTGCTCCCATGCATTATAGGTCCAGAACAATCTGGGTTTGTCCCTAGATGTACCTTGACCAACAAACTTAGAACGCTTTGACACTGTTACCCTAATAGACCCAGCGATGCAGGCGGCAGCAGTGTTCCTGGACGCTAAAAAAGCGTTTGATTCAGTTGAATGGCCCGTCATGCTAGCGACGCTGCAGCGGGTAGGGGTGGGAGAGGACTATATTAAATTAATACAAGTCTTGTATTCGAATCTCACGGCGCGTAGCTTTATGAATGGGATTCTCTTAAAATCCCATAGCTATTATACGTGGCACCCGACAGGGTTGTCCGCTTCCACTCCCTCTTATACGCGCTGGTCGCAGAGCCTATGGCGTGCGCTCTATAAGAATAGCACTCACATTGGGGCACAATCGGATCTCAGGATACAAATTAATCATTTCAACGTATGCTGATGACACCCTATTATACATCAGGGACCCAGAACAAAATCTAACACCAGTACTTCGCAAAGTAGTACGATTTGGTGGCCACTCTGGACTAAAAGTTAATTGGGGGAAATCGCTCATATTCCCGCTCACACCAGTCACTGCCCCCCCTTCGACTAAATTCCCCTTAGTCAGTGAGATATTTAGGAATACAGGTGCACTCTGACCCTGATATAGTGATGAGGGAAAACCATGGGAAAGCAGTCCAGTGCTTAACAGAGCAATGAACATTGGACAGGGCTGCCTCTCTCACTGCTAAGTCGCATAGCACTCTTGAAAATAATAGTCCTACCTAGATTTCTCTTTCTATTTTCCAATATGTAACCTTCAATTGTTGTTATTGTTGGACACTTCTTCACAATGAATACAATATGTGAATATATGTTTGACACTTATAAATGTAATGTTTTCACGTCTTATCATGAAGTAGTTGTATTGAATGTATGTTGTGTATATATCCTTTTTTTGAAGTGATGTTCCTGTAACTTTGTCACCGTGTAGTATAATTTTTTTGTCGCACATTATATAATAAATAAATGGTGATCTCTGAAGTAAAGATACTCAACTAAGCGAAAACTATTTCAACACATACCAGGTCTCTTTCTGTGTAAGGTGATGGTCCATTGATTTGCACAAATAATGTATGTGTGTGTGTGTGAACTAAGGGTTATGAAATAATAAGAAGCCATTGTTGGCTATTGCATATATGGATTCATTATGTTATTTAGGGCAAGTTATAAAATAATTTATGATGTGGGGGTACATAAATCTTCAATACACTTATGGGCCTGCAGCACTGGTTGTGCCACCCACACAAGTAGGCAATCAAACCAGTCTCCTGCCTACCATTGCAAGGCTTGTGTGTGCAGGTTACTGCAACTTTGATTTGGCATTTAAAATCACTTGCCAAACCTTAAACTCCCCTTTTATAACACATAAATCACCCCTATGGTAGGCCGTAAGTAGCCCTAAGAGCAGGGTGCTGTAGTAGGACATGTACTTTCAAGTTTTACATGTCTTGGTAGTGAGAAACCGCTAAATTCGTTTTTTTAGTACTGTGAGGCCTGCTCCTCTAATAGGCTAGCATTGGTCATTTCCTGACACTTTTAAGATGTAATTCCTGATTAAGAAGGAGTAGCTGCATCATGTTTCATATCTTTGGAATGGTAATGATGAATCTTTAAGGGTAACGTTGGATTTAACATTACTGTTTTAGAAATGCCACCTTTAGAAAGGTCCATCCAAAAGGTGCATCCATCGCGCACCCAACTGTCGCACTGCATTTATGTAGAGAAACATTTATGAAAAGTAAACCACTTTTTCCCAATTTATCAATTCTTCATGTGCACCAATGATTTTTCCAATCCTTATTTCATCCATCTTCAAGCTTATGTATTCACTCCGGAGACAGCCTGATTGTACCAGATTACTTTTATTCAACAGTTTCAAATGCCTACTGTTGCCCATCCAGGCTTATCCCAGCAGCACGTGAGGTCAACCATGCATCAAAGCAGATTTTTTTTATTTGCCCAATGCATTTCGAGCTTAAACGCTCTTCTGCAGGGGTCCCTGTAACAGATGAAAAAAAACAGCAACTAATTGGATGTTTCATAAAACCCCTTTCTATGTGAAAAAACGTGAATAATCCAAAACCTCCACCTTTCTTAACCTTGACCCCTCCCTACCCCAGAATAATAATTTTCTAACCACTATGTTTTCAAAGTAGGTCTCCATTCCCTGCAAACCTAAAGTACTTCTATACTAAAAACTGAATGTACTCGTGCTATAACTGCTGTGCAACAAAATTGATTAAAGAAAGATGATGTTTCTCTGCTCTTACTGCTCGGAGTGACTTGCAGCCTGCCTCCAATTCACATATGGGATTGGTCATGGCTACACTTTGTGCATTCTCTCTTTACAGCCACAAGCTCAGAAAGGGTTGGTGTAACAGAGTACTCATCTGCATTCATCTACATTCTGATAGCTCTTCCTGGGCAGGAAGAGGGAGAGGAAGCTGATATTTACATCTCAAGAGACAGTGTCCTTTATCCCACACAGAGTGCTGATTACAACCACTGATAGTTTGGAGCTGGGGCTCGGACGAAAAGGGAACCTCTTTGTAGGGAGATGGCTCTGTATCTTCTATACCAACATAAGGTATAGTGCCCACAGAGTCCAGGGGAAACCCAAAGGTAGGCAGAGGTAAAAGAAGATAGCACCATACTCTCTATTTATAGTAGTGTTGGGGAGCATTTAGGCTTTATCAGTGGGTAGTGTTAAGCATTTGTTATACCTACTCAATCAGCAAAGGATGTCACCCACTCAAAGAATGAACTCAGACCAATGTGTTTGTATCTAAAGTATTGCTTAGTTATTTTATTTCTTGAACCAAGCCAGGCCTGGTGCAGGCAAGTGAAGTAAATGCTCTGCAAAATCTTATGCAATGTTTATACAATTGAATACTGGTTCAAATGCAGTTGACTGAAATACGGGTGAGTCAACATGTCGAAATTACTTTTAAGTTACTTACAGAATACTTTGTATGTTACTTTTCAGATTACTTTTAAGTTTACTTTTTCTACTCAGAGTGATATGCCTAGATATCACACTGGGTCATATCCTAGAGAAAAGGTAAGTATATCAGTTTTTGTACAATTGCAGTTTTTCAGGTTTTCCTTCAAATGAACTCCACACATTTCTCAAGGAAAATAATTCAATGTATACCTATGGAGAGAAATGAACTTATTGGTTAACCGGTAAGTACTTTGTAACCGGAGTTGAAATTCTGGGGTTAGAACCAGGGTTCCCCAAGGGTCAAGGATGCACCCTTGAAACACCCTCAGCTGCACTCTGGCGGCCGGGTGCTGAGTGCAGAGGCCCAATGTTATCCAATGGGGAATAGGGGGCCTGCAGTTGGTGGCTGCTTACGAGCAGGCCACAGGGTTGAGGGAGCAAAGCTCATGGTGTAAGTCTCAGGGAAAAGGGGAATTCGAGTAGCACCCAAGTATACCCGCAGCAGGCGCAGGGCCGGCTGGGTGCTGTTTGTGCATTGGGTGCCCAGTTGTTTTCAATGCGAGTTTCCGGTTTTGGATTTTGGCTTCGGGCTCGGTCCAGGACGTCCGGGAGGAACCAACAGCTGGGCAGGTAAGTTAGAGAGCACGGGGAAATAGGTGCACCTCGGGTTCTCTTCTCCAGGGCACAGAGCGGCATGATGAAGGGGTGACTTTTGAGGTGGGATTTCACCATATCGGGCTATTGGCAGTTAGGGGGGGTCTCCGTGCAGGGCTGCAGGTGATGTCGGGGAGTCATGTAGGGGTCATTCCACAGGGGACTTGGACTCTTTAGTGCTGGGAGACCTCTCTGGGACCGGTGGTTCAAGCTTCTGGTTTCTTTGTCCACACCAGGCTCAGAGTCTGTCTTGAGAGTTTCTTTTGAACAGAGCTGCGGTTCACAGGAGATCCGTTTTCTTTTTGGAGGCCGTCTATTCTCCCAGGGTTCTGGAGGTTTCTGGCTGCAGGACAAGGCAACATTTGGCGCAGGATCTCTGGATACTGCAGATGGGCCGGTAGGGCTGGGGCCAAGTCAGTTCTCTGCAGTCTCCTCTGCTGGGCATCTTCTTTCATTCTTCTTCTTCTTCTTAGGTTACGGGAATCTGCAAGCCTTGCTGTGCTCACCCCACGTGGGGGAGAAGGCACAATCCCTGATCCTGATTGGAGAGTGCCTGCAATCTGGCAGGCAGGGAAGAGTGGGCTTCATCTCGCCTCTCTCACCTGAGGGATGGGGTTGGCAGAGGTGGCAAACCTTCTGGGCCGTGCTACTTTTTCCCACCTAAATGCCGAACAAGAGGGAAGACAGGAAGGGGGCCTGCTCCTAATAGCAGGAGAAGCTGGTGGTCACATTACAAAGGCGGGAAGGCTTTGAATCTCCCCTGCCACAGATGACTCTTCCTGGCCTGGTTAAGTTGTGTTTCTGGGCTCTGGGAGTGAAGGTTCTAACCCCAGGGGTCCAGAAACATCTTGTTGATGCAGGCTGGTGTGTACCAGTCAGGGAACCCACCAGAGGCTGATCGTTTTTCAGAGGGCATGCCCTCTGAGTGCATTTTTCATTAAATCCCGCACTGGCATCAGTGTGGGTTTAATGTGCTGAGAAGTTGGATACTAAACTTCCCAGTTTTCAGTAAAGCCATTATGGTGCTGTGGAGTTTGTCATGACAAACTCTCAGCACCATATATTCTTAATGGCATTACTGCACTAACAATCTAGAGGGGTGGCTGACCTGGGCCAGGGCAGTGGGTTGTAGGCATGGCACACAAGGATGTGTTATAACTTATCTAATCTGGGGCGCAATGTCGCCCCAACCAAACGCACAGCTGCAGGTACCTTATTCTCGAAATGTTCATTCCAATTTTTCCAATATCTTCCTTGTAATCCATATGGTAAATGTTTAAGTTCAACTGATTTCCAAATTGTTTTTCTCCACACGTGGAGTGATATGCCAATTTTCCCATTTTCTAGGGCTCAAGCAGGGCCATCCAAGCCTCTTACAAAAACATGAAAGATGCAAATTCGTCCAAGGCAGTGCATGTTTATTTGAGAACCCAATGCATTTCGGGCCTCTGGTGCCCTTCATCAGAGGTCACTACAATGGCAAATAAAACAATAAAAATTATTATCAGTTAAGCCTCTGACATTACCAATCTTAGTTAAACACTGTAGAAATGATTTGAATATTATATTGGGATATAACATACATCTTTTCCCCACAGTACATAGCCTAGCAAACATTAACAATGTGCCCCATTAAGATGACAGCATATTTGATACTCATGATATCTTCCCCAACTTTTATCCTACCCACCTAAAAAAGAAAAGAAAATCCCCAAAACAATCATGTATTAAATCATTTATTTGCCATTATATTGACATTGCCTCATTCTACTTTTGTTCTGCACTAAAACACGCAGCCTGCAATGGGGGGTGGGGTGGGGGGTGGTGTGTGTGTATGTATATATGTATATATATGTATATATATATGTATATATGTATGTGATCAAGGGGCTGAGGTCCCGAAACGCGTCATGGCGGCGTGTTCCGTGCACTAAGGATGAAATAAATCAACTTGCAAAATATCCACTTGGGTCCGGTTTTCGTTATTTCCTTTTGAGTCTGACTTGGGGGATTTGGCGAAGTTCGTGGCATGTATATGTATATATGTATATATGTATATATATGTATATATGTGTATATATACGTATATATATATATATATATATATATATATATATATATATACACACACATATAAATAAAGGTACAGGGCCTCTAAGGGTGGCACAATAAGTGCTGCAGCCCTTAGTGGACCTCTCTGGTCACAGTGCCCTTTGTACATTGGTACTTTTTACAAGGGACTGACATGTGGACGCAGAGGTGCCAATTGAGGGTACCAGGTACAGTTTGGGGAACACAGGCCCTGGGAACCTGATTGGCAGGGACCCAAGGCACAGCAAGTCATAGTGCACCAGTAGTTTGACATACAGTGGGGGAGGTTTCTGCTACAGAAACCCAGCTTCCTACACGGTGTACTTCAATTCAAAGGCACATTTCAGTATAAGTACTGGGGCTCTGACCCTACCAAGACAGTAAACTACTTGACCTGTGAAGAACTCTGCCAGGAGTAAGGACTGCTGTTCTACAAGGATTGCCACTTTGCTGACTGCTGCTCTGAAGGAACAGCTTTCCGCTTTGCTGAGCTACCCTGCTGCCTGATGTCAGCCCTGCTGAGGACAAGGACTGGACCCATATTACTTAAACCCAGAGTGACTCCAAGGGCATACTGGTTTGTACTCTGTTCCGAGGTCTGTTGTGAGGTCTAAGGGCCATCAGAAAAGTCCTTCAATTCTGCAACAGACCCTGGGCCCTGCCAAGTATTGCCAATCCCCTTGAAAGGTGATTTCTGCTGTCCTGAACAAGCCAAATCGACGCAGTGATGACTTTGCGCCATTAGGAACCAATGGATTGCCCTTCCACCTGACCCAGTAGCCTAGCAATGACATTGCTTCGACAGACTGGGTGGCTCGATGCAGACAGCACAGCTCAATGACGAAAGAGCACCTGCATCCTAAGGGGGTTCGTTGATGAAGCCTTCATCGAATACGCTGATCGGCATCGACGCTTTGCCTCCCTCCACGGCATTGACGCGGTGCCTCCTTGCATTGAGTTTGACGTTGACGCTTGCTCCTTCCAAGGAACTTTGTCAGCTGGACTTGCCTGAGTCCTGGAGCCCGCCTGTAGGCAGCTAAACTCAACCAGTTGGCCGCAATGTCTCTTTTGGCCACCATCATTGCCATGTTCAGCAAGAGTTTCTCAGCTCTGGAGCCATCCATACCCTCGATGACACCCAGCAGGACATTCATTGGGTTAAGGGGAACCTCCCAGCCTAGAACCTCAGTGAGTTCCCCAGTTACTGACTCCCAGTAGCATGTGATAGTGGAGCAAAGCCATACAATGTGATAAAAGTCAGCTTGTGGGTGGCTGCAGCGGGGACAGGATGCATCATGCCGGAGCCCAGCGCGGTAGAGAAGCAGTGGCGTAAGATAGTCAGTGTGAAGGTAGTATATTTGAACTAGGCATAGCCTTGCTGAGGCCGTGACTGTTTTGGGGGCCATCAATGCATCTCTCCTATTGGCGTCATCCATAGACCCAAGCCAACCCTCCGATCTGTCCCTGCGGTGTGATAGTGTGTTAGGGATGTT